>NC_135428.1:22073128-22790628 GCF_051991245.1 Festucalex cinctus
CGATCGTTAATGTGAACATGGCTTGAGCCACGTAGTTAGCATCCAATCGAACTGCACACACACAACTTAAGTGTACCTTCTTCAAAACTATTAAGTGCATCTGACTGAAAATACTTGACATAACCACAGTGTTTCAATATAGGACACAATGTGTAAAAATAACATTAAAAAAATAAGTCTGTTAGCATGATAAACAAGTTTTACCTTGGCCATTACGAGGTAGATTGTCACCCGGGTGTGAGCTGAACAACATAGTGATACAGGTCGCGCAGGGTAAATTCCGGAAAAGTCGGCGATTTGATTAGTTCCGTGAAAACAGCAAGGTACAGAAGGTAAGGGTCTGTTTTCAAACTAGCCATCTCCAGTTTCTGTTAATATCACACTCTATGTGCGCCTACTAAATGTTCCACTTCTGCCGACAGGCGAACGTCAGTTGAACTAGCAGATTCCATGGCTCAATGGGCAATAATAACTTTTAGTTTGTAAAATAAAAGTCTCTTAATTACCTAAATCGCACCGCGGCCCGTCCACGTCCATTCAAACGTCATTTCCTTCCGCCGTCGATGGTGGGGCAGTCACGTGATCGCGTGACGTCGGTGTAAATGGTCAATACTGTTACAGTGTAAGAAACGTATTAGAATATCATGTCTGCTACAAAATAAATATAAATGTCAATTCCAATGACGACGTCAACAACACTCTGGGAAATGGTTAAGTGAATATTCAGCACCCTCCCACGAATTTACATTGGGCAAATTAAATGCCCCCCCTCTTTCTGTCTCACTCAAAAGCAACTTGCAGGATAATATCAGGCAACTAAAGCCAATTCAAACTACACTATACACAGACTAGCCACAGAACACTATAACAAGTAAAACTTGCGAGCTTGCCTCCGAATGGGGGTTTTGGTTCTTGTGACTACAAAGGGCAAACTGAACAACCTTAAAGTATAAGTTCAAGTCAAATAATTAAGCAGCTTAACTGCTCAACAAAAGGAAGGCTAAATTGTAGCACCCCAGACACAGCTTTTAAAAAAAGAGTTAAGACTCCTCTCTACATTATTCTAAACTTGACTGATGCTAAATTAGGTTTGTGAAAGGTTGTGCATTAACTGAACACACCATTCCTTTGCAGACTTTTATTGCAACATCAGACTGCTGCTGGTGGGAGGGTTTCAAATGTGCCCTTTTCAAACCTAAGACCAAGGTGTACTTTGCCTTCTTTAATGTAACTTGTCGCAAACCTCAGCTTATGACCTTTTGTCTCTGCTCTCTGGCAAAGTCAAATGGAGCAACAGGACATTGAAGAAAACACACCTCCCCATGCAAAGGCCATTAAAAGGCTGCTACTTACACAACGCAAAACTTTGAACTCCGGCAACATGCCATGATGACACAAACATTACAGGATGCACTTCATCAACACAAGAAAGAACCAACATAATTTTCTCTCCATTTTTCCAGTTAAAAAGGCAGTACAACATTGCTAAAATAAATCAGGCTTTGTAGATCACATTTAAAGCCTTTTTTTTTTATTACTTCTATTCTGTAGTATTAAAAAAAATTGCTCACTTGTCACTGAGGTAACATGTAATGTAAAAACTATAAAATGGCAAGACAAAAAAATATGAAATATTGATTAAGACCAAAACAAACATCTAAGCTAAAATATTAATGTGTAAAAGTCTAAGTCTTGCTATTTAGTACATACATATTCCTGTTGTTGGGACTTCTTGTCCAGGTCATGCTTGTAAATGAGAATTCATTCTCAAACATTTTTATCCAGCTAAATAAAGGTTTAAAAAAAAAAAAAAAAAAAAAACAACGCTATTAATTTAATTCTCTAGTTTAATGTCATCATGAACCAGCAGAAAATATGAAACATTGGTTGAGTGACATTGAGTCTTGCTATTTAGTGCATTAAAAACATAATTTAATTCTCTAGTTTAACACAAATTTTTCAAACAAAAAAAAATATGAAACATCGATTGGGATCAAAACCAACCAAACATCTCAGCGATAATGTTAAGGTGTAAAGTCTGAGTCTTGCTGGTACATTACACACCTAATCTAATTCTCTAGTTTCACAAGCATTTCGATTTTGATTTCCCTCACATTGTTCATTCTATATCCAATGGTTTGAGACAGCCTGAAATGTCTAAACCCATAGGGATAAACTACAGTAACTAATGTCTAGTTACTGTTCAGTTGGCTTTGAACGTTACACATACTAATGTAGGGTGGCATTGATGTTAACGCAACGGTGGTGCTCAGAGCCCCCATGATTAATTTGTGACAGTAACCTTATAGTAGAGGTATGTTGCTTTCATTTTTCAGTAGCTTTCAAGTTTACGATCTTGTTTTTGATTTATCTGTTTGTTTGTTTTAAGCCATTAACATTTTGCGTACAAAATAGGCCCCGGACTAGTTTATTGTTCGGCTATGGATGCAGACACAGTCTGTCGGCGGCTTTATACTGAATCACATGCAGCATTTTCGGTGCAACATCCATACGTTCCTCTCGGCTTACGACAACCTACCAACCAACCTCGCCTGCCCTCCATAAAATGCGTATAGTCAGAACAGTCCGCACCGCGTCCATTCTGGGTAACCGTGTACATTTTCAACCCATGTGTATGTGACTGTGTGTTTCTCGTGTGGATAAATCTCTTACCTGCCGTGTCCAGCCCAGTCAGCCGGAAAGGCGCATTAATATTCGACACGGGTAGGCAAATCCATTGAAAACGGCGTGCATCTGTCTTGTCACTCGGGGCACGAGACAAAAAAAAATGGCGAGTCGGGCTTTCGAAATCAAAACATAGTCCAAAAATGCCTCATTGACTCTTTTTTTTTTTTTTTTTTTCCCCCCCGCTGTGCCATAAGAGTCCGAGCAGAGGTGTGCTGCGTGTGGCCAGTCTGTGGGACTTGTTTATTCGCGGCGTCCCTTCTGTCGAGCACTGAGCGGGGACAATCACACTCCTCCCCGCCTGCTGCTTTGACAACACCCTTAAAGGGACACGCACTTCACCACCCACATATAACAAACAAAATAAAGTAAAGACGTGGAAGTGATTATGTTATTTTTGTCCCCAATAACCCACGCACAGGCATTTAAACGTCACACATAACGTATTTTTATTTTTAGGTATGCCGATGACGGATGACATATTCGACAAAGTGACGTCATCAGGTTTTTGTCAACTGATGTGACGAAGATAATCATCAGTCTATGTTTAAAATCCACGCTAATGGTCGGATGAAGGGGAACTTGGTATGCTTGTGACCAAGTCAATCTGTGTAGGAACTCAATGTGTCCTTATATTAGCAAGTTTTTAGCGATTGTAGGTTATTTATATGCATTGTTATGTACAGAAGCACTGTTTTTGTTTTGTTTTGTTTTTAGTGTGAGCTCTTTTTTGACAATATTGTGACATTTTTTTGTATCGCCGACATCCCCACAATATCATGATAATTATCGTGTTGTGACCTTCATATTGTAATAATATTGTATTGTGATGTTTGGAGATTATTACATCCCTAGTCCTCGAGGGTGCATGGGAGTTTGCCCAATCAGTCTACATGTGTTTTGTGGATTTGGAGAAAGCGTTCAACAGTGTCCCTCGGTTAGTCCTGTGGGGTGGTGCTTCGGGAGCACTGGGTACTGAGCCCCCTGATACGAGCTGTTCGCATGTATCGATACTTCAACTCCTCCACTTGGGGCAGGATCTCATCCCCGACACGGTGAGAACACGCCACCCTTTTCCGACTGAGGATCATGGTGTCGGATTTGGAGGTGCTGATCTTAATCCCAACCGCTTCACACTCGGCTGCGAACCGCTCCAGTGAGAGTTGGAGATCCCGGCTTGATAAAGCCAACATCACCACATCATCTACAAAGAGCAGAGATGCAATTCTGAGGCCACCAAACCGGATCCCCTCAACGCCTCGATTGCGCCTAGAAATTCTGTCCATAAAAGTTATGAACAGAATCGGTGACAAAGGGCAGCGAGTCCAACCCTCACTGGAAACGAATCCGACTTCTGCAGCAATGCGGACCAAACTCTGACAACGGTCGAACAGGGACCGAACAGCCCGTATCAGGGGGCTCGGTACCCCGTACTCCCAAAGCACCCACTGCAGGACTCCTCAAGGGACACGGTTGAATGCCTTCTCTAAGTCCACAAAACACATGTGGGCTGGTTGAGCGAACTCCCACGCACCCTCGAGGATCCTGTTGAGGGTGTAGAGCTGGTCCACTGTTCCATGGCCAGGACGAAAACCACACTGCTCCTCCTGAATCTGAGATTCGACTTCCCGATGGACCCTCCTCTCCAGCACCCCTGAATAGACCTTACCAGGAGGGCTGAGTGTAGTGATCCCTCTGTAGTTGGAACACACCCTACGGTTCCCCTTTTTAAAAAGGGCGACCACCACCCTGGTCTACCAATCCAGAGGCACTGTCCCCGATGTCCACGCGATGTTGAAGAGGCGTGTCAACCATGACAGCCCCACGACATCCAGAGCCTTTAGGAACTCCGGACGGATTCGGGGCCCTGCCACCGAGGAGCTTTCCAACCACCTCAGTGACTTCGACCCCAGAGATAGGAGAGCCCACCTCAGAGTCCCCAGACTGCTTCCTCAAAGGAAGACGTGTCGGTGGAATTGAAGAGGTCTTCGAAGTATTCCCCCCACCGACTCACCACGTCCCAAGTCGAGGTCAGCAGCACCCCATCTCCACTATACACAGTTTTAATGGTGCACTGCTTTCCCCTCCTAAGACGCGGATGGTGGACCACAATTTCCTCGAAGCCGGCCGGAAGTCGTTTTCCATGACCTCGCCGAACTCCTCCCATGTCCGAGTTTTTGCCTCAGCAACCGCCGAAGCCCCATTCCGCTTGGTCAGCCGGTACCTGTCAGCTGCCTCCGGAATCCCACAGGCCAAATAGGCCCAATAGGAATCCTTCTTCAGCTTGACGGCATCCCTTTACCGCTGGTGTTCACCAGCGGGTTTGAGGATTGCACCGACGACCTTCCGGC
This sequence comes from Festucalex cinctus, assembly GCF_051991245.1. NCBI lineage: Eukaryota > Metazoa > Chordata > Actinopteri > Syngnathiformes > Syngnathidae > Festucalex > Festucalex cinctus. The sequence continues at coordinate 22,078,165 of NC_135428.1, forward strand.
CACAGCTCCGATCGGCTGCCTCAACAATGGAGGTGCTGAACTGGCCCACTTGGATTTAATGTCCCACGCCTCCCCTGGGACAAGGGAGAAGTTCTGCCAGAGATGGGTGTTGAAACTTTCTGACAGGGGATTCCGCCAGTAAATATATATATATATATACATATATATATTAGAGCTGTCAAACGATTAATTTTTTTAATCAGATTAATCACATCTTAGAATTTTGATTAATCATCTGTAACGATTATCGGCCGGTTGTAACTTTTTGCAACCTCAGTTCCAAAGGAATTCCACTCCTGTGGCCTGGACATGCCACCGTGGGGAGTGGGGAGGACAAGAACATCCCCCACAAACAGCCACACATGTTCTGACTGACACGCGCACACGCACACACACACAAATCAGAACAGTAAAAGCCTTCTTAGAAACTTGACTTTCTTATTTTGCAACAGAACAATGAATTATGAAATGTTGTTTGCCATTTGTGAAATGTTGACTCCATGAAATGTCATGAAAATGTTCCATTGCAGTGGCAGATTCTCCACTAAACTTTCATGTGTATGCACGTTTTAACAATGTAAGCTAGGTAACATTTCATTTGAGGTATTCAATTGTACGTGTTGCATTGATTAAATTCTGACCTTAGAATCTCAACAAACATGGGATTCAGATTCAATCTGATTAGTCTCTACCAAAACCTTCTCTAAGCTGGTAACTTTCCACTTTGGTCTCACCGGACCCCTGGTGTGGAGACCACCGCCCTCCCAATTTAAAAGCACGCTCCCTGCTTGCTGCTCTCTCTCTTTTTCGCTGCTCTTTGGCTCCATTCTTTTCGCTGCTTCTCTTTCCGGGTCTCCATCGGCGTGGTTGCCAGACAAAGGGCTAGCCCAGCTAGCTTAACCTCCAGCACACGGCAACGCACAGAAGCCATCGCGTGTAGCGACAGGCGCAGCGAAACACGCTGCTTTTAGTCCCTGCAAAGGCTCAACGGATGGTGCTTTTCCCAAGCACCGAGGCCTCAACCAAGAGGGCCTCTTCCCAGCCAGTAGGTTGACCCCGTGACGCTCAGTTGGCCAGCCGGACGACCTGTCTCTCCCTCTCCTGAACTGAACCTTCTCCATTCTATCTTCAAACGGGCTTGGCAAGTCTCCATCCAGGGTCCTGCTTCTCAGACCAACCCCATCTGTAAGTGCAACTGCAGGCCTTCGCCAGATTACAAATTGGTGCAAACTAGGTTGATTGTGGGTCCCATGTTGGGTTGATTTAAGAAATCTATCACCTTGGTTAAGACCGTTTCTCTTTTCTTCTTTTCTTCTCCTTTGATTATTTTTATTATTTTAGTTCTCGTTTCATTTCCTATCATATTAGTTAGTTTTGCTTCTTTAAATTCTAAGTAGATTATCCCACCTAGGTTAGAGAATAAACGTGCACAAAACTCAACCCCTGGTTTACTGTGTGTGTGTTTCATCAATTTATAGTGACCTCTAAGCTGAACAAAGAACTCACAAAATTGTAGTAAGGGCACAACCTTCATTTTAATGACTGATTCAACAAGGTTCTCATCTGTTATCCTGATAAAATTATCAAAAAGAGATGTGGTGCTCCGCAGGCAAGCTCAACTTAATTTAAATATTAAGTTTGAGTCTCCTTCAATTAATGAGCCAATTGATTATCAATGTAATAATTAACAATTATTGATTTAATAATTAATTGGACCGATTTCCCTTACATAATGGTGCCCCGAGTGAGGCCAATGTACGTTACATATTTTGTGAAACACACACATGTAACAATCCAAAAACAGCTTCGTGCAGCGTGTTCTTCTGGGAAAATTTCAACTCGTTTCCATAGCAACCTAACTAAAACTTTATGCTAGAGCCAATCCGCTGTATAAAAGCAGTGTATTTGAAGCACTAAATAACAGTCTAACGACTAGTTATTGAGAAGAGAATGAATTTGTCGACTATGTGAATGTTACACACACAAAAGTGGAAGAGTAACGATCACATTTTTTTTTTTATTGCATGCAAAACTTTTTTTTTTTAGGCCTGGGAATGTTTTTTCTAACTCGTCACGAATTCTGATTGGGTTAAAAATACATTCCAAACCTCACGTGGCGCGATCAGCTTAGCTACCTGATTACGTTACAAGCCTTTAGGCTGAGGAAATAGTCTAGTGCACGAAATTCTGCATTCAGACCACCATTTGAGTCACAGCACACTTCTCAAGGTGTTAAGTTGACTCCCTTTTGTTGGGTTAGCGTAGGGCCCATGGTGCTAAAACTGCTAGCCTTTTGTGTAAAACACACGTGTTAAGATCTGCCATCTTTGGAGGCGTATCCTTAACTTAACTTGGATTCAGGTAACCACCCCTTGAAACCAGTCGACCAATAAACTAATTTGAGGGGCGGGGCCAACGGCCAGACTTCCAAGTCGCTCCTCATTTGACTGTGGCCTCCAAGAGGATCACGTCTCACCACGTGACCCCTCACTGAGAGCCCACTCTCTGCCAAATTGTAGCATTGAAACAGTAGTAATATAGGTTGCTTAAATTGTTGTAATTAGATGTCCATCTGATTAACACTTATAGTCTACTGTTTGCTTAATATTCATATTGCTACACGGCCAGCTGCCAAACTACAGCCAGTATAGTTGACTCCTGCCTTCTCGCAACTCACGTGTGAAGAGGGACACATCACAGCCCCCCTCCCCCCGTGAGCCTACTGTCTGCCTTCTTCAGGACCCAAGGAAGCTTGTAGCATTCCTGTGATTACAAGAAGTAGAAAGTTGGCAAAAGAAATGAGAAGAAATAAGTCAGAAGCTACAAACCTAGTCAGTATAGCTTGTGAACCTCTGACTAAACCAGTGTCTCCGATTGCCACTGTGAGACTAGCGCTACTAAATACAAGATCACTAGTTAACAAATCATTGTTGATTCATGACATTATTATGACATATGATCTTGACTTATTTCTCCTCAGTGAAACATGGCTAACAGAAGGTTCCTGCAACACGGTTCTCAATGAGGCAACACCAACAAATTTTAGTTTCATGAACAAATGTCGTAATGGCAAAAAAGGTGGTGGACTTGCTGCCATTTTTAAATCTCTATTTCAGTGTAAAGAAATTTCATTGGGAAGCTTTAATTCATTTGAATATCTTAGTCTTTTGGTAAAAGGTGAACCAAACATCGTCATTGTCATAATTTATAGACCTCCAAAACAAAAAGGCAGATTCATGGAGGAATTTGAAGAAATGCTGTCAGTAATTTGTACCGACTATGATTATCTGGTCTTAACTGGAGACTTTAACATTCATGTTGACAACAACTTGGATAAAAACACCAAAGAATTTTGTAATATACTTGATACTTTTGGTCTCTCACAACATGTAAAAGGTCCAACACACAATCAAGGTCACATTCTTGATCTCGTCATCTCTAAAGGTGTTGACATTTTATCTGTTGAGGTGAAAGATCTGGCTATTTCAGATCATTCCTGTGTGTTTTTTGAATTACAAACAATCCCAGAAGTTCAAACAACTACTGTCTCGATTAAAAAAAGGTACATAAATGAGAATACAAGCAACATGTTTATGGAATTAATGGCTGCATCACCAACTGTAAATGCAGAGACCGTTGATGAACTTCTGGATGAATTCACCTCAAAAATCTCAAATGTTTTGGATGCTGTTGCTCCTATTAAAACTAAGACCATTTCATCCCGAACTAAAACACCTTGGAGGTGTACTACCAACATAATGACTTTGAAATCTAAATGCAGAAAAGCAGAGCGAAAGTGGAGAAAAACTAAACTCCAAGTTCATTTTGACCTGTACAGACAATGTCTTTGTCATTTTAACCAAGAGTTAGTAATAGCTAGACAACAACACTTTTCTGAAATTATTAGTAGGAACCTCAACAATACACGCACTCTATTTGGCGTGGTTGACAAACTTACAAATCCCCCAAATCAAACAGCGCCAGAACTCCTCTCAACAGATAAATGCAATGAATTTGCCTGCTACTTTAGTGAAAAAGTACAAGCCATCAGGTCAAACATTGTTACAAACCAGCAAAATAACAAAACGATGCTGCACTTAAAATCACCTAGGAATAATTTAATTACCATGACAGAATTTGACTCAGTGGATCAAAATACTGTAGTAGACTTGGTTCAGCAATTGAAACCTTCCACGAGCTGTCTTGACACAATACCATCTGGCTTTTTCAAAACCATTGTGAAATCTGTTCAGATCGATTTACAACAAATAATTAATTGCTCACTTCAATCAGGTGAACTTCCTAAATGTCTGAAAGTAGCCGCCGTCAAGCCCATTCTAAAAAAAGAGAACACTGGATTTCTCCCTGCTAGCAAATTATAGACCAATCGCAAACCTTCCCTTCGTAACTAAAATAGTTGAAAAAGTGGTTTTTAATCAACTCAGCAATTTCTTGAGCTTAAACTGACGTTTGGATAAATTCCAGTCAGGTTTCCGACCTCATCACAGTACAGAAACAGCTCTGATTAAAGTACTGAATGATATAAGATTGAGCACTGATGCAGGGAAGGTATCAGTGCTCGTCTTGTTGGACCTCAGTGCAGCATTTGACACGATTGATCATAATATACTGTTAGACAGGCTGGAAACTTGGGTGGGGTTAAATGGAACAGTCCTTAAATGGTTCAGGTCCTATTTGGAGGAAAGGAGTTACTTTGTGACCATTGGAAATTTTGAATCTGATCGAAAGGCCATGACATGTGGGGTCCCTCAAGGGTCAGTCCTTGGACCCCTGTTGTTCAGTCTGTATATGTTACCTTTGGGTCAAATGCTTCAGAACACCGATGTTGACTATCATAGTTATGCAGATGACACACAACTGTATTTATCTATGTCCCCAAATGACAGCAGTTCTATTAACGCATTGTGTCATTCTCTAGAGCAAGTTAACAACTGGATGAACCAAAATTTCCTTCAGCTGAACGAAAACAAAACGGAGCTCATTGTTTTCGGCAATAAAGAAAAGAGGATTGCTGTTAAAAAAACAGCTTGAGTCACTGTCTTTAGAAACTAAAGACCAAGTTCGAAATCTTGGGGTACTAATAGACTCAGATCTGACCTTCAGCAATCATATTAAATTCATCACTAAAACAGCCTTTTACCAGCTGAAAAACATATCCAGACTGAAGGACTGCATGCTTCAAGCAGACCAAGAGAAGCTTATCCATGCTTTTATCTCCAGCAGACTAGATTACTGTAACGGTCTTCTGACTGGACTCTCTCAAAAGAACATGAGACACTTGCAGCTCATTCAGAACGCTGCAGCTCGAGTTCTGACCAAAACAAAAAGATCAGAACATATTACTCCAGTACTTAAGGATTTACACTGGCTCCCTGTCAGCTGTAGAATCGATTTTAAAGTTCTGCTACTCGTCTATAAATCACTAAATGGTTTGGGTCCTGAATATATCCAAGAAATGCTGATTGAGTACAAACCCAGCAGGGCTCTGAGATCTACAGACTTGGGCCAACTAGTGGAACCCAGAGTTCGAAGCAAACATGGTGAAGCTGCATTTAGCTATTATGCTGCACACAGATGGAATAGGCTGCCAACAGAAGTGAAGTCAGCCCCGAGTGTAAATGCTTTCAAATCCAGGTTAAAAACTTTGCTTTTTTCTTATACCTTTGATTAGGGACTTTTAAACAGCTTTAATTAAGTGGTTTGTTTTTTTGTTTTTTTAGTAAATTTTGTAACCTATTTTTATTTATTTATTTTTTTCCTCTGAATGTTAACTACTGTTTCTTGATGCTTATGTGTTGTCTTTCCTCGTGTAAAGCACATTGAGTTGCCTTGTGTATGAAATGTGCTATACAAATAAACTTGCCTTGCCTTGCCTTGCCTTCAAGCATGCCTTTTCTATCCCAAGTTCTGACATCCTCGCCTCCTTGGTAGGGTTTTTGTTTTTGTAAGTGTTGAGAATGTAAACTGCCTGATAATAGATGAACCTGTCAAAACTTCGTTATCATAGCGCTCACAGTGGATTGCGCAATATGTTCAACGCCGTCCTAAATAATCCAACGGCATCCCACAACCTACATGGATTCTGAAATTGCGTAATTCAGAACTAAAATTAATTTGTTTGTATTTATGAGAGGGAAAAGCTTGGAAAAAAAAAACATTGATTGTGATAATATTAGAGGGATACTTGTTTAGCCATTTTTGGCAGTCAAACGGTTAATTTCTTCTTATAATTTAAATAATCAAGTTACCGTGATTTGAAACTAATCGAGGGATTTAAATTACTACTGTACCGTCCTAATCTATGATTTTTTTTACTAGATTTAAGACAATTTAACATCACGTGTCTTCGCCACTCTTAAACGTTACATTATAATATCTTCCCTACTCCTGTTTCACCAAGTGTTAACACTGAGTTTAGGGTTAATATTTTTGTACGTTTTGCACTTTTTAATCTTCATTAATTCCGTCGTGTTTAATGAATTAACACCGTCTTACAGTAAGTAGTAGTTTCCCTTTCCCCTCGACGCGAGCCCTTACAGGATACTAGCATCGCGATATAAACCCATGGGAATTAAAACGTTTCCGTGGTTTCCGCTCCTTGTTTATAATTATTAGTGTCTTCTTAATAATTCGGCGTCAGTGCCGCGCATAACAATCCGCGCGATTATCCGTAAGGAGTGAATTTAACGTGTTTGACAGATTGACAGCTGGCGACACACGCACGGTTAACTTCCGGTGACGTAGCCATTCATTGACAAAGTTACGTTAGCTGCGTCTTAATAACAACTTTGCTTGCCAAGTGCTACGATTTTAAAACTTGTGCAAGGTATTTAAACGCTCGTTTTAAGACACATTCTGTGTCACTTACGAGTGACGGAGTTGTTTTGTCTATGCGGTAAAGTTATAAAACTTTATTGATCGAACAAAAAGTACGACTCCTATACTACACACAGGAGCCTCGTTGCGTTATAAACGCCGACGGCGTCCCCCTGTGGCTATTCACGGTACCGCAGTCGAGGAACTTTTACCAACAAAATTAAAACGCTTGATAACTTTAATTGTTGACTTACCAAAGAGTTTGTTTAAATAATTAACCACCATTTTCAAGTACTTAATTTTGTTTTAATTAAAAGCAACACGCATACAGTAGTGTATAGCTTTTCTCGTTGTATTAAACATGTTTACCCAATTTTTAGGCACTTTTGGAAACCTCAATTGAATTAAATGTAATTTTAATTTAATGTGACTGTCCTCAGTAGACTTTTGTTTCCTAAAACCTGTAACCTCAAATGTATGCTGTGGTTAATAGTAATTTAGCAGACTAAATTGCTTAAGACAACACTTTGTTGAGGGTTCTCAATTATTTAGTGCATTGCCATTTAAAATAATTGGTAACATAGTTGGGTACCATCCTTTAATCTGTGCCTTAATAATTTTGGTAAAACATTTTGAATCAACTAATTGAGCCCAAAAAGCTAATCTTTAAGCATTTTCAGCATTGTCTAATTGGCTAACAATTAGTCCTTCCAAATTGAGTAAAGTGAGCTTACGCATATCTTTGATATCATAACGCTACTTTTAACCATGGATGCTTTGCAAAATGCCCTTGCGACCGTGACTAACAATCTCATTCCAGGCTATGCCGACGCGACAGCCAGCGCTAGCGCAGAGATTCTTGAAACCAACATTGCGCAACTCGTTTGCGACACTCAACAAGGATCGTTAACCCACGAAGATATGGCACAAATCCTCAGCCGACTAATGGTGAATTTAGTGGCTAGGTGGAAATTGAGTGACCATGAGCTTGAACAAGTGAAAAGCGTTCTGACAGCAGAACAGCAAATTCACGCCCAAGTTAGCAGTAAGCTAACCGAGTTGGAAGCATGGTTGCACGAATCTGACCGCGTGAACTTGGGAAACCAAGTTACAAAATTGACACAGGAACTCAAAGTGAGTACACAAACTGCCCGCACGCATGAACAAAATTGGCATAATGCCACATCGGAAATTCGTGAGCTAAAAGAATGCATTGCAGAACTATCAAATCAGCACACTGAAGCCCATTGGATTGATCTCCAAACTGAGCGTGAATTTGACAAGTACTTGCTAGCTCTCGCGAATGATGAAATTGCGGAATTAACTCAAAAGATTAGACTTTTGAAAATTGAACGCACTGAAGGAAAAAGGCAGACGTTTCGTTTGAAATCTCAGTTGATGGCAATGGAAGAAAAACTCCGGTGATTGCAGCATCCATCCTTCAACACTGGCCGGGATGACGAGTCATCCCATGCTGAACCGAAATTACAGCAAGTCCCACAAGGTAACACCAGGTGTCCATTGACGCCGTCCCAAACCACTGCTTTGGAGGTCCCCGTTCAGGACCTGTCTCAGGTGAACTCTCCTTTGCATTTTGATCCACTTGTGGTGCACGCACCTGTTCCTTCTTCAGACGCTGCCACGTCTGATGTGCAGCAGACTTCTGCTGCAAATCTTGGACCTGCTTCTCAGCCACCTGTGCCACTTCCGGTTCCCACTCGCTCCATGGCAAGCACTTCTCCAATTGCCGCTCAACACACACGGGGGCCCCCTCCCTCTGCAGTGTCACTGAGAGGCACAAGCTCACCTGTCTCTGTGTTTCCACCAAGAAGCACACTTCCGGTTTCGGTACCCCCGCTAGGCGCCACGCCTTCTTGTGTGTCTCCAGTTGCTGCCAACCTTCCTTCCCCTGCTCAACAAGCAGATGCTTCTTCACCTCATCATGTGGCGCAAACAGGCATGTCTACAAAAGAGTTAGATACGATTGCCAAGCACATTCAGAAATTTCAGCCAAAACAAGATTGCTCTGATAACACTTCTGTGTACCTCAAAGACCTTGATTTTCATTTGAGGAGATTCCCACAGGCAACAACGGAAGACAAGATTTACCTCATGAAATTGACGTCAACTCGAGAAGTAAGTGATTGGATCGACCGCCAGCCGATCCACATCTTGAATGATTATCGAGCACTGTGTCACGCATTGTCTCGTGAATTTGATGGCCCAGTATCAGCAATGAGCTTTCTTGCTGCCTGGTCAGTAAAACAAGGCCGAAAGGAATCACCCAGCCTGTATTATAGTCGCCTGCGCAAGGCATACTTTGGGCATCGTAACGAACCCAACATGGAAGAACAGGTAGAATTCAAAACACTTTTTCTGAACAACCTCCACCCAAACACAAGCCGCCTCTTGGGCGTGACAACTTCTCCTCGCACGCTAAGTAGCCTAGAGCTACGTGAACTTGCATCCAAGGCCTTTATGTTTTTACGCGAAAACGCTGCTAAATCAGTGGAATCCTCTGTTTACCATGTTGCAGGTGATTCAGACGAAGTCGAACGACAGTCCGAATCAGAGCAAAGCGACGATGACATTGCCGCTCCCCCATCAAATCCTGCACAACGGCCTCAAAATGGTTCTCCTCAGAAGCACCAGTACGGCCGCAGTGCACCTGCGCGGTTGAGTAATAGCTCCAGCCGTGGTTGTGAACGGGAGAAACCCTTTGCGAAAACAAAACCTCGCAAAAAGAAACCTCCCCGCACAAATAGTCTGCAGGAGCCCCCATCCACGTCAGGTGACTCCTCAATTGACAGTAACATCTGGACAAAAGTTCTTGATGGACTGCGCAAATTGTCCAACAACAGTCAGCCGACAGCCATCAATGAGCCAGAGGTGTCGGACAACACCGTTCTTTCAGTCCAACTGGATCCAGCACCTTCTTTGCCTTCTGCCAGTGCACCTGTTACCGAGTCGAATCAACCATTCAAACAGCTCTTAGGTAACCTCAAGATTAAAGGTGCATCGCGTAAGTTCTATTTGAGGACGACACTTGAACAAACATTAGACTATGACGCTTTGGTTGATCCTGGCGCTGACATTACAGTAATGTCCAACACGCTCTTCAACCAACTTCAAGCCATGCTGAAGAACAGTGGCCGGATGCTCCCCCTCAACCACTGCTCATTGGAGATCGGTGCATTTGCACTGACTAATACCCATCTGGACTCCATGGCAACGTTACACTGGACGATTGGACCACACAAATTGGTCCACATTGGTGTACGTGTCTGCTGTGGAATCAGTTCCGCTCCTCATTGGTCAAGATCTGCTGGGCCACTTCAAGCCCCTGATAGATTACGACCGACGTAAAATCTGGTCACAGGTGCGGCAGCCTCTGCCAGCAGCACCGCTGACCAAAACTGCCAATTGTTATGCGGTAAGCCTAACAGAGCCTTCTTGTGAACCTGTTCTGAGTGTACAAAACTCACACAAGGACTCTCACCCAGCTCAAGGGGGGACCATGCCTGTTGTCTCCGAGATGCCCTCAAGAGGTCACCTTCGCAACACCAGCTCTCCCCTCGGCCAAGTTGAACATCCCACTCAGGGTGTGCAACTCTGCCACCTTACGGAATGCGACTTGGATTGCACCTCTGAGCTACGCATGACACAAATTGAGGCCGTTGTCCTCACTTTTGAAGCAAACCATTCAGCTTCACCGTGGACTTTGAACTTGAAATCGCACTTGAAATTGTCATCGAACAACCCAAACAACACAGTGGTTGCTCTTTGCAATCTGCTTGGCGCGTTGTGCCTATTTCTGAGCAAGTTGTTACCCACCCTGCCCACCCTTGCAATGCAGATGGTGCGCGCCACTGCCCTGCCATTCACTGCCCCCGCTTTCACGCGTGCAGTACTTCTTTTGGGCCACACGTTGTCAGCCTTTGTGCTCAACAACACTTATCTGTTTTCAATGAACTTGCAGTCCATTGTTCTTCTCTTGCTTTTGCTCACCGCCGCCGCGTGCCTTCCTCGTTCGCCTGTTGACGGCTCACCTGTTCATGCCAAGACATTCGCTTTTGGTGGTCACCTTTTGCTTCCTGTCCTCCTCCGTGGACCGCACATCTCTGCCGTTCGTGGCTCCACGTAGCCGAAGGGGGGGTCATGACATAATACGCCCATGACATGACACATAGCTGTCAAAGGGAGGTCATCACAACAGGACTGGACCAGCCAATCAGGTCCAACCTCCATGACCTCACTTCCTTGGTTACAATTGAGGGACGAAACTCGCCCATCTTTGTTGACCATCATCAGCAGGTCCAAGATACACCTGTGATTCTTCCTGTGGTTCATCCACAAGATGACTTGGAGCTTTCGGCTCCCACACATCAGGCACCTATGGGTGCATTTGCCTTTCCAACTGATGCAGGACCCAAACGGTCCCTTTCCAAACAGTGGTTTCAGACACCCTGGCGCCTAATGGCCAACACATTTTTGCTGCTGTTGTGTATGACTGCGCTAATGACATATTTAAAATGGCTAGCGCTAAATCTAACTGCCGCAACGCCATTGAATAGCCAATTCAAGTTGCGCTTCACCCATTCGCACACCCGCACTCATACTTATGACACAATGTGCATAAACAAACATCCTAGAAAGTGTACAGTGACTCAAATGAACTTCAGCAGACTCCCCAAACGACTAAAGCGATTGGTAAGAAATGTGCTTTTAGCTACTGCTTTTAATTAGCTTCTTATTTAAAATAAGAACCTTAACTGTTAAGGCTGTTAGTCCAAACACCGTTAACTTGAAAATGGCGAAACACGCGAGTCACGACCGAGATTCCTTGTGCCTAACAACGCGTAGCAAACAAATTACCAATCTACCGTCTCCCGACAAAACAACCAAAAGGACTACGCTAGTCCTCAATCTGCCTAGTGTAACCCTGTGAACAATTAAGGGTTAAAATACAAAAAAGATAAAAAACAGAAAAATAATTAATATCATTAGAATATTATTTCAATCCATAAAAGTATTTTTATTGTGTTATTTTTTAACACAATCTGCCGTTGACGTTCATTTATACCGGAAGTCCCTCCCCGTAGTCACTTGATTGACAGGCAGAGAGTGAACGTTGGAGAGAGGGAGAGAGAGAGCGCGAGGAACGAGCACGCTGGACGGAGTCACCGCAGCAGAGAAACCGAACGCTCAGAAACAACTTTAACGTGATTAAAACCCATTTATACACAATTAAGTCAACGAAGACAACTGTTGAAGACAAGTGAAGTGATCAGGAACCGGGCGAATCCGCGTTTTTTGATTATTGTTGGCCTCGGTAAGCTAAACCATGCCAAGTTACCTTACATGTGCAGACAAGCTAATCGCTAAGCTATGCTAACGATTAGCCATGCTATGTTACCAGCATATTATTAAGTGTTTTAAAAACGTTTATTGATGCCTAAGCTGGTTGAGTGAAATTTTCGAAGTTAATGTGATGAAGGAAGCTTTTACACATGAGGAGAAATATTACTGAAAGTGATGTTTTTGTATATTTTGAAGTGTTTTTTACACAGTGCTATTGAATGTCATTAACAGTCAATTCTATTGCCTGTTGCATTTCGTTGAGTATAAATAAGTATTGCAGCCAGTAATAATAAGCTGTAATTAATTTGCACTATTGTGACCACCACTATTTTGCTTTGTTAAATAAGAAATGAAAAGATGCATCATACATTTTGATATGAGACTTGGCATTGTTTTGTTAAGTTACATTACAATTTAAAAATGCTTTAGCAGCATTGTTGAAATGGCTGAACAATATTAGAGGTGTTTTCAGATAGACAATAGTTATCTTAAGTTTTTAAGATGAGTAAAATCCTGTTTGTAAAAAACAGGTCAGGTCTTTTGAACGGATCAAAAACCTCGTGGAAGATTCTGGAACCATTGATGGCGAGCCACCCAGATTGAACAGTGAGGAATCATCATTCACGGATCTCTACAGTGTGGTAGGACAGTACCAACGAACAGAACTTGACACGAACTTTTGGAAAAGGATGCAAGCGAGAAAACAAGTGATCACAGACTTTTAGACTTGACTTAACGGACTACTTAAGACGACTCTTTATTTTTTAAAGGGCCCAATTTTATTTTTTTTAATGGTTCATTTTGTCTGTTATTGTTGTAATTGATGACATACTGTTACTAAAGTGTTTTGTTAAGTTATCTGCTCTGATGTATTCATTTATGGTCACAGCCCACTGCACTTAGCTCCGTAGTCTTACCTAGAATCATTTGCGTTGTTCTGTTAAACTGGTTACACTAGCATCACCCTAAGCTGAACCAAACTAACCACAAGACTTTGTTTCTTCTCGGTGTCCCAACCAGAGCACGCTCACACGCAAGGTGTGACCGCGCTGAGACTTGACATGCTGCACTAATCTGTTTGATACATCAACAGCTCAGTTGTAAGAATGCCTTCTCGGCCTGCATGCTCCCTGAATACAGCTTTCTTTTGCCCTAGAAAGACCCAAAGTCATAGTAAGAACCGAAAGTGCCCCCTTTCAGTCACATTGACATGACATTCCTACACAGGCCTCTAGACAACTATTGGACTTCTATTTTTCACTCTCGTGTTCTTCTCCTGTTGCTTCTGTTACTTTCCCCTTCCACTCTATACACGACACGTAGTGTAGACCTAGAGGGAAAGATAACATCATAGCCAACTGCCGAGTCTAGCTTTAGCAAAGGGAGGGGAGGGGTGGGGTTTGCACCAACTTTGAACTCTGGTACCTGCATTGTTGTGCTTCACCTGTCCACCTGCCGATGCCACGTCTAGAAGTGCCGACGGAAACGTTCTGTCGAAGAACGTTTCCATCGCCAAAGGGAGGATCTGTAACGATTATCGGCCGGTTGTAACTTTTTGCAACCTCAGTTCCAAAGGAATTCCACTCCTGTGGCCTGGACATGCCACCGTGGGGGGTGGGGAGGACAAGAACATCCCCTACAAACAGCCACACATGTTCTGACTGACACGCGCACACGCACACACACACAAATCAGAACAGTAAAAGCCTTCTTAGAAACTTGACTTTCTTATTTTGCAACAGAACAATGAATTATGAAATGTTGTTTGCCATTTGTGAAATGTTGACTCCATGAAATGTCATGAAAATGTTCCATTGCAGTGGCAGATTCTCCACTAAACTTTCATGTGTATGCACGTTTTAACAATGTAAGCTAGGTAACATTTCATTTGAGGTATTCAATTGTACGTGTTGCATTGATTGAATTCTGACCTTAGAATCTCAACAAACATGGGATCCAGATTCAATCTGATTAGTCTCTACCAAAACCTTCTCTAAGCTGGTAACTTTCCACTTTGGTCTCACCGGACCCCTGGTGTGGAGGCCGCCGCCCTCCCAATTTAAAAGCACGCTCCCTGCTTGCTGCTCTCTCTCTTTTTCGCTGCTCTTTGGCTCCACTCTTTTCGCTGCTTCTCTTTCCGGGTCTCCATCGGCGTGGTTGCCAGACAAAGGGCTAGCCCAGCTAGCTTAACCTCCAGCACACGGCAACGCACAGAAGCCATCGCGTGTAGCGACAGGCGCAGCGAAACACGCTGCTTTTAGTCCCTGCAAAGGCTCAATGGATGGTGCTTTTCCCAAGCACCGAGGCCTCAACCAAGAGGGCCTCTTCCCAGCCAGCAGGTTGACCCCGTGACGCTCAGTTGGCCAGCCGGACGACCTGTCTCTCCCTCTCCTGAACTGAACCTTCTCCATTCAATCTTCAAACGGGCTTGGCAAGTCTCCATCCAGGGTCCTGCTTCTCAGACCAACCCCATCTCTAAGTGCAACTGCAGGCCTTCGCCAGATTACAAATTGGTGCAAACTAGGTTGATTGTGGGTCCCATGTTGGGTTGATTTAAGAAATCTATCACCTTGGTTAAGACCGTTTCTCTTTTCTTCTTTTCTTCTCCTTTGATTATTTTTATTATTTTAGTTCTCGTTTCATTTTCTATCATAGTAGTTAGTTTTGCTTCTTTAAATTCTAAGTAGATTATCCCACCTAGGTTAGAGAATAAACGTGCACAAAACTCAACCCCTGGTTTTAGGGGTGTTAAAAAAAATCGATTCGGCGATATATCGCGATACTACATCGCGCGATTCTCGAATCGATTCAATAAAAAAAAATCGATTTTTTTTTTTTTTTTTTTTTTTTTTTTAAGATCTCAGAATTGTTCATTCGGTAGTCTTACCGATTCAACGTCTTATCATCATTGCCTTTTTTGTGTGTGTGTGTGTGTGTGTGTGAATCGATTTTTAAACTTCCATTTTTAATGGAAAAATATTCAACAAAACGTCTGACTTCGGGTTAGGATTCACACCTTGAGCATGGAAGAATGTTATATTAACGGAACATTAAGCCTTAATATTTTATTTTAATGCTGTTCAAACATGAAACAGATTACAACCTCTATAAGACTGAAATTTCAGATAAATAAATAATACATTTTCATATAAATCTTACACTCTACAAGCTTACTGATTAGTACTTTCTAAATTTGAATGAAAAAAAATCGCAACAATCGACTTCTAAATTCGTATCGGGATTAATCGGTATCGAATCGAATCGTGACCTGTGAATCGTGATACGAATCGAATCGTCAGGTACTAGGCAATTCACACCCCTACCTGGTTTACTGTGTGTGTGTTTCATCAATTTATAGTGAACTCTAAGCTGAACAAAGAACTCACAAAATTGTAGTAAGGGCACAACCTTCATTTTAATGACTGATTCAACGAGGTTCTCATCTGTTATCCTGATAAAATTATCAAAAAAGAGATGTGGTGCTCCGCAGGCAAGCTCAACTTAATTTAAATATTAAGTTTGAGTCTCCTTCAATTAATGAGCCAATTGATTATCAATGTAATAATTAACAATTATTGATTTAATAATTAATTGGACCGATTTCCCTTACACATGATTAATCACTGACTTAAAAAGGCTTTTTTCCCCTACATATTTTGCCCGCTAAATGTGAAGCGCACCTGTTATGTGTTAATTTTTTCGACATTTAATGTTATGAAGACGTCTTAAAAAATTTATATCCACTGCACATGCTCATCCTGCTTTTTCTAATCAGTTAATTATTTGCATAATTCAAAATGGGAAAAAATGACCTACGGCATATGTAAACATTTATTAAATGCTTTACTTTAATACATGTAGTTATGTTTATTGCTCAAACTCCATCAGCTACCTTTAATGTAACCATCCACTTTTAGGCCGTGGGGTGAACCCCAAAAAAGTGCCTAGAAAATGAGTTTCGCTCCACTGTCTGGGCACTACTTGTTCAATGCATTTTTTGATAGATAGTACCCTTCTGAACTTTGGGTTAAAAGTTAACCCAATGTTTTCCTGCCCCAATTTTGTCACAAGCCAGAAATGCATATATAGGTAAATAACAAAAAAACGAAAATCTTGTGCTGCAGTTTTTGGTTGTAAAACGTCTTACATTACATTTGGCAACAGAAAATCATTCCCAGATGTTATAAATACATGTACCTAACATCAGAAACAAGTATTGGTGGTTTGGTGCAATCATGTGAATTTAGATCATTAAATATATTAAATTTGTGCCAAAAAAACAAAAAGCCCTTCAACTAGAAGTGACACCAGCACATAAATGTTACATTTAGCTATGTTTATGTTTCATATATGAAAACAATTCACAACCTACTACGTAATGAAAGGTACACAAGAAGCAGCATACATCGGCCAAAAATACTACCATGCACCACAAACCTGGAACAAGGCAAAATGGACTAGATGGAAATAGATGCATTCAGAGCCCAGATTATTATAACACATAGAATATTTATTAAAGTATCAGATTATGTCACAGCATGTCATTTATACCCCCCCCCCCCCCCCCACACACACACACCCACACCCACACACAAAAAATATTAATAATAATTAAAAAAAATCAAATACAAATCAAATGTGCATTCACAGTAAAACCATGGAACTTCATTGGAACAGCTCTTTTTTTTTTGGTAGAACAATTTAACAAAGGTCTGTGTTGTGGAAAAATGGAATACAGACATTTTTATTTTTGCCTGAAAAGTGTTAAAATGGAGAGTGTTTAACATCTTGACAATGAAACAAACAAAATGGCAGATTTTACATATACAGATTTTACAGCCCTGCACTGTAAAGTGTCCTCGTATGCCCTGTGATTTTCCAAACTGATGTTGTACCAGCTATGTGTTAGTGTCATTTTCTTGGCTTACGTCAGTAGACTCAGTAGTTGATGTATCTGATGAGTGAGGTACCGTGTCTAAAAGTTTGTCAGTTGTTGATAATGTCTCTACAAAAACCATTTCAGAGGTGTTGCTGGAAAGGGGTGTGAAAAACCAGCTGGGGGAAATCACACCTCAATCTTAGTTTCAGTATATCCTGCCTGAAATAGAAAATTAAAGGGAAAGATGAGCACAAGATACACATATTCACATCACACTAGGGCTGCTCTATTATGGAAAAAAATAATCATCACAATTATTTTGGTAATAATTGAAATCAAGATTATTCAAAACAATTATATTTTGTTCAAATCAAGAAAATATTTAAACATTTGAAAATAAGACAAATACAATCATATGAAACTGTAATTATGTAAGTTGCTTTTGGACCCAACAAAATGTATAATATATTATTATTATTATTATTATTATTATTATGTTAGCAAAAATTTGAAGTTGGGGTGCAGCGTGTGCAGTAAGCTAGTTTTGACACGGGTGTGTGGTAAAAGAACTCGTGTGGGCGTGCCACAACTCAAAATTAGTATTATTAGTGCTGCAGCTATCGAATATTTTGGTATTCGGATATCCTACTGAAAATTCGAGTGAATAATCGAATATTTGGATAGAAATAAAAAATATACCTATAGGCCTATATACTTTCTTGGTCAAAGAACAATTATAAATACAGAAGACAAAAAACACATTTGCATGTTATAATTAACTAACTGGTTTTCATTTTTAGAGAATCAATTTTATTTATTTATTTATTTATTTATTTATTTATTTTTTAACTTAAATTGAGCTTTCAGCAAGCTATTTTTCTCTGAAACAGTGAGATTTTAGACAAATCTCTCCCCATAGATTTCGGTCAATGTTTTTCAGTGTGAAGATTTATACATTACCTGTAGTCTGAAGCATCAAGATTCCCGTGTTTCTTAACACTGTTCACAAACCTCTTAGCTTGTCCATTCTCCTCACATCTTTGTCAACTATAATCCTTTGACGGATTACTTGTTTACAAAAGAGTTTGTAGCTCTCAGCATAGGGTTGTCTGAAACACACACACACTCACTTAACATGTGCAAAGAGTCATGCTTTCTAAATAATGCTGTCTCTAAATAAATATGCAAGGCAAGGCAAGGCAAGTTTATTTGTATAGCACATTTCATACACAAGGCAACTCAATGTGCTTTACACGAGGAAAGACAACACATAAGCATCAAGAAACAGTAGTTAACATTCAGAGGAAGAAAAATAAATGAAAATAGGTTACAAACTAACAATCTTAAAACATTATTCAACAAACTTAAAAAAAATTTAACATAAGGAAGTTTAAAATGATAAAAATAAAAATAAAAATAAAAATAAAAATAAAAATAAAAATAAAAAATAAAAATAAAAATAAAAATTTAAAAAACACTAAATTAAAGCTGTTTAAAAGTCCCTAATCAAAGGTATAAGAAAAAAGCAAAGTTTTTAACCTGGATTTGAAAGCATTTACACTCGGGGCTGACTTCACTTCTGTTGGTAGCCTATTCCATCTGTGTGCAGCATAATAGCTAAATGCAGCTTCACCATGTTTGCTTCGAACTCTGGGTTCCACTAGTTGGCCCAAGTCTGTAGATCTCAGAGCCCTGCTGGGCTTGTACTCAATCAGCATTTCTTGGATATATTCAGGACCCAAACCATTTAGTGATTTATAGACGAGTAGCAGAACTTTAAAATCGATTCTACAGCTGACAGGGAGCCAGTGTAAATCCTTAAGTACTGGAGTAATATGTTCTGATCTTTTTGTTTTGGTCAGAACTCGAGCTGCAGCGTTCTGAATGAGCTGCAATTGTCTCATGTTCTTTTGAGAGAGTCCAGTCAGAAGACCGTTACAGTAATCTAGTCTGCTGGAGATAAAAGCATGGATAAGCTTCTCTTGGTCTGCTTGAAGCATGCAGTCCTTCAGTCTGGATATGTTTTTCAGCAGGTAAAAGGCTGTTTTAGTGATGAATTTAATATGATTGCTGAAGGTCAGATCTGAGTCTATTAGTACCCCAAGATTTCGAACTTGTTCTTTAGTTTCTAAAGACAGTTACTCAAGCTGTTTTTTTAACAGCAATCCTCTTTTCTTTATTGCCGAAAACAATGAGCTCCGTTTTGTTTTCGTTCAGCTGAAGGAAATTTTGGTTCATCCAGTTGTTAACTTGCTCTAGAGAATGACACAATGCGTTAATAGAACTGCTGTCATTTGGGGACATAGATAAATACAGTTGTGTGTCATCTGCATAACTATGATAGTCAACATCGGTGTTCTGAAGCATTTGACCCAAAGGTAACATATACAGACTGAACAACAGGGGTCCAAGGACTGACCCTTGAGCAGTGTTGCCACAGTTACCTTGAAAAAGTAACTTAGTTACTTTACTGATTACTTGGTTTTAAAAGTAACTAAATTGCGTTACTGATTACTTGATTTTAAAAGTAACTAAGTTAGATTAAAAGTTACTTTTTTAGTTACTTTCAGCAGCTGCCGATAACACCATCTCAACATAAAAATAATGCAGTAGAAACGGAGTTCCAAATACTTTATTGAAAGTGCATTTTTAACATGAAAATAATTTTTTTTTATTATGAAAAACAAAATAGGCAGTCTCTCTTGACTTCTTGTAACGTAAATACTTTTTATAAAACAAAAAATAAAAATCTATCCAGGTTGAAAATGAAAATCCCCTAAATTCCTCTATTGTTTGTTTGTTCCGCTATTCCAGTGTGTACACATGTATCAGTTTAAATATTTATTAGTAGTTATTGACAGTTATAATTGTTTTTTGGTTTGTTTGTTTTTTCTCTTCAAAATAAGGATCAGGAAAACAAAAGGTTGATAATTTAATGTTAAATATAAATATTTAACCTTTAGACAGACACCAACACAATTAAACAGAATATTTGCACATTGTGAAGTATTTCAGAAACATAAATTTAAGACATGAAATAAACCTACCGTCCAGCCAAAAGAAATATGAAGCCACCTTATGGAACAATAAATCTATCAAACACATTTTAACCACTTAATATATGCAAAAATATTTCCAAAAGTTCATTTCCCTTTTTAATCAACAATTTTTGTATTTAACAATTGTTTTTTCTTTTGTCATCACTTTCATTTTTGGTTAATGTATGACATCTTTTTTTGTTTTTTTAATCTGAGACACGATGATGACCACAGAATCACTACTGTTTATATTTTGTTTTTTGGGCTGTCGTAATCGCGGGCACGTCTCAGTTCTCCTATCTGCTGCTCATGCTAGTTGTAGACATTGACAGGGAGCCACAAACTGAGAAATGAGATACTTGCAGTGTGCTTTTAGCTTAGCTGGTGTGTTGGCTGTGGGACATACCTGTGTCGTTTGAATCCATGCATTGGATCGTCACGGGAGTTATTCTTTTTGGCTCGCGCGCAGTACCAACGGCGGCCCGGGACATACAAGTGCACCGAGAGGACTCGATAGCCATGGGAAATACCGAGATGTACGGCACCGGCTTCTGCTAACTGTCTCCATTTGTATGTTGTCACTCGTTGCGCGCGCGCGCCGTGTCGCGAGCACGGAAACACGGAAGTAGCTTGAATGGTGATGCTACTGAAATGTAAACAAAACAAGTAGAGCACGGCGCAGAACTCTTGCTATTGTTATGAAAACCATAAAGCCTCACTCGCAACCGATACGGTCGTTTAGCTCCCCTTGACGAACGATGGTTCGGTCGAATCGTTTTTTTGTTCCACCCCTACTGAAAAAGTAACTTGTCTGACGTCACTCCCCCTGGCGAGAGGGCGGAGACGACCTCATCCCATAATGCTTCACGGACCAGTTGAGGATGGAAATAAATTATTTTTTTTACCACTTTTATGGTCCATAATGCACACTTTTTTTGTTTTGTTGTGTGCCTGTTGGTTAATAAAACTAGTAGTAAAAGTATCATCACTTTTGTTTTGAATGTGCAAACCATTCATGACCAGACCATGGCTGAATTCAGTGTGGTGATCAATGACTTCTGCCTCATCTTCGTAGTTAGCAGTAGTTGTTTGTGACTGTTACAACAGTGAGATAGTTTGCCTTCTTCATGAAAATGTGGAGTAACGCATTGATTCTCTGGACAGTAACTTTAATCAGACTACTTTGTAGAATAAAGTAACGCGTTAGACTATTAGTTACTTTAGAAAGCAACTTTTTTGAGTAACGCGTTACCGGCAACACTGCCCTTGAGGGACCCCACATGTCATCAGATTCAAAATTTCCAATGGTCACAAAGTAACTCCTTTCCTCCAAATAGGACCTGAACCATTTAAGGACTGTTCCATTTAACCCCACCCAAGTTTCCAGCCTGTCTAACAGTATATTATGATCAATCGTGTCAAATGCTGCACTGAGGTCCAACAAGACGAGCACTGATACCTTCCCTGCATCAGTGCTCAATCTTATATCATTCAGTACTTTAATCAGAGCTGTTTCTGTACTGTGATGAGGTCGGAAACCTGACTGGAATTTATCCAAAAGTCCGTTTAAGCTCAAAAAATTGCTGAGTTGATTAAAAACCACTTTTTCAACTATTTTAGTTACGAAGGGAAGGTTTGCGATTGGTCTATAATTTGCTAGCAGGGAGACATCCAGTGTTCTCTTTTTTAGAATGGGCTTGACGGCGGCTACTTTCAGACATTTAGGAAGTTCACCTGATTGAAGTGAGCAATTAATTATTTGTTGTAAATCGATCTGAACAGATTTCACAATGGTTTTGAAAAAGCCAGATGGAATTGTGTCAAGACAGCTCGTGGAAGGTTTCAATTGCTGAACCAAGTCTACTACAGTATTTTGATCCACTGAGTCAAATTCTGTCATGGTAATTAAATTATTCCTAGGTGATTTTATGCAGAAGAATGGAACAGTCATTTCTTCATCTCAGCTGCCTGCAGCAACCCACCTTTACACAAAAAAGAATTACATTATAAGTGTTATTGTCACATCACCTCTTTTTACAGTATATGCACATCACAGATTTACAAGTAAAGTGTTTGTTGAGGTTGGTGAGAGAGGGTTTGGGGGAAAGGGAGGGTGTAGCTGTGACTCTCTATTATGACTGATGGGGACAGCTAACCCGAGTTTGTTAACCTGTTAGAAAGGTTACAGACGTAAATAGTTATTATTGTTGTGCTTGTCTATTTCTATGTTAAGAGTAGAGTGACGTCATATTTACCCATATTGACGCTCGCATTGCATCCTGGGTCACGTCCGCTACCTGCAGTTACAGCAGTTAGTGTTTAGTTGGATGCCGCCATGACAGGAGTGATTCAGAGTTGTGATGATCGTGTGCGTCTTTGACCACCAAACCACACACCCATACACATCCTCTTACCCCAGATCTACAGACACATTCACACTTTGCTCGCAACCACATAGATAATACCATGCACACACAGAACATCAGAAGGACTCCAAGCATCCCCAGTTAGCCCGGCACCTGCATCCTAGTGGCCCATGCCTGTATCCCTGTACGCCTGTACCTACCACTGTGCATCTATTGTAAACTGCCTGTTTATGACGTTTCTAGCCCTGGATTAAAGCTGCAAGTCCACATCTTCGCTTCATCATTCCTTGTGTTCTGACCGACACCCCGAGGGTGAAAAGAGAAATACCCAAATTGAATCAGACCTATACAGTCCAAATTCTAGCCTCTACAACATTGTGGTCCTTTGGGCCGGATTTCTCTTTTTACCTTTGGACATGGAGCCTGAAGACTGTGGAACAAGACCGAAGCGTCAGACCCCCCCCCCCCCCCTCCCCCACCCATCTAGACGACTACCATGTCAACTATATTGGGCACAGAAAACGAGACATGCATGGGTACGAAGAGGAGTGGCCATCTCACAAACCGGCAGCGGCCAAGATGACCCCTTACTTCACCCCCTGTCCCTACACCGGTCACCACCGGTGGAATGCTGACCTCCAGGAGGCGGACCTGTACTACCCAGAGTGGCAAAGATACAGTCCGGAACCCCAGCTATCCCACCGACGGTATCCGGAGTGAGAGCCCAGGGATGAAGTCCGAGAACCATCCTCACCCCATCCCGTGTCGCCGGAACTTAGCTTAAGAGATGAGCTAAGGGACATACAAAGAGAGAAGGGCGTGTTACAGCAGTCACAGCGCGACATGCATACCGACGTAGCTGCACTTCAGGAAGTTCAATCTGAAATGAAGAGATTGGCCAGCAAAGTCATTAGCCTTCAGCAAGCTATGCCAGATTTCGTCAGCCGTCACGACCCCCATCTGGTCCACAGTCAAGATGAAGAGGACTGGCCAGATCCCCCGCCGTGGCCTGACACAGCAGACTGTGACGACCAGCTAGCTCCAACGATGACGGACCGATTGGAGGAGCTGATTTCACAGTTACAGCAGATGAAGAGCCAGGCATGTAGCCACCACAAAGTTTCGCCAGCAAAAGCCAGCAGTCAACCGTCGCACCTCCAGTCCAGGCAGCGAAGCAGTGAGTCTCATCCTCCTTATACGGCTTCTTCCTCGACCGTGCCACAGCAACACAAGCGGGGTCCAAGCTACCAGCCTCCACAACACTTCCAGCCTGCAGCACAGACACCATCTTGGAGGCCGAAGTGTCCAGCTGCTACGTCGACACCGTCCCAGTTCCAGTTCCCACCCACGGGAGCTACACCTTATGCTGCTGCTTGTGTACCCCAGCAGCCACTGAACTACCACCAGCCTGCATACGCCCAGCATCTACTTCCTAGATTCCCTTCGTATGCAGCAACCAGTCCTCCTCAACAGTCAGGGCACCTACCAATCTCCGCACAACAAGCCCCTCAGATGCCGAGACAAAGCTGGCAGACCCCAGCTTCACAGCGCCATGATTCAGCAGTCATGACTGAGCAGACCTACAGGGGGCCACGCCCAACAATACTAGACTTCAGCCGCCGCGATCCCTGTGAGTTCGCTCGCTTGAAGATAGCGCTGGAGAACCTCTTACCAGTGGAAGGGACCGAACTCTTCAAGTACCAAATCCTAGTGGATCATTTGAAGTTCAAAGAGGCAAAGTTGATCGCAGACTCCTACCTCAACTCACCTACTCCTTACACTGACACCATGTACGCTCTCAACGAGAAATTTGGTCAGCCCCACCAAATAGCCCTCAAGAAAATAGCCAGTGTTCTTGACTCACCTGACGTTCGTCGTGGTGACAATGCAACCTTCGAGCGATTCGCCCTCCATATTCAGTCGTTGGTCGGTCTTCTCAAGACATTGGGAACAGATGGTGACGCCGAACTGTGGGTCTCATGTGGCGAGACTTCTTAGCAAACTCCCTCCAGAGCAGCTAGCAGACTTTCGTCGATGCACCTTCCAGCAAGCAGGCACTGTTCCCACTCTGCTCGATCTGGCCCAGTGGCTCAAATACGAATCGTGGTGTCGAGACTTCGATGGGCCAACAGCACCCAGAATGGTGAAAGAGAAGCAAGCATCCAAGTCCGAGAGTCGCCAGGGACATCGAACTGTTACCGTTCTCCATGGCGCAGAGAGCCCTGAGAACCCCAGTCCACCTACGAGAGACTTGAAGAGGAAAAAGGGGAGAGCCAAGCCCTACTGCCCTTTCTGCGAAAACGAGGAGCACTTTCTCAGCCAATGTGCCAAAGTCACGAAGTTGAGCAAAGCCGAGCTCACGGACTGGATTAAAAGCAACAAGAGGTGCTGGCGCTGTGCAAGGCCCCACCTAGCAGCTCAGTGTGACCTGAAGAAGTCTTGCAGCCTGTGCCAAGGTAGACATCTACAGGTCCTTCATGAAGTTAACGACAGACAACAGAGACCTTCGACTAGTGAAGACAGTTGCCAAGTGAGCCCCACTACTGAGGTCCTGTACGTCGATCGCCCACCTGAGAGTAACAGGGTCTTACTGAAGGTCGTCCAAGTTCTTCTTCGTCACGGCAACCGTACAATAACCACCTATGCCATCCTTGACGACGGGTCGGAAAGGACGATGCTCCTCTTAGCAGCTGCCAGAGAGCTCGGTCTACGAGGTAGACAGGAAGACCTCCCCCTGCGGACAATCCGACAGGACGTTCAGACCCTCCGTGGCTCTACAGTGTCTTTCCATATCTCTCCTGCTGCTGACCCAAAGGTCAGCTTCCAAGTGTCCAAGTCATTCACCGCAGCTCGCCTTGGTCTGGCTGACCAGTCCTACCCAGTGGACCAACTCCAGCAGAGGTACCCGCATCTGGTTGAGTTACCAATCAAGCCCTTTCAGAACGTCAGACCGCTGGTGCTTATTGGGTCCGACCACCCGCACCTAATTACCGCCATCGAGCCAATCAGACTGGGGACTCCAGGTGGACCCGCAGCCATTCATACCAGATTAGGTTGGGCCCTCCAGGGTCCGGCGAAGTTCGTTCAGAACTCCTTACGTCCACAGCAGTGTCTGGTGACATCAGTTTCCCCAGTCGACTCAGAGCTTTTCAGAAACGTAGAAAGACTTTGGCAACACGACACTCTTCCCTACAGAAGCGAGAAGGTCGTAACCAGGTCAAAACAAGATCAAGCAGCCGTGGCACTGCTCAAAGATAAGACCACCCGCGTAGACGTAGCCGGGGTCCTTCGCTATGCCACGCCCCTTCTGCGCAAAGGAGACATGCCTATCCTCCACGCCCCAAAGGAAGCTGTCCTTCCAAGTCTGCGGAGCACAGAACGAAGGCTGGCTAAGGACCCAGAGCGGGCCAAAGCCTACAGCACAGAGATCCAGAAGCTGGTGGATGCAGGCTCTGTCTCCAAGCTTGGCCCAGAAGAAGTCAACCAAGCGGGAGAAGAATGGTAAGCCACCGTGGAAAGAACCGAATCGTCTTCAATTGCTCTTATCGGTACAGAGGCCAGAGCCTGAACGATTCACTGTTGCCGGGACCCACTCTCGGAGCGTCACTTCTTGGAGTGCTGCTACGCTTTCGGGAACACGCCGTTGCCCTTAGTGCAGACATTAAGGGAATGTTCCACCAAGTCCACCTCCTCCCTGCAGATCGTGCCTTCCTTCGGTTTGTCTGGCGTGACTTGACCAAAGATGACCCTCCTGATGTGTACGAGTGGAAGGTCCTACTGTTTGGCACCACTTGTAGCCCGTGCTGCGCCACGTTCGCCCTGCAACGTCATGTAGCCAAACATAGCCAGCCAGGAGATGACATGAGGTTCTCCATCGAGAAATGTTTTTACGTGGACAACCTACTGCAGAGCCTCCCTACGCCTGAGGAAGCCAGACGCCTGGTCGACAGACTCCGGGAGCTCCTAGCTGCTGGCGGATTCGACCTACGCCAGTGGGCAAGCAAAGAGCCTAGCATTGTCGAACACCTACCCAAAGAGGCCAGATCCGACACCTTCGAGCTCTGGCTCACCCAAGATAGAGTTGACGCCAATGAATCCACACTAGGACTCAGCTGGCACTGTCAAACCGACACTATAGGCTTCAAGCACCGACCCACCGAGTATGGCACCCCGACGATGCGGAACATCTATCGGGTCCTAGCCAGTCAGTACGACCCCTTAGGATTCCTCCTCCCATACACGACTCGAGCCAAGATGCTTGTTCGACGCCTTTGGGAGAAACACAGAGACTGGGACGATCCTCTCCTGCCCCAGGACATCCTGCAAGAGTGGAACACCTGGGAGGACGAGCTACAGTTTCTGTCTCAAGCAACCCTACCAAGAGCTTACCTACCTGGTGAACTAGACGAGTCAAGCGTCACCCACGAAGTTCATATATTCTCGGATGCTTCTGAGCAAGCCTACGGCTCAGTGGCATACCTGAGAACAAGCGACAAGCAAGGTCAAGTCCAACTGTCCTTCCGTCTTGCCCGCTCAAAAGTCGCACCCAAGCGTCTCCTCTCTATGCCCAGATTGGAGCTGTGTGGAGCCGTCACTGGAGCACAGCTGGCTAAGCTCGTTGGCAAAGAGCTTACACTGAACATTGCCCAGACCGTTCTGTGGACCGATTCCACCACGGTTTTGATGTGGCTGCAGTCGGAGTCCTGCCGCTTCAAGATCTTTGTCGGCACCAGAGTGGCGGAGATACAAGGACTCACCAGCCCTGAGTCCTGGTGTTACATAGACTCAGCTCGGAATCCTGCCGATGATATAACAAGAGGCAAGAGACTGCAGGACCTTGTAAAGCCCAACAGGTGGAGCCAAGGCCCTCTGTTCCTCCTCCAACCGCCCGAAGATTGGCCAATCAGGCCAAGTGTCAATCAGGACCACGATACCTCAGAGCTGAGGAAGTCTGCTTTCTGTGGTGTCACTACAGTTGCGGTCAGCAGAGCAGATGCAAACCCCTACGACACCTGGAAGGACTTGGTACAAGCTACCGTGCAGGAGCGGCACGGGGCGGCAGATCAGAGCAGCAGCCCTACTGCTGAAGATTACCGCGAGGCAGAGATCCTCATCCTCAAGCGATCCCAGCAGGAGAGCTTCCCAGATCAGCTGAGGCTCCTGAAAGCCGGCAAGCCAGTCCCATCCCGCAGCAGACTGCTTACCTTGGCTCCCGAGTTGGACAAAGAAGAAGAGCTCATTCGTGTCGGATGTAGGCTCCGTCATGCTGAAGATTTCGAGCAGACGGCAGTGCACCCTATCGTGTTGGATCCAGGCCATCCCTCCACCAGACTCCTCATTCAAGACTTTGACAATCGTCTGCATCATCCAGGGCCAGAGAGAGTGTTCGCGGAAATACGGC
Source organism: Festucalex cinctus (assembly GCF_051991245.1). Classification (NCBI taxonomy): domain Eukaryota; kingdom Metazoa; phylum Chordata; class Actinopteri; order Syngnathiformes; family Syngnathidae; genus Festucalex; species Festucalex cinctus. The sequence goes on from NC_135428.1 coordinate 22,106,047, forward strand.
GCTCATACTCGATTCTGCGTGGCCGTGACGCAGTACGCCGTTACCAGCACACCTGCTCAGAATGCCGACGCTGGAAGGCAAACCCTGCTGTCCCCAAGATGGCAGACCTTCCACCCGCTCGCCTGCGCCTCCGTAAGCCAGCCTTCTTCTCCACCGGGATGGACTGCTTTGGGCCCTTCCAAGTCAAGGTAGGAAGGCGCACGGAGAAGAGGTGGGGTATCATATTCAAGTGTCTCACCACCAGAGGCGTCCATCTTGATCTCCTGAATAAGATTGACGCCGACTCGTTCCTCATGGCGCTCAGACGGTTCATCGCTCGCCGAGGAACACCAGCCGAGCTGTATTCGGACCAGGGAACCAACTTCCGAGGAGGAGAAAGGGAGCTGCGTGAAGCATTCGCTGCCCTTTCCCCGGACCTACAGCTACAGCTCGCCAAGCAGAAGATCAGCTTCCACTTCAACCCCCCTGCAACGCCGCACTTTGGAGGAGTGTGGGAAAGGGAAATACGTTCCGTGAAGGCGGCCTTGTACACCACAGTGGGAGCCCAGCCAGTCCCAGAGGAGGTACTAAGGACCGTGCTCCTTGAAATGGAAGGGATCCTCAATTCAAAGCCACTAGGATACGTCTCGTCCAGCCTCAACGATCCAGACCCTGTGACACCCAATGTCCTGCTGATGGGGCGGCCAGATGGATCCTTACCCCAGATCGTGTATCCAGAGACCGACCTGCTCAGCCGTCGTCACTGGCGACACTCTCAAGTGCTGGCGAACCACTTCTGGTCCAGCTTCCTGCGGAATTATCTGCCAAGCCTCCAGACACGCCAGAAGTGGCACTCAACGAAAGCTGACATCAGCAGTGGCACCGTCGTGATGCTGGTGGACCCCCAGCTTCCACGAGCTATGTGGCCTGTGGGTCACATCACCAAGGTCCATCCCAGCGCTGATGGACACGTCCGCTCCGCAGATGTGCAGATCGGCGATCGTACCTACACCAGACCAGTGGCCAGGTTGGTTGCTCTGCCAGCTCTTCCTACGGGTGAGGAGGACGTCGCTACGCCGAAGACCAGTCCGCCGTGAGACCGTCAGGATTCGGTCACCTTTCTTTTGAGCGAATGTAGGCGGCTGTTAGAAAGGTTCCAGACGTAAATAGTTATTAGGGCCCGAGCAGCGACCGCTGCGAGGTCCCTATTGTTTTTGTAAAAATTATTATTAGGGCCCGAGCAGCGGCAGCGGCGGTGCCGCTGCGAGGCCCTATTGTTTTTGTAGGAATTCTTCTTATTAGGGCCCGAGCAGCGGCAGCGGCAGTGCCGCTGCGAGGCCCTATTGTTTTTGTAGGAATTCTTCTTATTAGGGCCCGAGCAGCGGCAGCGGCGGTGCCGCTGCGAGGCCCTATTGTTTTTGTAGGAATTCTTATTATTATTCTTATTAGGGCCCGAGCAGCGGCGGCGGCGGTGCCGCTGCGAGGCCCTATTGTTTTTCAAGGAATTCTTATTAGGGCCCGAGCAGCGGCGGCGGCGGTGCCGCTGCGAGGCCCTATTGTTTTTCAAGGAATTCTTATTATTCTTTTTCTTTGTTATTATTCTTTTCCGCAAACAATCACATTTTTGAGACACTAAACGTGAACGAAAACTCACCAAACTTTACACACACGTCAGGCCTGGCGAAAAATTTGATATTTTAAAGTCGCCATAGGTGATAACAGAAAAATGGCTCCATAGCGCCACCTACATAGGTTAAACGGATCCCTGTCCCGCTACGATTGTCCGACAGCTATGAAAATTGTGTGGCACCTGTAGCACATTACACACAAATTTAGAGTTTCAATACTCTTCCTTAACAAAGCATTGCTGGTTGTACGTTTATTCTAGAGCTACGAAAATTGGTACACATATGTAACAGACTACGACCTACAAAAAAGTCTTTTGGTGCCATATCCTAAACCTAAGAGGAAGTCCGCCAGAAGCAGGGCATCAAATTTGTTGTTTCAAAATTCTTACTTAATGAAGCATTCCCGGCTGTAAGTTTCACTGAGAGTGACCAAAATTTGAAGACATATGTAACAGCCCTCAAGGTACAAAAAACTCTTTATGAACCATGTGTTAAACCTAACAGGAAGTCCGCCATTTTGAACATGTTGCCATTTTTTGGGCCATTTCCGTAGGGGTCTTATTTTAACGAACTCCTCATACAGAGTTTATCCGATCATCTTCAAACTTGGTGTGACTCATCTTAAGATGTTGAAGATGAAAAGTTATTGAAAGCTTTTTATTTCGTCGCACGCTGTTGTCGTGGCATGCACTTTTTGCAAAGGAAAAAAATCCTTCTTAATGAAGCATTCCCAGTTGTACGAAGCAGCTAGAGCTACGGAAATTTGTAGACATATGTAACAGCTCACGATGTACAAAAAAAGTCTCTTGGCGCCATGTACTAAACCCAACAGGAAGTCCCCCAGGGGCCGGGCATCACATTTTGTGCTAAAAAACTCCTCTTTAACAAAGCATTCCCGGTTGTACGTTTTACCAAGAGTTACCAAAATTTGAAGACATCTGTAACAGGCCTCGAGGTACAAAAAACTCTTTTTGAAACATATGCTAACCCCAACAGGAAGTCCGCCATTTTGATTTACTTTGGAACGTGTTGCCATTTTTTTGGCCATTTCATAGGGGTCTCATTTTAACGAACTCCTCCTACAGAGTTTATCCGATCATCTTCAAACTTGGTGTGATTCATCTTAAGATGTTGACGATGAAAATTTATTGAAAGCTTTTTATTTCGTCGCACGCTGTTGTCGTGGCATGCACTTGTTTGCAAAGGAAAAAAAATCCTTCTTAATGAAGCATTCCTAGTTGTACGAAGCAGCTCGAGCTACGAAAATTTGGAGACATATGTAACAGTCCACGATGTACAAAAAAGTCTCTTGGTGCCATGTACTAAACCCAACAGGAAGTCCCCCAGGGGACACATTTTGTGCTAAAAAAAACCCCTCCTCTTTAACGAAGCATTCCCGGTTGTACGTTTCACCTAGAGCTATGATAATTTGGAGGCATACATAAGAGCCCACGATGTACAAAAAAGTCTCTTGGAACCAAATGCTAAACCAAACAGGAAGTCTGACATTTTGATTTACTTTGGTATTTGTAGCCACTTTTGGGGGCCTTTTATAGGGGTAATATTTTTTGCAAAACTTATCACATCGTCTTCATTCTTTGGCATGTTTCATCTTGAGATATTTAAGATGAAAAGTTATTGAATTATTTTATTTTGTCACACGCCTTTGCTGTAGCGATGCATTGTTTGCAAAGAATTTTTTTTTTTGAGAGTCTAAACATGGGCAAAAACTCACAAAATTTTGCACACAGATCAGATCTCTCACGAACATGAATATTTTATAATTTGTTGTGCAATTTGTAATAAATGGCTCAATAGCGCTGTCTCGATATTTTTATGAAGTATATCCGATTATATGGTTCAGCTACTGCGATTGGTTGGCAACCAGTCCAGGGTGTCCCCTGCCTACTGCCCAGAGCCAGCTGAGATAGGCGCCAGCACCCCCCGCGACCCTTGTGAGGAATAAGCGGTCAGGAAAATGGATGGATGGATGGATGGTTCAGCTAGATGTGTGAATATTGGGAGGCATACCTATCAGCCTAATACTGTTGTTCCGTCGGCTCGGACAAGAGGCAGACGGCCGGACCGAGATTTACGTCCCGGCGGAGGCCGTCTTCACCCTCCCGCCGGGCCGACACTCAGGGGAGATATGTCGGGAAGGGGGGGAGGACGGGAAACGCGGGCGGCTGTCCTCTCCAAGAGTGATCGTATATTATGCATCCCGGGTTGTTGGAAGGAGAGTCTTCGCCTGTATTCGCTTTAAAGGAGAAGTTCCACAACTCAAAAGCTAGAAGGAAAAAGTAACAGAGTGCCAGGCCGAGATTCAAGCTGTAGACAAAGAGATTTATTTGACACAGACATACAAACAAGACATATATTCTGGCCAGAAGGGATTAAAAATCCGTTTGGACAACGGAATGCACTGGTTTATAAAGCCTGTCTAGAGTCCACCCCCAAACTTTTTCCTTGGGCGTAACATCTTAAGGCAGCTAACGGTATTGGACAACTACAAAATGCAGTACTGGGTGCAGTGCCATTTTTTGACCATTGGGGGCACTGTTACTCCACGTAAACTTAGGCTCGCCACCTTTGGCCTAATTTAAAGCTGACCTCTGCATGAACTAATGGTTACGCAAGCTCATGTGTACCTTCCTGCTCATAAATCTTGCGGACAAGACATTTTTATGGGTTGCACCTGGTGTTTGGCTCACTCACTCACATGTAGCACGTGTAGCTCACGTGTTCGGAAAACCCCTATCTCACAGAATGCCTTCAAGGCCAGCCAGAGAAAAAAAGAGAGGGAAAGCCCCTACATATATCTGCTAGGTCAGAAGAAAGGAAAATGTGTCAGAGCAGATTTGGGCCAAACCAGGTGGCTTTTTCAGGGATGGGGCATGAATCTACATAGATAACTAAAATTATATACGTCAATACCTCCAAAAATTATTCTATAGCCATGTGCCAATCCATTTGGATTTTATTTTAATTGTGCATCATTTTTGGCCTTCCATGAAACTTTGCAAACACAAAGCATGTCAAAAACATTTACAATTTAGACGGTTTCCTATGAAACAGTACCCCAACATGCCAGTTCCCCGACATGCAAATACCCCAACGTGGCCCGGGTTGCGAGGGCCCTTTATAGCTGCTCGCAGCTCTAGTTAGGGCCCGAGCAGCGACCGCTGAGAGGTCCCTTTTGTTTTTGTAAAAATTATTATTATTAGGGCCACAGCAGCGACCGCTGCGAGGTCCCTATTGTTTTTGTAAAAATTATTATTATTAGGGCCCGAGCAGCGACCGCTGCGAGGTCCCTATTGTTTTTCGATCGGATTATTATTATTATTATTATTATTAGGGCCCGAGCAGCGACCGCTGCGAGGTCCCTATTGTTTTTGTAAAAATTATTATTATTAGGGCCCGAGCAGCGGCGGCGGCGGTGCCGCTGCGAGGCCCTATTGTTTTTGTAGGAATTCTTATTATTATTATTAGGGCCCGAGCAGCGACCGCTGCGAGGTCCCTATTGTTCCTGAAGGAATTCTTATTATTAGGGCCCGAGCAGCGGCGGCGGCGGTGCCGCTGCGAGGCCCTATTTTTTTTGTAGGAATTCTTCTTCTTCTTCTTCTTATTATTATTATTATTATTATTATTATTATTATTATTATTATTCTCCGCAAACAATCGCATTTTTGAGACGCTAAACGTGAACGAAAACTCACCAAACTTTACACGCACATCAGGCCTGGCGAAAAATTTGATATTTTAAAGTCGCCATACATGATAACAGAAAAATGGCTCCATAGCGCCACCTACATAGGTTAAACGGATCCCTGTCCCGCTACGATTGTCCTATGGCGACGAAAATTGTGTGGCACCCGTAGCACATCCAGATGAACAAAAACCTCTTTGATGTGTGTACCCTAAAATAGACAGAAAGTGAGGTATGATCATCTGAATGTCCAATTTTGGCCCAGTTTTGCACATTTACAGGGGTCATACTTTTGCCCGCTTCTCCTACACGGTTAACCCGATTGACTTCAAACTTGGGATGGACCATCTCAACACTTGGGACAACATCATTGTAAAAAATCTAAAGTTTTTGATATACTATATGACGGCGGCGACGCATCAAATTTAGAGTTTAAAAATTCTTACTTCACGAAGCATTGCCGGTTGTACGTTTAATCTAGAGCTACGAAAATTGGTACACATATGTAACAGGCTATGACCTACAAAAAACTCTTTTTGAACCATATGCTAAACCTCACAGGAAGTCCGCCATTTTGATTTATTTTGGAACGTGTTGCCATTTTTTTGGCCATTTCATTGGGGTCTTATTTTAACGAACTCCTCCTACAGTGTTTATCCGATCATCTTCAAACTTGGTGTGATTCATCTTAAGATGTTGAAGATGAAAAGTTATTGAAAGCTTTGTATTTCGTCACACGCTGTTGTCATGGCATGCACTGTTTGCAAAGGAAAAAAAATATCCTTAAAGAAGCATTCCCATTTGTACGAAGCAGCGAGAGCGACAAAAATTTGTAGACATATGTAACAGCCCAAGATGTACAAAAAAGTCTCTTGGTGCCCTGTGCTAAACCCAACAGGAAGTCCCCCAGGGGCCGGGCATCGCATTTTGAGCTAAAAAACTCCTCTTTAACAAAGCATACCCGGCTGTACGTTTCACCTAGAGTTACCAAAATTTGTAGAGGTATATAACAGCCCTCGAGGTACAAAAAACTCTTTTTGAACCATATGCTAAACCTAACAGGACGTCCGCCATTTTGATTTACTTTGGAATGTGTTGCCATTTTTTGGGCCATTTCATAGGGGTCATATTTTAACGAACTCCTCCTACAGAGTTTATCCGATCATCTTCAAACTTGGTGTGACTCATCTTAAGATGTTGAGGATGAAAAGTTATTGAAAGCTCTTTATTTCGTCGCACGCTGTTGTCGTGGCATGCACTTTTTGCAAAGGAAAAAAATCCTTCTTAATGAAGCATTCCCAGTTGTACGAAGTAGCTAGAGCTACAAAAATTTGTAGACATATGTAACAGCCCACAATGTACAAAAAAAGTCTCTTAGTGCCATGTGCTAAACCCAACAGGAAGTCCCCCAGGGGCCGGGCATCACATTTTGAGCTAGAAAACTCCTCTTTAACGAAGCATTCCCGGTTGTACGTTTTACCTAGCGCGATGATAATTTGCAGGCATACATAAGAGCCCACGATGTACAAAAAAGTCTCTTGGAACCATGTGCTAAACCAAACAGGAAGTCTGCCATTTTGATTTACGATGGGATTTGTTGCCATTTTTTGTGGCCTTTTTCAGGGGTAATATTTTAACGAACTCCTCGTACAAAGTTCATCCGACCGTCTTCAAACTTGGTGTGTTTCATCTTAAGATGTTTAAGATGCAAAGTTATCGAAAGTTTTTTATTTTGTCGCACGCTGCTGCTATAGCGATGCATTGTTTGCCAAGTAAAGTGCTGCTTTGTTTTTTTATCTATACATGTGTGAAAACTCATGAAACTTTGCAAACACATCAGACTTGTCATGAACATGAATTTTTAGAGATTTATTGTGCAATTTGCAATAAATAGCGCCCTCTAGACATTTTTATGAAGTATTTCCGATTGTATGATTCTGCTAGATTTGTGAAAATTAGGACAGACCCCTATCAGCCTAATACCTACAAAAAAGTATTATGTAGCCATTTGCCAAACCAAAGAGGAAGTCCGCTATTTTGATTTTATTTTGGGAATTATACATCATTTTTGGCCTCTTTCATTAAACTTTGCACAGACAAGGCATGGAAAAAACTAACATTTTAAATGGTCCTTGTTCCATGTAACAGAACCCCAACGTGCCAGTACCCTGACCTGCAAGTAACCCAACGTTGTCCTCAATAGCGCCCTCTATGCATTTTTATGGAGCATTTCCAATTGTATGATTCAAGCGATACACAACTAAAGATGACTTGACCTAGATTTGTGAAAACTGGGAGGCATACCTATTAGCTTAAGACCTACAAAAAGTATTCTGTAGCCGTATGCTAAACCTAAAAGGAAGTCCGCCATTTTGAATTTATTTTGGGAATTGCACACCATCTTTGGCCTTTTGCACTCACAAAGCTTGTCAAAAACATTTTAGATGGTCCTTGTCCGATTTGACAGTACCCCAACGTGCCAGTACCCCGACGTGCAAGTACCCCAACGTGGCCCAGGTTGCGAGGGCCCTTTATAGCTGCTCGCAGCTCTAGTTATTCTTCTTTTTCTTCTCCGCAAACAATCGCATTTTTGAGACACTAAACGTGAACGAAAACTCACCAAACTTTACACGCACATCAGGCCTGGCGAAAAATTTGATATTTTAAAGTCGCCATACATGATAACAGAAAAATGGCTCCTTAGCGCCCCCTACATAGGTTAAACGGATCCCTGTCCCGCTACGATTGTCCGACGGCTATGAAAATTGTGTGGCACCTGTAGCACATCCCAATGAACAAAAACCTCTTTGAAGTGTGTACCCTAAAATAGACAGAAAGTGAGGTATGAGTATTTAAATGTCCAATTTTTGCCAATTTTTGCACATTTACAGGGGTCATACTTTTGCCCGCTTCTCCTACACGGTTAACCCGATTGACTTCAAACTTGGGATGTACCATCTCAACACCTGGGACAACATCATTGTGAAAAATGAAAAGTTTTTGATATACTATATGACGGTGGCGGCGCATCAAATTTAGAGTTTAAAAATTCTTACTTCACGAAGCATTGCCGGTTGTACGTTTAATCTAGAGCTACGAAAATTGGTACACATATGTAACAGGCTATGACCTACAAAAAACTCTTTTTGAACCATATGCTAAACCTAACAGGAAGTCCACCATTTTGATTTATTTTGGAACGTGTTGCCATTTTTTTGGCCATTTCATTGGGGTCTTATTTTAACGAACTCCTCCTACAGTGTTTATCCGATCATCTTCAAACTTGGTGTGATTCATCTTAAGATGTTGAAGATGAAAAGTTATTGAAAGCTTTGTATTTCGTCGCACACTGTTGTCATGGCATGCACTGTTTTTAAAGGAAAAAAAAATATCCTTAAAGAAGCATTCCCATTTGTACGAAGCAGCTAGAGCTACGAAAATTTGTAGACATATGTAACAGCCCAAGATGTACAAAAAAGTCTCTTGGTGCCCTGTGCTAAACCCAACAGGAAGTCCTCCAGGGGCCGGGCATCACATTTTGAGCTAAAAAACTCCTCTTTAACAAAGCATACCCGGCTGTACGTTTCACATAGAGTTACCAAAATTTGTAGAGGTATATAACAGCCCTCGAGGTACAAAAAACTCTTTTTGAACCATATGCTAAACCTAACAGGACGTCCGCCATTTTGATTTACTTTGGAATGTGTTGCCGTTTTTTTGGGCCATTTCATAGGGGTCATATTTTAACAAACTCCTCCAACAGAGTTTAACCGATCATCTTCAAACTTGGTGTGATTCATCTTAAGATGTTGAAAATGAAAAGTGATTGAAAGTTTTTTATTTCGTCACACGCTGTTGTCGTGGCATGCACTTTTTGCAAAGGAAAAAATATCTTATTAATGAAGCATTCCCAGTTGTACGAAGCAGCTAGAGCGATGAAAAATTGTAGACATATGTAACAGTCCAGGATGTACAAAAAAGTCTCTTGGTGCCATGTGCTTAACCTAACAGGAAGTCCCCCAGGGGCCGGGCATCACATTTTGAGCTAAAAAACTCCTCTTTAACGAAGCATTCCCGGTTGTACGTTTCACCTAGCGCTATGATAATTTGCAGGCATACATAAGAGCCCACGATGTACAAAAAAGTCTCTTGGAACCATGTGCTAAACCAAACAGGAAGTCTGCCATTTTGATTTATGATGGGATTTGTTGCCATTTTTTGTGGCCTTTTTCAGGGGTCATATTTTAACGAACCCCTCCTACAAAATTTATCCGACTGTCTTCAAACTTGGTGTGTTTCATCTTAAGATGTTTAAGATGCAAAGTAATCGAAAGTTTTTTATTTTGTAACACGCTGTTGCCATAGCAATGCATTGTTTGTCAAGTGCTGCTTTTTTTTTTTATACACATGAAAACTCATGAAACTTTGCAAACACATCAGACTCGTCATGAACATGAATTTTTAGAGATTTATTGTGCAATTTGCAATAAATAGCGCCCTCTAGACATTTTTATGAAGCCTTTCCGATTGTATGATTATGCTAGACCTACAAAAAAGTATTATGTAGCCATTTGCCAAACCAAAGAGGAAGTCCGCTATTTTGATTTTATTTTGGGAATTATACATCATTTTTGGCCTTTTTCATTAAACTTTGCACAGACAAGGCATGGAAAAAACTAACATTTTAAATGGTCCTTGTTCCATGTAACAGTTGTCAAGTGCTGCTTTTTTTTTTTTTTATACACATGAAAACTCATGAAACTTTGCAAACACATCAGACTTGTCATGAACATGAATTTTTAGAGATTTATTGTGCAATTTGCAATAAATAGCGCCCTCTAGACATTTTTATGAAGCATTTCCGAATGTATGATTATGCTAGACCTACAAAAAAGTATTATGTAGCCATTTGCCAAACCAAAGAGGAAGTCCGCTATTTTGATTTTATTTTGGGAATTATACATCATTTTTGGCCTTTCTCATTAAACTTTGCACAGACAAGCCATGGAAAAAACTAACATTTTAAATGGTCCTTGTTCCATGTAACAGTACCCCAACGTGCCAGTACCCTGACGTGCAAGTAACCCAACGTTGTGCTCAATAGCGCCCTCTATGCATTTTTATGGAGCATTTCCAATTGTATGATTCAAGCGATACACAACTAAAGATGACTTGACCAAGATTTATGAAAACTGGGAGGCATACCTATTAGCTTAAGACCTACAAAAGGTATTCTGTAGCCGTATGCTAAACCTAAAAGGAAGTCCACCATTTTGAATTTATTTTGGGAATTGCACACCATATTTTGCGTTTTGATTAAACTTTGCACACACAAGGCTTGTCAAAAACATTTTAGATGGTCTTGTCCTATTTGACAGTACCCCAACGTGCCAGTACCCCGACGTGCAAGTACCCCAACGTGGCCCGGGTTGCGAAAGCCCTTTATAGCTGCTCGCAGCTCTAGTTATTCTTCTTCTTCTTCTTCTTCTTCTTTTTCTTTGTTATTATTCTTTTCCGCAAACAACCACATTTTTGAGGCACTAAACATGAACGAAAACTCACCAAACTTTACACGCAGATCGGGTCTGGCGAAAAATTTGATATTTTAAAGTCGCCATACATGATAACAGAAAAATGGCTCTGTAGCGCCACCTACATAGGTTTAACGGATCCCTGTCCCGCTACGATTGTCCTATGGCTACGAAAATTGTGTGGCACCTGTAGCACATCCAGATGAACAAAAACCTCTTTGATATGTGTACCCTAAAATAGACAGGAAGTGAGGTATGAGTATTTGAATGTCCAATTTTGGCCCATTTTTGCACATTTACAGGGGTCATACTTTTGCCCGCTTCTCCTACACGGTTAACCCGATTGTCTTCAAACTTGGGCTGTACCATCTCAACACCTGGGACAACATCATGGTAAAAAAATCTAAAGTTTTTGACATACTATATGACGGTGGCGGGGCATCAAATTTACAGTTTCAAAATTCTTACTTAACGAAGCATTGCCGGTGGTACGTTTAATCTAGAGCTACGAAAATTGGTACACATATGTAACAGACTATGATCTACAAAAAAGCCTGTTGGTGCCATATGCTAAACCTAACAGGAAGTCCGCCAGAGGCGAGGCATCAAATTTTGTGTTTCAAAATTCTAACTTAATGAAGCATTCCCGGCTGTACATTTCACCTAGAGTTACCAATATTTGAAGACATATGTAACAGCCCTCAAGGTACAAAAAACTCTTTTTGAACCATATGCTAAACCGAACAGGAAGTCCGCCATTTTGATTTACTTTGGAACGTGTTGCCATTTTTTGGGCCATTTCATAGGGGTCTTATTTTAACGAACTCCTCCTACAGAGTTTATCCGATCATCTCCAAACTTGGTGTGATTCATCTTAAGATGTTGAAGATGAAAAGTTATTGAAAGCTTTTTATTTTGTCGCACGCTGTTGCCGTGGCATGCACAGTTTGCAAAGGAAAAAATTCCTTCTTAATGAAGCATTCCCAGTTGTACGAAGCAGCTAGAGCTACGAAAATTTGGAGACAAATGTAACAGCCCACGATGTACAAAAAAGTCTCTTGGTGCCATGTGCTAAACCCAACAGGAAGTCCCGTAGGGGCCGGGCATCACATTTTGAGCTAAAAAACTCCTCTTTAACGAAGCATTCCCGGTTGTACGTTTCACCTAGCGCTATGATAATTTAGAGGCATACATAAGAGCCCACGATGTACAAAAAAGTCTCTTGGAACCATGTGCTAAACCAAACAGGAAGTCCGCCATTTTGATTTATGATGGGATTTGTAGCCTTTTTTTGTGGCCTTTTTTAGGGGTCATATTTTAACTCCTCCTACAAAATTCATCCGACCGTGTTCAAACTTGGTGTGTTTCATCTTAAGATGTTTAAGATGCAAATTTATCGAAAGTTTTTTATTTTGTCGCACGCTGCTGCTATAGCGATGCATTGGTTGCCAAGTAAAGTGCTGCTTTGTTTTTTTTTATCTATACATGTGTGAAAACTCGTGAAACTTTGCACACACATCAGACTTGTCATTAACATGAATTTTTAGAGATTTCTTGTGCAATTTGCAATAAATCGCACCCTCTATACATTTTTTATGGAGCATTTCCGATTGGATGATTCAAGCGCGAAATAACTAAAGATGACTTGACTTGACCTAGATTTGTGAAAACTCAGAGGCATACCTATTATATTATTATTATTTTTTGTACCTTACAAGATTATCTCTTGTGCCACATTAAACCCCTTTGCAGGCCTGAGCCAAACCACGGTCCATACATTTGATACCACTGCTTTATTTCAATGGTCAAGTACTTCATAACCACACCTACTTATGCTTGTCCTTGCATATATAGTAGACAACAAAGAGCTCTTTCAACAAAAGACATTTCCATCTACAAAGTCATACAAGGTAAGCACTCTATAAATTCTGCAATCACTACACTTCTATTCCTAAATTATCACTTCAAATACCAACAATGGTTAATACAGCTACAAATTTCTTGTATGTTTATGAAGTATGATACTGTATTTATTTCTACTCCTTTGCTTTTCTACAGAACATGAACAAATCACCAAGCAAATTCTCTTTTGATAAAGACCCTCTAATCATCTCCATACGCAAAGATTGCCAACTTTTTTCCGTAAGTATACAATACATAAACTAAACAGGACAACTTTCTCAATCATATACAGTATGCCATACATATATGTATTAAGTTCTCATTTATTAACAGGTTTGTTAAAGGCACCTTTAGTGTGTTTTTCTGTTTGTAATGTTTCTCCACAAGCACGTCTAGCCATTGATATCATGTAGAACACATATGCTAACCTTTTAGAGACAATTGAAGCTTACTTGCACAGTAGCCACTATCTTAACCACTTAATTCACATGTCTACTTGACAACTTATTACATGTAGTGAAATGGTACTTTGTGCGTCTTATGCTTTTTTCTGAACACTGCTTTTCAACTCTTTCCTTAAAACCAATACATGCGGTACTGTTATACTGTATAAATATATATGTCCGTGTGTATATATTTGTATATTCTTTCAAATAAACTCGTTTTGACACACACAGCCATTGAGTAACATGCAACACGACCACAACGTTTTGCACCAACACGTTACCTCTGCTATTTAGAATCATGGAATCTAACATGACTGATTTTCATTGAATGCTTTGTCATTACAGTATGCATGCATTGATCATGCTTCCAGTCGCAACGACTTATACCAGCGCAGCCTTGATCTTCATTCCCAAATGAACCAACTAGTCCATGTGACTCGAGTCAATCGAGCACTTGAAAAACAGATAGACTTCAAAACCAAGCTTGTGAAAGAACTCCAGACTGCATTGGATATAAAGGATGCATGTGATGCATTTGTCCGTGATGGTAAGCTATATGACATGGAAGACACACAAACACTAACACAGCAAGCATCCCCATCCTACACATTGTGTATAATGAATGGCATGTTTGACAATGAACATTTTTACATTTTTTTGTTAATGCACGTTCCTTTTTTTCTGTTAGGAATATCTTGAAGGTAACATTGGACTGTTAACTAAAACACTGACTGATTATTGAGCCGCAATTTCTCAATGTATATAATGTGAATACATACTACACTTGATTACTTTCAAATGTGACTGATATCATGTAGCTATGCTGTGATCTTGCCCTCTTTCATCCACTGATAGACACTTCAAAGTTCTTTTTTTTCCTGTATCTTCTCAAAATAACTGACATATTCATGGAAAAGATTGTATTTAAATTCTATCATTATTAATTACTATTATTATGTTTATGTCTTTGCCCCTGATTATGATGTTTCTATACCATAGATTTTTTTTTTTTTAATTTTTGGACATACTGTGACTTGACCATTACAATACTAATTTTTACTAAGAAAAAATCAATCACACACCATAATATTTTATACTTATCCTGCATGTATCTGGACACACCATGCCAAATTTTACACTTACATAACCATTTATGTACCTGTCGTATCCTTACTTTTATTCATCATTTCATCACACAATCCTAAAACATTGCTTTTTGACCCAGAGGATTCAACTATACCATTTTTGCGTGTCTTATTACTTACTAGCTATATTATTTATTAACGGGCAAAAACTATGAATATAAGATCACCGTCAAATATTACGTCTGTAATATCCATATACAGTGCATTACATAATATGCATTTGTATTAAGACACTACCATGCTAAAAATATGCACACGACTGTTCTGTAAACTACACCTAAGACAACCAAACTTCACAGATCTAACATGATTCTTCATTCTTTTTTGTTCTACAGATGTATCAAATGCTGCCACACAGACAGAAGAAGCCACTGAGGACATGCACGAAGACGATGATCACAATATAACAGGACAGGTTAACCCCCCTGAAGTTTTAGCCCGCAGGTCAAAGTGTCCTAGGACTAATTCATCCATGGAGGTACATTATCCTAAGACAGACTATGTGCTAACCCAAACTCTTTGACCCCAAGGGATTCATCTGTCCCAGAAAACTTTTACACTAAAGAGTTTATCTGTCCTAGGGCGCTGTTAACCCCAGGTTAAAGTGTTATTTAATCTGTCCTGTTACAACAGCTATACATAAACAGCTGCATTCCTCTCCTGTTCCATCTCTCGCACTTCTTTCATCTCTTTTTCTCCTCTACTTATACCTATGCTTGCTCATGTGCTTTTTTCCCCTTTAGATGATGTCATTGGTTAGCCTGCTTCAAAGCTACATTTTTTCTTGAATAACTGTCACACATTTACTGTTTGCTGGACCCTACAAAACTGTCACAATACTTCACTATGTCATGAATACATATGTGTTGCACAGCGACACCACATTAAGAGTCATCAAAAAGCTTTTTATTTGATCACACACCATCTCTGTGCCATGCAATGTTTTCAAATGAACAGATGCTGGTTTTGAATATCAAACGAGCGACTTTTCATGAAACTTTGCACACACATCAGAAAGTCCACACTTTTGAATTTATTTTGGGAATTGTGCATCATTTTTGGCCTTTTACTGCACCTTTTTACACACAAGGCACGGCAAATGCATTTCTATTTTCCATGGTCCTTGTCTATTTAACAGTACCCCAACGTGCAAGTCCCCCGACTTGCATATACCCCAACGTGGCCCGGGTTGCGAGGGCCCTTTATAGCTGCTCGCAGCTCTAGTTAGGGCCCGAGCAGCGGCGGCGGCGGTGCCGCTGCGAGGCCCTATTGTTTTTGTAGGAATTCTTCTTATTATTAGGGCCCGAGCAGCGGCGGCGGCGGTGCCGCTGCGAGGCCCTATTGTTTTTGTAGGAATTCTTCTTATTATTCTTATTATTATTATTCTTCTCCGCAAACAATCGCATTTTTGAGACACTAAACGTGACCGAAAACTCACCAAACTTTACACGCACATCAGGCCTGGCGAAAAATTTGATATTTTAAAGTCGCCATACATGATAACAGAAAAATGGCTCCTTAGCGCCCCCTACATAGGTTAAACGGATCCCTGTCCCGCTACGATTGTCCGACGGCTATGAAAATTGTGTGGCACCTGTAGCACATCCCAATGAACAAAAACCTCTTTGAAGTGTGTACCCTAAAATAGACAGAAAGTGAGGTATGAGTATTTAAATGTCCAATTTTTGCCAATTTTTGCACATTTACAGGGGTCATACTTTTGCCCGCTTCTCCTACACGGTTAACCCGATTGACTTCAAACTTGGGATGTACCATCTCAACACCTGGGACAACATCATTGTGAAAAATGAAAAGTTTTTGATATACTATATGACGGCGGTGGCGCATCAAATTTAGAGTTTAAAAATTCTTACTTCACGAAGCATTGCCGGTTGTACGTTTAATCTAGAGCTACGAAAATTGGTACACATATGTAACAGGCTATGACCTACAAAAAACTCTTTTTGAACCATATGCTAAACCTAACAGGACGTCCGCCATTTTGATTTACTTTGGAATGTGTTGCCATTTTTTGGGCCATTTCATAGGGGTCATATTTTAACGAACTCCTCCTACAGAGTTTATCCGATCATCTTCAAACTTGGTGTGACTCATCTTAAGATGTTGAGGATGAAAAGTTATTGAAAGCTCTTTATTTCGTCGCACGCTGTTGTCGTGGCATGCACTTTTTGCAAAGGAAAAAAATCCTTCTTAATGAAGCATTCCCAGTTGTACGAAGTAGCTAGAGCTACAAAAATTTGTAGACATATGTAACAGCCCACAATGTACAAAAAAGTCTCTTGGTGCCATGTGCTAAACCCAACAGGAAGTCCCCCAGGGGCCGGGCATCACATTTTGAGCTAGAAAACTCCTCTTTAACGAAGCATTCCCGGTTGTACGTTTCACCTAGCGCGATGATAATTTGCAGGCATACATAAGAGCCCACGATGTACAAAAAAGTCTCTTGGAACCATGTGCTAAACCAAACAGGAAGTCTGCCATTTTGATTTACGATGGGATTTGTTGCCATTTTTTGTGGCCTTTTTCAGGGGTCATATTTTAACGAACTCCTCGTACAAAGTTCATCCGACCGTCTTCAAACTTGGTGTGTTTCATCTTAAGATGTTTAAGATGCAAAGTTATCGAAAGTTTTTTATTTTGTCGCACGCTGCTGCTATAGCGATGCATTGTTTGCCAAGTAAAGTGCTGCTTTGTTTTTTTATCTATACATGTCTGAAAACTCATGAAACTTTGCAAACACATCAGACTTGTCATGAACATGAATTTTTAGAGATTTATTGTGCAATTTGCAATAAATAGCGCCCTCTAGACATTTTTATGAAGTATTTCCGATTGTATGATTCTGCTAGATTTGTGAAAATTAGGACAGACCCCTATCAGCCTAATACCTACAAAAAAGTATTATGTAGCCATTTGCCAAACCAAAGAGGAAGTCCGCTATTTTGATTTTATTTAGGGAATTATACATCATTTTTGGCCTCTTTCATAGAACTTTGCACAGACAAGGCATGGGAAAAACTAACATTTTAAATGGTCCTTGTTCCATGTAACAGTACCCCAACGTGCCAGTACCCTGACGTGCAAGTAACCCAACGTTGTGCTCAATAGCGCCCTCTATGCATTTTTATGGAGCATTTCCAATTGTATGATTCAAGCGATACACAACTAAAGATGACTTGACCTAGATTTTTGAAAACTGGGAGGCATACCTATTAGCTTAAGACCTACAAAAAGTATTCTGTAGCCGTATGCTAAACCTAAAAGGAAGTCCGCCATTTTGAATTTATTTTGGGAATTGCACACCATCTTTGGCCTTTTGCACTCACAAAGCTTGTCAAAAACATTTTAGATGGTCCTTGTCCGATTTGACAGTACCCCAACGTGCCAGTACCCCGACGTGCAAGTACCCCAACGTGGCCCAGGTTGCGAGGGCCCTTTATAGCTGCTCGCAGCTCTAGTTATTCTTATTATTATTCTTCTCCGCAAACAATCGCATTTTTGAGACACTAAACGTGACCAAAAACTCACCAAACTTTACACGCACATCAGGCCTGGCGAAAAATTTGATATTTTAAAGTCGCCATACATGATAACAGAAAAATGGTTCCTTAGCGCCCCCTACATAGGTTAAACGGATCCCTGTCCCGCTACGATTGTCCGACGGCTATGAAAATTGTGTGGCACCTGTAGCACATCCCAATGAACAAAAACCTCTTTGAAGTGTGTACCCTAAAATAGACAGAAAGTGAGGTATGAGTATTTAAATGTCCAATTTTTGCCAATTTTTGCACATTTACAGGGGTCATACTTTTGCCCGCTTCTCCTACACGGTAAACCCGATTGACTTCAAACTTGGGATGTACCATCTCAACACCTGGGACAACATCATTGTGAAAAATGAAAAGTTTTTGATATACTATATGACGGCGGCGGCGCATCAAATTTAGAGTTTAAAAATTCTTACTTCACGAAGCATTGCCGGTTGTACGTTTAATCTAGAGCTACAAAAATTGGTACACATATGTAACAGGCTATGACCTACAAAAAACTCTTTTTGAACCATATGCTAAACCTAACAGGAAGCTTTGTATTTCGTCGCACGCTGTTGTCATGGCATGCACTGTTTTTAAAGGAAAAAAATATATCCTTCAAGAAGCATTCCCATTTGTACGAAGCAGCTAGAGCTATGAAAATTTGTAGACATATGTAACAGCCCAAGATGTACAAAAAAGTCTCTTGGTGCCATGTGCTAAACCCAACAGGAAGTCCCCCAGGGGCCGGGCATCACATTTTGAGCTAAAAAACTCCTCTTTAACGAAGCATTCCCGGTTGTACGTTTCACCTAGCGCTATGATAATTTGCAGGCATACATAAGAGCCCGTGATGTACAAAAAAAGTCTCTTGGAACCATGTGCTAAACAAAACAGGAAGTCTGCCATTTTGATTTATGATGGGATTTGTTGCCATTTTTTGTGGCCTTTTTCAGGGGTCATATTTTAACGAACCCCTCCTACAAAATTTATCCGACTGTCTTCAAACTTGGTGTGTTTCATCTTAAGATGTTTAAGATGCAAAGTAATCGAAAGTTTTTTATTTTGTAACACGCTGTTGCCATAGCAATGCATTGTTTGTCAAGTGCTGCTTTTTTTTTTTTATACACATGAAAACTCATGAAACTTTGCAAACGCATCAGACTTGTCATGAACATGAATTTTCAGAGATTTATTGTGCAATTTGCAATAAATAGCGCCCTCTAGACATTTTTATGAAGCATTTCCGATTGTATGATTATGCTAGACCTACAAAAAAGTATTATGTAGCCATTTGCCAAACCAAAGAGGAAGTCCGCTATTTTGATTTTATTTTGGGAAATATACATCATTTTTGGCCTTTTTCATTAAACTTTGCACAGAAAAGGCATGGAAAAAACTAACATTTTAAATGGTCCTTGTTCCATGTAACAGTTGTCAAGTGCTGCTTTTTTTTTTTTTTTATACACATGAAAACTCATGAAACTTTGCAAACACATCAGACTTGTCATGAACATGAATTTTCAGAGATTTATTGTGCAATTTGCAATAAATAGCGCCCTCTAGGCATTTTTATGAAGCATTTCCGATTGTATGATTATACTAGACCTACAAAAAAGTATTATGTAGCCATTTGCCAAACCAAAGAGGAAGTCCGCTATTTTGATTTTATTTTGGGAACTATACATCATTTTTGGCCTTTTTCATTAAACTTTGCACAGACAAGGCATGGAAAAAACTAACATTTTAAATGGTCCTTGTTCCATGTAACAGTACCCCAACGTGCCAGTACCCTGACGTGCAAGTAACCCAACGTTGTGCTCAATAGCGCCCTCTATGCATTTTTATGGAGCATTTCCAATTGTATGATTCAAGCGATACACAACTAAAGATGACTTGACCTAGATTTGTGAAAACTGGGAGGCATACCTATTAGCTTAAGACCTACAAAAAGTATTCTGTAGCCGTATGCTAAACCTAAAAGGAAGTCCGCCATTTTGAATTTATTTTGGGAATTGCGCACCATATTTTGCGTTTTGATTAAACTTTGCACACACAAGGCTTGTCAAAAACATTTTAGATGGTCCTTGTCCTATTTTACAGTACCCCAACGTGCCAGTACCCCGACGTGCAAGTACCCCAACGTGGCCCGGGTTGCGAGGGCCCTTTATAGCTGCTCGCAGCTCTAGTTATTCTTATTATTATTCTTCTCCGCAAACGATCACATTTTTGAGACACTAAACGTGACCGAAAACTCACCAAACTTTACACGCACATCAGGCCTGGCGAAAAATTTGATATTTTAAAGTCGCCATACATGATAACAGAAAAATGGCTCCTTAGCGCCCCCTACATAGGTTAAACGGATCCCTGTCCCGCTACGATTGTCCGACGGCTATGAAAATTGTGTGGCACCTGTAGCACATCCCAATGAACAAAAACCTCTTTGAAGTGTGTACCCTAAAATAGACAGAAAGTGAGGTATGAGTATTTAAATGTCCAATTTTTGCCAATTTTTGCACATTTACAGGGGTCATACTTTTGCCCGCTTCTCCTACACGGTTAACCCGATTGACTTCAAACTTGGGATGGACCATCTCAACACCTGGGACAACATCATTGTGAAAAATGAAAAGTTTTTGACATACTATATGACGGTGGCGGGGCATCAAATTTACAGTTTCCAAATTCTTACTTAACAAAGCATTGCCGGTGGTACGTTTAATGAGGGCCCGAGCAGCGACCGCTTCTTCTTCTTCTTTTTCTTTGTTATTATTCTTTTCCGCAAACAACCACATTTTTGAGGCACTAAACATGAACGAAAACTCACCAAACTTTACACGCAGATCGGGCCTGGCGAAAAATTTGATATTTTAAAGTCGCCATACATGATAACAGAAAAATGTACGTTACGGTTGTACGTTTCACCTAAAGCTATGATAATTTGCAGGCAAACATAAGAGCTCAGGATGTACAAAAAAAGTCTCTTGGAGCCATATGCTAAACCAATCAGGAAGTCCACCATTTTGATTTACGTTTGGATTTGTAGCCATTTTTTGTGGCCTTTTTTAGGGGTCATATTTTAACGAACTCCTCCTACAAAATTTATCCGACTGTCTTTAAACTTGGTGTGCTTCATCTTAAGATGTTTAAGATGCAAAGTTATCGAAAGTTATTTATTTTGTCGCACGCCGTTGTCATGGCGATGCATTGTTTGCCAAGTAAAATGCTGCTTTTTTTTTCCGTCTAAACATGTGCAAAAACTCATGTAACTTTACACACACATCAGGCTTGTCATCAGCATGAATATTTTAGAGATTTCTTATTCAATTTGCAATAAATGGTTCAATAGCGCCCTCTAGACATTTTTATGAAGCTTTTGCAAATGTTTTGTGTTTTATGATTCAGCTAGATTTGTAAAAATTGGGATACCTATCAGCCTAAGACTTACAAAAAGGTTTCTAAAGCCATATGCTGAATCAAAAAGGAAGTCTGCCATTTTGATTTACTTTGGTATTTGTAGCCATTTTTTGGGGCCTTTTATAGGGGTCATATTTTCAACAGAACTTATCAGATCGTCTTCATTCTTTGGCGTGTTTCATCTTAAGATATTTAAGATGAAAAGTTATTGAATTTTTTTATTTTGTCACACTCCTTTGCTGTAGAAATGCATTGTTTGTGAAGAAAAATGCTTTTTTGAGAGTCTAAATATGGGTGAAAACTCACAAAACTTTGCACACACACCAGACCTGTCTGGAACATGAATATTTTATTTAGAGATTTGTTGTGCAATTTGTAATAAATGGCTCAATAGCGCCCTCTAGACATTTTTATGAAGTCTTTCCGATTATATGATTCAGCTAGATGTGTGAATATTGGCAGGCATGCCGAATATATTCAAAAAGTATTCTATATAGCCATGTGCCAATCCATTTTGATTTTATTTTGTTAATTGAGCATCGTTTTTGGACTTTCCATGAAACTTTAAAAACACAAAGCATGGCAAAAACGTTTACAATTTAGATGGTTTCCTATTTGACAGTACCCCAACATGCCAGTACCCCGACGTGCAAATACCCCAACGTGGCCCGGGTTGCGAGGGCCCTTTATAGCTGCTCGCAGCTCTAGTTCTTCTTCTTCTTCTTCTTTTTCTTTGTTATTATTCTTTTCCGCAAACAACCACATTTTTGAGGCACTAAACATGAACGAAAACTCACCAAACTTTACACGCAGATCGGGCCTGGCGAAAAATTTGATATTTTAAAGTCGCCATACATGATAACAGAAAAATGGCTCTGTAGCGCCACCTACATAGGTTTAACGGATCCCTGTCCCGCTACGATTGTCCTATGGCTACGAAAATTGTGTGGCACCTGTAGCACATCCAGATGAACAAAAACCTCTTTGATATGTGTACCCTAAAATAGACAGGAAGTGAGGTATGAGTATTTGAATGTCCAATTTTGGCCCATTTTTGCACATTTACAGGGGTCATACTTTTGCCCGCTTCTCCTACACCGTTAACCCGATTGACTTCAAACTTGGGCTGTACCATCTCAACACCTGGGACAACATCATGGTAAAAAATCTAAAGTTTTTGACATACTATATGACGGTGGCGGGGCATCAAATTTACAGTTTCAAAATTCTTACTTAACAAAGCATTGCCGGTGGTACGTTTAATTGAGAGCCACGAAAATTGGTACACATATGTAACAGACTATGATCTACAAAAAAGCCTGTTGGTGCCATATGCTAAACCTAACAGGAAGTCCGCCAGAGGCGAGGCATCAAATTTTGTGTTTCAAAATTCTTATTTAATGAAGCATTCCCGGCTGTACATTTCACCTAGAGTTACCAACATTTGAAGACATATGTAACAGCCCTCAAGGTACAAAAAACTCTTTTTGAACCATATGCTAAACCGAACAGGAAGTCCGCCATTTTGATTTACTTTGGAACGTGTTGCCATTTTTTGGGCCATTTCATAGGGGTCTTATTTTAACGAACTCCTCCTACAGAGTTTATCCGATCATCTCCAAACTTGGTGTGATTCATCTTAAGATGTTGAAGATGAAAAGTTATTGAAAGCTTTTTATTTCGTCGCACGCTGTTGCCGTGGCATGCACAGTTTGCAAAGGAAAAAATTCCCTCTTAATGAAGCATTCACAGTTGTACGAAGCAGCGAGAGCTACGAAAATTTGGAGACAAATTTAACAGCCCACGATGTACAAAAAAGTCTCTTGGAACCATCTGCTAAACCAAACAGGAAGTCCGCCATTTTGATTTACGTTGGGATTTGTAGCCATTTTTTGTGGCCTTTTTTCGGGGTCATATTTTAACGAACTCCTCCTACAAAATTTATCCGACTGTCTTCAAACTTGGTGTGCTTCATCTTAAGATGTTTAAGATACAAAGTTATCGAAAGTGTTTTATTTTGTCGCACGCCGTTGCCATAGCGGTGCATTGTTTGCCAAGTAAAATGCTGCTTTTTTTTTTTTATCTAAACGTGCAAAAACTCATGAAACTTTACACACACATCAGGCTTGTCATAAGCATGAATATTTTAGAGAGTTTTTCTGCAATTTTCAATAAATGGCTCAATAGCGCCATCTCGACATTTTTATGAAGCTTTTGGAAATGTATGATTCAGCTAATGTGAAAAAATTTGGATACCTATCAGCCTAAGACTTACAAAAAAGTTTCTAAAGCCATATGCTAAACCAAACAGGAAGTCTGCCATTTTGATTAACTTTGGTATTTGATACCATTTTTGGGGCCTTTTATAGGCGTCATATATTCTTTGGTACGTTTCATCTTAAGATATTTAAGATGAAAAGTTATTGAAATTTTTTATTTTGTCGCACGCCTTTGCTGTAGCGATGCATTGTTTGAAAAGAAAATTTTTTTTTATATGATTCAGCTAGATGTGTGAATATTGGGAGATCAGCCTAAGACTTACAAAAAAGTTTCTAAAGCCATATGCTAAACCAAACAGGAAGTCTGCCATTTTGATTAACTTTGGTATTTGTTGCCATTTTTGGGGCCTTTTATAGGCGTCATATATTCTTTGGCGCGTTTCATCTTAAGATATTTAAGATGAAAAGTTATTGAAATTTTTTATTTTGTTGCACGCCTTTGCTGTAGCGATGCATCGTTTGCAAAGAAAAATGTTTTTTATATGATTCAGCTAGATGTGTGAATATTGGGAGGCATACCTATCAGCCTAATACCTCCAAAAAGTATTCTACGAAAATTTGTAGACATATGTAGCAGCCCACGATGTTTAAAAAAAGTCTCTTGGTGTCAAGTGCTAAACCCAACTTCTTTTCTTGATAATTTGGAGGCATACATAAGAGCCCACGATGTACAAAAAAGGTCTCTTGGAACCATATGTTAAACCAAACAGGAAGTCTGACATTTTGATTTACTTTGGTATTTGTAGCCACTTTTTGGGGCCTTTTATAGGGGTCATATTTTCTGCAAAACTTATCACATCGTCTTCATTCTTTGGCATGTTTCATCTTAAGATATTTAAGATGAAAAGTTATTGAAATTTTTTATTTTGTCACATGCCTTTGCTTTAGGGATGCATTGTTTGCAAAGAATTTTTTTTTGAGAGTCTAAACACGGGGAAAAACTCACAAAACTGCACACAGATCAGATCTCTCATGAACATGAATATTTTATAATTTGTTGTGCAATTTGTAATAAATGGCTCAATAGCGTCGTCTAGATAGTTTTATGAAGTATATCCGATTATATGGTTCAGCTAGATGTGTGAATATTGGGAGGCATACCTATCAGCCTAATACCTCCAAAAAGTATTCTATAGCCATGTGCCAATCCATTTTGATTTTAAATTGTGCATCATTTTTGGCCTTCCATGAAACTTTGCAAACACAAAGCATGTCTAAAACATTTACAATTTAGCCGGTTTCCTATGAAACAGTACCCCAATATGCCAGTACCCCAACATGCAAATACCCCAACGTGGCCCGGGTTGCGAGAGAAAAATGGCTCTGTAGCGCCACCTACATAGGTTTAACGGATCCCTGTCCCGCTACGATTGTCCTATGGCTACGAAAATTGTGTGGCACCTGTAGCACATCCAGATGAACAAAAACCTCTTTGATATGTGTACCCTAAAATAGACAGGAAGTGAGGTATGAGTATTTGAATGTCCAATTTTGGCCCATTTTTGCACATTTACAGGGGTCATACTTTTGCCCGCTTCTCCTACACGGTTAACCCGATTGACTTCAAACTTGGGCTGTACCATCTCAAGACCTGGGACAACATCATGGTAAAAAATCTAAAGTTTTTGACATACTATATGACGGTGGCGGGGCATCAAATTTACAGTTTCAAAATTCTTACTTAACAAAGCATTGCCGTGGTACGTTTAATTGAGAGCCACGAAAATTGGTACACATATGTAACAGACTATGATCTACAAAAAACTCTTTTTGAACCATATGCTAAACCTAACAGGAAGTCCGCCAGAGGCGAGGCATCAAATTTTGTGTTTCAAAATTCTTATTTAATGAAGCATTCCCGGCTGTACATTTCACCTAGAGTTACCAACATTTGAAGACATATGTAACAGCCCTCAAGGTACAAAAAACTCTTTTTGAACCATATGCTAAACAGAACAGGAAGTCCGCCATTTTGATTTACTTTGGAACGTGTTGCCATTTTTTGGGCCATTTCATAGGGGTCTTATTTTAACGAACTCCTCCTACAGAGTTTATCCGATCATCTCCAAACTTGGTGTGATTCATCTTAAAATGTTGAAGATGAAAAGTTATTGAAAGCTTTTTATTTCGTCGCACGCTGTTGCCGTGGCATGCACAGTTTGCAAAGGAAAAAATTCCCTCTTAATGAAGCATTCACAGTTGTACGAAGCAGCGAGAGCTACGAAAATTTGGAGACAAATTTAACAGCCCACAATGTACAAAAAAGTCTCTTGGTGCCATGTGCTAAACCCAACAGGAAGTCCCGTAAGGGCCGGTCATCACATTTTGAGGTAAAAAACTCCTCTTTAACGAAGCATTCCCGGTTGTACGTTTCACCTAGCGCTATGATAATTTAGAGGCATACATAAGAGCCCACGATGTACAAAAAAATCTCTTGGAACCATCTTCCAAAACAAACAGGAAGTCCGCCATTTTGATTTACGTTGGGATTTGTAGCCATTTTTTGTGGCCTTTTTTAGGGGTCATATTTTAACGAACTCCTCCTACAAAATTTATCCGACTGTCTTCAAACTTGGTGTGCTTCATCTTAAGATGTTTAAGATACAAAGTTATCGAAAGTTATTTATTTTGTCCCACGCCGTTTCATGGCGATGCATTGTTTGCCAAGTAAAATGCTGCTTTTTTTGGGGGGGGTCTAAACATGTGCAAAAACTCATGAAACTTTACACACACATCAGGCTTGTCATAAGCATGAATATTTTAGAGATTTCTTATTAAATTTGCAATAAATGCTTCAATAGCGCCCTCTAGACATTTTTATGAAGTCTTTCCGATTATATGATTCAGCTAGATGTGTGAATATTGGCAGGCATGCCTAATATATTCAAAAAGTATTCTATATAGCCATGTGCCAATCCATTTTGATTTTATTTTGTTAACTGTGCATCATTTTTGGCCTTTCCATGAAACTTTACAAACACAAAGCATGGCAAAAACGTTTAAAATTTAGATGGTTTCCTATTTGACAGTACCCCAACATGCCAGTACCCCGACGTGCAAATACCCCAACGTGGCCCGGGTTGCGAGGGCCCTTTATAGCTGCTCGCAGCTCTAGTTATTATTATTATTCTTATTATTATTCTTCTCCGCAAACGATCACATTTTTGAGGCACTAAACATGAACGAAAACTCACCAAACTTTACACGCAGATCGGGCCTGGCGAAAAATTTGATATTTTAAAGTCGCCATACATGATAACAGAAAAATGGCTCTGTAGCGCCACCTACATAGGTTAAACGGATCCCTGTCCCGCTACGATTGTCCGACGGCTATGAAAATTGTGTGGCACCTGTAGCACATCCCAATGAACAAAAACCTCTTTGAAGTGTGTACCCTAAAATAGACAGAAAGTGAGGTATGATCATCTGAATGTCCAATTTTGGCCCAGTTTTGCACATTTACATGGATCATACTATTGCCCGCTTCTCCTACACGGTTAACCCGATTGACTTCAAACTTGGGATGTACCATCTCAACACCTGGGACAACATCATTGTGAAAAATGAAAAGTTTTTGATATACTATATGACGGCGGCGGCGCATCAAATTTAGAGTTTAAAAATTCTTACTTCACGAAGCATTGCCGGTTGTACGTTTAATCTAGAGCTACGAAAATTGGTACACATATGTAACAGGCTATGACCTACAAAAAACTCTTTTTGAAGCATATGCTAAACCTGACAGGAAGTCCACCATTTTGATTTATTTTGGAACGTGTTGCCATTTTTTTGGCCATTTCATTGGGGTCTTATTTTAACGAACTCCTCCTACAGTGTTTATCCGATCATCTTCAAACTTGGTGTGATTCATCTTAAGATGTTGAAGATGAAAAGTTATTGAAAGCTTTGTATTTCGTCGCACACTGTTGTCATGGCATGCACTGTTTGCAAAGGAAAAAAAATATACTTAAAGAAGCATTCCCATTTGTACGAAGCAGCAAGAGCTACGAAAATTTGTAGACATATGTAACAGCCCAAGATGTACAAAAAAGTCTCTTGGTGCCCTGTGCTAAACCCAACAGGAAGTCCCCCAGGGGCCGGGCATCACATTTTGAGCTAAAAAAAACTCCTCTTTAACAAAGCATACCCGGCTGTACGTTTCACCTAGAGTTACCAAAATTTGTAGAGGTATATAACAGCCCTCGAGGTACAAAAAACTCTTCTTGAACCATATGCTAAACCTAACAGGACGTCCGCCATTTTGATTTACTTTGGAATGTGTTGCCATTTTTTTTGGCCATTTCATAGGGGTCATATTTTAACAAACTCCTCCTACAGAGTTTATCCGATCATCTTCAAACTTGGTGTGATTCATCTTAAGATGTTGAAAATGAAAAGTTATTGAAAGTTTTTTATTTCGTCACACGCTGTTGTCGTGGCATGCACTTTTTGCAAAGGAAAAAAATCCTTCTTAATGAAGCATTCCCAGTTGTACGAAGCAGCAAGAGCGACGAAAAATTGTAGACATATGTAACAGCCCAGGATGTACAAAAAAGTCTCTTGGTGCCATGTGCTAAACCCAATAGGAAGTCCCGCAGGGGCCGGGCATCACATTTTGAGCTAAAAAAAACTCCTCTTTAACGAAGCATTCCCGGTTGTACGTTTCACCTAGCGCAATGATAATTTGGAGGCATACATAAGAGCCCACGATGTACAAAAAAGTCTCATGGAACCATCTGCTAAACCAAACAGGAAGTCCGCCATTTTGATTTACGTCGGCATTTGTAGCCATTTTTTGTGGCCTTTCTTAGGGGTCATATTTTCACGAACTCCTCGTACAAAATTCATCCGACCGTCTTCAACTTGGTGTGTTTCATCTTAAGATGTTTAAGATGCAAAGTTATCGAAAGTTTTTTATTTTGTCACATGCTGTTGCCATAGCGATGCATTGTTTGCCAAGTAAAGTGCTGCTTATTTTTTTGGTCTATACATGTGTGAAAACTCATGAAACTTTGCACACACATCAGACTTGTCATGAACATTAATTTTTAGAGATTTCTTGTGCAATTTGCAATAAATCGCGCCCTCTATACATTTTTATGGAGCATTTCCGATTGGATGATTCAAGCGCGAAATAACTAAAGATGACTTGACTTGACCGAGATTTGTGAAAACTCAGAGGCATACCTATTAGTCTAAGACCTATAAAAAGTATTCTGTAGCCGTATGCTAAACCTAAAAGGAAGTCCGCCATTTTGAATTTATTTTGGGAATTGCACACCATATTTTGCGTTTTGATTAAACTTTGCACACACAAGGCTTGTCAAAAACATTTTAGATGGTCCTTGTCCTATTTGACAGTACCCCAACGTGCCAGTACCCCGACGTGCAAGTACCCCAACGTGGCCCGGGTTGCGAGGGCCCTTTATAGCTGCTCGCAGCTCTAGTTATTATTATTATTATTATTATTATTATTAGGGCCCGAGCAGCGACCGCTGCGAGGTCCCTATTGTTTTTGTAAAAATTCTTCTTCTTCTTCTTCTTCTTCTTCTTCTTCTTCTTCTTCTTCTTCTTCTTCTTCTTCTTCTTCTTCTTCTTCTTCTTCTTCTTCTTCTTCTTCTTCTTCTTCTTCTTCTTCTTCTTCTTCTTCTTCTTCTTCTTCTTCTTCTTCTTTATTATTCTTCTTTATTATTCTCCGCAAACGATCGCGATTTTGGGTACCTAAACATTCACGAAAACTCACCGAACTTTGCACACTCCTCAGGCCCGGCGAAAAATTTTATATTATTAAGTCGTCATAACAATGCGACTCGATAGCGCCCCCTAGCGTAGAAAAATAAAAACCAAGCCCGGCACGTTTGAGCTAGAGCAACAAAAATTGGCAGGCACGTGTAGCACCCCGAGACGCACAAAAAAGTCTATTGGGACCATGTAGCTAAAATGTACAGGAAGTGAGCTATGAATTTTTTAATGTCCAATTTTGGCCTATTTTGGCACATTCACTGTGGTCATGCTTTTTCCCCCTTTGCAAACATTTGTCATCCAATTGACTTCAAACTTGGCATTTATCATCTCAAGACCTGAGAGAACAACTGGGCAAAACATCTTGCCTTTTTGAAATACTATATGACGGGGGCGGGGCATCAAATATTGCCTTTAAAATTTCATTTGTCCAAGAAAGAGCAAATGCTTAATAACTCCCATGTTCAAGCTCCAAAAAATCTCAAACTTCTCAGGCAACGTAATAGTCACGGCCTGAAAACATCTATATGATAAAATTCAGTTATACATATAGCGCCACCTAGTGGTTACAATAAATGTCATACTTTACGTTTTTAGCTACTGTGCTGAGCTTGTTGAAGGGATCCATTTGAAAATTGGTCAGAAAAGCCTTAAGATGTTGATCATGCCCCACACCGAATATTGTAACTTTTCGCCAAAGGGCGTGGCCGCTACGGTGACGCAAAGTCTGAAGATTTTTCGTGAAAATAAAAGCTGCATTAACTTGACCGAGATGATCCTATCTTCTCAAAATTTCACACATTTGATGAGAGTCCAGCCCTAAAGACATCTACTGACTTATATTTCATCTAACTGATAGCGCCACCTAGTGGCAATTTTTTTTCTTACGAATTTTCTTCTACGTTTTTCTCCAAACACGTTAACTGGACCTACCTCATATTTGCTCAGATGAGGGTTTCGGTCTTCATGATGTCACAATACGAAGTTTGTGAGTTTTCGCGAATCGCTGTGGGCGTGGCTAAGCGCTGTTCGCCAAGAAAACAACACCAATTTTGAGGGCCTAAACTGGCACAAAAACTCCTGAAACTTGGCACACACATCTGGCCTGGTAAAATGAGCAATATTTTATTGTTGATTGTGCTATTTTTACAAAAATGACTCAATAGCGCCCCCTCGAAATTTTTAACGAAGCAGCCCCGGTTGTACGTTTAAGCAAGAACGACGAATATTTTTAGGTGTATGAGGGAGCCCAAGACCTACAAAAAAAAGTCTCTTGTACCCATATGCTAAAATGAACAGGAAGTGAGCTACGAATTTTTGAATGTCCCATTTTTGACTATTTTTGCACATTCACAGGGGGCAGACTTTTGCCCACTTCTCCTACACGTTTCATCCGACTGAGTTAAGACTTGGCCTGGACCATGTCAAGACCTGAGCCAACGACAGGGGGAAAAATTTTGACTTTTCGAAATACTATATGATGAGGGCGGGGCATCAAAATTTGTGTTTCGCAATGTAAAAGGATATGCTTGATAACTCCCCGGGACATGCTCCAAAAAATCCCAAACTTGACATGTATGTTTATCGTCAAGGCCTGAAGCTATCTCTATGACAACATTCAGTTATATATGCAGCGCCACCTAGCCCTTGAGGCATAAAAAAAAATACCCCACATACGGTATTTTGTACAAAAAATGTAAACTCATTCTAAGTGTGATAACTAAGTCATTTATGAATATTCTTTTAGTTTCCACCACTCAAAATGTTCACTGGCATCAGACTTATCCAAACATATATATATTTTTATTTATTTTTGATAGCCTCTGTGGACATTAAAAGCAATATCGTGAATGAAGGATATGCTTAATAACTCCACGGTACATGCTCCAAAAAAAATCCCACACTTGACATGTATGCTTATAATCAAGGCCTGAAGGTATCTCTATGACAACATTCAGTTATAAATACAGCGCCACCTAGCCCTTGAGGCTTATATAAAAAAAAAAAAAAATACCCCACATATACTTCAAACTTGGGATGTACCATCTCAACACCTGGGACAACATCATTGTGAAAAATGAAAAGTTTTTGATATACTATATGACGGCGGCGGCGCATCAAATTTAGAGTTTAAAAATTCTTACTTCACGAAGCATTGCCGGTTGTACGTTTAATCTAGAGCTACGAAAATTGGTACACATATGTAACAGGCTATGACCTACAAAAAACTCTTTTTGAACCATATGCTAAACCTAACAGGAAGTCCACCAATTTGATTTATTTTGGAACGTGTTGCCATTTTTTTGGCCATTTCATTGGGGTCTTATTTTAACGAACTCCTCCTACAGTGTTTATCCGATCATCTTCAAACTTGGTCTGATTCATCTTAAGATGTTGAAGATGAAAAGTTATTGAAAGCTTTGTATTTCGTCGCACACTGTTGTCATGGCATGCACTGTTTTTAAAGGAAAAAAAATATCCTTAAAGAAGCATTCCCATTTGTACGAAGCAGCTAGAGCTACGAAAATTTGTAGACATATGTAACAGCCCAAGATGTACAAAAAAGTCTCTTGGTGCCCTGTGCTAAACCCAACAGGAAGTCCCCCAGGGGCCGGGCATCACATTTTGAGCTAAAAAACTCCTCTTTAACAAAGCATACCCGGCTGTACGTTTCACCTAGAGTTACCAAAATTTGTAGAGGTATATAACAGCCCTCGAGGTACAAAAACTCTTTTTGAACCATATGCTATCTCTATGACAACATTCAGTTATAAATACAGCGCCACCTAGCCCTTGAGGCTTATATAAAAAAAAAAAACCCACATACGGTATTTTGTACAAAAAAATGTAAACTCATTCTAAGTGTGATGACTAAGTCATTTATGAATATTCTTTTAGTTTCCACCACTCAAATTGTTCACTGGCTTCACACCGATCCAAACGTATGTACGTTTCCATTTTGTTTTATTCATTTTTGATTGCCCCTTTGGACAATAAAAGTAACATTGTGCAATGAGTACAACGAGCGATGATGTATATATACACTTTTACAAAAAATACCAATCAGGGCAACTCATTGCCTAAAAATAAAAAAGGACGCTGATTTTTGCAGGTCTTAACAATCACCAAAACCCGTTGAGCTTGACACACACTGGCAAAAAAATATTCTACATGTAAAGGTTTATTATGCCATTTTCAAAGAAATTTTGCTTCCAATATGCCAGTACCCCAACGTGCCAGTACCCCAACGTGCCAGTACCCTAACGTGCAAGTACCCCAACGTGCAAGGACTCCAACGTGGCCCGGGCTGCGAGGGCCCTTTATAGCTGCTCACAGCTCTAGTTAGGGCCCGAGCAGCGGCGGCGGCGGTGCCGCTGCGAGGCCCTATTGTTTTTGTAGGAATTCTTCTTATTATTATTAGGGCCCGAGCAGCGGCGGCGGCGGTGCCGCTGCGAGGCCCTATTGTTTTTGTAGGAATTCTTCTTATTATTATTATTCTTATTATTATTCTTCTCCGCAAACAATCGCATTTTTGAGACACTAAACGTGACCGAAAACTCACCAAACTTTACACGCACATCAGGCCTGGCGAAAAATTTGATATTTTAAAGTCGCCATACATGATAACAGAAAAATGGCTCCTTAGCGCCCCCTACATAGGTTAAACGGATCCCTGTCCCGCTACGATTGTCCGACGGCTATGAAAATTGTGTGGCACCTGTAGCACATCCCAATGAACAAAAACCTCTTTGAAGTGTGTACCCTAAAATAGACAGAAAGTGAGGTATGAGTATTTAAATGTCCAATTTTTGCCAATTTTTGCACATTTACAGGGGTCATACTTTTGCCCGCTTCTCCTACACGGTTAACCCGATTGACTTCAAACTTGGGATGTACCATCTCAACACCTGGGACAACATCATTGTGAAAAATGAAAAGTTTTTGATATACTATATGACGGCGGCGGCGCATCAAATTTAGAGTTTAAAAATTCTTACTTCACGAGGCATTGCCGGTTGTACGTTTAATCTAGAGCTACGAAAATTGGTACACATATGTAACAGGCTATGACCTACAAAAAACTCGTTTTGAACCATATGCTAAACCTAACAGGAAGTCCACCATTTTGATTTATTTTGGAACGTGTTGCCATTTTTTTGGCCATTTCATTGGAGTCTTATTTTAACGAACTCCTCCTACAGTGTTTATCCGATCATCTTCAAACTTGGTGTGATTCATCTTAAGATGTTGAAGATGAAAAGTTATTGAAAGCTTTGTATTTCGTCGCACGCTGTTGTCATGGCATGCACTGTTTGCAAAGGAAAAAAAATATCCTTAAAGAAGCATTGCCAGTTGTACGAAGCAGCTAGAGCTACGAAAATTTGTAGACATATGTAACAGCCCAAGATGTACAAAAAAGTCTCCTGGTGCCCTGTGCTAAACCCAACAGGAAGTCCCCCAGGGGCCGGGCATCACATTTTGAGCTAAAAAAAACTCCTCTTTAACAAAGCATACCCGGCTGTACGTTTCACCTAGAGTTACCAAAATTTGTAGAGGTATATAACAGCCCTCGATTTACAAAAAACTCTTTTTGAACCATATGCTAAACCTAACAGGACGTCCGCCATTTTGATTTACTTTGGAATGTGTTGCCATTTTTTTTGGCCATTTCATAGGGGTCATATTTTAACAAACTCCTCCTACAGAGTTTATCCGATCATCTTCAAACTTGGTGTGATTCATCTTAAGATGTTGAAAATGAAAAGTTATTGAAAGTTTTTTATTTCGTCACATGCTGTTATCGTGGCATGCACTTTTTGCAAAGGAAAAAAATCCTTCTTAATGAAGCATTCCCAGTTGTACGAAGCAGCTAGAGTGACGAAAAATTGTAGACATATGTAACAGCCCAGGATCTACAAAAATGTCTCTTGGTGCCATGTGCTAAACGCAACAGGAAGTCCCCCAGGGGCCGGGCATCACATTTTGAGCTAAAAAACTCCTCTTTAACTAAGCATTCCCGGTAGTACGTTTCACCTAGCGCTATGATAATTTGCAGGCATACATAAGAGCCCACGATGTACAAAAAAGTCTCTTGGAACCATGGGCTAAACCAAACAGGAAGTCCGCCATTTTGATTTATGATGGGATTTGTTGCCATTTTTTGTGGCCTTTTTCAGGGGTCATATTTTAACGAACCCCTCCTACAAAATTTATCCGACTGTCTTCAAACTTGGTATGTTTCATCTTAAGATGTTTAAGATGCAAAGTAATCGAAAGTTTTTTATTTTGTCACACGCTGTTGCCATAGCAATGCATGGGAATTGCACACCATATTTTGCGTTTTGATTAAACACCTAAAGCTATGATAATTTGCAGGCAAACATAAGAGCTCAGGATGTACAAAAAAAGTCTCTTGGAGCAATATGCTAAACCAATCAGGAAGTCCACCATTTTGATTTACGTTGGGATTTGTAGCCATTTTTTGTGGCCTTTTTTAGGGGTCATATTTTAACGAACTCCTCCTACAAAATTTATCCGACTGTCTTTAAACTTGGTGTGCTTCATCTTAAGATGTTTAAGATGCAAAGTTATCGAAAGTTATTTATTTTGTCGCACGCCGTTGTCATGGCGATGCATTGTTTGCCAAGTAAAATGTTACTTTTTTTTTTTGGTCTAAACATGTGCAAAAACTCATGAAACTTTACACACACATCAGGCTTGTCATCAGCATGAATATTTTAGAGATTTCTTATTCAATTTGCAATAAATGGTTCAATAGCGCCCTCTAGACATTTTTATGAAGCTTTTGCAAATGTTTTGTGTTTTATGATTCAGCTAGATTTGTAAAAATTGGGATACCTATCAGCCTAAGACTTACAAAAAGGTTTCTAAAGCCATATGCTGAATCAAAAAGGAAGTCTGCCATTTTGATTTACTTTGGTATTTGTAGCCATTTTTTGGGGCCTTTTATAGGGGTCATATTTTCAACAGAACTTATCAGATCGTCTTCATTCTTTGGCGTGTTTCATCTTAAGATATTTAAGATGAAAAGTTATTGAATTTTTTTATTTTGTCACACGCCTTTGCTGTAGCCATGCATTGTTTGTGAAGAAAAATGCTTTTTTGAGAGTCTAAATATGGGTGAAAACTCACAAAACTTTGCACACGCACCAGACCTGTCTAGAACATGAATATTTTATTTAGAGATTTGTTGTGCTATTTGTAATAAATGGCTCAATAGCGCCCTCTAGACATTTTTATGAAGTCTTTCCGATTATATGATTCAGCTAGATGTGTGAATATTGGCAGGCATGCCGAATATATTCAAAAAGTATTCTATATAGCCATGTGCCAATCCATTTTGATTTTATTTTGTTAATTGTGCATCGTTTTTGGCCTTTCCATGAAACTTTAAAAACACAAAGCATGGCAAAAACGTTTACAATTTAGATGGTTTCCTATTTGACAGTACCCCAACATGCCAGTACCCCGACGTGCAAATACCCCAACGTGGCCCGGGTTGCGAGGGCCCTTTATAGCTGCTCGCAGCTCTAGTTATTATTATTATTATTATTATTATTATTCTCCGCAAACAATCGCATTTTTGAGACGCTAAACGTGAACGAAAACTCACCAAACTTTACACGCACATCAGGCCTGGTGAAAAATTTGATATTTTAAAGTTGCCATACATGATAACAGAAAAATGGCTCCATAGCGCCACCTACATAGGTTAAACGGATCCCTGTCCCGCTACGATTGTCCTATGGCGACGAAAATTGTGTGGCACCCGTAGCACATCCAGATGAACAAAAACCTCTTTGATGTGTGTACCCTAAAATAGACAGAAAGTGAGGTATGATCATCTGAATGTCCAATTTTGGCCCAGTTTTGCACATTTACAGGGGTCATACTTTTGCCCGCTTCTCCTACACGGTTAACCCGATTGACTTCAAACTTGGGATGGACCATCTCAACACCTGCGACAACATCATTGTAAAAAATCTAAAGTTTTTGATATACTATATGACGGCGGTGACGCATCAAATTTAGAGTTTAAAAATTCTTACTTCACGAAGTATTGCCGGTTGTACGTTTAATCTAGAGCTACGAAAATTGGTACACATATGTAACAGGCTATGACCTACAAAAAACTCTTTTTGAACCATATGCTAAACCTCACAGGAAGTCCGCCATTTTGATTTATTTTGGAACGTGTTGCCATTTTTTTGGCCATTTCATTGGGGTCTTATTTTAACGAACTCCTCCTACAGTGTTTATCCGATCATCTTCAAACTTGGTGTGATTCATCTTAAGATGTTGAAGATGAAAAGTTATTGAAAGCTTTGTATTTCGTCGAACGCTGTTGTCATGGCATGCACTGTTTGCAAAGGAAAAAAAATATCCTTAAAGAAGCATTCCCATTTGTACGAAGCAGCGAGAGCTACGAAAATTTGTAGACATATGTAACAGCCCAAGATGTACAAAAAAGTCTCTTGGTGCCCTGTGCTAAACCCAACAGGAAGTCCCCCAGGGGCCGGGCATCACATTTTGAGCTAAAAAACTCCTCTTTAACAAAGCATACCCGGCTGTACGTTTCACCTAGAGTTACCAAAATTTGTAGAGGTATATAACAGCCCTCGAGGTACAAAAAACTCTTTTTGAACCATATGCTAAACCTAACAGGACGTCCGCCATTTTGATTTACTTTGGAATGTGTTGCCATTTTTTGGGCCATTTCATAGGGGTCATATTTTAACGAACTCCTCCAACAGAGTTTATCCGATCATCTTCAAACTTGGTGTGACTCATCTTAAGATGTTGAGGATGAAAAGTTATTGAAAGCTCTTTATTTCGTCGCACGCTGTTGTCGTGGCATGCACTTTTTGCAAAGGAAAAAAATCCTTCTTAACTCATTCACTCCCAGCCATTTTGACTGAAGCAACATCCTTCGCTCCCAGTGTTTTACCGGATTTCGACTGATTTTGCAAGGCTCAAAGAATATTGTGTTCTATTGCTATAAAAAAATTTAATAAAAACTAAAAACCTGAAACCTACCAAAAGAAAGATGAGTCTCTTCTTTCATCAGGAAAAAAAAAGTGTATTTATATGTTTCCATTTTGCAGCAATTAGCATCAGAATATAGCCAAGTTTCATCATTATTCACAAATCTTTTGAAAATACTGACAAAAAGAGCATGTAGCAACGTGTCCCTGGCTTATCTCTTATACTCTACTGCCACCTGCTGGGTGTTTTTTGTAATAATTATCATTGCTTTAAGTGACCTCTTCAGGTCAGAAACTGCATCAAAGCCTTTTGTATGCTTTAGCATAAAAACAGTTATATGTTTTTGGGAGTGCAGGACAAGTATTAAAAACGTATTTATACGTTTTTGGGATTGAATGAGTTAGTGAAGCATTCCCAGTTGTACGAAGCAGCTAGAGCGACGAAAAATTGTAGACATATGTAACAGCCCAGGATGTACAAAAAAGTCTCTTGGTGCCATGTGCTAAACCCAACAGGAAGTCCCCCAGGGGCCGGGCATCACATTTTGAGCTAAAAAAAACTCCTCTTTAACGAAGCATTCCTGGTTGTACGTTTCACCTAGCGCTATGATAATTTGCAGGCATACATAAGAGCCCATGATGTACAAAAAAGTCTCTTGGAACCATGTGCTAAACCAAACAGGAAGTCTGCCATTTTGATTTATGATGGGATTTGTTGCCATTTTTTGTGGCCTTTTTCAGGGGTCATATTTTAACTAACCCCTCCTACAAAATTTATCCGACTGTCTTCAAACTTGGTGTGTTTCATCTTAAGATGTTTAAGATGCAAAGTAATCGAAAGTTTTTTATTTTGTAACACGCTGTTGCCATAGCATTGCATTGTTTGTCAAGTGCTGCTTTTTTTTTTTTTTTATACACATGAAAACTCATGAAACTTTGCAAACACATCAGACTTGTCATGAACATGAATTTTCAGAGATTTATTGTGCAATTTGCAATAAATAGCGCCCTCTAGACATTTTTATGAAGCATTTCCGATTGTATGATTATGCTAGACCTACAAAAAAGTATTATGTAGCCATTTGCCAAACCAAAGAGGAAGTCCGCTATTTTGATTTTATTTTGGGAATTATACATCATTTTTGGCCTTTTTCATTAAACTTTGCACAGACAAGGCATGGAAAAAACTAACATTTTAAATGGTCCTTGTTCCATGTAACAGTACCCCAACGTGCCAGTACCCTGACGTGCAAGTAACCCAACGTTGTGCTCAATAGCGCCCTCTATGCATTTTTATGGAGCATTTCCAATTGCATGATTCAAGCGATACACAACTAAAGATGACTTGACCTAGATTTGTGAAAACTGGGAGGCATACCTATTAGCTTAAGACCTACAAAAAGTATTCTGTAGCCGTATGCTAAACCTAAAAGGAAGTCCGCCATTTTGAATTTATTTTGGGAATTGCACACCATATTTTGCGTTTTGATTAAACTTTGCACACACAAGGCTTGTCAAAAACATTTTAGATGGTCCTTGTCCTATTTGACAGTACCCCAACGTGCCAGTACCCCGACGTGCAAGTACCCCAACGTGGCCCGGGTTGCGAGGGCCCTTTATAGCTGCTCGCAGCTCTAGTTAGGGCCCGAGCAGCTACCGCTGCGAGGTCCCTATTGTTTTTCGATCGTATTATTATTATTATTATTAGGGCCCGAGCAGCGACCGCTGCGAGGTCCCTATTGTTTTTGTAAAAATTATTATTATTATTATTATTATTATTATTATTATTATTATTATTATTCTTCTTCTTCTTCTTTATTCTCCGCAAACAATCGCGATTTTGGGTACCTAAATATTCACGAAAACTCACCGAACTTTGCACACTCCTCAGGTCCGGCGAAAAATTTGATATTATGAAGTCGTTATAACAATGCGACTCGATAGCGCCCCCTAGCGTAGAAAAATAAAAACCAAGCCCGGCACGTTTGAGCTAGAGCAACAAAAATTGGCAGGCACGTGTAGTACCCCGAGACGCACAAAAAAGTCTCTTGGGACCATGTAGCTAAAATGTACAGGAAGTGAGCTATGAATTTTTTTATGTCCAATTTTGGCCTATTTTGGCACATTCACTGTGGTCATGCTTTTTCCCCCTTTGCAAACATTTTTCATCCAATTGACTTCAAACTTGGCATTTATCATCTCAAGACCTGAGAGAACAACTGGGCAAAACATCTTGCCTTTTTGAAATACTATATGACAGGGGCGGGGCATCAAATATTGCCTTTAAAATTTCATTTGTCGAGAAAGAGCAAATGCTTAATAACTCCCATGTTCAAGCTCCAAAAAATCTCAAACTTCTCAGGCAACGTAATAGTCACGGCCTGAAAACATCTATATGATAAAATTCAGTTATACATATAGCGCCACCTAGTGGTTACAATAAATGTCATACTTTACGTTTTTAGCTACTGTGCTGAGCTTGTTGAAGGGATCCATTTGAAAATTGGTCAGAAAAGCCTTAAGATGTTGATCATGCCCCACACCGAATATTGTAACTTTTCGCCAAAGGGCGTGGCCGCTACGGTGACGCAAAGTCTGAAGATTTTTCGTGAAAATAAAAGCTGCATTAACTTGACCGAGATGATCCTATCTTCTCAAAATTTCACACATTTGATGAGAGTCCAGCCCTAAAGACATCTACTGACTTATATTTCATCTAACTGATAGCGCCACCTAGTGGCAATTTTTTTTCTTACGAATTTTCTTCTACGTTTTTCTCCAAACACGTTAACTGGACCTACCTCATATTTGCTCAGATGAGGGTTTCGGCCTTCATGATGTCACAACACGAAGTTTGTGAGTTTTCGCGAATTGCTGTGGGTGTGGCTAAGCGCTGTTCGCCAAGAAAACAACGCCAGTTTTGAGGGTCTAAACATGCACAGAAACTCATGAAACTTGACAC
Organism: Festucalex cinctus; assembly: GCF_051991245.1. Lineage (NCBI taxonomy): Eukaryota > Metazoa > Chordata > Actinopteri > Syngnathiformes > Syngnathidae > Festucalex > Festucalex cinctus. The sequence continues at coordinate 22,146,344 of NC_135428.1, forward strand.
ACACATCTGGCCTGGTAAAATGAGCCATATTTTATTGTTGATTGTGCTATTTTTTACAAAAATGACTCAATAGCGCCCCCTAGAAGTTTTTAACAAAGCAGCCCCGGTTGTACGTTTAAGCAAGAACGCCGAATATTTTTAGGTGTATGAGGGAGCCCAAGACCTACAAAAAAGTCTCTTGTACCCATATGCTAAAATGAACAGGAAGTTAGCTACGAATTTTTGAATGTCCCATTTTTGAATATTTTTGCACATTCACAGGGGGCAGACTTTTGCCCACTTCTCCTACACGTTTCATCCGACTGAGTTAAGACTTGGCCTGGACCATGTCAAGACCTGAGCCAACGACAGGGGGAAAAATTTTGACTTTTCGAAATACTATATGATGAGGGCGGGGCATCAAATTTTGTGTTTCGCAATGAAAAAGGATATGCTTGATAACTCCCCGGTACATACTCCAAAAAATCCCAAACTTGACATGTATGTTTATCGTCAAGGCCTGAAGTTATCTCTGTGACAACATTCAGTTATATATGCAGCGCCACCTAGCCCTTGAGGAATAAAAAAAAAATACCCCACATACGGTATTTTGTACAAAAAATGTACACTCATTCTAAGTGTGATAACGAAGTCATTTCTGAATATTCTTTTAGTTTCCACCACTCAAAATGTTCACTGGCATCAGACTTATCCAAACATATATATATTTTTATTTATTTTTGATAGCCTCTATGGACATTAAAAGCAATATCGTGAATGAAGGATATGCATAATAACTCCACGGTACATGCTCCAAAAAAAATCCCACACTTGACATGTATGCTTATAATCAAGGCCTGAAGGTATCTCTATGACAACATTCAGTTATAAATACAGCGCCACCTAGCCCTTGAGGCATAATATATAAAAAAAAAAAAAACACACATACGGTATTTTGTACAAAAAATGTAAACTCATTCTAAGTGTTATAACTAAGTCATTTATGAATATTCTTTTAGTTTCCACCCCTCAAATTGTTCACTGGCTTCACACCGATCCAAACGTATGTACGTTTCCATTTTGTTTTATTCATTTTTGATTGCCCCTTTGGACAATAAAAGTAACATTGTGCAATGAGTACAACGAGCGATGATGTATATATACACTTTTACAAAAAATACCAATCAGGGCAACTCATTGCCTAAAAATAAATAAGGACGCTGATTTTTGCAGGTCTTAACAATCACCAAAACCCGTTGAGCTTGACACACACTGGCAAAAAAAAATTCTACATGTAAACGTTTATTATGCCATTTTCAAAGAAATTTTGCTTCCAATATGCCTGTACCCCAACGTGCCAGTACCCCAACGTGCAAGGACCCCAACGTGGCCCGGGCTGCGAGGGCCCTTTATAGCTGCTCGCAGCTCTAGTTATTATTATTATTCTTTTTCTCCGTAAACGATCACGATTTTGGGTACCTAAACATTTACGAAAACTCACCAAACTTTGCACACTCCTCAGGCCCGGCGAAAAATTTGATATTATGAAGTCGTCATAACAACGCGACTCTATAGCGCCCCCTAGCATAGAAAAATAAAAACCAAGCCCGGCATGTTTGAGCTAGAGCAACGAAAATTGGCAGGCACGTGTAGCACCCCGAGACGCACAAAAAAGTCTATTGGGACCATGTAGCTAAAATGTACAGGAAGTGAGCTATGAATTTTTTAATGTCCAATTTTGGCCTATTTTGGCACATTCACTGTGGTCATGCTTTTTCCCCCTTTGCAAACATTTTTCATCCAATTGACTTCAAACTTGGCATTTATCATCTCAAGACCTGAGAGAACAACTGGGGAAAAAATCTTGCCTTTTCGAAATACTATATGACGGGGGCGGGGCATCAAATATTGCCTTTAAAATTTCATTTGTCCAGAAAGAGCAAATGCTTAATAACTCCCATGTTCAAGCTCCAAAAAATCTCAAACTTATCAGGCAACTTAATAGTCACGGCCTGAAAACATCTATATGATAAAATTCAGTTATCCATGTAGCGCCACCTAGTGGTAACAATAATTGTCAGACTTTACGTTTTTAGCTACTGTGCTGAGCTCGTTGAAGGGATCCAGTTGAAAATTGGTCAGAAAAGCCTTAAGATGTTGATCATGCCCCACACCGAATATTGTAACTTTTCGCCAAAGAGCGTGGCCGCTACGGTGCCGCAAAGTCTGAAGATTTCTCGTGACAACAAAAGCTGCATTAACTTGACCGAGATGATGCTATCTTCTCAAAATTGTACACAATTGATGAGAGTCCAGCTCTAAAGACATCTACTAACTTACATTTCATCTAACTAATAGCGCCACCTAGTGGCAATTTTTTTTCTTACGAATTTTCTTCTACGTTTTTCTCCAAACACGTTAACTGGACCTACCTCATATTTGCTGAGATGAGGGTTTCGGCCTTCATGATGTCACAACACGAAGTTTGTGAGTTTTCGCGAGTCGCTGTGGGCGTGGCTAAGCGCTGTTCGCCAAGAAAACAACGCCAATTTTGAGGGCCTAAACTGGCACAGAAACACACGAAACTTGGCACACACAGCTGGCCTGGCAAAATGAGCAATTTTTTATCGCCGATTGTGCTATTTTTACAAAAATGACTCAATAGCGCCCCCTAGAAATCTTTAACGAAACAGCCCCAGTTGTACGTTTAAGCAAGAACGACGAATATTTTTAGGTGTATGAGGGAGCCCAAGACCTACAAAAAAGTCTCTTGTACCCATATGCTAAAATGAACAGGAAGTGAGCTACGAATTTTTGAATGTCCCATTTTTGACGATTTTTGCACATTCACAGGGGGCAGACTTTTGCCCACTTCTCCTACACGTTTCATCCGACTGAGTTAAGACTTGGCCTGGACCATGTCAAGACCTGAGCCAACGACAGGGGGAAAAATTTTGACTTTTCAAAATACTATATGATGAGGGCGGGGCATCAAAATTTGTGTTTCGCAATGAAAAAGGATATGCTTGATAACTCCCCGGTACATGCTCCAAAAAATCCCAAACTTGACATGTATGTTTATCGTCAAGGCCTGAAGTTATCTCTATGACAACATTCAGTTATATATGCAGCGCCACCTAGCCCTTGAGGCATAAAAAAAAAATACCCCACATACGGTATTTTGTACAAAAAATGTAAACTCATTCTAAGTGTGATAACTAAGTCATTTATGAATATTCTTTTAGTTTCCACCACTCAAAATGTTCACTGGCATCAGACTTATCCAAACATATATATATTTGTATTTATTTTTGATAGCCTTTATGGACATTAAAAGCAATATCGTGAATGAAGGATATGCTTAATAACTCCACGGTACATGCTCCAAAAAAAATCCCACACTTGACATGTATGCTTATAATCAAGGCCTGAAGGTATCTCTATGACAACATTCAGTTATAAATACAGCGCCACCTAGCCCTTGAGGCATTTATATATATATATATATATATATATATATATATATATATATATAAAAACCCACATACGGTGTTTTGTACAAAAAATGTACACTCATTCTAAGTGTGATAACTAAGTCATTTATGAATATTCTTTTAGTTTCCACCACTCAAATTGTTCACTGGCTTCACACCGATCCAAACGTATGTACGTTTCCATTTTGTTTTATTCATTTTTGATTGCCCCTTTGGACAATAAAAGTAACATTGTGCAATGGGTACAACGAGCGATGATGTGTATATACACTTTTACAAAAAATACCAATCAGGGCAACTCATTGCCTAAAAATAAAAAAGGACGCTGATTTTTGCAGGTCTTAACAACCACCAAAACCCGTTGAGCTTGACACACACTGGCAAAAAAAAATATTCTACATGTAAACGTTTATTATGCCATTTTCAAAGAAATTTTGCTTCCAATATGCCAGTAGCCCAACGTGCAAGGACCCCAACGTGGCCCGGGCTGCGAGGGCCCTTTATAGCTGCTCGCAGCTCTAGTTATTATTATTATTGTTATTCTCCGCAAACGATCGCATTTTTGAGACACTAAACGTGACCGAAAACTCACCAAACTTTACACGCACATCAGGCCTGGCGAAAAATTTGATATTTTAAAGTCGCCATACATGATAACAGAAAAATGGCTCCTTAGCGCCCCCTACATAGGTTAAACGGATCCCTGTCCCGCTACGATTGTCCGACGGCTATGAAAATTGTGTGGCACCTGTAGCACATCCCAATGAACAAAAACCTCTTTGAAGTGTGTACCCTAAAATAGACAGAAAGTGAGGTATGAGTATTTAAATGTCCAATTTTTGCCAATTTTTGCACATTTACAGGGGTCATACTTTTGCCCGCTTCTCCTACACGGTTAACCCGATTGACTTCAAACTTGGGATGTACCATCTCAACACCTGGGACAACATCATTGTGAAAAATGAAAAGTTTTTTATATACTATATGACGGCGGCGGCGCATCAAATTTAGAGTTTAAAAATTCTTACTTCACGAGGCATTGCCGGTTGTACGTTTAATCTAGAGCTACGAAAATTGGTACACATATGTAACAGACTATGACCTACAAAAAACTATTTTTGAACCATATGCTAAACCTAACAGGAAGTCCACCATTTTGATTTATTTTGGAACGTGTTGCCATTTTTTTGGCCATTTCATTGGGGCCTTATTTTAACGAACTCCTCCTACAGTGTTTATCCGATCATCTTCAAACTTGGTGTGATTCATCTTAAGATGTTGAAGATGAAAAGTTATTGAAAGCTTTGTATTTCGTCGCACGCTGTTGTCATGGCATGCACTGTTTGCAAAGGAAAAAAAATATCCTTAAAGAAGCATTGCCAGTTGTACGAAGCAGCTAGAGCTACGAAAATTTGTAGACATATGTAACAGCCCAAGATGTACAAAAAAGTCTCTTGGTGCCCTGTGCTAAACCCAACAGGAAGTCCCCCAGGGGCCGGGCATCACATTTTGAGATAAAAAAAAACTCCTCTTTAACAAAGCATACCCGGCTGTACGTTTCACCTAGAGTTACCAAAATTTGTAGAGGTATATAACAGCCCTCGAGGTACAAAAAACTCTTTTTGAACCATATGCTAAACCTAACAGGACGTCCGCCATTTTGATTTACTTTGGAATGTGTTGCCATTTTTTTTGGCCATTTCATAGGGGTCATATTTTAACAAACTCCTCCTACAGAGTTTATCCGATCATCTTCAAACTTGGTGTGATTCATCTTAAGATGTTGAAAATGAAAAGTTATTGAAAGTTTTTTATTTCGTCACACGCTGTTATCGTGGCATGCACTTTTTGCAAAGGAAAAAAATCCTTCTTAATGAAGCATTCCCAGTTGTACGAAGCAGCTAGAGCGACGAAAAATTGTAGACATATGTAACAGCCCAGGATGTACAAAAATGTCTCTTGGTGCCATGTGCTAAACGCAACAGGAAGTCCCCCAGGGGCCGGGCATCACATTTTGAGCTAAAAAACTCCTCTTTAACGAAGCATTCTCGGTTGTACGTTTCACCTAGCGCTATGATAATTTGCAGGCATACATAAGAGCCCACGATGTACAAAAAAGTCTCTTGGAACCATGTGCTAAACCAAACAGGAAGTCCGCCATTTTGATTTATGATGGGATTTGTTGCCATTTTTTGTGGCCTTTTTCAGGGGTCATATTTTAACGAACCCCTCCTACAAAATTTATCCGACTGTCTTCAAACTTGGTATGTTTCATCTTAAGATGTTTAAGATGCAAAGTAATCGAAAGTTTTTTATTTTGTCACACGCTGTTGACATAGCAATGCATCGAATTGCACACCATATTTTGCGTTTTGATTAAACAGACAAAGCATTCCCGGTTGTACGTTTCACCTAAAGCTATGATAATTTGCAGGCAAACATAAGAGCTCAGGATGTACAAAAAAAGTCTCTTGGAGCCATATGCTAAACCAATCAGGAAGTCCACCATTTTGATTTACGTTGGGATTTGTAGCCATTTTTTGTGGCCTTTTTTAGGGGTCATATTTTAACGAACTCCTCCTACAAAATTTATCCGACTGTCTTTAAACTTGGTGTGCTTCATCTTAAGATGTTTAAGATGCAAAGTTATCGAAAGTTATTTATTTTGTCGCACGCCGTTGTCATGGCGATGCATTGTTTGCCAAGTAAAATGCTACTTTTTTTTTTGGGTCTAAACATGTGCAAAAACTCATGAAACTTTACACACACATCAGGCTTGTCATCAGCATGAATATTTTAGAGATTTCTTATTCAATTTGCAATAAATGGTTCAATAGCGCCCTCTACACATTTTTATGAAGCTTTTGCAAATGTTTTGTGTTTTATGATTCAGCTAGATTTGTAAAAATTGGGATACCTATCAGCCTAAGACTTACAAAAAGGTTTCTAAAGCCATATGCTGAATCAAAAAGGAAGTCTGCCATTTTGATTTACTTTGGTATTTGTAGCCATTTTTTTGGGCCTTTTATAGGGGTCATATTTTCAACAGAACTTATCAGATCGTCTTCATTCTTTGGCGTGTTTCATCTTAAGATATTTAAGATGAAAAGTTATTGAATTTTTTTATTTTGTCACACGCCTTTGCTGTAGCCATGCATTGTTTGTGAAGAAAAATGCTTTTTTGAGAGTCTAAATATGGGTGAAAACTCACAAAACTTTGCACACACACCAGACCTGTCTGGAACATGAATATTTTATTTAGAGATTTGTTGTGCAATTTGTAATAAATGGCTCAATAGCGCCCTCTAGACATTTTTATGAAGTCTTTCCGATTATATGATTCAGCTAGATGTGTGAATATTGGCAGGCATGCCGAATATATTCAAAAAGTATTCTATATAGCCATGTGCCAATCCATTTTGATTTTATTTTGTTAATTGTGCATCGTTTTTGGCCTTTCCATGAAACTTTAAAAACACAAAGCATGGCAAAAACGTTTACAATTTAGATGGTTTCCTATTTGACAGTACCCCAACATGCCAGTACCCCGACGTGCAAATACCCCAACGTGGCCCAGGTTGCGAGGGCCCTTTATAGCTGCTCGCAGCTCTAGTTATTCTTCTTCTTCTTTTTCTTTGTTATTATTCTTTTCCGCAAACAACCACATTTTTGAGGCACTAAACATGAACGAAAACTCACCAAACTTTACACGCAGATCGGGCCTGGCGAATAATTTGATATTTTAAAGTCGCCATACATGATAACAGAAAAATGGCTCTGTAGCGCCACCTACATAGGTTTAACGGATCCCTGTCCCGCTACGATTGTCCTATCGCTATGAAAATTGTGTGGCACCTGTAGCACATCCAGATGAACAAAAACCTCTTTGATATGTGTACCCTAAAATAGACAGGAAGTGAGGTATGAGTATTTGAATGTCCAATTTTGGCCCATTTTTGCACATTTACAGGGGTCATACTTTTGCCCGCTTCTCCTACACGGTTAACCCGATTGACTTCAAACTTGGGATGTACCATCTCAACACCTGGGACAACATCATTGTGAAAAATGAAAAGTTTTTGATATACTATATGACGGCGGCGGCGCATCAAATTTAGAGTTTAAAAATTCTTACTTCACGAACCATTGCCGGTTGTACGTTTAATCTAGAGCTATGAAAATTGGTACACATATGTAACAGGCTATGACCTACAAAAAACTCTTTTTGAACCATGTGCTAAACCTAACAGGAAGTCCACCATTTTGATTTATTTTGGAACGTGTTGCCATTTTTTTGGCCATTTCATTGGGGTCTTATTGTAACGAACTCCTCCTACAGTGTTTATCCGATCATCTTCAAACTTGGTGTGATTCATCTTAAGATGTTGAAGATGAAAAGTTATTGAAAGCTTTTTATTTCGTCGCACGCTGTTGTCATGGCATGCACTGTTTGCAAAGGAAAAAAAATATCCTTAAAGAAGCATTCCCATTTGTACGAAGCAGCTAGAGCTACGAAAATTTGTAGACATATGTAACAGCCCAAGATGTACAAAAAAGTCTCTTGGTGCCCTGTGCTAAACCCAACAGGAAGTCCCCCAGGGGCCGGGCATCACATTTTGAGATAAAAAACTCCTCTTTAACAAAGCATACCCGGCTGTACGTTTCACCTAGAGTTACCAAAATTTGTAGAGGTATATAACAGCCCTCGAGGTACAAAAAACTCTTTTTGAACCATATGCTAAACCAAACAGGAAGTCCGCCATTTTGATTTATGATGGGATTTGTTGCCATTTTTTGTGGCCTTTTTCAGGGGTCATATTTTAACGAACCCCTCCTACAAATTTATCCGACTGTCTTCAAACTTGGTGTGTTTCATCTTAAGATGTTTAAGATGCAAAGTAATCGAAAGTTTTTTATTTTGTCACACGCTGTTGCCATAGCAATGCATTGTTTGTCAAGTGCTGCTTTTTTTTTTTTATACACATGAAAACTCATGAAACTTTGCAAACACATCAGACTTGTCATGAACATGAATTTTTAGAGATTTATTGTGCAATTTGCAATAAATAGCGCCCTCTAGACATTTTTATGAAGCATTTCCGATTGTATGATTATGCTAGACCTACAAAAAAGTATTATGTAGTCATTTGCCAAACCAAAGAGGAAGTCCGCTATTTTGATTTTATTTTGGGAATTATACATCATTTTTGGCCTTTTTCATTAAACTTTGCACAGACAAGGCATGGAAATAACTAACATTTTAAATGGTCCTTGTTCCATGTAACAGTACCCCAACGTGCCAGTACCCTGACGTGCAAGTAACCCAACGTTGTGCTCAATAGCGCCCTCTATGCATTTGTATGGAGCATTTCCTATTGTATGATTCAAGCGATACACAACTAAAGATGACTTGACCTAGATTTGTGAAAACTGGGAGGCATACCTATTAGCTTAAGACCTACAAAAAATATTCTGTAGCCGTATGCTAAACCTAAAAGGAAGTCCGCCAATTTGAATTTATTTTGGGAATTGCACACCATATTTTGTGTTTTGATTAAACTTTGCACACACAAGGCTTGTCAAAAACATTTTAGATGGTCGTTGTCCTATTTGACAGTACCCCGACGTGCAAGTACCCCAACGTGGCACGGGTTGCGAGGGCCCTTTATAGCTGTTCGCAGCTCTAGTTATTATTATTCTCCGCAAACAATCGCATTTTTGAGACGCTAAACGTGAACGAAAACTCACCAAACTTTACACGCACATCAGGCCTGGCGAAAAATTGGATATTTTAAAGTCACCATACATGATAACAGAAAAATGGCTCCATAGCACCACCTACATAGCTTAAACGGATCCCTGTCCCGCTACGATTGTCCTACGGCTATGAAAATTGTGTGGCACCTGTAGCATATCCAGATGAACAAAAACCTCTTTGAAATGTGTACCCTAAAATAGACAGGAAGTGAGATATGAGTATTTAAATGTCCAATTTTGGCCCATTTTTGCACATTTACAGGGGTCATACTTTTGCCCACTTCTCCTACACGGTTAACCCGATTGAGTTCAAACTTGGGATGTACCATCTCAAGACCTGGGACAACACCATGGTAAAAAATCCAAAGTTTTTGACAAACTATATGACGGCGGCGGGGCATCAAATTTAGAGTTTCAAAACTCTTACTAAACGTAGCATTGCCGGTTGTACGTTTAACCTTGAGCTACGAAAATTGGTACACATATGTACCAGACTATGATCGACAAAAAAGTCTGTTGGTGCCATATGCTAAACCCAACAGGAAGTCCGCCAGAGGCGGGGCATCAAATTTTGCGTTTCAAAATTCTTACTTAATGAAGCATTCCTGGCTGTACGTTTCACCTAGAGCTACCAAAATTTGAAGACATATGTAACAGCCCTCAAGGTACAAAAAACTCTTTTTGAACCATATGCTAAACCTAACAGGAAGTCCGCCATTTTGATTTACTTTGGAACGTGTTGCCATTTTTTTGGCCATTTCATAGGGGTCTTATTTTAACGAACTCCTCCTACAGAGTTTATCCCATCATCTTCAAACTTGGTGTGATTCATCTTAAGATGTTGAAGATGAAAAGTTATTGAAAGCTTTTTATTTCGTCGCACGCTGTTGCCGTGGCATGCACTTGTTTGCAAAGGAGAAAAATTCTTCTTAAGGAAGAATTCCCAGTTGTACGAAGCAGCTAGAGCTACGAAAATTTGTAGACATATGTAACAGCCCACAATGTACAAAAATTGCCTTGGTGCTATGTGCTAAACCCAACAGGAAGTCCCCCAGGGGCCGGGCATCACATTTTGAGCTAAAAAACTCCTCTTTAACGAAGCATTCCTTGTTGTACGTTTTACCTAGAGTTACCAAAATTTGAAGACATATGTAACAGCCCTCAAGGTACAAAAAACTCTTTTTGAACCATATGCTAAACCAAACAGGAAGTCCGCCATTTTGATTTACTTTGGAACGTGTGGCCATTTTTTGGGCCATTTCATAGGGGTCTTATTTTAACGAACTCCTTCAGAGTTTATCCAATCATCTTCAAACTTGGTGGGATTCATCTTAAGATGTTGACGATGAAAATTAATTGAAAGCTTTTTATTTCGTCGCACGCTGTTGTCGTGGCATGCACTTGTTTGCAAAGGAAAAAAAATCCTTCTTAATGAAGCATTCCCAGTTGTACGAAGCAGCTAGAGCTACGGAAATTTGGAGACATATGTAACAGCCCACGATGTACAAAAAAAGTCTCTTGGTGCCATGTACTAAACCCAACAGGAAGTCCCCCATTTTGTGCTAAAAAAACCCCCCTCCTCTTTAACGAAGCATTCACGGCTGTACGTTTCACCTAGAGCTATGATAATTTGGAGGCATACATAAGAGCCCACGATGTACAAAAAAGTATCTTGGAACCATATGCTGAACTAAACAGGAAGTCTGCCATTTTGATTTACTTTGGTATTTGTAGCCACTTTTTGGGGCCTTTTATAGGGGTCATATTTTAACGAACCCCTCCTACAAAATTTATCCGACTGTCTTCAAACTTGGTGTGTTTCATCTTAAGATGTTTAAGATGCAAAGTAATTGAAAGTTTTTTATTTTGTAACACGCTGTTGCCATAGCAATGCATTGTTTGTCAAGTGCTGCTTTTTTTTTTTTTTATACACATGAAAACTCATGAAACTTTGCAAACACATCAGACTTGTCATGAACATGAATTTTCAGAGATTTATTGTGCAATTTGCAATAAATAGCGCCCTCTAGACATTTTTATGAAGCATTTCCGATTGTATGATTATGCTAGACCTACAAAAAAGTATTATGTAGCCTTTTGCCAAACCAAAGAGGAAGTCCGCTATTTTGATTTTATTTTGGGAATTATACATCATTTTTGGCCTTTTTCATTAAACTTTGCACAGACAAGGCATGGAAAAAACTAACATTTTAAATGGTCCTTGTTCCATGTAACAGTTGTCAAGTGCTGCTTTTTTTTTTTTTATACACATGAAAACTCATGAAACTTTGCAAACACATCAGACTTGTCATGAACATGAATTTTTCAGAGATTTATTGTGCAATTTGCAATAAATAGCGCCCTCTAGACATTTTTATGAAGCATTTCCGATTGTATGATTATGCTAGACCTACAAAAAAGTATTATGTAGCCATTTGCCAAACCAAAGAGGAAGTCCGCTATTTTGATTTTATTTTGGGAATTATACATCATTTTTGGCCTTTTTCATTAAACTTTGCACAGACAAGGCATGGAAAAAACTAACATTTTAAATGGTCCTTGTTCCATGTAACAGTACCCCAACGTGCCAGTACCCTGACGTGCAAGTAACCCAACGTTGTGCTCAATAGCGCCCTCTATGCATTTTTATGGAGCATTTCCAATTGTATGATTCAAGCGATACACAACTAAAGATGACTTGACCAAGATTTATGAAAACTGGGAGGCATACCTATTAGCTTAAGACCTACAAAAGGTATTCTGTAGCCGTATGCTAAACCTAAAAGGAAGTCCACCATTTTGAATTTATTTTGGGAATTGCACACCATATTTTGCGTTTTGATTAAACTTTGCACACACAAGGCTTGTCAAAAACATTTTAGATGGTCCTTGTCCTATTTGACAGTACCCCAACGTGCCAGTACCCCGACGTGCAAGTACCCCAACGTGGCCCGGATTGCGAGGGCCCTTTATAGCTGCTCGCAGCTCTAGTTAGGGCCCGAGCAGCGGCGGCGGCGGTGCCGCTGCGAGGCCCTATTGTTTTTGTAGGAATTCTTATTATTATTATTATTATTATTATTATTATTATTATTATTATTCTCCGCAAACGATCACATTTTTGAGACACTAAACGTGACCGAAAACTCACCAAACTTTACACGCACATCAGGCCTGGCGAAAAATTTGATATTTTAAAGTCGCCATACATGATAACAGAAAAATGGCTCCTTAGCGCCCCCTACATAGGTTAAACGGATCCCTGTCCCGCTACGATTGTCCGACGGCTATGAAAATTGTGTGGCACCTGTAGCACATCCCAATGAACAAAAACCTCTTTGAAGTGTGTACCCTAAAATAGACAGAAAGTGAGGTATGAGTATTTAAATGTCCAATTTTTGCCAATTTTTGCACATTTACAGGGGTCATACTTTTGCCCGCTTCTCCTACACGGTTAACCCGATTGACTTCAAACTTGGGATGTACCATCTCAACACCTGGGACAACATCATTGTGAAAAATGAAAAGTTTTTGATATACTATATGACGGCGGCGTCGCATCAAATTTAGAGTTTAAAAATTCTTACTTCACGAGGCATTGCCGGTTGTACGTTTAATCTAGAGCTACGAAAATTGGTACACATATGTAACAGACTATGACCTACAAAAAACTTTTTGAACCATATGCTAAACCTAACAGGAAGTCCACCATTTTGATTTATTTTGGAACGTGTTGCCATTTTTTTGGCCATTTCATTGGGGCCTTATTTTAACGAACTCCTCCTACAGTGTTTATCCGATCATCTTCAAACTTGGTGTGATTCATCTTAAGATGTTGAAGATGAAAAGTTATTGAAAGCTTTGTATTTCGTCGCACACTGTTGTCATGGCATGCACTGTTTTTAAAGGAAAAAAAATATCCTTAAAGAAGCATTCCCATTTGTACGAAGCAGCTAGAGCTACGAAAATTTGTAGACATATGTAACAGCCCAAGATGTACAAAAAAAGTCTCTTGGTGCCCTGTGCTAAACCCAACAGGAAGTCCCCCAGGGGCCGGGCATCACATTTTGAGCTAAAAAAAACTCCTCTTTAACAAAGCATACCCGGCTGTACGTTTCATCTAGAGTTACCAAAATTTGTAGAGGTATATAACAGCCCTCGAGGTACAAAAAACTCTTTTTGAACCATATGCTAAACCTAACAGGACGTCCGCCATTTTGATTTACTTTGGAATGTGTTGCCATTTTTTTGGCCATTTCATAGGGGTCATATTTTAACAAACTCCTCCTACAGAGTTTATCCGATCATCTTCAAACTTGGTGTGATTCATCTTAAGATGTTGAAAATGAAAAGTTATTGAAAGCTTTTTATTTCGTCACACGCTGTTGTCGTGGCATGCACTTTTTGCAAAGGAAAAATTTTTTTATTAATGAAGCATTCCCAGTTGTACGAAGCAGCTAGAGCGACGAAAAATTGTAGCCATATGTAACAGTCCAGGATGTACAAAAAAGTCTCTTCGTGCCATGTGCTTAACCTAACAGGAAGTCCCCCAGGGGCCGGGCATCACATTTTGAGCTAAAAAACTCCTCTTTAACGAAGCATTCCCGGTTGTACGTTTCACCTAGCGCTATGATAATTTGCAGGCATACATAAGAGCCCATGATGTACAAAAAAGTCTCTTGGACCCATGTGCTAAACCAAACAGGAAGTCTGCCATTTTGATTTATGATGGGATTTGTTGCCATTTTTTGTGGCCTTTTTCAGGGGTCATATTTTAACGAACCCCTCCTACAAAATTTATCCGACTGTCTTCAAACTTGGTGTGTTTCATCTTAAGATGTTTAAGATGCAAAGTAATCGAAAGTTTTTTATTTTGTAACACGCTGTTGCCATAGCAATGCATTGTTTGTCAAGTGCTGCTTTTTTTTTTATATACACATGAAAACTCATGAAACTTTGCAAACACATCAGACTTGTCATGAACATGAATTTTCAGAGATTTATTGTGCAATTTGCAATAAATAGCGCCCTCTAGACATTTTTATGAAGCATTTCCGATTGTATGATTATGCTAGACCTACAAAAAAGTATTATGTAGCCATTTGCCAAACCAAAGAGGAAGTCCGCTATTTTGATTTTATTTTGGGAATTATACATCATTTTTGGCCTTTTTCATTAAACTTTGCACAGACAAGGCATGGAAAAAACTAACATTTTAAATGGTCCTTGTTCCATGTAACAGTACCCCAACGTGCCAGTACCCTGACGTGCAAGTAACCCAACGTTGTGCTCAATAGCGCCCTCTATGCATTTTTATGGAGCATTTCCAATTGTATGATTCAAGCGATACACAACTAAAGATGACTTGACCAAGATTTATGAAAAATGGGAGGCATACCTATTAGCTTAAGACCTACAAAAGGTATTCTGTAGCCGTATGCTAAACCGTTAAGGAAGTCCACCATTTTGAATTTATTTTGGGAATTGCACACCATATTTCGCGTTTTGATTAAACTTTGCACACACAAGGCTTGTCAAAAACATTTTAGATGGTCCTTGTCCTATTTGACAGTACCCCAACGTGCCAGTACCCCGACGTGCAAGTACCCCAACGTGGCCCGGGTTGCGAGGGCCCTTTATAGCTGCTCGCAGCTCTAGTTAGGGCCCGAGCAGCGGCGGCGGCGGTGCCGCTGCGAGGCCCTATTGTTTTTGTAGGAATTTTTCTTATTATTATTCTTCTTATTATTATTCTTATTAGGGCCCGAGCAGAGGCGGCGGCGGTGCCGCTGCGAGGCCCTATTGTTTTTGTAGGAATTCTTCTTATTATTCTTCTTTTTCTTCTCCACAAACAATCACATTTTTGAGACACTAAACGTGAACGAAAACTCACCAAACTTTACACGCACATCAGGCCTGGCGAAAAATTTGATATTTTAAAGTCGCCATACATGATAACAGAAAAATGGCTCCTTAGCGCCCCCTACATAGGTTAAACGGATCCCTGTCCCGCTACGATTGTCCGACGGCTATGAAAATTGTGTGGCACCTGTAGCACATCCCAATGAACAAAAACCTCTTTGAAGTGTGTACCCTAAAATAGACAGAAAGTGAGGTATGAGTATTTAAATGTCCAATTTTTGCCAATTTTTGCACATTTACAGGGGTCATACTTTTGCCCGCTTCTCCTACACGGTTAACCCGATTGACTTCAAACTTGGGATGTACCATCTCAACACCTGGGACAACATCATTGTGAAAAATGAAAAGTTTTTGATATACTATATGACGGTGGCGGCGCATCAAATTTAGAGTTTAAAAATTCTTACTTCACGAAGCATTGCCGGTTGTACGTTTAATCTAGAGCTACGAAAATTGGTACACATATGTAACAGGCTATGACCTACAAAAAACTCTTTTTGAACCATATGCTAAACCTAACAGGAAGTCCACCATTTTGATTTATTTTGGAACGTGTTGCCATTTTTTTGGCCATTTCATTGGGGTCTTATTTTAACGAACTCCTCCTACAGTGTTTATCCGATCATCTTCAAACTTGGTGTGATTCATCTTAAGATGTTGAAAATGAAAAGTGATTGAAAGTTTTTTATTTCGTCAAACGCTGTTGTTGTGGCATGCACTTTTTGCAAAGGAAAAAAAATCTTATTAATGAAGCATTCCCAGTTGTACGAAGCAGCTAGAGCGACGAAAAATTGTAGACATATGTAACAGTCCAGGATGTACAAAAAAGTCTCTTGGTGCCATGTGCTTAACCTAACAGGAAGTCCCCCAGGGGCCGGGCATCACATTTTGAGCTAAAAAACTCCTCTTTAACGAAGCATTCCCGGTTGTACGTTTCACCTAGTGCTATGATAATTTGCCGGCATACATAAGAGCCCACGATGTACAAAAAAAGTCTCTTGGAACCATGTGCTAAACCAAACAGGAAGTCTGCCATTTTGATTTATGATGGGATTTGTTGCCATTTTTTGTGGCCTTTTTCAGGGGTCATATTTTAACGAACCCCTCCTACAAAATTTATCCGACTGTCTTCAAACTTGGTGTGTTTCATCTTAAGATGTTTAAGATGCAAAGTAATCAAAAGTTTTTTATTTTGTAACACGCTGTTGCCATAGCAATGCATTGTTTGTCAAGTGCTGCTTTTTTTTTTTTATACACATGAAAACTCATGAAACTTTGCAAACACATCAGACTCGTCATGAACATGAATTATCAGAGATTTATTGTGCAATTTGCAATAAATAGCGCCCTCTAGACATTTTTATGAAGCCTTTCCGATTGTATGATTATGCTAGACCTACAAAAAAGTATTATGTAGCCATTTGCCAAACCAAAGAGGAAGTCCGCTATTTTGATTTTATTTTGGGAATTATACATCATTTTTGGCCTTTTTCATTAAACTTTGCACAGACAAGGCATGGAAAAAACTAACATTTTAAATGGTCCTTGTTCCATGTAACAGTTGTCAAGTGCTGCTTTTTTTTTTTTTTTTTATACACATGAAAACTCATGAAACTTTGCAAACACATCAGACTTGTCATGAACATGAATTTTTAGAGATTTATTGTGCAATTTGCAATAAATAGCGCCCTCTAGACATTTTTATGAAGCATTTCCGATTGTATGATTATGGTAGACCTACAAAAAAGTATTATGTAGCCATTTGCCAAACCAAAGAGGAAGTCCGCTATTTTGATTTTATTTTGGGAATTATACATCATTTTTGGCCTTTCTCATTAAACTTTGCACAGACAAGGCATGGAAAAAACTAACATTTTAAATGGTCCTTGTTCCATTTAACAGTACCCCAACGTGCCAGTACCCTGACGTGCAAGTAACCCAACGTTGTGCTCAATAACCCAACGTTGTGCTCAATAGCGCCCTCTATGCATTTTTATGGAGCATTTCCAATTGTATGATTCAAGCGATACACAACTAAAGATGACTTGACCAAGATTTATGAAAACTGGGAGGCATACCTATTAGCTTAAGACCTACAAAAGGTATTCTGTAGCCGTATGCTAAACCTAAAAGGAAGTCCACCATTTTGAATTTATTTTGGGAATTGCACACCATATTTTGCGTTTTGATTAAACTTTGCACACACAAGGCTTGTCAAAAACATTTTAGATGGTCTTGTCCTATTTGACAGTACCCCAACGTGCCAGTACCCCGACGAGCAAGTACCCCAACGTGGCCCGGGTTGCGAGGGCCCTTTATAGCTGCTCGCAGCTCTAGTTATTATTCTTCTCCGCAAACAATCGCATTTTTGAGACGCTAAACGTGAACGAAAACTCACCAAACTTTACACGCACATCAGGCCTGGCGAAAAATTTGATATTTTAAAGTCGCCATACATGATAACAGAAAAATGGCTCCATAGCGCCACCTACATAGGTTAAACGGACCCTGTCCCGCTACGATTGTCCTATGGCGACGAAAATTGTGTGGCACCCGTAGCACATCCAGATGAACAAAAACCTCTTTGATGTGTGTACCCTAAAATAGACAGAAAGTGAGGTATGATCATCTGACTGTCCAATTTTGGCCCAGTTTTGCACATTTACAGGGGTCATACTTTTGCCCGCTTCTCTTACACGGTTAACCCGATTAACTTCAAACTTGGGATGGACCATCTCAACACCTGGGACAACATCATTGTAAAAAATCTAAAGTTTTTGATATACTATATGACGTCGGCGACGCATCAAATTTAGAGTTTAAAAATTCTTACTTCATGAAGCATTGCCGGTTGTACGTTTAATCTAGAGCTACGAAAATTTGTACACATATGTAACAGGCTATGACCTACAAAAAACTCTTTTTGAACCATATGCTAAACCTCACAGGAAGTCCGCCATTTTGATTTATTTTGGAACGTGTTGCCATTTTTTTGGCCATTTCATTGGGGTCTTATTTTAACGAACTCCTCCTACAGTGTTTATCCGATCATCTTCAAACTTGGTGTGATTCATCTTAAGATGTTGAAGATGAAAAGTTATTGAAAGCTTTGTATTTCGTCGCACGCTGTTGTCATGGCATGCACTGTTTGCAAAGGAAAAAAAATATCCTTAAAGAAGCATTGCCAGTTGTACGAAGCAGCTAGAGCTACGAAAATTTGTAGACATATGTAACAGCCCAAGATGTACAAAAAAAGTCTCTTGGTGCCCTGTGCTAAACCCAACAGGAAGTCCCCCAGGGGCCGGGCATCACATTTTAAGCTAAAAAACTCCTCTTTAACAAAGCATACCCGGCTGTACGTTTCACCTAGAGTTACCAAAATTTGTAGAGGTATATAACAGCCCTCGAGGTACAAAAAACTCTTTTTGAACCATATGCTAAACCTAACAGGATGTCCGCCATTTTTATTTACTTTGGAATGTGTTGCCATTTTTTGGGCCATTTCATAGGGGTCATATTTTAACGAACTCCTCCTACAGAGTTTATCCGATCATCTTCAAACTTGGTGTGACTCATCTTAAGATGTTGAGGATGAAAAGTTATTGAAAGCTCTTTATTTCGTCGCACGCTGTTGTCGTGGCATGCACTTTTTGCAAAGGAAAAAAATCCCTCTTAATGAAGCATTCCCAGTTGTACGAAGTAGCTAGAGCTACAAAAAATTGTAGACATATGTAACAGCCCACAGTGTACAAAAAAAGTCTCTTAGTGCCATGTGCTAAACCCAACAGGAAGTCCCCCAGGGGCCGGGCATCACATTTTGAGCTAGAAAACTCCTCTTTAACGAAGCATTCCCGGTTGTACGTTTCACCTAGCGCGATGATAATTTGCAGGCATACATAAGAGCCCACGATGTACAAAAAAGTCTCTTGGAACCATGTGATAAACCAAACAGGAAGTCTGCCATTTTGATTTACGATGGGATTTGTTGCCATTTTTTGTGGCCTTTTTCAGTTGTCATATTTTAACGAACTCCTCGTACAAAGTTCATCCGACCGTCTTCAAACTTGGTGTGTTTCATCTTAAGATGTTTAAGATGCAAAGTTATCAAAAGTTTTTTATTTTGTCGCACGCTGCTGCTATAGCGATGCAGTTTGCCAAGTGAAGTGCTGCTTTGTTTTTTTATCTATACATGTGTGAAAACTTATGAAACTTTGCAAACACATCAGACTTGTCATGAACATGAATTTTTAGAGATTTATTGTGCAATTTGCAATAAATAGCGCCCTCTAGACATTTTTATGAAGTATTTCCGATTGTATGATTCTGCTAGATTTGTGAAAATTAGGACAGACCCCTATCAGCCTAATACCTACAAAAAAGTATTATGTAGCCATTTGCCAAACCAAAGAGGAAGTCCGCTATTTTGATTTTATTTTGGGAATTATACATCATTTTTGGCCTCTTTCATTAAACTTTGCACAGACAAGGCATGGAAAAAACTAACATTTTAAATGGTCCTTGTTCCATGTAACAGTACCCCAACGTGCCAGTACCCTGACGTGCAAGTAACCCAACGTTGTGCTCAATAGCGCCCTCTATGCATTTTTATGGAGCATTTCCAATTGTATGATTCAAGCGATACACAACTAAAGATGACTTGACCTAGATTTGTGAAAACTGGGAGGCATACCTATTAGCTTAAGACCTACAAAAAGTATTCTGTAGCCGTATGCTAAACCTAAAAGGAAGTCCGCCATTTTGAATTTATTTTGGGAATTGCACACCATATTTTGCGTTTTGATTAAACTTTGCACATACAAGGCTTGTCAAAAACATTTTAGATGGTCCTTGTCCTATTTGACAGTACCCCAACGTGCCAGTACCCCGACGTGCAAGTACCCCAACGTGGTCCGGGTTGCGAGGGCCCTTTATAGCTGCTCGCAGCTCTAGTTCTTCTTATTATTATTCTCCGCAAACAATCGCATTTTTGAGACACTAAACGTGACCGAAAACTCACCAAACTTTACTCGCACATCAGGCCTGGCGAAAAATTTGATATTTTAAAGTCGCCATACATGATAACAGAAAAATGGCTCCTTAGCGCCCCCTACATAGGTTAAACGGATCCCTGTCCCGCTACGATTGTCCGACGGCTATGAAAATTGTGTGGCACCTGTAGCACATCCCAATGAACAAAAACCTCTTTGAAGTGTGTACCCTAAAATAGACAGAAAGTGAGGTATGAGTATTTAAATGTCCAATTTTTGCCAATTTTTGCACATTTACAGGGGTCATACTTTTGCCCGCTTCTCCTACACGGTTAACCCGATTGACTTCAAACTTGGGATGTACCATCTCAACACCTGGGACAACATCATTGTGAAAAATGAAAAGTTTTTGATATACTATATGACGGCGGCGGCGCATCAAATTTAGAGTTTAAAAATTCTTACTTCACGAGGCATTGCCGGTTGTACGTTTAATCTAGAGCTACGAAAATTGGTACACATATGTAACAAACTATGACCTACAAAAAACTCTTTTTGAACCATATGCTAAACCTAACAGGAAGTCCACCATTTTGATTTATTTTGGAACGTGTTGCCATTTTTTTGGCCATTTCATTGGGGCCTTATTTTAACGAACTCCTCCTACAGTGTTTATCCGATCATCTTCAAACTTGGTGTGATTCATCTTAAGATGTTGAAGATGAAAAGTTATTGAAAGCTTTGTATTTCGTCGCACGCTGTTGTCATGGCATGCACTGTTTGCAAAGGAAAAAAAATATCCTTAAAGAAGCATTGCCAGTTGTACGAAGCGGCTAGAGCTACGAAAATTTGTAGACATATGTAACAGCCCAAGATGTACAAAAAAGTCTCTTGGTGCCCTGTGCTAAACCCAACAGGAAGTCCCCCAGGGGCCGGGCATCACATTTTGAGCTAAAAAAAACTCCTCTTTAACAAAGCATACCCGGCTGTACGTTTCACCTAGAGTTACCAAAATTTGTAGAGGTATATAACAGCCCTCGAGGTACAAAAAACTCTTTTTGAACCATATGCTAAACCTAACAGGACGTCCGCCATTTTGATTTACTTTGGAATGTGTTGCCATTTTTTTTGGCCATTTCATAGGGGTCATATTTTAACAAACTCCTCCTACAGAGTTTATCCGATCATCTTCAAACTTGGTGTGATTCATCTTAAGATGTTGAAAATGAAAAGTTATTGAAAGTTTTTTATTTCGTCACACGCTGTTGTCGTGGCATGCACTTTTTGCAAAGGAAAAAAATCCTTCTTAATGAAGCATTCCCAGTTGTACGAAGCAGCTAGAGCGACGAAAAATTGTAGACATATGTAACAGCCCAGGATGTACAAAAAAGTCTCTTGGTGCCATGTGCTAAATCCAACAGGAAGTCCCCCAGGGGCCGGGCATCACATTTTGAGCTAAAAAACTCCTCTTTAACGAAGCATTCCCGGTTGTACGTTTCACCTCGCGCTATGATAATTTGCAGGCATACATTAGAGCCCATGATGTACAAAAAAGTCTCTTGGAACCATGTGCTAAACCAAACAGGTAGTCTGCCATTTTGATTTATGATGGGATTTGTTGCCATTTTTTGTGGCCTTTTTCAGGGGTCATATTTTAACGAACCCCTCCTACAAAATTTATCCGACTGTCTTCAAACTTGGTGTGTTTCATCTTAAGATGTTTAAGATGCAAAGTAATCGAAAGTTTTTTATTTTGTAACACGCTGTTGCCATAGCAATGCATTGTTTGTCAAGTGCTGCTTTTTTTTTTTATACACATGAAAACTCATGGAACTTTGCAAACACATCAGACTTGTCATGAACATGAATTTTCAGAGATTTATTGTGCAATTTGCAATAAATAGCGCCCTCTAGACATTTTTATGAAGCATTTCCGATTGTATGATTATGCTAGACCTACAAAAAAGTATTATGTAGCCATTTGCCAAACCAAAGAGGAAGTCCGCTATTTTGATTTTATTTTGGGAATTATACATCATTTTTGGCCTTTTTCATTAAACTTTGCACAGACAAGGCATGGAAAAAACTAACATTTTAAATGGTCCTTGTTCCATGTAACAGTTGTCAAGTGCTGCTTTTTTTTTTTTTTATACACATGAAAACTCATGAAACTTTGCAAACACATCAGACTTGTCATGAACATGAATTTTCAGAGATTTATTGTGCAATTTGCAGTAAATAGCGCCCTCTAGACATTTTTATGAAGCATTTCCGATTGTATGATTATGCTAGACCTACAAAAAAGTATTATGTAGCCATTTGCCAAACCAAAGAGGAAGTCCGCTATTTTGATTTTATATTGGGAATTATACATCATTTTTGGCCTTTTTCATTAAACTTTGCACAGACAAGGCATGGAAAAAACTAACATTTTAAATGGTCCTTGTTCCATGTAACAGTACCCCAACGTGCCAGTACCCTGACGTGCAAGTAACCCAACGTTGTGCTCAATAGTGCCCTCTATGCATTTTTATGGAGCATTTCCAATTGTATGATTCAAGCGATACACAACTAAAGATGACTTGACCTAGATTTGTGAAAACTGGGAGGCATACCTATTAGCTTAAGACCTACAAAAAGTATTCTGTAGCCGTATGCTAAACCTAAAAGGAAGTCCGCCATTTTGAATTTATTTTGGGAATTGCGCACCATATTTTGCGTTTTGATTAAACTTTGCACACACAAGGCTTGTCAAAAACATTTTAGATGGTCCTTGTCCTATTTGACAGTACCCCAACATGCCAGTACCCCGACGTGCAAGTACCCCAACGTGGCCCGGGTTGCGAGGGCCCTTTATAGCTGCTCGCAGCTCTAGTTATTCTTATTATTATTCTTCTCCGCAAACGATCACATTTTTGAGACACTAAACGTAACCGAAAACTCACCAAACTTTACACACACATCAGGCCTGGCGAAAAATTTGATATTTTATAGTCGCCATACATGACAAAAGAAAAATGGCTCCTTAGCGCCCCCTACATAGGTTAAACGGATCCCTGTCCCGCTACGATTGTCCGACGGCTATGAAAATTGTGTGGCACCTGTAGCACATCCCATTGAACAAAAACCTCTTTGATGTGTGTACCCTAAAATAGACAGAAAGTGAGGTATGATCATCTGAATGTCCAATTTTGGCCCAGTTTTGCACATTTACATGGATCATACTATTGCCCGCTTCTCCTACACGGTTAACCCGATTGACTTCAAACTTGGGCTGTACCATCTCAACACCTGGGACAACATCATGGTAAAAAATCAAACGTTTTTGACATACTATATGACGGGGACGAGGCATCAAATTTAGAGTTTCAATACTCTTACTTAACAAAGCATTGCTGGTTGTACGTTTATTCTAGAGCTACGAAAATTGGTACACATATGTAACAGACTACGACCTACAAAAACGTCTTTTGGTGCCATATGCTAAACCTAAGAGGAAGTCCGCCAGAAGCCGGGCATCAAATTTGTTGTTTCAAAATTCTTACTTAATGAAGCATTCCCGACTGTAAGTTTCACTGAGAGTGACCAAAATTTGAAGACATATGTAACAGCCCTCAAGGTACAAAAAACTCTTTTTGAACCATATGCTAAACCTAACAGAAAGTCCACCATTTTGATTTACTTTGGAACATGTTGCCATTTTTTTGGCCATTTCATAGGGGTCTTATTTTAACTCATTGACTGCCATTGACGGAAAAAGACGTCAAATAATGCATTTTTGCTGGGCTGGCAGTGAATGTGTTAAACACAATGTGCCAATATATTTTGTGATGATATTAGAGCATCCTTTTTTCCTTTTTTCTTTTTTTAAGGCAAATTTTGCTTAAAAATCCGTCAATTTTGGTTACATCTCATCTTAACTCATTGATTGCCATTGACAGAAAAAGACATCAAATAAGGGATTTTTGCTGGGCTGGCAGTGAATGTGTTAACGAACTCCTCATACAGAGTTTATTCCATCACCTTCAAACTTGGTGTGATTCATCTTAAGATGTTGAAGATGAAAAGTTATTGAACGCTTTTTATTTCGTCGCACGCTGTTGCCGTGGCATGCACTTGTTTGCAAAGGAAAAAAAATCTTCTTAAGGAAGAATTCCCAGTTGTACGAAGCAGCTAGAGCTACGAATATTTGTAGACATATGTAACAGCCCACAATGTACAAAAAAAGTCTCTTGGTGCCATGTGCTTAACCTAACAGGAAGTCCCCCAGGGGCCGGGCATCACATTTTGAGCTAAAAAACTCCTCTTTAACGAAGCATTCCCGGTTGTACGTTTTACCTAGAGTTACCAAAATTTGAAGACATATGTAACAGGCCTCGAGGTACAAAAAACTCTTTTTGAACCATATGCTAAACCTAACAGGAAGTCCGCCATTTTGATTTACTTTGGAACGTGTGGCCATTTTTTGGGCCATTTCATAGGGGTCTTATTTTAACGAACTCCTACAGAGTTTATCCGATCATCTTCTTGTTATATGGGGGTGTGAGGATCCCAAAAACACGGACAAGAAAATCAAGTTTGACAAAGTTTAATCTGTCACACAGCTGCGAAAATACAATAGCACACTTGCAAATGCAAGGACTAACAAACAAAGACGCACACTAACAATTCGCGAGAGTACCAAACAAAAAGAGCTTACAATAGTAAGAATGATAGTCAACAGAAAACGCACATCACCGAACGCGGAAAGGATCTAACAAAAAGAGCTTGCAAAAGGCAAGAATCAAAACTACCGAAACTAGAATACTTACAAAAAAAACCAAACAGGCACAAGATCAAGGCGGGATACAAGAACGAGGAGCAGGTAAACGGGAGGTCGAGACTGGTTGGGAAAAGGGGACAAGCAAGAGGAATAGTCCGACAAACTGGTGTCTTCTAAGCAGACCATAAATAAGGAGGCTAATCAGCAAACACAAGGCAGGTGTGTGTGGTTGGCCTAGGCTCCCCCCAGTGGTCACAAGAGCGACTGCAACAGAAAAAAAAAACAGAGCAGGCCAGCCAACACAGAACATAACAGTACCCCCCCCTCAACGGACGCCCCTTGGCGGATTACCTGGCTTGTTGGGGTGAGACGAGTGGAAGTCACGGACCAAGGACGGATCGAGAATCCAAGAGCGGGGAACCCATTGGCGCTCTTCCGGCCCATAGCCTTCCCAGTCGACCAGGTACTGCACACCTCGCCCTCGACGTCGGGAGTCCAAAATCTCCCTCACCGTGTACACGGGATCGCCGTCAATCACTCTAGGTGGAGGAGGAGGAGGAGCTGCTGGAGGACTCAGGGGACTCACGGCCACGGGCTTGATCAGGGAGACATGGAACACTGGATGGATCCTGAGCGTTGGAGGCAACTTCAGCTTCACCGAGACTGGGTTGACCATGGATTCGATTTCAAAAGGGCCAATGTAGCGTGGGTCCAGTTTCTTGGACCCTCCCGCTAAATGTAGATCTCGTGACGACAACCACACCCTTTGTCCCGGGCAGTAGTCTGGTGCTGGGAGTCGTCGTCGGTTAGCAATCTCTTGGTTCCGGGCGGCGGTGCGCGAGAGCGCGGCCCTTGTCTCCCGCCACACACGGTGGGCTCGCCGGAGGTGGTGCTGAACAGACGGAATGACTATCTCATGTTCTTGTGAAGGAAATACTGGTGGCTGGTAACCATAGGCTGTCATGAAGGGGGAGTGTCCAGTGGCAGAGGAAGTCAGAGAATTGTGTGCGTATTCCACCCATGGCAAGTGGGAGGACCAAGTTGTTGGATGGTTCTGACAGACGCATCGTAGAGCAGCTTCCAAGTCTTGATTTGCCCGCTCAGTTTGCCCATTGGTCTGCGGGTGGTAGCCTGAGGACAGGCTGGCAGTAGCTCCCATTGAGGCACAAAATTTCTTCCATACTCGTGATACGAATTGTGGTCCACGGTCTGATACAATGTCCTGTGGGATGCCATGGATTCTGAATACGTGTCGGGTTACCAAGTTGGCTGTTCCCAAGGCGGATGGGAGCTTAGGCAGGGCAATGAAATGGGCCATCTTTGAAAAGCGGTCAACAACTGTCAGTACCACCGTGTTTCCTTGAGATGCAGGCAGGCCTGTGATGAAATCCAGTGATATGTGGGACCAAGGTCGGGAAGGAATTGGCAAGGGACGAAGCAGGCCTGCCGGAGGTCGGTGAGATGCTTTATTGCGGGCACAAACGTCACAGGCATTGATGAACTCTGCCACGTCTCATCTCATTCGGGGCCACCAGAACCTCTGAGCCAAGAGGGAGTGTGTTCGGTCAATGCCGGGATGGCAGGCGATCCGGGAAGCATGTCCCCACTGCAGGACCTCTGGGCGGAGACGGGCTGGGACAAACAGTTTCCCCTCTGGGCAATTGTCCGGGATTTGTGCCTGGGTTTCTTGTACCCTTCTCTCCACCTCCCATTGGAGCGCGCCCACCACTCTGTTGCTGGGGATAATAGTTTCATTCCCTGGTCCTTCCCCCATTGGGTCATAAATTCTAGACAGTGCATCTGGCTTAGTGTTGGCTGATCCACTCCGGTACGTCAGGATAAAATCGAACCTCGTCAAGATGAGTGCCCATCGAGCTTGTCTTGAGTTCAGTCTCTTGGCAGTTCGAATGTAGGCCAGGTTCTTGTGATCAGTGAAGACAGTGAATTGTTCCTTGGCGCCCTCCAGCCAGTGCCTCCACTCCTGAAGGGCCAGAACAATGGCCAGTAATTCTCGGTTGCCCACATCATAATTTGCTTCTGCCGGGCTGAGACGTCGTGAAAAGAAGGTGCAGGGATGGAGCTTCTGGTCGGCTGGGAATCGCTGAGAAAGGACGGCCCCCACTCCGGAGTCCGATGCGTCCACCTCGACAACAAACGGAAGGTTAAGATCAGGGTGGTACAATACAGGAGCCTGAGTAAATAGTTGTTTCAGTCTAGTGAAAGCCAAGTCGGCTTCTGGGGTCCATTTAAACGAAACCTTGTTGGATGTGAGCCGCGTTAGTGCGGCTGCTCTTTGGCTATAATTTCGGATAAAACGCCGATAGAAGTTAGCGAAACCGAGAAATCGTTGAAGTTGTTTCCTGGAGGTTGGAATCGGCCATTCTACCACTGCCTTAATCTTAGCTGGATCGGCTCGAAGGTGGCCTTCCTCTACCACAAAACCCAGAAACTGAACGGAATTGGTGTGGAAGTCACACTTCTCGGCCTTTACAAAGAGGCGGTTCTCAAGTAAGCGCTGCGAAACCATACGGACATGGCAACGGTGATCTCTAAGATTCTTTGAAAAAATCAAAATATCATCCAGATAAACAAAACAAAAGTGGTTAAGCATGTCTCGCAGGACGTCATTTATTAATCTCTGAAACACAGCAGGGGCATTTGTTAGCCCAAAAGGCATAACAAGATACTCAAAATGACCTAATGGTGTTTTAAATGCCGTCTTCCACTCATCCCCCTCCTTAATCCGGACTAAATGGGATGCGCTGCGGAGGTCTAATTTTGTAAACACCGTAGCAGACTGCAGTGGCGTGAAGGATGAATCTAATAACGGAAGTGGGTATTTATCCTTAATTGTAATCTCATTTAACCCCCGGTAATCAACACATGGTCGCAAGGTCTTATCCTTCTTGTCTATGAAGAAAAACCCTGCCCCCACGGGTGAAGACGACGGTCGGATCAGGCCGGCAGCTAATGATTGGGAAATATAGTTGTGGAGGGCTTCTTGTTCGGGTTGAGACACTTGATATAGTCTGGAATTAGGTAGGGGTGCATTGGGAACAAGATTAATTGCACAATCATAGGGCCTATGTGGGGGTAAGGCCTGGGCTTGGTCCTTACTGAAAACCTTTCTCAGGTCGTGATACTCAGCAGGTACTTTGGTTAAATCAATCCTCTCGGGACTCGGTTCAATGAGGGGTTGACCACTAACTTCTGCGGATTTTAAACAGTGTGAGTAACAAAATATACTCCAATTCTCGATTGCAGGAATATCCCAATTTATATCGGGATTATGCATCTTGAGCCAAGGTAGGCCCAAAACGACAGGCGATGAACTAGAGGGCATAACCAAAAAACGTCGGGTCTCGCAATGATTTCCGGACAGTTTAAGACTAAGAGGAGCTGTAATCTTGGTAACCTTAGCCAGAAGACGCCCGTTGAGGTCCAAGACCTGACGCGGTTTACGGAGGGTATAGGTAGGACATGACAAAAATACTACAATGCTGGGGTCAACAAAACAGTCATCGGACCCGGAATCAATCAAAGCAGTAATGTGCGAAACCCGCCCATAACCAGAGATCTCCCCTGGCAGTTCTAGTCTCTTTGCCGTTGGGTCTCTAATCAAGTCTACCAGCTCTGAACCGTCCTCGGGGTACTCACACGGGTTGCTGTTGTCGGGGCTGGTAGAGGGTTCCTCTATCTGGCATTGCCCCCTCAGAGCTGTCGAGGAACCCGAGCAACCTGGAGGCCGGATGGGGCAGGAAGAAACCAGGTGTCCAGTCTGTCCGCAGTAGAAACAGGATCCAGTCTGGACGCGCCGCCACCGCTCCGCTGGACTGAGATGTCCATTCCCAGTCTGCATGGGCTCCTCCCTCGCCACCTCCATGGGGGGTGTCTGGGTGACTGAAGACTCAGCAGGGTAGCTGGGGCACTCCAACTGTTGTTCCCGCCATCGCTCCCTCATCCGATTGTCCAGCCGGATCGCCAATGCTATGAGTCCCTCCAAACTGGTGGTGTCATCCCGAACTGCCAGTTCATCCTTGACATGCGGTTCTAACCCTCTGCGGAATATGCTGCATAGGGCAGTGTCTTCAAACCCGCTCTCTGCAGCCAAAATCCGAAACTGGATTGAATAGTCTGCGACTGTTTCACTGCCCTGAACATAATCCAGTAGTCTACTTCCAGCTTCCTTGCCCTTGACTGGATGATCAAACACACGTCTTAGTTCAGCAAGGAAAACCGGGAGCGAAGTGCGTAATTCAGGTCTAGCGTTTCTTGTCACCATTGCCCAAGTGGCGGCTCTATCAGTAAGCAAACTCATCATAAAAGCCACCCTACTACTATCGCATGTATAAGTAAGCGGTTGCTGGTCAAAAATAAGGCTACATTGATGTATAAATTGGCCGCATAACCCGAGTTCGCCGCGATAGCGGGATGGATGAGGAAGGTTAGGCTCGCGGCAGCTGTGGGCACCGGTCTCCGACGCACCCGAAGCGGCCAGATGAGGTGGGGGAGGGGGACCTCCAACCTCACCTCTCACGCCAACGTGTGCTGACAAAATGTCCAAACGGCTGGCTATGCGCTGTAATGCCTCCCTTAGCTCAGCCAGCGACTGCTCATGGCGCCCCACAAGCTGCCCCTGACTGGCTAAGGCCTGACCTACTTGATTTATGTCGGCGGGATCCATCTGGTCGGACTATTCTGTTATATGGGGGTGTGAGGATCCCAAAAACACGGACAAGAAAATCAAGTTTGACAAAGTTTAATCTGTCACACAGCTGCGAAAATACAATAGCACACTTGCAAATGCAAGGACTAACAAACAAAGACGCACACTAACAATTCGCGAGAGTACCAAACAAAAAGAGCTTACAATAGTAAGAATGATAGTCAACAGAAAACGCACATCACCGAACGCGGAAAGGATCTAACAAAAAGAGCTTGCAAAAGGCAAGAATCAAAACTACCGAAACTAGAATACTTACTAAAAAAAACAAACAGGCACAAGATCAAGGCGGGATACAAGAACGAGGAGCAGGTAAACGGGAGGTCGAGACTGGTTGGGAAAAGGGGACAAGCAAGAGGAATAGTCCGACAAACTGGTGTCTTCTAAGCAGACCATAAATAAGGAGGCTAATCAGCAAACACAAGGCAGGTGTGTGTGGTTGGCCTAGGCTCCCCCCAGTGGTCACAAGAGCGACTGCAACAGAAAAAAAAAACAGAGCAGGCCAGCCAACACAGAACATAACACTTCTAACTTGGTGTGATTCATCTTAAGATGTTGACGATGAAAATTTATTGAAAGCTTTTTATTTCGTCGCACGCTGTTGTCGTGGCATGCACTTGTTTGCAAAGGAAAAAAAATCCTTCTTAATGAAGCATTCCCAGTTGTACGAAGCAGCTAGAGCTACGAAAATTTGGAGACATATGTAACAGCCCACGATGTACAAAAAAAAAGTCTCTTGGTGCCATGTACTTAACCCAACAGGAAGTCCCCCATTTTGTGCTAAAAAAAACAACAACTCCTCTTTAACGAAGCATTCACGGTTGTACGTTTCACCTAGAGCTATGATAATTTGGAGGCATACATAAGAGCCCACGATGTACAAAAAAAGTCTCTTGGAACCATATGCTAAACCAAACAGGAAGTCTGACATTTTGATTTACTTTGGTATTTGTAGCCACTTTTTGGGGCCTTTTATAGGGGTCATATTTTCTGCAAAACTTATCACATCGTCTTCATTCTTTGGCATGTTTCATCTTAAGATATTTAAGATGAAAAGTTATTGAATGTTTTTATTTTGTCACACGCCTTTGCTGTAGCGATGCATTGTTTGCAAAGAATTTTTTTTTTGAGAGTCTAAACATGGGCAAAAACTCACAAAATTTTGCACACAGATCAGATCTCTCACGAACATAAATATTTTATAATTTGTGTGCAATTTGTAATAAATGGCTCAATAGCGCCGTCTAGTTATTTTTATGAAGTATATCCGATTATATGGTTCAGCTAGATGTGTGAATATTGGGAGGCATACCTATCAGCCTAATACTTCCAAAAATTATTCTATAGCCATGTGCCAATCCATTTTGATTTTATTTTAATTGTGCATCATTTTTGGCCTTCCATGAAACTTTGCAAACACAAAGCATGTCAAAAACATTTACAATTTAGACGGTTTCCTATGAAACAGTACCCCAACATGCCAGTACCCCGACATGCAAATACCCCAACGTGGCCCGGGTTGCGAGGGCCCTATATAGCTGCTCGCAGCTCTAGTTATTCTTCTTCTTTGTTATTATTCTTTTCCGCAAACAATGACATTATTGAGACACTAAACGTGAACGAAAACTCACAAAACTTTACACACACGTCAGGCCTGGCGAAAAATTTGATATTTTAAAGTCGCCATACGTGATAACAGAAAAATGGCTCCATAGCGCCACCTACATAGGTTTAACGGATCCCTGTCCCGCTACGATTGTCCTATGGCTACGAAAATTGTGTGGCACCTGTAGCACATCCAGATGAACAAAAACCTCTTTGATATGTGTACCCTAAAATAGACAGGAAGTGAGGTATGAGTATTTAAATGCCCAATTTTAGCCCATTTTTGTACATTTACAGAGGTCATTCTTTTGCCCACTTCTCCTACACGGTAAACATGATTGACTTCAAACTTGGGCTGTACCATCTCAACACCTGGGACAACATCATGGTAAAAAATCAAAAAAATTTTGACGTACTATATGACGGGGGTGAGGCATAAAATTTAGAGTTTCAAAACTCTTACTAAACGTAGTATTGCCGGTTGTACGTTTAACGTAGAGCTACGAAAATTGGTACACATATGTAACAGACTATGATCTACAAAAAAAGTCTGTTGGTGCCATATGCTAAACCCAACACGAAGTCCGCCAGAGGCGAGGCATCAAATTTTGCCTTTCAAAATTCTTACTTAAAGAAGCATTCCCGGCTGTAGAGTTACCAAAATTTGAACACATTTTTAACAGCCTTCAAGGTACAAAAAACTCTTCTTGAACCATATGCTAAACCTAACAGAAAGTCAATCATTTTGATTTACTTTGTAACGTGTTGCCATTTTTTTGGCCATTTCATAGGGGTCTTATTTTAACGAACCCCTCCTACAGAGTTTATCTGATTATCTTCAAACTTGGTGTAATTCATCTTAAGATGTTGAAGATGAAAAGTTATTGAAAGCTTTTTATTTCGTCGCACGCTGTTGCCGTGGCATGCACTTGTTTGCAAAGAAAAAATTTTATTCTTAATGAAGAATTCCCAGTTGTACGAAGCAGCTAGAGCTACGAAAATTTGTAGACATATGTAACAGCCCACAATGTACAAAAAAGTCTCTTGGTGCTATGTGCTAAACCCAACAGGAAGTCCCCCAAGGGCCGGGCATCACATTTTGAGCTAAAAAACTCCTCTTTAACAAAGCATGCCCGGCTGTACATTTCACCAAGACTTACCAAAATTTGAAGAGGTATGTAACAGCCCTGGAGGTACAAAAAACTCTTTTTAAACCATATGCTAAACCTAACAGGACGTCCGCCATTTTGATTTACTTTGGAATGTGTTGCCATTTTTTTTTGACCATTTCTATGATTAGGGCCCGAGCAGCGACCGCTGCGAGGTCCCTCTTGTTTTTGTAAGAATTATTATTATTCTTCCGCTTCTTCTTCTTCTTCTTCTTCTTCTTCTTCTTCTTCTTCTTCTTCTTTATTCTCCGCAAACGATCGCATTTTTGAGGACCTAAAAATTTACGAAAACTCACCAAACTTTGCAAACTTTTCGGGCCCGGCGAAAAATTTGATATTATGTTGTTGTCATAACAACGCGACTCTATAGCGCCCCCTAGCGTAGAAAAATAAAAACCAATCCCGGCCAGTTTGACCGAGAGCTACGAAAATTGGCAGGCACGTGTAGCACCCCGAGACGCACAAAAAAGTCAGTGGAAGCCATTTCCTAAAATGTACAAGAAATGAGCTATGAATTTTTGAATGTCCAATTTTGGCCCATTTTGGCACATTCACTGTGGTCATGCTTTTTCACCCTTTGCAAACATTTTTAATCCAGTTGACTTCAAACTTGCCATGTATCATCTCAAGACCCGAGACAACAACTGGGCAAAAAATCTTGACTTTTTGAAATACTATATGAGGGGGGCGGGGCATCAAAAATTGCCTTTAAAATTTCATTTGTCCAGAAAGACAAAATGCTAAATAACTCCCATGGACAAGCTCCAAAAATTCTCAAACTTCTCATGCAACTTAATAGTGACGGCCTGAAAACATCTATACAATGAAATTCAGTGATACATTTAGCGCCACCTCGTGGTGACAATAAATGTCATACTTTACGTTTTTAGCTACTGTGCCGAGCTCGTTGAAGGGATCCAGTTGAAAATTGGTCAGAAAAACCTTAACATGTTGATCATGCCCCACACCGAATATTGTAACTTTTCGCCAAAGGGCGTGGCCGTTACGGTGCCGCAAAATCTGAAGATTTTTCGTGACAATAAAAGTTGCTTTAACTTAACCAAGATGATCCTATCTTCTCAAAATTTCACACATTTGATGAGAGTCCAGCCTCTTAAGACATCTACGAACTTATATGTCATCTTACTTATAGCGCCACCTAGTGGCAATTTTTTTTCTTACGAATTTTCTTCGACATTTTTCTCCAACCACGTTTACTGGACCTACCTCATATTTGCTCAGATGAGGGTTTCGGCCTTCATGATGTCACAACATGAAGTTTGTGAGTTTTCGCGAATCGCTGTGGGCGTGGCTAAGCGCTGTTCGCCAAGAAAACAACGCCAATTTTGAGGGCCGAAACATGCACAGAAACTCATGAAACTTGGCGCACACATCTGGCCTGGCAAAATGAGCAATATTTTATCGTGGATTGTGCTACTTTTACAAAAATGACTCAATAGCGCCCCCTAGAAATTTTTAACGAAGCAGCCCCGGTTGTACGTTTAAGCAAGATCTTTGGAAATTTTTAGGTGTATGAGGGAGCCCAAGACCTACAAAAAAGTCTCCTGGACCCATGTGCTAAAATGAACAGGAAGTGAGCTACGAATTTTTGAATGTCCCATTTTTGACCATTTTTGCACATTTACAGGGGGCATACTTTTGCCTACTTCTCCTAGGGTTTCGGCCTTCATGACGTCACAACACGAAGTTTGTGAGTTTTCGCGAATTGCTGTGGGCGTGGCTAAGTGCCGTTTGCCAAGAAAACAACGCCGGTTTTGAGGGTCTGAACATGCACAGAAACTCATGAAACTTGGCACACACATCTGGCCTGGTAAAATGAGCAATATTTTATTGTTGATTGTGCTATTTTTACAAAAATGACTCAATAGCGCCCCCTAGAAAGTTTTAACGAAGCAGCCCAGGTTGTACGTTTAAGCAAGAACGACGAATATTTTTAGGTCTATGAAGGAGCCCAAGACCTACAAAAAAAGTCTCTTGGACCCATATGCTAAAATGAACAGGAAGTGAGCTACGAATTTTTGAATGTCCCATTTTTGACGATTTTTGCACATTTACAGGGGGCATACTTTTGCCCACTTCTCCTACACGTTTCATCCGACTGAGTTAAGACTTGACCTGGACCATGTCAAGACCTGAGCCAATGACAGGGGGAAAAATCTTGACTTTTCGAAATACTATATGATGAGGGCGGGGCATCAAAATTTGTGTTTCACACTGAAAAAGGATATGCTTAATAACTCCCCGGTACATGCTCCAAAAAATCCCAAACTTGATATGTATGTTTATTGTCAAGGCCTGAAGCTATCTCTATGACAACATTCAGTTATATATGCAGCGCCACCTAGCCCTTGAGGCATGAAAAAAAAATACCCCACTTACGGTATTTTTACAAAAATTGTAAACACATTTCGCAATGAAAAAGAATATTCTTGATAACTCCCCGGTACATGCTCCAAAAATTCCCAAACTTGACATGTATGTTTATAGTCAAGGCCTGAAGCTATCTCTATGACAACATTCAGTTACATATGCAGCGCCACCTACCCTTGAGCCATGAAAAAAAAAATACCCCACTTACGGTATTTTTACAAAAATTGTAAACTCATTCTCAGTGTGATAACGAAGTCATTTATGAATATTCTTTTACTTTCCACCACTCAAAATGTTCACTGGCATCAGACCTATCCAAACATACATATTTTTTTATTTAGTTTTATTAATTTTTGATAGCCTTTATGGACGTTAAAAGCAGTATCGTGAATGAAGGATATGCTTCATAACTACTCGGTACATGCTTCAAAAAATCCCAAACTTGACATGTATATTTATAGTCAAGGCCTGAAGGTATCTCTATGACAAAATTCAGTTATAAATACAGCGCCACCTAGTCCTTGAGGCATAAAAAAACCCAACAACCCCACTTACGGTATTTTGAACAAAATTTGTGAATTCGTAAGTGTTATAACTAAGTCATTTATGAATATTCTTTAACTTTCCACGACTCAAGATGTTCACTAGTATCAGACCGATCTAAACATATGTACTTTTTTTTAATTTAGTTTTTTTTTTTTTTTTTTTGATTGCCTCTATGGACAATAAAAGCAACATTGTGCAATGAGTATGAGCGATGATGGGTATATATACTTTTGCAAAAAAAAACAGTCAGGTCAACTCATTCCCTAAAAATAAAAATGGACGCAGATTTTTGCAGATCTTAACAATCACCAAAACCCATTGAGCTTGACACACACATCACACCTGGCAAAAAAAATCACGTGTAAAGGTTTATCATGCCATGTTCAAAGAAATTTTGCCCCTAATGTGCCAGTACCCCAATATGCGAGTACCCCAACGTGGCCCGGGCTGCGAGGGCCCTTTATAGCTGCTCGCAGCTCTAGTTGTCTATGTATTTTTTACCCACATTGACTCATTTTAAAATGCATTGAAGTACTATAACTACTACGACTACTACTACTACTACTTACTACTACTACTAGTAGTAGTAAGTAATTGTAGTAGTAGTTGTACTGTTATCACTCGAGATGTCCCGATCAAGATTTTTTGGCTTCCGATCCGATTTTTTTTTAGGTTTGCTCTTTCCGATACCGATCCAACACTGATTTATTTATTTTTGTAATAACCTGAAGGAGTAGAAGGAGTCATACACGCAGTGAAACAATTGCTTAACCGTTTTATTCCACTTTAACACATTAAAAAAAAAAAAAAAGTGTTTAATTAACAAACCAACTTTGAGTCAGGTCATAATAAAGTACAAAATGTATCTCAATCTGTCATGATCCTTATTTGTTTAGTGTCGGATTTAGTTTTGCTTCGTTCTGTGCCTGGTCCGGCATGCACCAGGTACCAGCTGTTCTCCAGTCGCTCGCTAGTCCTTCTCCAGCAGTGTAAGTCACGGAGCCACCTCTTGTTCCTGTTCCGGCGGCGCAACCCCTGTGGCCGCCACTTGTTCCTGTTCCGGCGGCGCAACCCCTTGCGGCCACCACTCGTTCCGGCGGCGCCCAGCCAGCGGTCGCCACGAGCTCCAGTTCCGGCGACGCCCAGCCAGTGGCCGCCACCCGCTCCAGTTCCGGCGGCGCAGAGCCAGCGGCCACCACCCGCTCCAGTTCCGGCGGCGCAGGGTCAGCGGCCGCCACCCGCTCCAGTTCCGGCGCAGGGCCAGCGGATGCCACCCGCTCCAGTTCCGGCAGCGCAGGGCCAGCGGCCGCCACCCGCTCCAGTTCCGGCGGCGCAGGGCCAGCGGCCGCCACCCGCTCCAGTTCCGGCGGCGCAGGGTCAGCGGCCGCCACCCGCTCCAATTCCGGCGGCGCCCACCCGCTCCAGCTCCAGTTCCGGCAGCGCCCGGCCAGCGGCCGCCACTCGCTCCAGCTCCTGCGCAGGCCCTGCTGCGGCCGCCGCCTCCTGCTCCACATCCGGCGCGCCCTCCTGCTCCTCGCCCGGCGGCACATGCCCTGCGGCCGCCGCCTTCACCCCTGGTCTGGCGTCCAGGACGCCCACCTGATTGGCCCCGCCAAGAACCTCTCATCTGTTGTCCGGGAGGTCCACCTGACAGGACCTGGTTGGCTGGCCCTTTTCCACCTGCCCCTTTTGGACTGTTTGTGGTGTTTGTTTGGGGTGTCTGGGATCCACCCCTTGGTGAGGGGGTACTGTCATGATCCTTATTTGTTTAGTGTCGGATTTAGTTTTGCTTCATTTTATGTCTTGGTTTCTTGTGGTTCATGTCTTTCTTGTTATGGTTTTGTGTCCACCTGTTTGTCAGCCCCTGTGTCTACCAATCAGCTCCCTCAGCCACTTGTGTTGTGTCCAGGTGTTGCTAATTGTCTCGTTACTTTGCTTGTATTTAGTTCCTGGTTTGTGTTCAGTTCTTGTTGGATCATTTCGTGTCACCACTTATACTGTGGTAAGTCTGTTTGTCTAGTCTAGTAAACATTGTCTGAGCAAACCTATCGTCCCGGACGTTTTTCTGCATTTGGGTCCACAATTTCTACCACGATCCTGACACAATCTTTTGCATCTTAAACCTTAAAAAAAACTGAAATTGTGCATTGAAAGAATAAACAATTAAGTGGTACCAGTAACTTCCTATTATTCTTGTGCAAAATACATTTCTCGCTAACATAAAAAATGAAATGGTTCATTCAGCTTCGGGTGCTGCGCTTCAGAAAACAAATCAGTTGCTGGATACAATGTAAAAAAAAAAAAAAAAAAAGCGCAAATTGCTGCTAAGGCTATTTTTGTTTCATGACATGTATGTTTAAAAATTAAAAAAAAAAAGAAAAGAAATAGCTTATAAAAACTAGACTAAGTGCAATTTCTGGAGAAATTGCATGGGAATGCTGAAAGCCGAATGGTAAGATTTAAATGCACGTGGAATGCCTATGAAATAAATTAAGAGATTAATTATGAAATTATAATCTTCTGGTTAATGGAAATTGCTTTTTACCACCGAGCAGTATTAGACACCTGGTAATGATGATACGTTATATATATATGGAAGTGGGCGTGGAAAATGATACTTAGAAGTTCAATGTCTGTCCCATTGAAAATTAATGGGGAAAAGTTGATATTAAATGTTAAATTGTGCAAATACTGTAAGTAATGTGGAAACAAACGATATATATCCCAGGAGGCGAGAATTTTTTAAGCTAGTTAAAATTTGAACAATGTAATTTGGAAGTATTATGTAGGAGTTGTTACGCGGCAAAAAAGTGTGGAGAATAAAAAATCACAATAACATAATGTGGGAATGCTTCATTCCCAGAATAAATGTTACTCTTTCAAAAGTACTGGTGCTGAACATCCCAGACAAAAAAAAAAAAAAAAAGTGCTGAATAGACTATTCAATAGAGGGCACAAACATATCGGAACAAAACCCTGATTTTTTATTTTTTTTTAAACCTCAAATGATAAAATTAAAGTTATTTTTGATAAAGATAAGCTTCTCAAGTCAAGTCAGCTGACAAATGGTTTTGCTTCTCATCCAGTACATTTGAGGTAGCACTGAAAAGTCTCTCACTGTCCACGCTTGTGCATGGGGCACAGAGAAACTTGGCTGCAACAACAGCTAGTGAGGGACGCACGCACATATTTTTTTTTTTACTCACTCACTCACTCACAGAAGTTTACATGTGTGAATGAGTGAGTGAAAAAAAAAATTCGTGCGTGCTTTCAAATTGCCGCGGGAGTGACGTCACAAAACCGACACGTTCGCCCGCCTCAATTGGCTGGAGGGTTGTAAACACTGTCTTCCCACAGAAACGTCCCGCTGTTTACAAAATAAACACAAAATGTGTGCTCCGCGTGCAGTACCATATCCCTCCCCTTTCTCTTCCCGTTTCCCTCTCTGAGCACGGCAGCTGAGCCACTGTCAAACCTCGCTTCAGACACGTGAAAAAGAGAGAGCGACATAGGTAGAGCGTGAGAGAGAGAGAGAGAGAGAGAGAGAGAGAGAGAGAGAGAGAGAGAGAGAGAGAGAGAGAAAATGACGGAGGGTGCTGGCTCTCATCGTTCACTTCAAACTCTTTGCTCTTTGTATTGACTCGTTCGCGACCGACACATCATTAATGGGTAGTGGAAGCTGTGCTCATTTGAGACGAGTAAACGCCATGCTGAACCAACCGAACTGGTCATCCCGCGTTCTCTTTTCTTTTTCAAACACCTCCGATAGCAATGGCTGTAAGTTTAATTGTGTTTAGAAGTGTTTAGACATCTGTTTTGGAGATGGTTTTTCATAAGTGTTCTACTTGAAACTTGCTTCCTTAGAGCACCGTGAATTCGCATAGCAATGCTGCTAACGATCTAATTAGCATATGAAAAGAGTCGCGAAAATGCCTTGTTTACATTTATAGTAGCTATTGTGAGCATTTAGGCTATATGCCTGCTCTCTGGACCTAGTTATTTTTGTGGTATATTTCTTCACTTAGCAACAGCTAATGTGCTGCTTTATTTCTGTTCATTTTAGTTTCACTCAACCTTTTCATTGAGGTCATGCTAAAGTTTGCTCACTGTAAGCTATCAAGAAGACTGTAATAAAGGAGCAAGATGCTCAGCCCTTCCTGGCTCATGAATATTGAGTTTGGCTTGCTGTTGACCTGCGTTAACGTACACATTGTATCCAACACGTAGTGATAACTAGGGATGTCCCGATCCGATCTTCGGGATCGGGATCATGTCAAAATCCGGCTTTTTTTATGATGATCAAACGGAACCGGACTCACTGACGTGATCGGATCCGATCACGTGTCACATCTTTTTACGGCGACGATGCGCTTTACGACTGCTGTAAAGCATAAGCCATCATGTCTGCTGTGTGGGAAGTACTTTACACTACCAGATAATGGTAGTCCAACAGCGACATGCAACTACTGCAAACAACCCGTTTCTCGTGGAGGAACTAACAGAGCCCGTTTTAATACCACCAATTTGATTCTGCACCTAAAACAGAATCATCCGGACGAGTTTGCGCTGTACACACGTAAGGCGGGAAATAAGCAGCAACTCTAACGGAGTCCTTTCAAAAGAGAGAAAAACTTCCTCAAAATAGCGACAAGTTGAAGAAAATAACTCAGAAGCTTGTCGAATTCATCGCACTCGACGACCAACCATTATCTGTCGGCGAAAACACTGGCTTTCGCCGTCTAATGGACTTTTTGGAGCCAAGGTACGAGCTTCCTTTTCG
Organism: Festucalex cinctus; assembly: GCF_051991245.1. Taxonomy (NCBI): domain Eukaryota; kingdom Metazoa; phylum Chordata; class Actinopteri; order Syngnathiformes; family Syngnathidae; genus Festucalex; species Festucalex cinctus. The sequence goes on from NC_135428.1 coordinate 22,186,454, forward strand.
ACACTATATAACAGAGACCGCACTACCGGAGCTATACAACAAGATCTCCATGTTTGAGCTCTTTTATTAGTGTCAAGCACCATTTCGTTTACAAACGAGAAATGGAGCTCTGATGTTTGCCCCATGTCTTTGCTGAGCCTCACAGCGCATTGGATTGACAAAACTTTCAGCCCGGTTAATGTTGTGCTGAATGCCACGGAGTTCCGCGGCTCTCATACAGCGGAACACTTAAAACTTGCCATTGAGGAAAAGATGAATGTTTGGCAAATAGACAAAAAACGGATCCACGTGATATTACGAGACAACGTAACATGCGCAAAGCGTTGGATGAATTGGGAGTGCGGTCGCCCATACACTTCACCTTATCGTCCACGAGGGCCTACTGTCACAACGTAGTGTGAGTGACACTCTGGCTATTGTGGGGAAAATAGTTGGCCATTTTAAGCATTCCCCTCTCGCCTACTCGTGCCTCCAGGACATCCAAGATGACCTTAAAATGTCAAAAAATCGGCTGCTGCAGGATGTCAGTGTAAGATGGAACAGCACTCTTTACATGTTACAAAGCATCCTTGACCAAAAATGGCCCCTAAGTCTCTATGCAAGCGAGTATGGTCTTCCATCTACTCTGAATGCAAACCAGTGGCTGTTGGTTGAGAATACTGTGAGTGTCTTGGCACCATTTGAAGAAGTCACAAAAGCAGTGAGAGTTCAGAGACCGCAACATATGCTGATGTAATACCTGCTATCACCGTCCTGAAGCGTCTTCTCTCTGACATGATACTGACATGGGAATAAAAACAGTGAAGCACACTAACTTAAGCTGTAAACAGGCACTTCTCCAACACTGAGACTGAGCCACTCTACAACATCACTACTTTGATTGACCCCAGATACAAAGGTAAGTCCTTTTAGCTTTGCCATAATTATTTATTTACAATTTTTATGATTTTTGCGTAAGTTTAATATTTATTATTTTCATAGGTAATTTTCTAATCCAGCTAACCAGAAACTTGCTAAAGATTTGCTCCTTGAGACAATGGAGAAGGTCAACACAGCCAGCTGCGACATGCCAAATGAAGAGCCAGTGAGAAAAGAATCTCGTGTAAGTCATGCAGAACCTAGCAAACTCGGAAGCATCTTCGACGAGATTTTGGAAGAGAATGACGTTGAAACAAGGTCTGCCACCTCTACTTCAACTGTTACTCAATTGCAGAACTACCATTTCCAAAACCATTTCCAGGGTAGTCAGTCCCCATAACACATTGCAGTTACTGATGACATCAAAATAAGATACAAGGAAATTAATATTAACTACGTACAAATAGTTTTAAACACAATTACCATTTTTGCATGAAATAATATACATGAATTATGGCATTTTAATATAGAAATTATAACATTTTAGCCTTCTATGAAAAACCTTTTAAACACTTGCACTGTGGGCAGAACAGTAGTTGTAGTAGTGGCAGTGGCAGTAGTGATGGTGGTCGTAGCAGTGTAGCCTTTTGCATATTTGCACACACCTTCCCCAACAGTTCTGTGCCAAACTCTCTCCCATTTATATTTACCCACTCTCTTCTAACCTGCTGTAACCTCATTGAAATGCTTAAACAGGATTTATTCAGGTCATTGCCAGTATCATAAACAGCAAAGGCATGAACATGCCACATTTTTCTTCTTCACCGTGGGTGTTTTTAGCAATTTGCATGTTGCTACAACAGTAAAAAGTCTGCTCAAAGTCCTGACCAAAGTCCAGTAAATGAAAAGCTGTGCCCTTATTTTATTTCATTTCATTTTATTTTTTAAGACACCTTATGGCGCCACAAGGCCTATTTTGGACGTTATTATAGTGGTGCGCTTCAGCCATTACAATCAACCTCAAGAAATTTGACTGGTTCAGCATTTTGGATGGTATCTTGCCTAGTAACCTTTGCACTGGAGTGACCTTTCATCTCGCTCACCCTGAATGCCACATAAATGGAGATACAATATCCTCCCTTTCATTCCTTCCCCCAACATGTTGAACTTTACCCTTGAATCTTTTCACAGAACTGTGGTTCAGAGAACTCCGTCCTTTGACCTGAAGTTGAGGGAAAGATTTTCGCTAACAAAAAAAACATGATATTTATTAATGCATGTGATTTATCGCACTGTCAGGGACAGAGGGAAAGAGAATTGCGTACTGACGTTAACAGGTTGCTTGCAATGTTTGACTTGTTGCTATTGCAATTGTGCTTATTAGCAAAAAACAAAAAAAACAATACATGGACTAAAATGCATATCATGACAAGCAGGTTAACAGGAATTTAGATCGCCCAACATAAAAATAAGTGAAAATATACTTCATTACTATAAAGAAATTCCACATTAAACAAACAAGATAAAGTCTTTTTCCAAAATAACAATCTTACTCACGATTCTAGCTATCCCAGCCACATACTGTTCAGGGTGTTTTAAAATTTTAACTTGTCCTGTAACTTTGGCCAATCACGATTTTTTGTTTAGTTTTGTTTTTGTTTTGTTTTTTATAGTGAACCCTTGAAAAGATGGACTTTTCTTTTTTTTTCTCGGCGAAAATGTGGTTCTGTCAACATTGGCCCGTTATGGGCGAAAGCTTCGGCTTTTTTTTTTTTTTTTTTTTTTGGGTGAAGCCTCGGAAAAAGTACACAATTTCATTATCATCATTCAGAGGTAGCCAAATGAAACTGAAATTAATGACAACTTTCTATTCCTATAATTTATCAATTCTAGTTTTTAAATTCTAGTTCTTGATCGTCAAACGGCCACAGGATCGGCCACCGCCGCGAGTACCGATACCTAACCCTAACTTCTCAATTACTTTCTGTCATGCCCCCCAGAAGAAGAAGAAGAAAGAATAAGAAAACATCTCGCTCCCCCCCCACACTCCATGGCTTCGTCATATTTCCTCGTCTTAGCTTTCGGCCGACTTTCATTTGTCTCTTTATCTCTGTCTCTCTCCGCCTGTCTTCTCATCCCTGTTAAATATTTTTTCATGGTGTCACTTGAGGGTCTGCTACACTTTATACTCATACTCTGTGCTGTGTGCAAAGCGCGCATGCTCAGTGCAAACAAAACCCCTACACCACCGAGCGAATGCTGCCTGCACACGCTCTTCCAATGAGAGCGTCACTGCCCCCTAATGTAGTGGAGGTGCAATTGCACTTTATTCTAAGACAGTAAATAAATAAATAAATAAATAAAAATAAAGAAGCATGTTCCCCGAGGTCAAACGCGCCCCCCTTGACGAAGCCTCGCGTCGCGCTGGGGGGGCCCGCCCCACTATTTGAGAAGCACTGCCCTAACCTGAGACGGGTATCGGCACTGATACCAATAACTGGGGTCGGTAGGACCACATCTGCCTCAATTTGAGCCAGAAAAAAACCTTAGTATCTTATTAACATTCTGTGCAGTAGTGCTGATTTGGGATTTTGCAGTGAAAGAAAAGCGATATTTGAAGACATAGTAATTGTTTATTCTACACAGTAAATTCTGTACAGTACAAACCTGGGTGTCAAGATGGACAGTGACTTTAAACTGGACCGACAAATTGCAGCTGTTGTCAAATCCATCTTTTTTCATCTTAGACAGCTGGCTAAGGTAAAAAATCTCCTATCTCAGCAACACTTAGAAATGGTAATCCAGCTCTTTGTTACAACTCGGCCGGATTATTGTAATGCACTTTACTTTGGGATCAGCCAGTCCTCCCTGCAGCGTCTCCAGCTTGTCCAAAATGCTGCTGCTCGTCTCCTTACTGGTGCCCGGAAGAGGGAACACATAACCCCTATCCTGGCCTCTCTTCACTGGCTGCCCGTGAAATTTAGAATCCATTTTAAGATTCTTCTGTTTGTTTTCAAATCTCTCAATGGTCTTGCCCCACCTTATCTCGCTGAGCTCTTGCACCCCTACACACCTGCCTGGTGCCTCAGGTCAGCAGACCAGACACAGTTGGAGGTACCGAGGGCTAAGCGGAGGCTTAGAGGAGATCGAGCCTTTGCTGTTGCCGGTCCCTCCCTTTGGAACGACCTACCACTAAATATTAGGCAGTCCCCCTCATTATCCTCTTTTAAAACACGTCTTAAAACACATCTGTATTCTTTGGCTTTTGGCGCACCATGAGACTTGTTCTTGGTGTTTTGTGGTGTGAATGAGTTTAGTCTACTTATTTATGTCATGTTTCCGTTTTGTTTGGGTTGGGTTTTTGTTTTATTTTGGTGAGTGTTGGTTGTCTGGTGTTCCTGTGTTTTTCCCCAGTCTCGTTATGGTTAACCTTGTCCACCTGCTTGTGTCTTCCCTTCCCCCGTGTGTTGCTGATTGGTTCCCCCTGCCTGCTGTGTCTCCCAGGTGTGTCCTGTTAGTGTCATTAGTGTTGGTATAAGGGAGTGGTGTTTGTCTCACGCGTTTGTGGGAGCATTGTTGCATGTTGATGTGAATGTTTGGTTATACGGTGCATGTTTGTATGTAGTCTTTTCGAGTCATCCACGTCACGCCAAGTCTTCCAAGTCATCCACGTCACGCCAAGTCTTCCAAGTCATCCACGTCACGCCAAGTCTTCCAAGTCATCCACGCCACGCCAAGTCTTCCAAGTTATCCACGCCAAGTCTTCCAAGTCACCCACGCCAAGTCTCAGCATCAGTCCACGCCAAGTCTCAGCTTCAGTCCATGCAAGTCTCAGCCTCAGTCCACGCCAGGTTTGTCATGCCAGTTGTGCCCCTGTTTGTCATGCCAGTTGTGCCCCCGTTCTTCACGCCAGGTCTATCCCCATTTCATCCCATCAATAAAGTTATTCTAGTTGCTGTCATTCCTCTTCTCCCTGCCTGGTTTTTCCGTCTTTGGGTCCACCCATCACAGCCACACCATAACAGAATGCTCCCACACTCCCGGACCCAGCGGAAGCGCCAAGTCCCCGTTCCGGCTCCGCGCCGCATTCAAGTCCCCGTTCCGGCTCCGCGCAGGCCTCTAGTCCCCGTTCCGGCTCCGCGCCGGCCTCTAGTCCCCGTTCTGGCTCCGCGCCGGCCTCTCGTCCCCGTTCCGGCTCCCCGCCGGCCTCAGGTCCCCGTCCCAGCGCCCCGCCGGCGGTCAGGTCCCCGTCCCGCCTCCCCGCCGGCTTCAGTTCCCCGTCCCGGCGCCCCGCCGGCTTCAGGTCCCCGTCCCGGCGCCCCGCCGGCTTCAGGTCCCGCGCTCCGCCGGATTCAGGTCCCCGTCCCGGCGCCCCGCCGGCTTCAGGCCCTCGTCCCGGCGCCTCGGCAGCCCTTGGATGATACACCTGTGCTGCCGCTGCTGCCGCTTCAGCCCCTGTCCTCTTCGCCTGTGCCGCTGCTGCCGCTTCAGCCCCTGGCCTCTTCGCCTGTGCCTCTGCCGCCCCCGGACGCAACGCCTGTGCCGCTGCCGCCGCAGCACCTGGCCGCAACGCCTGTGCCGCTGCCGCCGCAGCCCCTGGATGATTCGCCTGTGCCGCTGCTGCCCCTGGCCGTTTCGCCTGTGCCGCTGCAGCCCCTTGCCCCTCTGTCCCTGGCCGACGCAGCCCTTGGCCTCTCTGTCCCTGGCCGACGCAGCCCCTGGCCTCTCTGTCCCTGGCCGACGCAGCCCCTGTCCTCTCTGTCCCTGGCCGACGCAGCCCCTGGCCTCTCTGCTCCGGGGCGATGCGGCCCCTGGCGTCTCAGGTCCCCTTGTCGCAGCCAATTGGCGTCTCAGGTCCCCTTGTCACGGCAGAGTTGCCGCCTTCTCCAGCTTCCTCGTCTCTGCCCCAGCCCAAGTCTCAAGCTTCCTCGTCTCAGCCCCAGCTCAAGTCCCCAGCTTCCTCGTCTCAGCCCCATCTCAAGTCCCCAGCTTCCTCGTCTCAGCCCCAGCTCAAGTCCCCAGCTTCCTCGTCTCAGCTTCGTCGTCTCAGCCCCAGCTCAAGTCCCCAACTTCGTCGTCTCTGCCCCAGGTCAAGTCCCCAACTTCCTCGTCTCTGCCCCAGGTCAAGTCCCCAACTTCCTCGTCTCTGCCCCAGGTCAAGTCCCCAGCTTCCTCGTCTCTGCCCCGGTCAAAGTCTCCGGGCCTGGGGTCCGCCTCGGCCAGCACAGTCACGGCGGCAGATCTGGGACCCAGCGCCAGGCGGCGCAAAAGGCGGGCCGACCGCGGGGACCGGCCCTTGGCGGCGCCACCCCTGTTTCCGCCCCTTGAGCCCGCAATAATGCCGCCTCCTGGGCCGCCCCCCGATGCGGATTACATAGACTTTTGTAAGGCCGTCTTTCGCCCCTTCGTTGCCTCATATCTATACCCTGGTTGAGGGCTGTGTTTTGCTCCCGTTCCTGTCCCCGCCCTCCCCTTTTTGGCTTGTTTTGTGTTTGGGACATCTGGGAGCCGTCCCTTGGTGGGGAGGTACTGTCATGTTTCGGTTTTGTTTAGGTTGGGTTTTTGTTTTATTTTGGTGAGTGTTGGTTGTCTGGTGTTCCTGTGTTTTTCCCCAGTCTCGTTATGGTTAACCTTGTCCACCTGCTTGTGTCTTCCCTTCCGCGTGTGTTGCTGATTGGTTCCCCCTGCCTGCTGTGTCTCCCAGGTGTGTTTTTGGGTCCACCCATCACAGCCACACCATAACAATTTCGGTATTTATTTCTCTTTATTCACTACTTCTTATTTATTTACTGATGTAAAATGTATTTACTTGTAAAAAAAGAAATAAATAAAATAAAATAACAAACCTGTATTCGCACTTCAAAATGTATACAGCAACGCCTGTTCTTATAGCGCTTTATAAATAAAGTTGAGTTGAGTTACATTTGACTATTTAGGGTGAGACCAAATAGACTCACTTTTAGTGTATATTTACACTTGGAAGAGAGTAAAATAAAGAGTAAAAAAATATATACAGTGTTCCCTCGTTTTCAGCTGGGGTTAGGTTCCAAAAAATACCCGCAATAAATGAAATCCGCAAAGTAGTTAGCTTTATGTTTTACAATTCTTATAAATGTTTTAAGGCTCTAAAATCCCCTACCACACAATTTAGACACTTTTCTCATTGAGGCATTTACATGTTCTCACATTTCTCTCTTGTCCAAACATTGATAATGTTCAAACCTTCATAAATTTTATAAAATGGGTATATTACTGCAAAAAAATATGCAAAATTGCACTTAAAAAAAAATCCGCGATACAGCGAGACCGCGAAAAGTGAACCGCGTTATAGCGAGGGAAGACTGTAGATAAAAGTAACTCAAGCGTTGAGGAACAAAGCCATGAGCTTCAACTTGGTAGACTGCCACACTACCACCCAAGTTATGGCATGCTTACTGTTTCCTTATATCCAAGAGGAGACCAAACACATTGTTTTTTGGTCTCTTGGAGTTACGAAGATTCCAGCTAACACGAGCGATATACTAAGACCCAGCAGGAGCTGCGTGGCTTAGTGAGTAGATTGGCTCTCTCCAAACCTGAAGATGTGGGTTTTTTCCTCAACCCTCAAGTGACTGTATTTATTTATTTTAAACAGTCTCTTCCAAGTGTAAATTTTACTCTATTTAGAGTGGGACCAAATAGACTCTGTTTAGTAAAATTTGCTCTATATAATTTACTGAGTATTTTGTTTTCAGTAGAATCAAAGACAAAAGGCGGCCGTTTCATCATCTATATTTTGTTTTATAAAATAATGAAAAGCTTGCTTAGTAAATTTATTAGACCACTAATCAATGCATGGATTATTACCAAGACATATATATATATATATATATATATATATATATATATATATATTACAGCTGTCAAACGATTACATTTTTTAATCAGATTAATCACATCTTAGAATTTTGATTAATCATGATTAATCACTGACTTAAAAAGGCTTTTTTCCCCTACATATTTTGCCCGTAAATTTGAAGCGCACCTGTTATTTGTTAATTTTATCGACATTTAATGTTATGAGGACGTCTTCAAAAATTTATATCCACTGCACATGCTCATCCTGCTTTTTCTAATCAGTTAATTATTTGCATAATTTAAAATGGGAAAAAATGACCTACGGCAAATGTAATCATTTATTAAATGCTTTACTTTAATACATGTAGTTATGTTTATTGCTCAAACTCCATCAGCTACCTTTAATGTAACCATCCACTGTCTGCTAAAAAAAAAGGATAATCTGCGGTCAAAATGAATAGTGTGATTAATCTGTGGTAATACAATGATTAAAGCGATATTTTTTGTGATTAATTAATTAGTTAACGCTTTAACTTTGACAGCACTAATATATATATATATATATATATATATATATATATATATATATATATATATATATATATATATATATATATATATATATATATATATATATATATTTTTTTTTTTTTATTAACGTAATGGTTAATAATACACTAAAACCGAATCTAGCTAAGGGGTGGGTTGACATGATGATTAGGAGAGAGGTAGTTAACTATGCTGTGTTTCCAGGAGAACAGGTGGAAAGGCAGTAAGGCTAGCAGATTTGGAGCAGGGAGCAAATTATTCTAGTTTGGTGTGGATAGAAGGAGAAATGGAATATGGGTTATCCTAATGGAAGTCTTTGTTAAGAATGTCCTTGAAGTGAAGAGAGTGTCAGATTGAGTGATGTGGCTGAAGCCTGAAATCAAGGGTGTTACTCTTTATAGTGGTGATGCCACACAGGTCAGGCATAAACTAGAAGAGAAAAAAAAGCATTCTGGAAGAAGTTATATAAATTTGTTCTTTAAAGAAAGAATAGTGATTGGGGCAGATTTCAACATATGTAATATCTTATCTGACATATAAGGCGACAGTGGTGATGAAGAAGTGATGGGTAGATTTGGTGTCCAAGAATGGAACCTAGAAGGACAGATGAGATGATGGTAGTTTGTCAAAAGGATGCAAATGGCTGCAGTGAACAGTTTCTTCTGGAAGAGGTAGGACCATAATAGGGTGACCTACAAGATTGCTGGTACAAGTACAATGGTAGACTATTGGACAGATGATGTCATCTGAAGGAGATCAGTGACTCTAAGCTAGTCGTAAGAGAGATTTTAGCCAGACCGCATAGGATGGTGGTATCTAAGTTGTCTCTGTTGGTTAGGAAGACAAACGCACACCAGACAACGATGTGATGGTAGCTGAGAAACAGTGTCTTGAGCGGCATTCAGAGAAGAGGTGAGACAGGCTGGGTGGACAGTAAGAGCTTTCAGAAGACTCCAGCCAAGGTGAAGCGAGAGTTAGGCAGGTGAGTACTCGGGGTGTCATCTGGTCTGAAAAGGGAGAAGGACCAGTAAGTGAAGGCGAGCATACAGGGAAAGGTGTTTAGCTCAGAAGTGGGACAACTGAGAGCTGAGAGTGTTGTGTGCTGAGTCGGATCCCAAGCGCAGACACAAATAAGGTTTTAACTACTTAGGGTGTATTCAGACCTGCACTGTTTGGTCCGCTTTAAACGGACCAGAGTTCATTTCCCATGCTGGTGCGGACCTTTTGTGCAGGTCTGAACACACACAAACGAATCCTGGTGCGGACTAAACAAGCGGACCGAGACCGACCTTTCGAGGTGGTCCCGGTCCGCTTCCAAACGCACTCGGCGCGGTTCGCTTTGCAGTCGGAATATAAACCACGGCTGATCCGCTCCAACTGCTGGACATATGCACCTTTTTGGGCTTAACAAGTCATCTTAATCAAGTATCGCGGGGGGGAAATTTTGCCCGGTCGTGAATATTGTGCTAAATTAATTCATAATCATCCGTATTCTGTTTAGCCACGCTGCTGTCAGCATGTTGTGGTGGGGGCGGGGTAAGCGGAGCACAAATGCTCCTCCGTTTACTACAAGCAATCGACGCGTTCCAAAATTAGAAACAGCGTGGCGGAACCTCCGTTGAATGAGCTGCCCTTGACACTCGCATATAACCTGCATCTAATAACCCCACAAATATGCAGAGCAGTAATGCAGCACGTCGGAATTTCACATTTTCCGCTATTTCCGGGTTTCGTACACGTACAGCCCTCGTCATTTTTGTCCAATAGGAGCACGGATCGTCACGTGGGTCGATGTGATTACGCAATATAGTCCGCTTGCAAAAAGCACAGTGTGAATATGAACCGCACCAAACTAAAAAAATAAAGTCTGCTTTTGGTCCGGAGCAGCGGACTAAAGGACTTTTCTGGTCTGAATACACCCTTAGTCACATAACGTGACTAAACTAAAAACAACGAGAATGCATCGAGAATCACGAACGCCAAGCCCCCCTTGTGCAGCGGAGAAGCACAGCGAAACAGTGAACAATTATCTGGCGACCACACACATTTCTCAGACCCTTAAATAGACAGTCAATCAATCTCATTGGTTGTGGCTCGACATGTGAGTACCAGTACTGACATGGAATTCTCGGATTGGCTGTTAACCCAGTAATTACAGATAGTTCCTGACATCAACAAACATCATATAGCATAAAAGATTCTTCAGTAACGCGATTAAAGATTGCTGACATAACATAGTTCTTCCTGACATAACATAGTTCTTACTGAGTTCCAAACATCATAAAACATCACACAGCCTAAAACTAGTTTAAACTAGATTAACAGGTCATGAACTCAAGCCTAACCCAGGCGTGACCCTAGACATGAGACAAGACCCAAACATTACTCCTGCATGTCTCGAGACAAAACCCAAACATACCTCCTGCATGACTCGAGTCATGACAGAGAGGGGAAAAGAATCCATAGAGGTGTGACATAATGATGTGTGTAAGGGGAAAATAAGATGGAAAAGACTTGTGGGTGGATAGAAGAGACTTAAGAGGGAGTGGAATCTACACTAGTTGGCCTGGAAGAGGGCAGGAGAGAGAGAGAGGATGTGCAGCAGGTTAGCGTGATGAAGGTTAAAGGTGGTGCCAATATGAGCATGTGTTGGATACATGGAAATACAGTAATACTTTAAGGAATTGTTGAATGAGGAAAATAAGGGTAGGAAGCGTTGAAGAGATGATTGTTGTGGACCAAGAAGAATCAATGATTAGAAACATGGAACTTAGAATGTCACTGGGAAGTATGAAAAATGGAACGGCACTTGTTCCTAACCACAAAGCAGTGCATATACGCATTTAGGAAAGGTGGCTATGAAATTTTACACAATCTTGTGACCATAATGTACATCTTAGAGACAGTGGCATTGAAGAGATGGCAGGAGGCAAAGCAGGAGTTGGCGGAGATGAAGATGCTAAGTTTCTCTTAAGAGATCATCATTATATCAGATCAGATTATAAATGAGCTCTCGAGAAAGAGCAAAGGTTGATGGATGTAGTAAGGAACACGAGGGCAGTTGCTGTTAGAGAAGACGATGCTTAAAGCCTCTAATGGGACAAGCCAAAAGGAAAGGAAGAAGAAGCTCTAATAAATGTTTTCATCATTGGATGTTACATACTGTATAAATGTGTACATATCCAACACACATACCTAATTAATCTTTACATGTGTCTCACCTTTGATTCCAGTTCACTGGATAACTGGGGCAGGTTATTATGCAAACCTTTGAATGGAGTTTGCAGATTAGATTGTTTCCTCAATTTGTGAATGGAGTAATATGACCCTATCCCTGTGTGAATTCTGTTTTTAACACAAAAAAACAGAATGTAAACCATTTGAATGTGGGGTCAAAGGTCTGATCTGCACTGATGTTCTCCGGATTCAGCAGTGCAAACAGAAGACAGTTTAGATTCAGACGCCTGATTGTCTCAAAGGGAGGGAGCCAGTGTCAGCAGACATTAACCTTCCACCTTTGACCTTTTTTTCCACAGTTTCAGGCACAGTGTCTCCAAGATTTAGAGTAGCGCAAGGGCTTCTTTTGGAGGCGGCAGGTGCAAGTTGCAGAGGAAGGGCCCATTGGAAGTTGCGCCATTTGAACTGAAATCAATATGGAATGTTGTGACATTCCCCAAGAACTGCAGGGAAGGTTCATCTTAAGCCATACAGTGCAAAACACAAGTGACAGGTCAAACCTAAACGAGTTTGACAATGACTTTGCTTATAGATGAACGTTTATTGGGCCATACAATGTATTTAGTCAAAGCAATTAAAACTCAGCGATTTTATCTCACAAAATGAATTTAAACGTTAGAGAAAGAACTTAAACATAAAACACAATGACATTGCTTTTTTGTCCAGACTCAGCAATGGGCTGTTTTGATGAGTAGATTATTCATTAACGAGCAAAACTGTCTTTATTGGTGCAACAAACTGTGGATGCAGAAAAATCGCTTGACCTCTGTGCAAAATAAACAGACAAGAGTGATTATGACTGGATTATGGCGGACATGCTAAACAGCCATCTCAGTCGTCTTGGTAAATATTCTGCTTTTGTCCTTGAAGTATGTCAGAGAGATTAAGCTGTGCCTGATAGACATTTGTTGTACAACGCTGTGCCATCTCTCTTGATTTACATTATTTCATTGTCTGAGAAGTCACCAGTACGGTATGTGAGTTATTTGAATTTTCACCCCCAGGAAAAGAACTCTAGGAAAGCAAAATGATATTTGACTGAAGTCATCATGGGGTGTGGAGAAATGGCTTCTGGGGCATTGACGCACAGACAGTTGATACTACAGTCCCCATTCAGGTATGTCAGTGTTATTTTGTTCAACAGCTTCGTGTTGGGTTTCTGTGCTGCGCTAGTGCATCAAATGTTCCAGACCTGACGTGCTACTTTGCGAAAGGATATCGTGCCCTCATAATGAGTATATAGTTTACCCCACCACTGGTACGTGAGAGGTCCTGCAAAACCTTTTGCTTTGGAACAATAGTTTGGTGAAGCCACAACAGCTTCACAATAATAACTGGCGAGTTGAGTTCACCCAATAACAACCGTGTATATAGTCCTATTTGTAAACAATAGCCACGCTTGCCTGTTGTCACATTGATATGCTTTTTGGACATTATTTCTGGGACTCCTACCACAGCTGTTCTCCATGGGTAAGTACGTTTTGTGTTTAAATAGTGTCATTTTGTGGTGTTTAATTTATTCGGAGCTCATTCTTTGTCTTAAATGTTCGACTGATGTCATGCTATGCAGCTAGGTAGCTTCCCTCTCCAAAAAACGAGTTCGCAAACTGTTTTATTTTGAAATATACCGGATTTACCTCAATGCGAGACGCTCGATTTCCTGTCCGGCTCGTGTAATTTCTTCAGCTTCATGAAAATCCGCATGCGGCGTCCGGAAGAAATAGAACGCTTGCGGGAACCTTCCGCATCGCCGCAGTCGTTCCGCACCACAGACGCACCGCACCGAAGCTGGTGTGACTTAAATGCGTTCTATCCTTGCGGCGTCCGTACGGAGAACGCACCGTGTCCGTTCCGCAGTCAGTGTGAATTGGGCTTAACACCACTTTGCTGGAGGTGTTTGTTTAAGCAGGATTATGACATGACTTGGTTCTTAACTCAAACACACACAGCATGATGTAAAGGGCTAAAACAAGATCTCAACTCTGAAGCTAACAACACTTAGCAAAAATAATCAATTTATCAATCTTCCCTTAACCTAGTAAAGTAAAGGGAACTAATTTTATGGCGGATGACAACAGTGGGAACATTTACATCTCCCTGCGCCTGTCCTCAAATTGCTTCACCCATACCCGCTTGTTCTGGAACAGAGAAATCAAGAGGAATTTTGGAGTTGTTTTTGGATAACTGTCAAAATATGGGAAAAGAGGTCATTGCGTAAGCGAAGCTGTCTCTCTGCGTCTGAGCGTGTAAGAGAGTTCACACGCGTGAACAGAAAAGCAGACAGGACTAGGCCGACTCCTGTGTGGGTGAGTTGTGTCCCTGCGCATACACCGGCCCTGCATCTTCTTGACCCAGTTGGTGCTCTTTGACTAATCCCTGATGATTCTGCGGGTGGTCTGGGAGGAGCGCTCCTCCAGTTTACTGTCCATTTGAACATCAGATGTAAAAGGCGGGGCCACAGAATTGACAAGGGATTTGACTGAAATGCCTGCCATCACAACACACAATTTTTTGTAGCGCTCCAGACCCACTTCTCTCTTGATTAGCCCTCTGTCAGCCCCTTGGCATGCATAAATGGAAGCATTCCTTGCTAATATTGACTTACTGGATCATATAGCAACATTGATAATTTCAGTGTGTGTGTGTGTATGTGTGCGTGTGTTTAACTTTTTGATCATGTACTTCTGTTCAGATGATCTCTAAAGGTACTTTCACACTGGAAGCGAATTTCACTAGTGATGGGATTTTCGGCTCTTTTCGGTGAGCTGGTTCATTTGGATTGGCTCAGTTGTGGCTCTCAAACGGCTCTCTTAACTTTAGCTTTTCTTTTAAATATTTACGGGAAATTTATCATACATTTTGATAAATGAACTGAATGATGATGAACTGAATGATGATAAGTGAACTAAATATTGCACTCTACTGACTGCAAATAGCAACAATTATCAAGCAAAGAAAATGATTTTTTTCTCATTTTATTGAACAAATTAATAGGCTCCATACAATAAACAAGAAACAAAATTAAAACTTCAAGCAACAACAATCAAAATAATCAAATAACAAAAATAGTGAGTAGTAATTTAACTGTAACAGCAGCAGCGAACAAAACGAACATTAGCTACTCACCCAGTCCAGGATAAAAGACCTTGCTTTATTTAAAATTGGAATAAAAAAAACAAAAAAAAAAACAACAACAACTAAAAACTAAACATATCAACTTGGACGGGCTGATCCGGCTCCTTCTCTCATCTGACTTTAACCAATTAAAATGTCACCAAATGTTACTGCGTTTTCGGCTCATCTTGTACAAACTGAGTTTGTGTGTCGTCCTTTCCTCTCCTGTTTTCTCCTCCTCCTGTCTCTCTCTGTCTGCGCCTGCCAGATGAGACGCAGCATGTGCTCCACGTGCAGTACCATGCCCCTCCCCTTTCTCTTCCCCCCTCCCTCTCTCATCATGGCAGCTGGTATACTGCCAAACCTCGCTTCAGACACGTGAAAAAGTGAGAGTGACATAGAGAGAGAGAGAGAGAGAGAGAGAGAGAGAGAGAGAGAGAGAGAGAGAGAAAATGACGGAGCCGGCTCTCGAGGGAGGGTGCCGGCTCTCATCGTTCACTTCAAAGAGCTCTTCGTACCGGCTCGTTCGCGACCGACACATCACTAATTTTCACCATTCGCGCTACATGATCCCATTGAGAGAGAATGCAGAGGCGTGTTGTGGTGCGAAATGGCAGCAGGCAGAAAAGTTGTGTGTGGCGCGACCTGAATCTTCACAAGCGAAACACCTGACACTGCAGCTAGTATTTGCACAACATACATGGACACATAAAGTCAAGGCGCCGGCTGTAAACGTGATGCTACCTAGCCCGATGCCAGCTGACCCACACGTGTGTACAACCATAGCTCTTTAGTTAAGAAAATGAAATGAAAACGCTACTATGCTGTCCTGGCTCAAAGCTTCAAAAAAAAGATCATGGTCAGACTCTCAGGTGTATTCACAGGCTGATACAGCACAGACGTAATAAATAAACTGGGCTGCTCATGCTGTCGCGAAAATTGAAACCGGCCGTGGACATCTTGCGTTGCCACACTTACAGTAAGTTGACATTTCCGCAGCATACTTTCCACGTTATTTTCTTCCTTTACAGCGAAAATAGCACTGCGTGACGTCCAGTTGTAACAATAAGTATATAATAACTGTGGGAGATGCTCTAAATTATGATTTCATCAGTAAGAATGTGAATATAAACTTTCTTTCATAAGGTACTGAGTGCTACTCAGGTTGGTCTGCATCATCAGAACCATCAACAATGAAATGAAAGCAAAGCACACAAGAAAAAACAATTCTTGTGAAACGTAAACCAAACCTCTGCAAGTCACGATGCATGATACTGAGATAGTACTCTGAATGGTTGATGCAAACAAGTTTGTTCTTTGCTAGGCTCTCATTATCCCATACAGGGATTTATTGTAGTACAATTACTACATTATTAATTTTGCACTGCAACTGCGGTTTTAAAATTCCGAAGTCATGAAGATACAGTGTGCATTTATGATGAATATTTTGTGGTTGGTCTTATAAGTTGTGCACACTCTGGGGGGCACTACCAGAAATCCTGCCTAGGGTGCCAAGCTGCTTAGGGACGCCACTGGCTTGCAGGGTCGCGCTTGTTGTCGAGCCACCAGGCAATCAAGTCACACGCACAATGCCTCGCCACTTTGTAGCACAAGTTGGACAAAACTGAACCAACGCGAAAAAAATCATTTGATAGCTGTGTATCCAAAACCAATCAGAGTCCAGTGTTCCCTACTCAGCAAATCAGCTTTTTAATCCATCCCGAAGTGACTACGAGGACCGAGTTGGATTAGGTAATTATTCATCTCGTGATTGTTTTTTGCTTTATATTTGCCTTATTTGATGACAGCTGTTGGATGTAGTTCATTTCCATGCACAAATTTGACATTGCACAATCACTAACCACAGCTGACACCAATTCACTGATTTTCACTGAAATCGCCTGCCCTCCTCCCATTGGGTGACAGGCGACGTACAAGCATGTGAAATTTCCTTGTCGTCCAGGATGACGTGCATAGGCCTACAGGCCTGCGACACAACAAAGTTGAGAAATGTCCAACTTTTGTCGCTGTCGCCGGGAGCCACAATTAATCAGCGGAGATTTCATTGAAGAGACTCGGGTTGGAGTCCAGGCTCCGGCCTTCCTGGGTGGAGTTTGCATGATCTCCCCGTGCCTGCGTGGGTCTTCTCCGGGCACTCCAGTCTCCTCCCACATTCCAAAGACGTGCATGGCAGGTTAATTGGGCACTCCGAATTGTCACTAGGTGTGCTTGTTAGTGTGGATGGTTGTTCGTCTCTGTGTGCCCTGCGATTGGCTGGCAACCAGTCCAGGGTGTACCCCACCTACTGCCCAGAGCCAGCTGAGATAGGCGCCAGTACCCCCCGTGACCCTTGTGAGGAATAAGCGGTCAAGAAAATGGATGGATGGGGGGGTTTCATTGAAGAGTCAATGAATGCAGGGCATAGTGATATCCCAACAACGACATCCAGCAATGTTTTTATTATTTTTAATTTATTTTTTTGCCATCCAGCAACATGGAGGATCTCATTTAAGCAGTGTCTGACTTTCTGATTTTGCACGTGGGTCAAGATATTTATTTAATAATGTTAAGTTTCCGGTCTGACGGGAGAGTGGATCCCAGAAACACAGAACAAAGAGGAGGATGCGAATGTTTTATTCACCAAACACGTGAATATAAACATAAAGCGCTGGACAGAAGCCAGGGAAAAAGGTGAACAAAAGGTGCTTGCAAATGCAAGGAGAGAAATTAAACAACACAAAAAGACCCGAAGGCAACAAACCGCAAACCAAGAAAGTAACAGATTACTATAGCTATGAAAACACGCCACTCAAAGGTGGGAACAAAAACAGACGTAGCAAAACTTACGTAGACCCAAAACGAGAACTTTAGCATAGAATTGTAGCGAGGACGAAAAACAGTAGATACACTAGGCTATGGCTTTGAGCAGACGGAGCAACGATCCGACAGTGGCAGCTTGGAATCCCAGTCCTTATAAAGTCCTAATGGCTGATGCACTGCAGGTGCGGTGCAAGGAGACACGCCCCCCTCATCAACCAGGCACTGTGAGACAAGGAAAAACACACTGAGAGCCCAGCAACATGACAAATAATGACAGTAAAAATGATGATGATGATGATGATAATAATAATAATAATAATAATAATAATGATAATAATAATAATAATAAGAAACAATAATAATGATATATCTAGAATCTTCATATAGCCTATACTGAATAGTTGATGTCCCTCCGGGAGATCCCATGGAAACGACACGTGCCATGTGTCTTCAAATTGTGTACGACTCCACTCCGGGACAACAGAACATAAAATTAATCTATACACCGATGATATATTACTCTATTTAGAAGAACCTGCGATCTCGTTAGGGGAAGCATTTAACTTAATAACTAAATTCTCTACATATTCTATTAACTGGACAAAATCAATATTACTACCTATTACAGAGAATTCATGGAACCCCACAAGTCAGGATCCATACTACTCCTTTCCTACAGGTAATTTAAAATACTTAGGTATTAAAATTTCACCTAAATTAACTGAATTAATTCATTTAAATTTTTCGCCATTACTGGATAGCATCCAGTGACCAGGAGCGCTGGAATAATCTTCCTATCTCTTTCATTGGACGAATAGCCACTATAAAAAATGAAAGTTTTACCAAAGATAAATTATTTATTTTCAATTATTCCATTTAAACTTACGTCTAACTGGTTCCAATCGCTGGACTTTTCTATTAAATTAAATTCTATTAAAAGAAAAAAAAGAAAAAATTCCTCTATCTATTCTTCAGGAAAGCAAATCCAAAGGAGGTCTAGAGGCACCAAACTTTATGTACTACTATATAACTAATCAACTAAAATATCTTATGCTATGGACACAACCCAACAGAGATACTAACTGTTGGTTGGAACTTGGAACTAGAGCAGAAGGACTGTAATAACCTTAGACTTTCAGACTTACTCTTGATTACAAAATCGATAAAATTACACAATTGTTTTAAAAACCCAATGATAGCCGCCACCCTGACCGCCTGGTGGAAGGCATTAGAAATGACAAAATCCCAATTGGTGCCCTGTGGGCTTTCTCCCATTTGACATCACCCCAACTTTCAACTTAATAATCAGTCGTTCTATTTAGGTTTATGGGAGCAGAAAGGATTCAACTCCTCGATGACAAAAGCCTCTCATTAATTATGAGGGATTCACCAAATGACGGAAGAAAAGCTTTGAAAATATTAAGGGAGTATTATGCCGGGAAAGTAAAATCCCACATAATCATAAACATTTCTCTCCGAAAGTCCTCTTATAGGGCCAAATTGGCTACACAGATGTGTAGCGATTTTACTAGACGTCATGCCGTTATTTTTCATTTTCACTATCAAGTTGTGATAGCCATCTAAAGCCATGTTTGGAAGTCCCGAAGAATAGGCGCCAACAGAGGCCTCGAAATAGACACTAGGGGGCAGCAAGCTGCCACTGCAGCAGCAGCAGTGACGCGCCGCAAAAGATGAACGGCTTCCGGGTCAAGGAGAAACCAGTTTGCGAAAAACGATTTACGGCCACATTTCATTTCCTGATTTGTGCTAAATAAACACATAATAGAACATCGGATAAGGGCTTGTGTCCCGTTTTTCATTTTCATTTTTATTTCAACAAAAACGGGAGATGACTCGTTTTGTTATTTGTTCATATACATCAAAACAAAAAACGGAGAACGGTTTGTTTCCCGTTTGCCGTGTCCTTGCTTCAGAAGGAAAAACGAATGGCCGAAAAGTACATGGACCCTGGACGTTGTCACATTAAAGGAAATGCACGAGACAAGAACAAAGAGGACACAGAAGATTGCATGCTTCAAGTGTGGCATCAAAGGGCATCGTGCGAAAGCGTGTCGACATAAGACATGGTGCAGTTGTTGCCAAAAGGACACACACAAAGACGCCACATGCAGGCGAAAGGACAAAGACAAACAGGATGGTGCGAGTAAAATCTCAGCGGATGACGACGCCGACTACGTGTTCAAAATGAGGGACGGACGGTCCGGTATCCAGGAGTAGACGCCGAGCAACATCCAGGAACGAGGTCTGATGGTGGACACGGGGGCTACCTCTCACATCGTTACTGACGCCACCAAGTTCAGAGCTTCGACAGCATGTTCCGACCAGAGAAACACTGCATCGAGTTGGCAGATGGAACCCAGTGCAGCGGAGTCGTCCAGAAAAAAGGTCCTTCTCGACAGTAAAGGACAGCGACGCAAGGCAATGTTGATGGACGCACTTTTCATACCAACCTACCCCCAGGACATCTTTCGGTGAAGGTGGCAACTGCCAGTGGAGCCACGGTGCTCTTCAAAGAAGAAGAAAACATACTGATAGCCAGAGATGGTACCAAATTTTATATACGTGTATGACAAGCTGTACTATTTGCATACCGAGGGCGAGTCTAATGTCAAGTGAATGCATGCCACGACATTCACACGGCATCAGAAATTAGGCCACTGCAATTATGAGGATGTTCTCAAACGGCAAAATTGGTTAATGCTATGCAGATCAAACGCAAAACTACTAAGCCTGAAAAAGAGTGTGAGGTGTGAATTGAGGCAAAATTTGCTCAAACGAGAAATAGGAACCCCGATATGAGAGCAAAGGCTTCGTTACAGTTGGCCCACACAGATCTTGCAGGTCCAATATCTCCAAACTCAAAAGATGGGCACAAATATGTACAGTGGTTCACTGACCATTATTCAGGTGCTATATTTGTATACTTTCTGAAACAGAAAAGTGACACTGTACTTGCCACAGAAAAGTTTCTCGCTGACATATGCCCTTACGGTAAAGTAGGGTGTATCAGGTCCGAAAACGGGACTGAATACAAGTGCAATGAGTTTCAAACACTCTTATGGAAAAATGGAATAAGACATGAAACATCAGCCCCATATTCCCCACACCAGAACGGCACTGCGGAGAGAGGTTGGTGCACACTTTTCGAGATGGGTAGATGCATGATAGCAGAAATCGGACTACCTAAAAACTGGTGGCACTACGCAGTACAAACTGCAGCAATGGTACGCAACAGATGCTTTAACAGACGTACAGGAAATACTCCTTACCAGCTGTTAACAGACAAGAAGCCACACTTGTCCAAAATGCAAAAATTTGGGTCTGTATGTTACACATCCAAACAGGACAAAGGAAAACTAGATACCAAATGTGACCGAGGATTCTTTGTATGATATGATAAGAACAGCCCGGCATATTTAGTATATTATCTAGACTCAAAGTACAAAAACACAGGCTAGTTAAATATGCAAGCGAGGAAGCTGTGGAAAAACAGACACAAACAGATGAGACAAATCAATACACTGATAATGACGAGGTAGAAATACCTGTACCTAGGACTAGGGATGGCACAGGAGGTCTATAATAGGAGAGAAGACACGCCAGAAACAAGCTCAGAGAGATGTGCACACCATAAGAATAAAAGTTCAGTGGAAAATGATCCTGAAAGTAGAAGATATCCAACTACGGACAGAGTGAAACTTAGACAATTGGAAGACTACATCATAGAAGGTGAGGATTGTACTGCTGTTCATACCACAGTCGACTACTGCTACAGAGCTGTTTGTGGTACACCGCAAAATTTTGAGGCAGCTATGAGATCAGCTAACTCTAAAGAATGGGTAAAAGCAATGGATGATGAGATCCACTCATTAAATGACAACAAAACATTTACTTTGACAAGCCTACCAAAAGGCAAGAAAACAGTGGGGGCTAAATGGGTATACTCTATTAAGAGAGATGAAAGTGGTATTGACAATTACAAATACATCTCAACAATTGTGCATGATGACAATCAGGGGACAATCGCTCTTGCCAAGAATCCAGTCTACAGGCAAAGATGTAAACACGTGGACATAAAATACCATTTTATCAGGTCAACTGTGAATGATGGGAGAGTAACTTTGAAGTATTGTCCTACTGATAACATGATTGCTGATATAATGACAAAGCCGGTAACTAAGTTGAAACTTGGAAAGTTTGAAGGCATTATTTTTGGAGTTTGAAATGTGTAAGACAGAAGTCCACATTCATTCTGTATTTTTGTTTTTCTTTAAATTACAACAACCTGAGTACAAGTGGGGGTGTTGAGAGATTATGTCCTCAGTTGATTGTTTATATATTCAGTTGATGTGTAATGTTGCGCTTGTGCCACTGTGAGGCGCTCGAACACTTTTCTTTTATCTTTTCTTTTACTTCCGTGTTGTTAAGCCTGAAGGCTGTTGGATGCAGACATGTTGTGTTGATCTCCGCAATAAATACGCCATACTTGGCTAAAGAAACTTAATCTTTCCGTTATCCAGTCATCCGAATGCATCGTTAAGCTGCCAAAACTTAACGGTTGTTCAACAGGATCTTAGGTAGTGAGAAAATGCCTGAGGAATGGAGGAGAAGTGTTCTGGTGCCCATTTTTAAGAACAAGGGAGACGTGCAGAATTGTGGCAACTACAGAGGAATAAAAATGATGAGCCACACAATGAAGCTATGGGAAAGAGTAGTGGAAGCTAGACTGAGGGCAGATGTGAGAAGCAGTATTGTTTCATGCCAAAAAAAAAAGAAAAGAGTACGACAGATGCAGTATTTGCTTTGAGGATGTTGATTGAGAAGTACGGAGAAGGTCAGAAGGAGCTGCATTGTGTCTTTGTTGACCTGGAGAAAGTTTGTGACAGGGTGCCCAGAGAGGAACTGTGGTTTTGTATGAGGAAGTCTGGAGTGGCGGGGAAGTATGTTCAAGTGGTGAGGATTGTAAGACAGTGCGCTATAGGTGTGACGGTGGAGTCCAAGGTGGAGGTGGGACTACATCAGGGATCAGCTCTGAGCCCCTTCTTGTTCGCTATGGTAATGGACAGGATGACAGACAAGATTAGACAGGAATCCCCATGGACTATGATGTTTGCAGATGACATCGTGATCTGTAGTGAGAGCAGGGAACAGGTGGAGGAGAAGCTAGAGGCATGGAAGTTTGCCCTGGCAAGGAGGGGAATGAAGGTTAGCCGTAGCAAGACGGAGTATCTGTGTGTGAATGAGAGGGACCCAAGTGGAAGAGTGAGGTTACAGGGAGAATAGACCAAGAAGGTGGAGGAGCTTAAGTACTTAGGGTCAACAGTCCAGAGCAATGGAGAGTGTGGAAAAGAAGTGAAAAAGCGTGTGCAGGCAAGCTGGAATGGGTGGAGAAAATTGTCAGGTGTGATAGAAAAGTTTCAGCTCAAATAAAAGGAAAGGTTTCTAATACTGTGGTGAGATCAGCGATGTTGTTTGGGCTGTGCCACTGAGGAAAAGACAGGAGGCAGAGCTGGAGGTGGCAGAGATGAAAATGCTGAGGTTCTCTTTGGGAGTGACCAGGTTGGATAGGATCAGGAATGAGTACATCAGAGGGGTTAGAGACTTTGGAGATAAAGTCAGAGAGGACAGACTGAGATGATTTGGACCTGTCCAGAGGAGAAATAGTGAGTATATTGGCAGAAGGATGCTGGAGTTTCCAAACGCCAGGCAGAAGATCGAGAGGAAGACCAACGAGGATGTTTATGAATGTAGTTAAATAGGACATGAAGGTAGTTGGTGTGAGAGCAGAGGATGCAGAGGACAGGGTTAGATGGAGGCAAAAAAAAAAAAAAAAAAAAAGATGGAGGCAACTGATTCGCTATGGCGATCCCTGAAGGGAAAAGCCGAAAGAAGAAGAAGAAGTGAATATTCCTATTTTTTTTTAAATTACAGTAATATTGCAGTAATCCATCCATCCATCCATCCATCCATCCATCCATCCACGTCGTCTTAACTTCTTGCAGTAATATTAATTAAAATTAATCTGTTTTTACATTGAAAATTGTGATGTCCAGTGCTTGTACCCAATTACAAATTTGTCACTTTTAAGAATTTTCAACACTAATTTACATATTATACTATATCGAACTCGGGGCTGGCCAAGAGAAAGTTAACATCTATAAATAAATGCCCGAGGCTAGCGAGTTGGCTAGCAAAACAAATAACAAACTTGCTAAAAATAACAAAATAAAATGTTTCACCTCCAACTATCCATCACCAACAAGTCCTTTCTCCTTTGACTGTTTTTCCATCTTCAGTTTTCTTTTTCTTCCGTTTTCCCACGCCGCTGAGATAGCTTCTTTTTGATGCTTAACATCACAGTTTATTTTATTTACAGCCTGTTTGTTTTTTAACAGAAAATGGGATGTAACAAGTCCACTAAGGTGGAACCTGAGTTGAATTTAGTGAATATGAATACTTATTGTTCCTTATCTTCTCTGCACACATGCACATATTACACAAACAGCATCAAAATTAGCCTATGATAAAAGATTAATAGCGATTAGAATTAGCCCTGAATAAATTCAAATCACTTAGTGTACCTTTCCTGAAAATCACTTCATAGTCCAACATAATGAAAAATCCAATTTGATCACAATATGAATGCACTTAAATAGCGCTTCATCTTCATCATATGTTTACTAAGCCTGACGTATTCACTTGTCTCCTTCAAACATATTGAGTTGTCGAAGTCGAAGCCTACAATGGCCATTGATGCAGCATACTAATGGCAGTAACGGTAGCACAGAAAGGTTTTCCAAATAACTCATGTTATGCTCCAAGATCCCGCGCCGTCACCGTAGTTCCATTCCATCCCATTCAAATCCATAAACTCAACTCAACTCAACTTTATTTATGAAGCGCTTTAAGAACAGGCGTTGCTGTATACAAAGTGCTGTACATAAAATCAGTTTTGCAGTAAACAAGAACAAAGCAAACATTTTGAAGTGCGAATATTTATTTATTTATTTTTTACAAGTAAATACATTTTACATCAGTAAATAAATAAGAAGTAGTGAATAAAGAGATAAATAAATACATAAATAAGTAGACTAAACATTAAACTCATACACACCACAAAACACCAAGAACAAGTCTCATGGTGCGCCAAAAGCCAAAGAATATAGATGTGTTTTAAGAAGTCCAATTGAGTTATTTTCTTCCGCCAACATCTATGCAAAGTAAATTCCCTTCCAAAGTTTCATCTGTTGTTAAGTGTATCGATTTCACATTTATTGGCGTAAAACTGGATATAATACCCCTTACTTACGGCAAATGTTGAATTTATCATGCCTGCACGCTACTTGGAGGAGTGAAGGGGGGGGGAAAAAAACAAAACTCGGCTTGTAGCTGTAGCTCTCCTGTTTAACAGTAAGTAGATACGTCTTCCTACAACGTGTTACATTCCTTTCCTCCGTGACCAGGCGGGTGTTACATGACTACTAATGCGGAAACAGTGCTTCCATTACACTTTTGCGAAATGCTTCTTTTTCGATACGTCTCAAAAACCACCTCATGAGAGCGCAAACACTTTTTTGTGATATTTGAGGGGGTTTTTTTCCGCAAATCCAGTGTTTCCATTACCAGCTTGCTTTTTGCGAAACATGCCTTTTGCGCAAAACTGAGGGTAATGGAAACTCGGGCTGAACAGAATTGGCGCGGTATTTGGGATGAAGACGGTCTTTTTCTTGTCAATTATGTCAGCAAACTCCCATTAAAATGAGGAAGGCGGCTTTCGTTTTACGCACGGGATACCTCATCACGATCACATGACCAGGATAATGGCGTTCCCGACGGTACGTTCGAATTCTGATACTTAATTTTTAAAATATAATTCAGGGAATAAGATGCCAGAGATATTTGCACTCTTATTCTTTGTTTATATTTAACAAAATGTAAAACATCATAAATCATGCTGTTTCTACTAAGTACTGTGTTGAATGTTCTCCAATTTTGATACTGCAGGTGTATAGGATTGTATGCCGAGAAACGTTTCTTAGGAGGAGTAATATGGCGGCCTCGTGGTTTCAAAAGTCTTGGTCACATCAGTGGTTCGTCTTCTTTGCTGATTCTTCTTCAACGCTTTCCGTTAACTCCCTGTGGCTACGCTACAGCGTCACTCCAGACTTGACGTATATATTACAGCCGTTAAATGCCCTCAGCGTCTGGACACTCGCATGTCTTGAAACGTTTCTGTCTGGACAAGATTTGTTTGTTTGTTTGTTTCCCGTGTGAACAGGGCCTAAATACACACTCAACTAATTACACAACAAGGGACACCTGGACAAGGCACACATTGATTGGCTGACACATGAGGGAAAGTAGACAAGCACAGGTGGACAAGATCACACTTAACGATACAAAGGGATACAGGAAAATCATAACAAAACAATGGAACCAAAACAACACAAAAATCCAACCCCCCCAAAAAACAACCCTTAAACCCAAAACATGCGTCCATCGGTGCGTCTCTTTCACAGATGCTGCCTCGTCCCTCGGGATGGCCTTGGCTTCAGCATCCCCTCCTGACTGTCAGTAAATGTGTTGACATAAATGTAGTGTGGCTACTAATGAGCTGCCAAGAAATGACAACTGTCAGCTCCTCAAGCCTTGTCAATATAATACAAATGCAGATTTTAGCTCATTATGCTTTTACATTAAGCAATAGATTAAAATAAAGCTGAATATTTTCTTCTTTTTTTAAATTCATGTCTCTTAGACATTTACGTTTTTTGCGAGTGTGACCCTTTCTAGCAATTGATATTCATGACAAGTGCGACAGTCATGCACGCACAAAGGCAGCACATCTAATGTTTATTGATAGCAAATCCTACATTGGCTGATTCTTAGAAGGCAGTATGGGAATGCTTAGTTTTGGTATCTGCATACGTGTGTGCGTATGCGTGCTACGCATGTGTACGTGCTTTCCGCCTGTGCTTGTTTGTGTCACACAAAAAACAGATTAGCGAAAACACTGAGGTACAATAAGCAGCCTGACCTTGCTCTGAAACTGAAAGGCAATCCACGGAATGATCCGCGGGTCAGTAGCTTTGTCCTTCAGACAGTTAAAGTCTATCCTTCTCATCCCATCCCTGCACTCCCACCTGTCTCTCTTATTCCTTTCTCTATCCCTCACTCTCTTTGCCACCTTTCTCAAGCACTTACATTCATTTTATACCACATTTGCTCATAACCTATTTAGGGCCAGAGTAGCGGCTGCTGCGAGGTCCCTATTGTTTTTCATTCCAATTATTATTATTATTATTATTATTATTATTATTGGTTGCACGGTGGACAAGTGGTTAGCACGTCCGCCGCCCAGTTCTGAAGACTCCGGTTCGAGTCCAGGCTCCGGCCTTCCTGGGTGGAGTTTGCATGTTCTCCCTGTGCCCGTGTGGGTCTTCTCCGGGTACTCCGGTCTCCTCCCACATTCCAAAGACATGCGTGGCAGGTTGATCGGGCGCTCCGAATTGTCCCTAGGTGTGCTTGTGAGTGTGGATGGTTGTTCGTCTCTGTGTGCCCTGCGATTGGCTGGCAACCAGTCCAGGGTGTCCCCCGCCTACTGCCCAGAGCCAGCTGAGATAGGCGCCAGCACCCCCCGCGACCCTTGTGAGGAATAAGCGGTCAAGGATGTATTATTATTATTATTATTATTATTATTATTATTATTATTATTATTATTATTATTATTATTATTAGGGCCCGAGCAGCTACTGCTGCGAGGTCCCTATTGTTTGGTTTGAATTATTAGGGCCCGGGCAGTAACCGCTGTGAGGTCCCTATTGTTTTTCGTTTGAATTATTATTATTATTATTATTATTATTAGGGCCCGAGCAGCTACCGCTGCTGTTTGTGTAATATTTTTCGTTCAAATTATTATTATTTGAGCCCGAACAGTGACCGATGTGAGGTCCCTATTGTTTTCATTCAAATTATTATTATTATCATCATTATTATTATTATTATTATTATTATTATTATTATTAGGGCCCGAGCAGCTACTGCTGTGAGGTCCCTATTGTTTTTCGTTCGAACTAGGGCCCGAGCAGCTACCGCTGTCCGTTGAGCCTATTAATCACAAGACATGGATACATACCGACGATGCCACGGATGCACAAAATGTATCTAGTTGTATGCAAGCTCACAAGACGGATAGAAGGAAGTGAGGCAAGCTCTCGCCACGGTACTATTTCCGGAATCTAATCATGTGACCAACTCAGAATCACTCTTAAAGGAAACTGCACACGTTTCAAAATAAAAGAGTTAGGATGGAAACAATCACAAGTATACAAACAGGAAGTATAATGAACAGAACATATCCTGATTATGGGGGACTTTAATATTCATGTGTGCTGCCCTGATAAACCACTGGCAAAGGACTTTTTGAGCATCATTGACTCATTTAATCTCGTGCAGTGTGTGTCTGGTCCCACACATGAAAAAGGTCATTTGTTAGACTTGGTTCTTTCCTATGGTCTCCCAGTGTCAAATCTAAAAATAATTGACAATGGGATATCTGATCATATGGCTGTCTGCTTTGATCTGCATTTTTATTCCACTGTTTCTGTTACATCGGCTGCTCCTGAGTCAAGGCGTAGAATTTTTAACCCCCTCACTGCTGATCAGTTCTCTGATGCCTTTGATGAGCTTTGTTTGCCCACTTCAAACACGGAAGAACTCAGCTCTTGGTTCCACTCAAGCTGCCTCAATATACTTGATTCAGTGGCTCCATTCAAATCTGTGCGACCCAATGTCAGACGTGAGCCCTGGTTCAATGAAAAAAACGCGTGTAGCCAAACGGGAGTGCCGCAAAGCGGAACGAAGGTGGAAATACTATTTAAAACTATTGATTTAGTACTTAAACCTTCTCAGCCTACATTCACAAACTCTTCCCCTGAAAATAACTTTCTTCAATTCTTTATTGAGAAGATTGACAAAGCTAGAGCACTCACCACCACCAACATCACTTCTGACCCTTCCATTCAAGTCCATGGCTCGGTGGTGCTAAACTCATTTGAAGTCATTTCTCTGCGATCTCGAGAAGATGTTGTCCACCAGATTAAGCCATCTGGCTCCCCATGTGATTCTGTTCCCCCTCATTTCTTTAACACTTTAATCACTGAGGCTAAGCCATTTGGCTTTGCTGCCATTTAGCCCCATAGGGCAGCCAATTGGCTGGATTAGCTTTCGCTAATATACTAGCCCAAGTGTGAAAAGCCCAACAATTTGCATGTTCTAATTTCCATGCCGACGGGACCATCCAAGTTGCTCGACTATTATGCAAATGTGGCAATTACTCTGTACGAATCTACTGCGAAAGTGAAACGATCTTTTGGCTTTCCAAAAAATGAGAAAGAGGCAGATCTCTTTCGAACTAGTGTACTTTTGTTTTTTTGTTGTTGTTGTTTTTTTTTTTGTTTTTTTTTAATCACACCACGGTATAACATTTCCACTGTTATGATCATAATGGAAAGGTGTTCTCTCCTCTGTTTTTCATAAAAGGTCAAAACTATTTGATTTGTATTTCTTGCTGAGATTTACTGCTGGAGCACACACTTAGAAATTGCTGCAATGAAATATACAAACAAATATGTGAAGCATGTGGATAGTGATATAGAAGACAAATGCTTATTTTTGAAATCTGAAGTCAGCTCTTTCTTCAACTATTCAAATTATTGTAAAAAGAGGTCTAGAAACAAGAAATGCTTTCAATATTTCAATGCTTTTTTTACCACAGTTTGACGTTTTAGTACAGATTTGATCAGTAATTGTGGAAGTTTATCGGACGATAATTGGCACTGTTACACCTCCTTTCTATATTTGCTACATGTATAATTCTATTGATCAAAACAACACACTGTTGCATGCTGGATTGTTTAGCCCTTATTTTGTGAAAATGATCACATCTTATGTGTTCATCAGACCATGTGGTGTTGCAGCTGTTGATCATCAATTATTTGCTGAAAAAGTCCTCAGTAATATTTCTACTTTTGTGATCACGGTGGAAAATTGTTTTATCCTCCTCTGTTTTTAGGAAAAGGTCAAAAAATGTGTTTTGTATTTCTTGCTGAGATTTATTGCTTGTGCACACACATGATTCAAACAAATTTTGTAATTAAATATAAATGGCTGAAATTAAATATAGACACAAATAAAAAAATATATTTTTGACATCTGAAGTGAAG
Source organism: Festucalex cinctus (assembly GCF_051991245.1). NCBI lineage: Eukaryota > Metazoa > Chordata > Actinopteri > Syngnathiformes > Syngnathidae > Festucalex > Festucalex cinctus. Next base: position 22,216,114 of record NC_135428.1, read on the forward strand.
TGTTGTAAAAAAAAAAAGAAACAAAAAAATGCTTTCAGTACTTCAATGCTTTTATTTACAAAAGTTTGACGTTTTATTACAGATTTTATCAAGAATTGTGGAAGTTATCTGAGCATAAGTGGCACTGCTACACCTCTTTTCTGCATATGTGATTGGATTATGTGATGGGTGCAGTTGCTGCTCACTCAATCATGTGGTGACAAAGAACTCATTGAATATTCAGTTCACTTGCAAAGAGGTCGTTATTTAGCAGGGTGTGCCTGGAAGCCGCTAATCTGGCAGGTAATGGCTGCATTTGTAAAACAAAGGTGCCTAGTTGTAGGCCACTGGGTTGTTGATACACAAAACACAGTGCCATTTGGATCACTTCTGGGGACTGGGGAGGGGTAAGGAAAACCCTGGGTTTGAAGTGTTAAAGAGGTTCTTCCGACTATCGGCAATTCAGTTCTCGCTATTATCAACAGTAGCCTGTCTTCTGGCGTAGTCCCCAAACAAATTTAAACATGCTGTGGTGCAACCTCTCCTGAAGAAACCTGGTCTAGACCAATGTGTGCTGTCAAATTTTAGGCCCATTTCCAAACTGCCTCTTATCTCTAAAATTCTGGAGAAAGTGGTACACATGCGCAACTAAGCACCTTCTTGGAGGAAAATAACATCTTGGAGGTTTTCCAGTCAGGCTTTAAGAGGATGCATAGCACAGAGTCAGCCCTGTTACGAGTTTTTAATGACATCCTCCTGGCAAATGACACTGGAGACTATGTATGTCTTATACTGTTAGACCTGACTGCAGCATTTGATACCGTGGACCACAGTATTCTGTTGGCTCGTTTACAACACCTGGTGGGCATTTGCGGTAGTGCTCTTGAATGGTTTCGATCCTACTTGGCCGACAGAACATTCTGTGTTCGCCTTGGGTGCTCCGAGTCCCACACCGCCCACTGTCATATGGTTTTCCGCAAGGATCTGTATTAGGCCCCATTCTATTCTCATTGTATCTACTGCCCTTGGGCTCCATCCTTAGAAAACATGGAATTTCTTTAAATTGCTATGCGGATGACAGTCAGATCTATGTCCCGCTTAGTAAAAAGGACGCTTTCTCATTGAGGCCTCTTTTGTCCTGTCTGGAAGACATCAAAGCCTGGATGGCTTTAAATTTCTTGAACTTCAATGAGAAGAAAACAGAAGTTAGGGTCTTTGGCCCCAGCGGCTCTTCTCATCCTGCCGACTTGGGTCCTCGGGCAAAATATCTGAAGCCAACAGCCTCAAACCTGGGTGTCAAGATGAACGGTGACTTTAAACTGGACCGGCAAATTGCCGCTGTTGTTAAATCCAGCTTTTTTCATCTTAGACAGCTGGCTAAGGTAAAAAATCTCCTATCTCAGCAGCACTTAGAAATGGTAATCCATGCCTTTGTTACATCTCGGCTGGATTTCACTTTATTTTGGGATCAGCCAGTGCTCCCTGCAGCGTCTCCAGCTTGTCCAAAATGCTGCTGCTCGTCTCCTCACTGGTGCCCGGAAGAGGGAACACATAACCCCTATCCTGGCCTCTCTTCACTGGCTGCCCGTGAAATTTAGAATCCATTTTAAGATTCTTCTGTTTGTTTTCAAATCTCTCAATGGTCTTGCCCCACCTTATCTCGCCGAGCTCTTGCAACCCTACACACCTGTACCGAGGGCTAAGCGGAGCCTTAGAGGAGATCGAGCCTTTGCTGTTGCCGGTCCCTCCCTTTGGAACGACCTTCCACTAAATATTAGGCAGTCCCCCTCGTTATCCTCTTTTAAAAGACGTCTTAAAACACATCTGTATTCTTTGGCTTTTGGCGCACCATGAGACTTGTTCTTGGTGTTTTGTGGTGTGTATGAGTTTGATGTTTAGCCTACTTATTTATGTATTTATTTATCTCTTTATTCACTACTTCTTATTTATTCACTGATGTAAAATGTATTTGCTTGTAAAAAAGAAACAACAAAAACAAACAAACAAACCTGTCTTCGCACTTCAAAATGTTTGCTTTGTTCTTGTTTTACTGCAAAACTGATGTTTATGTACAGCTTCTTTGTATACAGCAACGCCTGTTCTTAAAGCGCTTTATAAATAAAGTTCAATTGAGTTGAGTTAAATTACTTGCGTATTCGCGTGATCTAAAATAAATACAAAATACCGTAATATTTTGACATTAATGCATTTTATTATCTGAATGTCATTTGCAAACATTGATTAAATGCATGTACGCAATTGCATGCATGCGTGTATTGCTCAAAACATAACAGCATCATATCAATTAGGTGCAATTCAGCAATTATTAATTAATTAAACACAAATTACTTTTGTTTTATCTAAAGTCCCGTCGGGTGTTTTTAAAGTTAAATTTACCACCGAGCACACCAACTGGAGTCACCCCGCTCATTTTGGAACAACAGGCGTAGGAAATGCCGTGCTTGACCTAATCACTGACCTGCGCAGCCTTCAATGTAACCATCCAACTCTTATTTATTGTGCAATAATCTAATTGTAACAAGTATTTGTTATATGTTTTGATGCATTTTTATGCTTTTGGGAGGCTTGGAACGGATTTGGGCATTTACATGGAAAATGCATCTCTACTTACAAAATTTTCTACTTAAGAACTTTCTTCCAGAACCAATTAATTTCGTAAGTAGAGGTACCACTGTATCTACATGAATACATATACATACATATATATACACATATATATACATACATACATACATATACATACACACACATATATATATATATATATTTATATATATATATATATATATATATATATATATATATATATACACATACATACATATACATAGATATATATTAGAGCTGTCAAACGATTACATTTTTTAATCAGATTAATCACATCTTAGAATTTTGATTAATCATGATTAATCACTGCCTTAAAAACGCTTTTTTCCCCCCAACATATTTTGCCCGCTAAATTTGAAGCGCACCTGTTATGTGTTAATTTTTTCGACATTTAATGTTATGAGGACGTCTTCAAAAATTTATATCCACTGCACACGCTCATCCTGCTTTTTCTAATTGATTAATTACTTGCATAATTTAAACTGGGAATAAATTACCTACGGCATCTGTAAACATTTATTAAATGCTTTACTCCAATGCATGTCGTTATGTTTATTGCTCAAACTCCAACAGCTACCTTTAACGTAACCATCCGCTGTCGGCTAAAAAGGATCATCTGAGGTCAAAATTAATAGTGTGATTAATCTGTGGTAATACAATGATTCATGCGATAATTTTTTGTGATTAATTAATTAGTTAACGCTTTAACTTTGACAGCACTAATATATATATATATACCTTTTCATATCATTGTAAATCATTCAATACCATCCATCGCTTTTCGTGACCGCTTATTCCTCACAAGGGTCGCAGAGCCTATCCCAGCAGGTATAGGGCAGTAGGCAGGGTACACCCTGAACTGGTTGCCAGCCAATCGCAGGGCACACAGAGACGAACACCCCTTCACACTCACAGCTAGGGACAATTTAGAGTGTTCAAATAACCTGCCATGCATGTCTTTGGAATGTGGAGGAGACTGCAGTACCCGGAGAAGACCCACACAGGCACGGGGAGAACATGCAAACTCCATCCAGGAAGGCCAAAGCCCAGACTCAATCTTACCCCCTCAGTACTGGGAGGCATACGTGCTAACCAGTCATTCACCATGCCGCCTCATTCAATACCATTCCAGATAATTCCATATCTTTCAACAACATTCCACTTCATTCAAAATGATTCCATGTGTCTATACTTTTTCATTCAGCATTTCAGCATTCATATGCAATTTCTCCAGAAATTGCTTCATCTAGTTAATCTAAGAAACATTCTTACATTCTTAGTAATAATTGTAATTTTCCTTGTTGGATTATTCAAATTAAGTTATTGTGATGAGCTCATCAACGATGTGTTCGCTGGATTATTACTCACTGTTCCCTGTGCATCTCCGTAGCCAAAGGGGACTAGGCGTCTCGTAATTCTTGATGCATTCTCGTTGTGTTTCATTTAGTCAAGTTATGTGAATAAATAGTTAAAACCCTATTTATGTCTGCGCTTTTGGGATCCAAACCCTCAGCACACAACAATGATAAAGAGACCGCACTGTGACAAGGACACCCATTTCTCATTTAGCTGCTCACAAGTTTAAAGATTTTCCATCTCCCGTCTCTGTTATGACGCGAGTGTGGATCCCAGAAACGCGGACAACAGAGCAGCTTACAAAAATTTATTTACAAAATAGACACACACAAAAATCCAAACAGAAATCGCTTGCAAAGCAAGCAGGAAAAAACGGTAACAAAAAGCACACGTAACAACGCGGAAGTAACTAACAAAAAGGCTTGCACAAAATGGGCAAGGTGATTAACTGAAAGTGCTTACACAAAAAGGTAAGAGTCAGAATACAAAAAAATCACTACACTATAAAACTCACAACAAGGCAAAATCGAAGTACAGGCGAAGCGGAGTTCGAAGAATAGTCGAGGCTAGGCTTGGGCATTGGTGGCTGGCAAGTGAATAGTCCACCAAAAGACTGTGGTAGAAGTTGCTTCTTAAATAAACAAGACAATTGCTGATTAGTAGCAGCTGTGCAGTCTCAATGGCACCACCACAGGTCAGGCTACCACTGGAAGTACAACAACAAAAGAAAACAGAGCACAGCCTGCAGGCATGGAACATGACAGGTGCGTGAGAGAGCAGCCCGGGTCTCCTTCCACACCTTGTGGGCTCGTCGGAGGTGGTGCTGGATGGAGGGAATGGACACTTACTTCTCCTGGGTTGGGAAGAGCGGAGGCTGGTACCCGTAGGCTGCCATGAACGGGGAACGGTCAGTGGCGGATGAGATTAGCGTGTTGTGAGCGTATTCCACCCAAGGCAAGTGCGTAACCCAAGACGTGGGGTTGCTCTGGCAGACGCAACGGAGGGTGGCCTCAAGGTCCTGAAAAAAGTATAGACTTCAGCACCTGTCAAAATTTGATTGATGACCAATCAGGACCAATCAGAAGCCGTTATTTTGAATTAAGCCCCGCCCCCTTCCCGCCCCCATCCAATCAGAAACCGTTATTTTGAATTAAGCCCCGCCCACTTCCACCTTCTCATCCAATCAGAAGTCATTATTTTGAATTAATCCCGCCCCCATCCCACCCCCCTAACCAATCAGAAGCCGGGGACAGCACCTGTCAAAATTTGACAGATGCCCCCGCACCCCATCCAATCAGAAGTCGTTATTTTGAATTAAACCCCGCCCCCATCCCGCCCCCTAACCAATCAGAAGCCGGGGACAGCACCTGTCAAAATTTGACAGATGTCCCCAGCACCCCTCCCCTTACCCCCCTCCCCGCACCCCTAACCAATCAGAAGCCGGGGACAGCACCTGTCAAAATTTGACAGATGACCCAGCACCCCTCCCCTCACCCCCCTCCTGCACCCCAGCCCACCGCCTCCCTCCCCTTGGACATGTGTTTCCGGTAGATGTCGTGACCCCATCACCCCTCCCCTCACCCCTCTGAAGTTGTGGCTCTCAACCGAGTCGAGCAGGAAGCGCGCCCCCCCCCTTCCTGATACTTATCACTCGAGTCGTGATACAGGCCCCCCGCATCCCTCTGAAGTCGTGGTTCTCAACCGAGTCGAGCAGGAAGCGACCCCCGTCTTGCTGACACCTCTCACACGAGTCGTGTCACAGGTCCCCCCGCACCCCTCCCCATGTAAAATAGTGTGAGGCTCTCTTATTCGAGTGAAAGTGTTGTGAATAATAAAAACAAATGTAAACCATTTGCTTCATGTTTTTTAAAATAAATAAAAGAAACTTACCGGTGTTTCGGGGTGTGAAGTTGCGTAACCTTTGACGGGTTTTTCTTTTTAAAAAAAAATAAAGGACATTGTAGCGGGGTTGGTTTCTAACTGAAGGAGGTGAGGGGAATACAAACGAAAAAATAAAACGATATAGGTTCGTTATTTTTAAAAAGACAATTTCTGAACCGCCTGCACGTTCGTCGCTTGAAGACGTCTGACATTGTAAAAAAAGCTAAACGGGGGGTGGCGGAGAGGAGTGACTCCCTCTCCCATGGTGAACGGCGTCATCTTTTGGACTGACAGACGTGGAAGGTAGGTATTAGAATGTGATAAGTTTGTCTGTATTTTTAATTTTAAATAGAGTGAGGCGGGGGCGGCACGGTAGTCGAGTGGTTAGCACGTCCGCTTCCCAGTTCTGAGGTCTCCGGTTCGAGTCCAGGCTCGGACCTTCCTGGGTGGAGTTTGCATGTTCTCCCCGTGCCCGCGTGGGTCTTCTCCGGGTACTCCGGTCTCCTCCCACATTCCAAAGACATGCATGGCAGGTTAATTGGGCGCTCCGAATTGTCCCCTAGGTGTGAGTGTGCGTGTGAGTGTGGATGGTTGTTTGTCTCTGTGTGCCCTGCGATTGGTTGGCAACCAGTCCAGGGTGTCCCCCGCCTACTGCCCAGAGCCAGCTGAGATAGGCGCCAGCAGCCCCCGCGACCCTTGTGAGGAATAAGCGGTCAAGAAAATGGATGGATGGATGGATGGAATAGAGTGAGGCGTGAAATTAATCGGTTGATGTTTTGTGCGTTGTATTTGATAGCAATGCAATAAAGAAATTTTGGCAGGATGAACACAATAAAGTTAGTCTAATTTTGTCTACAAAAGTAAATTAGGGTATTAAAATGTTGATAATGATTGTAAAACCTAAAAATTTTATTCAAAGGTATTCAATTTGTAAATTATACATTTTGGATGATGGAACAATGCATGGCATTAGAGTAGCCTTTAAATATTAAGTGGGGTTAATTTTAAATTTTTGGGGACTGCAGATCGAAACTAGCATCGTACTAAATCTGCCGCGGCCATCTTTTTAATGTTACTGAACACTGTCCTTATAATAAACTAAACTCAACTCATTTACGTTTCGGTCACAAATGACACGTTTTATTTTTACATGGTATCAATTACAAGACGACGGATGCTAGAATTTGTACATTTTGTATATACGTGATGTTTACAGGTATGCTTAGACGTTGTTGAATTGAGTAGATTGAGTAGGGTCAGATGAAACGCCATATCATGTAAAATGAGATAACAAATTAATGGGCTAGACTCAATTCTTAGTTAGAGACCAATTGGTGTCTGTAGGACTGAGAATCATTCTTTGGCCTCTGGGTGCAGTTCCTCAAAGTAACCACCAGATGCCGCCAAACCTGTACAACTAAGCCACCCACTCAACAAAGACCGGACATACATTCCTTATAAGGCCATAAAGGGCCAGATACAAATTGAGTGTAAATAAATGATATCCTAAATTAAGTAATAATACACACAACACAATCTATATTCGACAATTGTTAACCTGATTTATGGAGCAATGTTTACAGCACATTGAGCCCAACTATGAAGTTTTGCTGTCTTTTCTTTTCTTTTCTTTTATTTACAATCGATACTGTCTTTTATCGCTGATAATATTGCTGTAACTGCATTGAAAAGATTACCTGTATGTATTGTTTGATTCAACAATGATATACAAGATGTGAAACAAGAACTAGAATTAACCTGTTAAGTTCCCTGAGAGAATTTGGGATCAACATGTCATGTATATACATGTTATTCATGCTTGCTTAATTAATATATCTATGATGTTATTTATTTTAACGTTTATCATTGTCGAATAGAGCCATGACCTTTGACATATTTTCATTCAACGTTGTGTGTTTATGACTCATGTGTAAAGTATGTATGACTCATATTTTCATTCAACGTTGTGTATCTATGACTCAATTGTAAAGTATTCATGACGTATCCTCATGACTCATCTGTGGAAAATTACTGAGAATGAGTCTCAACAAGTGCGCATTGATATGAGGAGATGCGGAAGGACACTTACCGGAAGAAATCAGTGATATGACCCAAGGTGATAAAAAGTTGTCACCAGCTGGGATCGACGGCCTTTTTCCCTGCGATGTGGTCTGGATGGAGTGTATTCCTGAAGATGGATTTATGGCTGTTTGGGATTAAGATTTTTTTTACGAAGGAACTTGGACTTAAAGCCGTGAATGGAATATTCTTCACTGATTGGGTAAAGTACAAAACTTTTATCAATAATGATGTATAATAGGAAGATATGAATGACTAATCGCGAGTTAGGGTGGGGGCCATTTAATACACTCTCATATCTTTAAATTATTTTTAGCCAAAAACATCTTATTGTGAATCAGGTCTTAAGCTTTTCCGAGAAATGATCAATCTTAGAAAGCTTTTGTAAAAGGTTATATTATTCTTGATCTCCTGTTTTCTATTTTATTTTATTTTTATTGATTTAAGGTTTTATCATTAAATGTGATTTTTATGATTTATATTGGTTATTTTATTATTGACAATAAAAATGTTAAAAGACAATTTTCGAGTCAATCATTTTATTGTTTTGTCAGTCTTTATTTTATTTAGTTTTGGTTTTATTCTTTTTGGACGTTTTATAAGTCCAAGGTCGTTTTATAAGACCTTATTGTTTGTCTTTGATTTTATTTGATTCCTTTTGGACATTTTATAAGTCCAAGGTCATTTTATAAGACCAAATAAAATAATTGAAAACTAATTGTGATTTAATTAGTTCATTTGTTTGTTTTAACTTTTATTTTATTTTTTTTTGGGACGTTTTATAAGTCCAAGGTCATTTTATAAGACCAAATAAAATAATTGAAAAACCAGTTGTGAATTAATTATTTTATTTGTTTCTTTTTAATTTTTATTTTATTTTTTTGTTGGACATTTTATAAGTCCAAGGTCGTTTTATAAGACCTTATTATTTGTCTTTGATTTTATTTTTATTTTTTGGACATTTTATAAGTCCAAGGTCGTTTTATAAGACCTTATTATTATTATTATGTTTTTTTTTTCCTTTTCCTTTTCTTTTTCTTTTTTTTCTTTTCCCCTTTCTTTTTTCCCTCTTCGAGGAGGACAACAGCAACGGACATTTGGAAAAAGGTAAGTGCACTCGAATAACATCTAATGAGTGTCTCCATCTGTATTAATAAAGTCAAATACTCCAGCTTGATATGTAACAAATCCGTATGATCTTAACAAGGATTATTAAATGACTAGGTCAATAACAAATGCAAACAACTTAGAAAAGTGGAGCTGCCAATTTAAGTGAGGTGTTCAGATTATCATTCCTGGGCTCTGTGTGTGTGGTTACTCACTCAGGATTGATAGGTGGATGAAAATGGATTGGCCTCATGATAAGAAGACAGTGAACAAACCTAGGTGAATCCACTTTGATATATCGGCTTATCTAATTCCCGTCTCCTCACGCTGACGCCTTAGAGCTGGTGAGGAAAAAGGGGAACTTCTAACCCTTTAATTGGAGAGTCGATCAGGACATATTTCCCGATTTAAGTCCTGCGGGTAAGCGGAAGTTGACAACGTGTATGTTTTTATTATTTTATGTTTATGATGTGTATAAGAGTACGCTGTTTGGGGAGGGACGGGAAAATTTGTTTACCTTTTTTTTGTGTTTAAAAAAGATAATAATTGTACTAGTTTAAAAAATACTGATTTCTGGAGAGATTCTGTAATCACAAACTCAGGCAGGAACTGCATGTGGACATTATTGGTCAGACGTCTGACAGCGTGTGTGTGTGTTTTGTTTTTTGTTTTTTTGTTTTTTTTGTGTTTTTTCCCCTTAGTAAAACAGACTGTTATATCTGATGCTTTAGTCTGAAGTATACTTTGTATTATCACACAAGCGATTCAATACCTTCTTTTTAAAACTAAGAGAATTTAAAGTATGAAACTTTGAGTTTCTTGATACGTTAAAAGATTTATACTCTACTTAACCATTAATCTTTAATCTTAAAGCTGTTCTTTGCAACAATTTAACCAAAGACATCTTCTTATTAGTAGATTAACACCTTAGTCTTTTACAAAGGGTATTCCTGTAAGCCCTTGGCTAATAGTTTTTTTTTAGAAAGGATCCACGGTTTGAATTTATGACGCCATCAAGGCATTATGTATATGAGGAAGGGTGTGTACAGTTTTATTTTAGGGCTGTAGCAATTCAAAATGGAATTTTCCACATTTACCAGATTTAAAGACACACTTATATGTTATCCTAAATGTTACAAGCGATTCTATGCCTTCTTTTTTAAAACTAAGAGAATTGAAAGTATGAAAGTTTGAGTTTCTTGATACGTTAAAAGATTTATACTCTACTTAACCCTTAATCTTAAAGCTGTTCTTTGCAACAATTTAACCAAAAACATCTTCTTATTAGTAGATTAACACCTTAGTCTCTTACAAAGGGTATTCCTGTAAGCCCTTGGCTAATAGTTTTTTAGAAAGGATCCACGGTTTGAATTTATGATGCCATAGATGCATTTGTACATGAAGAAGGGTGTGTACACTTTTATTTGAGGGCTGTAGCAATTCAAAATGGAATTTTCCACATTTACCAGATTTAAAGACACACTTATATGTTATCCTAAATGTGATTCACTGTGCAAAATAATAATACTAATGACACTAAATCACGAAAATACAAATAATTCTACAAAACAAAAAGGAACCTCACGGAGAGGCGTTGCTCATGTTCTAGTTGTAAACCTGCTTTGGGCATATATATTTTCTACAAATGTACCACTGAGAATATTTACGAGCTTGTAAATAAATTTTTGGAGCATTTAGCTGTGTTAAAATGCTCTTACCTCACCAAATACATGACCGAATTGGAGTTTTCCTCCATTCCCCCCTCTCTGAGAAATTCTGCTCTACAAAACACCAGCCCCACCCGACCTGAGAAAACAAGCTGTTGGCGGTCTTTGACATCATAAGGTTACCCTCTCTCACGTTTTTGTTGTACGTGTAGCTATATATTTTATGTTTTTGAGCTGTTGTATATAAGATTGCGTTGTACATAAGAATTTTACCCTCTCTTACGTTTTTGATGCGTTACAAAACTAATAAATGTACTGATTTTTTTTTAAAAAAAGGATTAGGCTTAGAGAAGGTGTTGGTGGCAGTCTCATGAACAGAGTGCGCAAGTTGTTTTAGCTCCTCTGCAGATGCGTACTTGTATAAACGGTTATTTTTCTGTTTCTAGTTTTGTTTCCGCTAGTGCTATAATTTGTGTCTATACGATTTTTATCGGATGTCTCTATGTATTTTTGTTGTTGTTTAAGTTTATGAGGTTTGTATATACGAATGCGCTGTGTGAAAATGGGTTTTACCCTTTATCGTTTTTGTAATATTTAAAAAAAAACAAATAATAAATATACTGTTTTTTTTTGTTTTTCTTAAACTGATTTATGAAAAGGACTTGTAATCGCAAACTTTTTTTTTTAAAGCAGTAACTGATTTAGGAGGAGGAGGGGCAATGTATTGTGGGGATCATACTTTTTGAAATCTTTAAGATGTTGTTTGTAAGAGTCTTCTGTCTTGATGTTAGCCTTTTTATTTGATTATGTATGAATGAAATATCTTCTAATTATTACCATGGCATCTTTCAACGGATACCCCTGTAAGGCTTAGGATAGTAGTTTTTTAGAAAGTTTTCGGGTATGAAATATGTTTTTATTAGGTTAGGGACATGGTGCGTACGTGAAGAAGGGTGATGTAGTTTTATTTTTGTTTTGTTTCCGTTTTAGTTTTTTAGGGGGATGCAGGCATCGTTTTATGGTGCCAGGTGTATTTTGTGCAAATAATATATGGATACTTACTTTTTATTTTTGGTTCTGTTTTGTTACCGATAGTGCCTTGTTTCGTGAAACCTTTATGGTTTTTTTTTTGTTTTTTGTTTTTTTGTTTTGTTTTTTTAACTTCCCCTTCGAGGACAAATAAAACGTCTTTAGACTTATCGCTAGCGAAGATGTAGCACGTTTAACACTCTAAATAGTTTTATCGCTGTACGACGTATTCGAACTAAGAGATCCCAAGTCTTTGTGAGTTTGTTTTTTTTTCTTTTAAATACTTAGTCGTCGTCGTCCGCGGAGGTCTCAAGAAAGGAAACGTTACTTTCCGTACCGTCCTCAGTCGGGCGATCGTCGGTTTGAGGAGACCCGGGCGGCGGGTTGTTCCCCTCTTCCTCAGCAATAGGGTCTAACGTCTGTAAATATAAACGTAGGTAACCTTCCTTTATTATTATTATTATTATTATTGATGTTATTAGGCTACATCGATTCGTCAAAAGTAGTTTACCGGGATGGATGCCGTAGACCCGAAGTCAGCAGACGATGTTGAGGGTAAGTTGCAAGCGGTCATGGGGCTAGAACTCCGGTAGGGTCCGTCGATAAAGGTTACGTTTGCCTCATCCTCTTCGACGTCCGAACGCTCAGGACTAGATGTTATAAGATTTGGCGGCTCGCTGAAAGTCTGCATACTTCTGGAGAGTTGTGGGGATGTCCAGAACGTTCTAACTCGATCCCCCGGATATGGTGGCACTGGTGAATCTCCTCAAAGATTATCAAACGTTCGCAATGTTAGTTTTTTTTTTTTCTCAAAGGGGGAGTGTTAGATAACGGCCGAGCGGTTAAATACTTTTATTAGCACGAGACCCCACAGGGGGCGTGGATTTTTACCAAAAAAAAAAAAAAAAAAAAGGTTGGTGGCGCTAAAACAACAGATTTTTTTTAAAATGAAGGTCAGAGAGTCTCCTTGATTCCTTCGCACATTAAAAACAATATGCGACTATTATAAAACATTTACCGTAAAATAAAACATCTTTGAATAAGTCCCCCTGTTTTAATCCGGGATAAAACATTTAACGATAATATTCGTCAGTAAAAACACAAGGGGTCTATAGTCTAAGGCTCTAAGCCGACGTTTAAAGCATGTAAAGACGTCGCTAAAGAGTAAACTCTCGGAATAACTTTACATTGTAAAACGTTAGCCTCACGAATAATTAGTCAATACAGGAATCGAGTAGGTAAATGTTGATTACAAATTTTAACGGCAGACGTACGCATTCAATAAAATTACAAGCGGGCATTTAATACTCGGCAAAGTCACGCCTAGTTTTAAAATCCGTAAAAACCATAAAAATGTGTAAACACGTTTTGTTTTGCTTTGTTTTGGAGGGACCGAGTATTTTGAAACATTTCATAGTAAACCGTAAGGAGAACTAAAAAGTTTCATAAAGGTAATAATTTGACTTTATAAAAAAAAAAAAACAGTACCTAACTAACTCAACTCGAGTTTATTTTATACAGCGCCTTCAAACAGTCTAAGCCATCGTAAACTTAATATCAAAAGTAGGTAAATATACGAATAAAAACGGATCTGAAATGAATAAGAAGTAGATGTGTAAATAAGTATCCATATATTATTAACATAAAATACATCAGACAGCTTAAAATGATACCAAGTAAACCAGATAACTTAAAAATGAATAAAATACCACAAGTAATTAAATATTCAATTCAATTCAAAAACGTTTTATTTGTCCTCGAGGGGCAAGTTAAAAAAAAAAAACATGAAACCAATGAACATTAAAAAAAAAAAAAAAAAAAAAAAAATACGAAAAATAATAAATAACAATAAAAAAACAAAAGAAAGTGCTCCGTGCTTCACACTAAAGTGCTACGTCAGTCAGTCTGTCGCAATTTGGGCCGGGAGGGGGTCACTGTTCAAGAGATTTAGTGTTCTGGGAACAAATGTAGTCCTCCTCCTCCGCCGCTATATTCGTCAGAGTGGGCGTCTCAGCCTGCTGAGATGATGGAAGCCACTCAAACATTCGATGATATTATTAACATAAAATACATCAGACAGCTTAAAATGATACCAAGTAAACCAGATAACTTAAAAATGAATAAAATACCACAAGTAATTAAATATTCAATTCAATTCAAAAACGTTTTATTTGTCCTCGAGGTGCAAGTTAAAAAAAAAAAAAAAAACATGAAACCAATGAACAAAAAAAAACAAAAAATACGAAAAATAATAAATAACAATAAAAAAAACTAGAGCTGCGAGCAGCTATAAAGGGCCCTCGCAGCCCGGGCCACGTTGGGGTCCTTGCGCGTTGGGGTACTTGCACGTTAGGGTACTGGCACGTTGGGGTACTGGCATATTGGAAGCAAAATTTCTTTGAAAATGTCACAATAAACGTTTACATGTAGAATATTTTTTTTGCCAGTGTGTGTCAAGCTCAACAGGTTTTGGTGATTGTTAAGACCTGGAAAAATCAGCGTCCTTTTTTATTTTTAGGCAATGAGTTGCCCTGATTGGTATTTTTTGTAAAAGTATATATACACATCATCGCTTGTTGTACTCATTGCACAATGTTACTTTTATTGTCCAAAGGGGCAATCAAAAATGAATAAAACAAAATGGAAACGTACATACGTTTGGATCGGTGTGAAGCCAGTGAACAATTTGAGTGGTGGAAACTAAAAGAATATTCATAAATGACTTAGTTATCACACTTAGAATGAGTTTACATTTTTTGTACAAAATACCGTATGTGTGTTTTTTTTTTATGCCTCAAGGGCTAGGTGGCGCTGTATTTATAACTGAATGTTGTCATAGAGATACCTTCAGGCCTTGATTATAAGCATACATGTCAAGTGTGGGATTTTTTTTGGAGCATGTACCGTGGAGTTATTAAGCATATCCTTCATTCACGATATTGCTTTTAATGTCCACAGAGGCTATCAAAAATAAATAAAAATATATATATGTTTGGATAAGTCTGATGCCAGTGAACATTTTGAGTGGTGGAAACTAAACAAATATTCATAAATGACTTAGTTATCACACTTAGAATGAGTTTACATTTTTTGTACAAAATACCGTATGTGGGGTATTTTTTTTTTTTATGCCTCAAGGGCTAGGTGGCGCTGCATATATAACTGAATGTTGTCATAGAGATAACTTCAGGCCTTGACGATAAACATACATGTCAAGTTTGGGATTTTTTGGAGCATGTACCGGGGAGTTATCAAGCATATCCTTTTTCATTGCGAAACACAAATTTTGATGCCCCGCCCTCATCATATAGTATTTCGAAAAGTCAAAAATTTTCCCCCTGTCGTTGGCTCAGGTCTTGACATGGTCCAGGTCAAGTCTTAACTCAGTCGGATGAAACGTGGAGAAGAAGTGGGCAAAAGTATGCCCCCTGTAAATGTGCAAAAATCATCAAAAATGGGACATTCAAAAATTCGTAGCTCACTTCCTGTTCATTTTAGCATATGGGTCCAAGAGACTTTTATGTAGGTCTTGGGCTCCCTCATACACCTAAAAATATTCGTCATTCTTGCTTAAACGTACAACCGGGGCTGCTTCGTTAAAAATTTCTAGGGGGCGCTATTGATTCTTTTTTTTAAAAATAGCACAATCAACAATAAAATATTGCTCATTGTACCAGGCCAGATGTGTGTGCCAAGTTTCATGAGTTTCTGTGCATGTTTAGACCCTCAAAACTGGCGTTGTTTTCTTGGCGAACAGCGCTTAGCCACGCCCACAGCAATTCGCGAAAACTCACAAACTTCGTGTTGTGACACCGTGAAGGCCGAAACCCTCATCTGAGAAAATATGAGGTAGGTCCAGTTAACGTGTTTGGAGAAAAACGTAGAAGAAAATTCGTAAGAAAAAAAAATGCCACTAGGTGGCGCTATCAGTAAGATGAAATATAAGTTCATAGATGTCTTTAGGGCTGGACTCTCATCAAATGTGTGAAATTTTGAGAAGATAGGATCACCTCGGTCAAGTTAATGCAGCTTTTATTGTCACGAAAAATCTTTAGAATTTGCGGCACCGTAGCGGCCACGCCCTTTGGTGAAAAGTTACAATATTCGGTGTGGGGCATGATCAACATCTTAAGGCTTTTCTGACCAATTTTCAACTGGATCCCTTCAACGAGCTCAGTGCAGTAGCTAAAAACGTAAAGTATGACATTTATTGTTACCACTAGGTGGCGCTATATGTATAACTAAATTTTATCATATAGATGTTTTCAGGCCGTGACTATTACATTGCCTGAGAAGTTTGAGATTTTTTGGAGCTTGAACATGGGAGTTATTAAGCATTTGCTCTTTCTGGACAAATGAAATTTTAAAGGCAATATTTGATGCCCCGCCCCCATCATATAGTATTTCGAAAAGGCAAGACTTTTTGCCCAGTTGTTCTCTCAGGTCTTGAGATGATAAATGCCAAGTTTGAAGTCAATTGGATGAAAAATGTTTGCAAAGGGGGAAAAATCATGACCACAGTGAATGTGCCAAAATAGGCCAAAATTGGACATAAAAAAAATTCATAGCTCATTTCCTGTACATTTTAGCTACATGGTCCCAATAGACTTTTTTGTGCGTCTCGGGGTGCTACACGTGCCTGCCAATTTTTGTTGCTCTAGCTCAAACGTGCCGGGCTTGGTTTTTATTTTTCTACGCTAGGGGGCGCTATAGAGTCGCGTTGTTATGACGACTTCATAATATAAAATTTTTCGCCGGGCCTGAGGAGTGTGCAAAGTTTGGTGAGTTTTCGTGAATGTTTAGGTACCCAAAATCGTGATCGTTTGCGGAGAATAAAGAAGAAGAAGAAGAAGAAGAAGAAGAAGAAGAAGAAGAAGAAGAAGAAGAAGAATAACTAGAGCTGCGAGCAGCTATAAAGGGCCCTCGCAGCCCGTGCCACATTGGGGTATTTGCACGTTGGGATACTTGCACGTTGGGGTACTCGCACATTGGGGTACTGGCACATTAGGAGCAAAATTTCTTTTAACATGGCATGATAAACCTTTACATGTGGATTTTTTTCCCCAGGTGTGATGTGTGTGTCAAGCTCAATGGGTTTTGGTGATTGTTAAGAGCTGCAAAAATCAGCGTCCTTTTTTATTTTTAGGGAATGAGTTGACCTGATTGGTATTTTTTGCAAAAGTATATATACCCATCATTGCTCGTACTCATTGCACGATGTTGCTTTTATTGTGAAGAGAGGCTATCAAAAATAAATAAAACAAAATAAAAAAGTACATATGTTTGGATCGGTCTGATACCAGTGAACATCTTGAGTAGTGGAAAAAGTAAAAGAATATTCATAAATGACTTAGTTATTACACTTACAATGAGTTCACAAATTTTGTACAAAATACCGTAAATGGGGTTGTTGTTTTTTTTTGGTTTTTTTTATGCCTCAAGGACTAGGTGGCGCTGTATTTATAACTGAATTTTGTCATAGAGATACCTTCACGCCTTGACTATAAATATACATGGCAAGTTTGGGATTTTTTGAAGCATGTACCGGGGAGTTATTAAGCATATCCTTCATTCACGATACTGCTTTTAACGCCCATAGAGGCTATCAAAAATAAATAAAAATAAATAAAAAATACGTATGTTTGGATAGGTCTGATGCCAGTAAACATTTTGAGTGGTGGAAAGTAAAAGAATATTCATAAATGACTTAGTTATCACAATGAGAATGAGTTTACAATTTTTGTAAAAATACCGTAAGTGGGGTATTTTTTTTTCATGCCTCAAGGGCTAGGTGGCGCTGCATATATAACTGAATGTTGTCATATAGATAGCTTCAGGCCTTGACTATAAACATACATGTCAAGTTTGTGATTTTTTGGAGCATGTCCCGGGGAGTTATTAAGCATATCCTTTTTCAGTGCGAAACACAAAATTTGATGCTCCGCCCTCATCATATAGTATTCCGAAAAGTCAAGAGTTTTCCCACTGTCGCTGGCTCAGGTCTTGACATGGCCCAGGTCAAGTCTGAAGTCAGTCGGATGAAACGTGTAGGAGAAGTGGGCAAAATTATGCCCCCTGTAAATGTGCTAAAATCGTAAAAAATGGGACATTCAAAAATTCGTAGCTCGCTTCCTGTTCATTTTAGCACATGGCTCCAAGAGACTTTTTTGTATGTCTTGGGCTCCCTCATACACCTAAAAATTTCCAAAGATCTTGCTTCAACGTACAAGCGGGGCTGCTTCGTTAAAAATTTCTAGGGGGCGCTATTGAGTCATTTTTGTAAAAATAGCACAATCCACGATAAAATATTGCTCATTTTGCCAGGCCAGATGTGTGTGCCAAGTTTCATGTGTTTCTGTGCCAGTTTAGGCTCTCAAAATTGGCGTTGTTTTCTTGGCAAACAGCGCTTAGCCACGCCCACAGCGATTCGTGAAAACTCACAAACTTTGTGTTGTGACATCATGAAGACCGAAACCCTCATCTGAGCAAATATGAGGTAGGTCCAGTTAACATGTTTGGAGAAGAACGTTGAAGAAAATTCGTAAGAAAAAAAATTGCCACTAGGTGGCACTATCAGTAAGATGAAATATAACTTCATAGATGTCTTTAGGGCTGGACTCTCATCAAATGTGTGAAATTTTGAGAAGATAGGATCATCTCGTTCAAGTTAATGCAGCTTTTATTGTCACGAAAAATCTTCAGACTTTGCGTCACCGTAGCGGCCACGCCCTTTGACGAAAAGTTACAATATTCGGTGTGGGGCATGATCAACATCTTAAGGCTTTTCTGACCAATTTTCAACTGGATCCCTTCAACGAGCTCAGCACAGTAGCTAAAAACGTAAAGTATGACATTTATTGTTACCACTAGGTGGCGCTATATGTAGAACCGAATTTTATCATATAGATGTTTTCAGGCTGTGACTATCAAGTTGTATGAGAAGTTTGAGATTTTTTGGAGCTTGAACATGGGAGTTATTAAGCATTTGCTCTTTTTGGACAAATGAAATTTTAAAGGCAATATTTGATGCCCCGCCCCCGTCATATAGTATTTCAAAAAGGCAAGACTTTTTGCCCAGTTGTTCTCTCAGGTCTTGAGATGATAAATGCCAAGTTTGAAGTCAATTGGATGAAGAATGTTTGCAAAGGGGGAAAAAGCATGACCACAGTGAATGTGCCAAAATCGGCCAAAATTGGACATAAAAAAATTCATAGCTCACTTTCTGTACATTTTAGCTACATGGTCCAAATAGACTTTTTTGTGCGTCTCGGGGTGCTTCAGGTGCCTGCCAATTTTCGTAGCTCTAGGTCAAACGTGCCAGGCTTGGTTTTTATTTTTTTACGCTAGGGGGCGCTATAGAGTCGCATAGTTATTACAACGGCAGAATATCAAATTTTTCGCCGGGCCTGAAGAGTGTGCAAAGTTTGGTGAGTTTTCGTAAATATTTAGGTCCTCAAAAATGAGATTGTTTGCGGAGAATAAAGAAGAAGAAGAAGAAGAAGAAGAAGAAGAAGAAGAAGAAGAAGAAGAAGAAGAAGAAGAATTTTTACAAAAACAATAGGGACCTCGCAGCGGTCGCTGCTCGGGCCCTAACTAGAGCTGCGAGCAGCTATAAAGGGCCCTCGCAGCCCGGGCCACATTGGGGTCCTTGCACGTTGGGGTACTTGCACGTTGGGGTACTGGCACGTTGGGGTACTGGCATATTGGAAGCAAAATTTCTTTGAAAATGGCATAATAAACGTTTACATGTAGAATATTTTTTTTGCCAGTGTGTGTGTCAAGCTCAACGGGTTTTGGTGATTGTTAAGACCTGCAAAAATCAGCGTCCTTTTTTATTTTTAGGCAATGAGTTGCCCTGATTGGTATTTTTTTGTCAAAGTGTATATACACATCATCGCTCGTTGTACTCATTGCACAATGTGACTTTTATTGTCCAAAGGGGCAATCAAAAATGAATAAAACAAAATGGAAACGTACATACGTTTGGATCGGTGTGAAGCCAGTGAACAATTTGAGTGGTGGAAACTAAAAGAATATTCATAAATGACTTAGTCATCACACTTAGAATGAGTTTACATTTTTTTGTACAAAATACCGTATGTGGGTTTTTTTTTTTATATAAGCCTCAAGGGCTAGGTGGCGCTGTATTTATAACTGAATGTTGTCATCGAGATACCTTCAGGCCTTGATTATAAGCATACATGTCAAGTGTGGGATTTTTTTTGGAGCATGTACCGTGGAGTTATTAATCATATCCTTCATTCACGATATTGCTTTTAATGTCCACAGAGGCTATCAAAAATAAATAAAAATATATATATGTTTGGATAAGTCTGATGCCAGTGAACATTTTGAGTGGTGGAAACTAAAAGAATATTCATAAATGACTTAGTTATCACACTTAGAATGAGTTTACATTTTTTGTACAAAATACCGTATGTGGGGTATTTTTTTTTTTATGCCTCAAGGGCTAGGTGGCGCTGCATATATAACTGAATGTTGTCATAGAGATAGCTTCAGGCCTTGACGATAAACATACATGTCAAGTTTGGGATTTTTTGGAGCATGTACCGGGGAGTTATTAAGCATATCCTTTTTCAGTGCGAAACACAAATTTTGATGCCCCGCCTTCAACATATAGTATTTCGAAAGGTCAAGATTTTTCCCCCTGTCGTTGGCTCAGGTCTTGACATGGTCCAGGTCAAGTCTTAACTCAGTCAGATGAAACGTGTAGGAGAAGTGGGCAAAAGTCTGCGCCCTGTGAATGTGCAAAAATTGTCAAAAATGGGACATTCAAAAATTCGTAGCTCACTTCCTGTTCATTTTAGCATATGGGTCCAAGAGACTTTTTTGTAGGTCTTGGGCTCCCTCATACACCTAAAAATATTCGTCGATCTTGCTTAAACGTACAACCGGGGCTGCTTCGTTAAAAATTTCGAGGGGGCGCTATTGAGTCATTTTTTTAAAAATAGCACAATCAACAATAAAATATTGCTCATTTTACCAGGCCAGATGTGTGTGCCAAGTTTCATGAGTTTCTGTGCATGTTTAGACCCTCAAAACTGGCGTTGTTTTCTTGGCGAACAGCGCTTAGCCACACCCACAGCAATTCGCGAAAACTCACAAACTTCGTGTTGTGACATCATGAAGGCCGAAACCCTCATCTGAGCAAATATGAGGTAGGTCCAGTTAACGTGTTTGGAGAAAAACATAGAAGAAAATTCGTAATAAAAAAAATTGCCACTAGGTGGCGCTATCAGTTAGATGAAATATAAGTCAGTAGATGTCTTTAGGGCTGGACTCTCATCAAATGTGTGAAATTTTGAGAAGATAGGATCATCTCGGTCAAGTTAATGCAGCTTTTATTTTCACGTAAAATCTTTAGATTTTGCATCACCGTAGCGGCCACGCCCTTTGGCGAAAAGTTACAATATTCGGTGTGGGGCATGATGAACATCTTAAGCCTTTTCTGACCAATTTTCAAATGGATCCCTTCAACAAGCTCAGCACAGTAGCTAAAAACGTAAAGTATGACATTTATTGTAACCACTAGGTGGCGCTATATGTATAACTGAATTTTATCATATAGATGTTTTCAGGCCGTGACTATTACGTTGCCTGAGAAGTTTGAGATTTTTTGGAGCTTGAACATGGGAGTTATTAAGCATTTGCTCTTTCTGGACAAATGAAATTTTAAAGGCAATATTTGATGCCCCGCCCCCGTCATATAGTATTTCAAAAAGGCAAGATGTTTAGCCCAGTTTTTCTCTCAGGTCTTGAGATGATAAATGCCAAGTTTGAAGTCAATTGGATGAAAAATGTTTGCAAAGGGGGAAAAAGCATGACCACAGTGAATGTGCCAAAATAGGCCAAAATTGGACATAAAAAAATTCATAGCTCATTTCCTGTACATTCTAGCTACATGGTCCCAATAGACTTTTTTGTGAGTCTCGGGGTGCTACACGTGCCTGCCAATTTTTGTTGCTCTAGCTCAAACGTGCCGGGCTTGGTTTTTATTTTTCTATGCTAGGGGGCGCTATAGAGTCGCGTTGTTATGACGACTTCATAATATCAAATTTTTCGCCGGGCCTGAGGAGTGTGCAAAGTTTGGTGAGTTTTCGTGAATGTTTAGGTACCCAAAATCGTGATCGTTTGCGGAGAATAAAGAAGAAGAAGAAGAAGAAGAAGAACTAGAGCTGCGAGCAGCTATAAAGGGCCCTCGCAGCCCGGGCCACGTTGGAGTCCTTGCACGTTGGGGTACTTGCACGTTAGGGTACTGGCACGTTGGGGTACTGGCATATTGGAAGCAAAATTTCTTTGAAAATGGCATAATAAACATTTACATGTAGAATATTTTTTTTGCCAGTGTGTGTCAAGCTCAACGGGTTTTGGTGATTGTTAAGACCTGCAAAAATCAGCGTCCTTTTTTATTTTTAGGCAATGAGTTGCCCTGATTGGTATTCTTTGTAAAAGTGTATATATACATCATCGCTCGTTGTACTCATTGCACAATGTTACTTTTATTGTCCAAAGGGGCAATCAAAAATGAATAAAACAAAATGGAAACGTACATACGTTTGGAACGGTGTGAAGCCAGTGAACAATTTGAGTGGTGGAAACTAAAAGAATATTCAGAAATGACTTAGTCATCACACTTAGAATGAGTTTACATTTTTGTGTACAAAATACCGTATGTGTTTTTTTAATTTTTATATAAGCCTCAAGGGCTAGGTGGCGCTGTATTTATAACTGAATGTTGTCATCGAGATACCTTCAGGCCTTGATTATAAGCATACATGTCAAGTGTGGGATTTTTTTTGGAGCATGTACCGTGGCGTTATTAAGCATATCCTTCATTCACGATATTGCTTTTAATGTCCACAGAGGCTATCAAAAATAAATAAAAATATATATATGTTTGGATAAGTCTGATGCCAGTGAACATTTTGAGTGGTGGAAACTAAAAGAATATTCATAAATGACTTAGTTATCATACTTAGAATGAGTTTACATTTTTTGTACAAAATACCGTATGTGGGGTATTTTTTTTTATGCCTCAAGGGCTAGGTGGCGCTGCATATATAACTGAATGTTGTCATAGAGATAGCTTCAGGCCTTGACGATAAACATACATGTCAAGTTTGGGATTTTTTGGAGCATGTACCGGGGAGTTATTAAGCATATCCTTTTTCAGTGCGAAACACAAATTTTGATGCCCCGCCTTCATCATATAGTATTTCGAAAGGTCAAGATTTTTCCCCCTGTCGTTGGCTCAGGTCTTGACATGGTCCAGGTCAAGTCTTAACTCAGTCAGATGAAACGTGTAGGAGAAGTGGGCAAAAGTCTGCGCCCTGTGAATGTGCAAAAATTGTCAAAAATGGGACATTCAAAAATTCGTAGCTCACTTCCTGTTCATTTTAGCATATGGGTCCAAGAGACTTTTTTGTAGGTCTTGGGCTCCCTCATACACCTAAAAATATTCGTCGTTCTTGCTTAAACGTACAACCGGGGCTGCTTCGTTAAAAACTTCTAGGGGGCGCTATTGAGTCATTTTTGTAAAAATAGCACAATCAACAATAAAATATTGCTAATTTTACCAGGCCAGATGTGTGTGCCAAGTTTCATGAGTTTCTGTGCATGTTTAGACCCTCAAAACTGGCGTTATTTTCTTGGCGAACAGCGCTTAGCCACACCCACAGCAATTCGCGAAAACTCACAAACTTCGTGTTGTGACATCATGAAGGCCGAAACCCTCATCTGAGCAAATATGAGGTAGGTCCAGTTAACGTGTTTGGAGAAAAACGTAGAAGAAAATTCATAAGAAAAAAAATTGCCACTAGGTGGCGCTATCAGTTAGATGAAATGTAAGTTAGTAGATGTCTTTAGAGCTGGACTCTCATCAAATGTGTGAAATTTTGAGAAGATAGGATCATCTCGGTCAAGTTAATGCAGCTTTTATTGTCACGAAAAATCTTTAGACTTTGCGGCACCGTAGCGGCCACGCCCTTTGGCGAAAAGTTACAATATTCGGTGTGGGGCATGATCAACATCTTAAGGCTTTTCTGACCAATTTTCAACTGGATCCCTTCAACGAGCTCAGCACAGTAGCTAAAAACGTAAAGTATGACATTTATTGTAACCACTAGGTGGCGCTATATGTATAACTGAATTTTGTCATATAGATGTTTTCAGGCCGTGACTATTACGTTGCCTGAGAAGTTTGAGATTTTTTGGAGCTTGTACATGGGAGTTATTCAGCATTTGCTCTTTCTGGACAAATGAAATTTTAAAGGCAATATTTGATGCCCCGCCCCCGTCATATAGTATTTCGAAAAGGCAAGACTTTTTGCCCAGCTGTTCTCTTAGGTCTTGAGATGATAAATGCCAAGTTTAAAGTCAATGGGATGAAAAATGTTTGCATAGGGGGAAAAAGCATGACCACAGTGAATGTGCCAAAATAGGCCAAAATTGGACATTAAAAAATTCATAGCTCACTTCCTGTACATTTTAGCTACATGGTCCCAATAGACTTTTTTGTGCGTCTCGGGGTGCTACACGTGCCTGCCAATTTTCGTTGATCTAGCTCAAACGTGCCAGGCTTGGTTTTTATTTTTCTATGCTAGGGGGCGCTATAGAGTCGCGTTGTTATAACGACTTCATAATATCAAATTTGTCGCCAGGCCTGAGGAGCGTGCAAAGTTCGGTGAGTTTTCGTGAATGTTTAGGTACCCAAAATCGCGATTGTTTGCGGAGATTAAAGAATAATAATAACTAGAGCTGCGAGCAGCTATAAAGGGCCCTCGCAACCCGGGCCACGTTGGGGTACTTGCACGTCGGGGTACTGGCACGTTGGGGTACTGTCAAATAGGACAAGACCATCTAAAATGTTTTTGACAAGCCTTGTGTGTGCAAAGTTTAATCAAAACGCAAAATATGGTGTGCAATTCCCAAAATAAATTCAAAATGGTGGACTTCCTTTTAGGTTTAGCATACGGCTACAGAATACCTTTTGTAGGTCTTAAGCTAATAGGTATGCCTCCCAGTTTTCATAAATCTTGGTCAAGTCATCTTTAGTTGTGTATCGCTTGAATCATACAATTGGAAATGCTCCATAAAAATGCATAGAGGGCGCTATTGAGCACAACGTTGGGTTACTTGCACGTCAGGGTACTGGCACGTTGGGGTACTGTTACATGGAACAAGGACCATTTAAAATGTTAGTTTTTTCCATGGCTTGTCTGTGCAAAGTTTAATGAGAAAGGCCAAAAATGATGTATAATTCCCAAAATAAAATCAAAATAGCGGACTTCCTCTTTGGTTTGGCAAATGGCTACATAATACTTTTTTGTAGGTCTAGCATAATCATACAATCGGAAATGCTTCATAAAAATGTCTAGAGGGCGCTATTTATTGCAAATTGCACAATAAATCTCTAAAAATTCATGTTCATGACAAGTCTGATGTGTTTGCAAAGTTTCATGAGTTTTCATGTGTATAAAAAAAAAAAAAAAGCAGCACTTGACAACTGTTACATGGAACAAGGACCATTTAAAATGTTACTTTTTTCCATGCCTTGTCTGTGCAAAGTTTAATGAAAAAGGCCAAAAATTATGTATAATTCCCAAAATAAAATCAAAATAGCGGACTTCCTCTTTGGTTTGGCAAATGGCTACATAATACTTTTTTGTAGGTCTAGCATAATCATACAATCGGAAAGGCTTCATAAAAATGTCTAGAGGGCGCTATTTATTGCAAATTGCACAATAAATCTCTGAAAATTCATGTTCATGACGAGTCTGATGTGTTTGCAAAGTTTCATGAGTTTTCATGTGTATAAAAAAAAAAAGCAGCACTTGACAAACAATGCATTGCTATGGCAACAGCGTGTTACAAAATAAAAAACTTTAGATTACTTTGCATCTTAAACATCTTAAGATGAAACACACCAAGTTTGAAGACAGTCGGATAAATTTTGTAGGAGGGGTTCGTTAAAATATGACCCCTGAAAAAGGCCACAAAAAATGGCAACAAATCCCATCATAAATCAAAATGGCAGACTTCCTGTTTGGTTTAGCACATGGTTCCAAGAGACTTTTTTGTACATCGTGGGCTCTTATGTATGCCTGCAAAAGAGGAGTTTTTTAGCTCAAAATGTGATGCCCGGCCCCTGGGGGACTTCCTGTTAGGTTAAGCACATGGCACCAAGAGACTTTTTTGTACATCCTGGACTGTTACATATGTCTACAATTTTTCGTCGCTCTAGCTGCTTCGTACAACTGGGAATGCTTCATTAATAAGATTTTTTTTCCTTTGCAAAAAGTGCATGCCACGACAACAGCGTGTGACGAAATAAAAAACTTTCAATCACTTTTCATTTTCAACATCTTAAGATGAATCACACCAAGTTTGAAGATGATCGGATAAACTCTGTAGGAGGAGTTTGTTAAAATATGACCCCTATGAAATGGCCCAAAAAAATGGCAACACATTCCAAAGTAAATCAAAATGGCGGACGTCCTGTTAGGTTTAGCATATGGTTCAAAAAGAGTTTTTTGTACCTCGAGGGCTGTTATATACCTCTACAAATTTTGGTAACTCTATGTGAAACGTACAGCCGGGTATGCTTTGTTAAAGAGGAGTTTTTTAGCTCAAAATGTGATGCCCGGCCCCTGGGGGACTTCCTGTTGGGTTTAGCACAGGGCACCAAGAGACTTTTTTGTACATCTTGGGCTGTTACATATGTCTACAAATTTTCGTAGCTCTAGCTGCTTCGTACAAATGGGAATGCTTCTTTAAGGATATTTTTTTTCCTTTAAAAACAGTGCATGCCATGACAACAGTGTGCGACGAAATACAAAGCTTTCAATAACTTTTCATCTTCAACATCTTAAGATGAATCACACCAAGTTTGAAGATGATCGGATAAACACTGTAGGAGGAGTTCGTTAAAATAAGACCCCAATGAAATGGCCAAAAAAATGGCAACACGTTCCAAAATAAATCAAAATGGTGGATTTCCTGTTAGGTTTAGCATATGGTTCAAAAAGAGTTTTTTGTAGGTCATAGCCTGTGACATATGTGTACCAATTTTCGTAGCTCTAGATTAAACGTACAACCGGCAATGCTTCGTGAAGTAAGAATTTTTAAACTCTAAATTTGATGCGCCGCCACCGTCATATAGTATATCAAAAACTTTTCATTTTTCACAATGATGTTGTCCCAGGTGTTGAGATGGTACATCCCAAGTTTGAAGTCAATCGGGTTAACCGTGTAGGAGAAGCGGGCAAAAGTATGACCCCTGTAAATGTGCAAAAATTGGCAAAAATTGGACATTTAAATACTCATACCTCACTTTCTGTCTATTTTAGGGTACACACTTCAAAGAGGTTTTTGTTCATTGGGATGTGCTACAGGTGCCACACAATTTTCATAGCCGTCGGACAATCGTAGCGGGACAGGGATCCGTTTAACCTATGTAGGGGGCGCTAAGGAGCCATTTTTCTGTTATCATGTATGGCGACTTTAAAATATCAAATTTTTCGCCAGGCCTGATGTGCGTGTAAAGTTTGGTGAGTTTTCGTTCACGTTTAGTGTCTCAAAAATGCGATTGTTTGCGGAGAAGAAAAAGAAGAATAATAAGAAGAATTCCTACAAAAACAATAGGGCCTCGCAGCGGCACCGCCGCCGCCGCTGCTCGGGCCCTAACTAGAGCTGCGAGCAGCTATAAAGGGCCCTCGCAGCCCGGGCCACGTTGGGGTACTTGCACGTTGGGGAACTTGCACATTGGGGTACTGGCACATTGGAAGCAGAATTTCTTTGAAAATGGCATGATAAACATGTGGACTTTTTTTTTTTTTTTTTGCCAGGTGTGATGAGTGTGTCAAGCTCAATGGGTTTTGGTGATTGTTAAGATCTGCAAAAATCAGCGTCTTTTTTTTATTTTTAGGCAATGAGTTGCTCTGATTGGTATTTTTCGTAAAAGTATATATACACACATCATCGCTCGTACTCATTGCACAATGTTGCTTTTATTGTCCATAGAGGCGATCAAAAAAAAAAATAAAACTAAATAAAAAATACGTATGTTTGGATCGGTCTGATACCAGTGAACATATTGAGTGGTGGAAAGTAAAAGAATATTCATAAATGACTTAGTTATCACACTTAGAATGAGTGTACATTTTTTGTACAAAATACCGTATGTGGGGTATTTTTTTTATTTTTTTTATATAAGCCTCAAGGGCTAGGTGGCGCTGTATTTATAACTGAATGTTGTCATAGAGATACCTTCAGGCCTTGATTATAAGCATACATGTCAAGTGTGGGATTTTTTTTGGAGCATGTACCGTGGAGTTATTAAGCATATCCTTCATTCACGATATTGCTTTTAATGTCCATAGAGGCTATCAAAAATAAATAAAAATATATATATGTTTGGATAAGTCTGATGCCAGTGAACATTTTGAGTGGTGGAAACTAAAATAATATTCATAAATGACTTAGTTATCACACTTAGAATGAGTTTACATTTTTTGTACAAAATACCGTAAGTGGGGTATTTTTTTTTCATGCCTCAAGGGCTAGGTGGCGCTGCATATATAACTGAATGTTGTCATAGAGATAGCTTCAGGCCTTGACGATAAACATACATGTCAAGTTTGGGATTTTTTGGAGCATGTATCGGGGAGTTATTAAGCATATCCTTTTTCAGTGCGAAACACAAATTTTGATGCCCCGCCCTCATCATATAGTATTTCCAAAAGTCAAGATTTTTCCGTCTGTTGTTGGCTCAGGTCTTGGCATGGTCCAGGTCAAGTCATAAGTCAGTCGGATAAAACGTGTAGGAGAAGTGGGCAAAAGTATGCCCTCTGAAAATGTGCAAAAATCGTAAAAAATGGGACATTCAAAAATTCGTAGCTCACTTCCTGTTCATTTTAGCATATGGGTCCAAGAGACTTTTTTGTAGGTCTTTGGCTCCCTCATACACCTAAAAATTTTCGTAGATCTTGCTTAAAGGTACAATCGGGGCTGCTTCGTTAAAAATTTCTAGGGGGCGCTATTGAGTCATTTTTGTAAAAATAGGACAATACATGATAAAATATTGCTCATTTTGCCAGGCCAGATGTGTGTGCCAAGTTTCATGAGTTTCTGCGCATGTTTAGACCATAAAAACTGGCATTGTTTTCTTGGCGAACAGTGCTTAGCCACGCCCACAGCGATTCGCGAAAACTTACAAACTTCGTGTTGTGACATCATGAAGGCCGAATCCCTCATCTGAGCAAATATGAGGTAGGTCCAGTTAACGTGTTTGGAGAAAAACGTAGAAGAAAATTCGTAAGAAAAAAAATTGCCACTAGGTGGCGCTATCAGTTAGATGAAATATAAGTCAGTAAATGTCTTTAGGGCTGGACTCTCATCAAATGTGTGAAATTTTGAGAAGATAGGATCATCTCGGTCAAGTTAATGCAGCTTTTATTTTCACGAAAAATCTTCAGACTTTGCGTCACCGTAGCGGCCACGCCCTTTGGCGAAAAGTTACAATATTCGGTGTGGGGCATGATCAACATCTTAAGGCTTTTCTGACCAATTTTCAAATGGATCCCTTCAACAAGCTCAGCACAGTAGCTAAAAACGTAAAGTATGACATTTATTGTAACCACTAGGTGGCGCTATATGTATAACTGAATTTTATCATCTAGATGTTTTCAGGCCGTGACTATTACGTTGCCTGAGAAGTTTGAGATTTTTTGGAGCTTGAACATGGGAGTTATTAAGCATTTGCTCTTTCTGGACAAATGAAATTTTAAAGGCAATATTTGATGCTCCGCCCCCGTCATATAGTATTTCGAAAAGGCAAGATGTTTTGCCCAGCTGTTCTCTCAGGTCTTGAGATGATAAATGCCAAGTTTGAAGTCAATTGGATGAAAAATGTTTGTAAAGGGGGAAAAAGCATGACCACAGTGAATGTGCCAAAATAGGCCAAAATTGGACATTAAAAAATTCATAGCTCACTTCCTGTACATTTTAGCTACATGGTCCCAATAGACTTTTTTGTGCGTCTCGGGGTGCTACACGTGCCTGCCAATATTCGTTGCTCTAGCTCAAACGTGCCGGGCTTGGTTTTTATTTTTCTACGCTAGGCGGCGCTATAGAGTCGCGTTGTTATAACGACTTCATAATAGCAAATTTTTCACCGGACCTGAGGAGTGTGCAAAGTTCGGTGAGTTTTCGTGAATATTTAGGTACCCAAAATCGCGATTGTTTGCGGAGAATAAAGAAGAAGAAGAAGAAGAAGAAGAAGAATAACTAGAGCTGCGAGCAGCTATAAAGGGCCCTCGCAGCCCGGGCCACGTTGGGGTCCTTGCACGTTGGGGTACTGGCACGTTGGGGTACTGGCATATTGGAAGCAAAATTTCTTTGAAAATGGCATAATAAACGTTTACATGTAGAATTTTTTTTTGCCAGTGTGTGTCAAGCTCAACGGGTTTTGGTGATTGTTAAGACCTGCAAAAATCAGCGTCCTTATTTATTTTTAGGCAATGAGTTGCCCTGATTGGTATTTTTTGTAAAAGTGTATATATACATCATCGCTCGTTGTACTCATTGCACAATGTTACTTTTATTGTCCAAAGGGGCAATCAAAAATGAATAAAACAAAATGGAAACGTACATACGTTTGGATCGGTGTGAAGCCAGTGAACAATTTGAGTGGTGGAAACTAAAAGAATATTCATAAATGGCTTAGTTATCACACTTAGAATGAGTTTACATTTTTTGTACAAAATACCGTATGTGTTTTTGTTTTGTTTTTATATTATGCCTCAAGGGCTATGCGGCGCTGTATTTATAACTGAATGTTGTCATAGAGATACCTTCAGGCCTTGATTATAAGCATACATGTCAAGTGTGGGATTTTTTTTGGAGCATGTACCGTGGAGTTATTATGCATATCCTTCATTCACGATATTGCTTTTAATGTCCACAGAGGCTATCAAAAATAAATAAAAATATATATATGTTTGGATAAGTCTGATGCCAGTGAACATTTTGAGTGGTGGAAACTAAAAGAATATTCATAAATGACTTAGTTATCACACTTAGAATGAGTTTACATTTTTTGTACAAAATACCGTATGTGGGGTATTTTTTTTTTATGCCTCAAGGGCTAGGTGACGCTGCATATATAACTGAATGTTGTCATAGAGATAGCTTCAGGCCTTGACGATAAACATATATGTCAAGTTTGGGATTTTTTGGAGCATGTACCGGGGAGTTATTAAGCATATCCTTTTTCAGTGCGAAACACAAATTTTGATGCCCCGCCTTCATCATATAGTATTTCGAAAAGTCAAGATTTTTCCCCCTGTCGTTGGCTCAGGTCTTGACATGGTCCAGGTCAAGTCTTAACTCAGTCAGATGAAACGTGTAGGAGAAGTGGGCAAAAGTCTGCCCCCTGTGAATGTGCAAAAATCGTCAAAAATGGGACATTCAAAAATTCGTAGCTCACTTCCTGTTCATTTTAGTATATGGGTCCAAGAGACTTTTTTGTAGGTCTTGGGCTCCCTCATACACCTAAAAATTTTCGTAGATCTTGCTTAAACGTACAACCGGGGCTGCTTCATTAAAAATTCCTAGGGGGCGCTATTGAGTCATTTTTGTAAAAATAGCACAATCAACAATAAAATATTGTTCATTTTACCAGGCCAGATGTGTGTGCCAAGTTTCATGAGTTTCTGTGCATGTTTAGACCCTCAAAACTGGCGTTGTTTTCTTGGCGAACAGTGCTTAGCCACGCCCACAGCGATTCGCGAAAACTCACAAACTTCGTGTTGTGACATCATGAAGGCCGAAACCCTCATCTGAGCAAATATGAGGTAGGTCCAGTTAACGTGTTTGGAGAAAAACGTAGAAGAAAATTCGTAAGAAAAAAAATTGCCACTAAGTGGCGCTATCAGTTAGATGAAATATAAGTCAGTAGATGTCTTTAGGGCTGGACTCTCATCAAATGTGTGAAATTTTGAGAAGATAGGATCATCTCGGTCAAGTTAATGCAGCTTTTATTTTCACGAAAAATCTTCAGACTTTGCGTCACCGTAGCGGCCACGCCCTTTGGCGAAAAGTTACAATATTCGGTGTGGGGCATGATCAACATCTTAAGGCTTTTCTGACCAATTTTCAAATGGATCCCTTCAACAAGCTCAGCACAGTAGCTAAAAACGTAAAGTATGACATTTATTGTAACCACTAGGTGGCGCTATATGTATAACTGAATTTTATCATATAGATGTTTTAAGGCCGTGACTATTACGTTGCCTGAGAAGTTTGAGATTTTTTGGAGCTTGAACATGGGAGTTATTAAGCATTTGCTCTTTCTGGACAAATGAAATTTTAAAGGCAATATTTGATGCCCCGCCCCCGTCATATAGTATTTCAAAAAGGCAAGATGTTTTGCCCAGTTGTTCTCTCAGGTCTTGAGATGATAAATGCCAAGTTTGAAGTCAATTGGATGAAAAATGTTTGCAAAGGGGGAAAAAGCATGACCACAGTGAATGTGCCAAAATCGGCCAAAATTGGACATTAAAAAATTCATAGCTCACTTCCTGTACATTTTAGCTACATGGTCCCAATAGACTTTTTTGTGCGTCTCGGGGTGCTACACGTGCCTGCCAATTTTTGTTGCTCTAGCTCAAACGCGCCGGGCTTGGTTTTTATTTTTCTACGCTAGGGGGCGCTATCGAGTCGCATTGTTATGACGACTTCATAATATCAAATTTTTCGCCGGGCCTGAGGAGTGTGCAAAGTTCGGTGAGTTTTCGTGAATGTTTAGGTACCCAAAATCGCGATCGTTTGCGGAGAATAAAGAAGAAGAAGAATAATAATAACTAGAGCTGCGAGCAGCTATAAAGGGCCCTCGCAACCCGGGCCACGTTGGGGTACTTGCACGTCGGGGTACTGGCACGTTGGGGTA
Organism: Festucalex cinctus; assembly: GCF_051991245.1. Lineage (NCBI taxonomy): Eukaryota > Metazoa > Chordata > Actinopteri > Syngnathiformes > Syngnathidae > Festucalex > Festucalex cinctus. The sequence goes on from NC_135428.1 coordinate 22,248,808, forward strand.
CTGTCAAATAGGACAAGACCATCTAAAATGTTTTTGACAAGCCTTGTGTGTGCAAAGTATAATCAAAACGCAAAATATGGTGTGCAATTCCCAAAATAAATTCAAAATGGTGGACTTCCTTTTAGGTTTAGCATACGGCTACAGAATACCTTTTGTAGGTCTTAAGCTAATAGGTATGCCTCCCAGTTTTCATAAATCTTGGTCAAGTCATCTTTAGTTGTGTATCGCTTGAATCATACAATTGGAAATGCTCCACAAAAATGCATAGAGGGCACTATTGAGCACAACGTTGGGTTACTTGCACGTCAGGGTACTGGCACGTTGGGGTACTGTTACATGGAACAAGGACCATTTAAAATGTTATTTTTTTCCATGGCTTGTCTGTGCAAAGTTTAATGAGAAAGGCCAAAAATGATGTATAATTCCCAAAATAAAATCAAAATAGCGGACTTCCTCTTTGGTTTGGCAAATGGCTACATAATACTTTTTTGTAGGTCTAGCATAATCATACAATCGGAAATGCTTCATAAAAATGTCTAGAGGGCGCTATTTATTGCAAATTGCACAATAAATCTCTAAAAATTCATGTTCATGACAAGTCTGATGTGTTTGCAAAGTTTCATGAGTTTTCATGTGTATAAAAAAAAAAAAAAAAAGCAGCACTTGACAACTGTTACATGGAACAAGGACCATTTAAAATGTTAGTTTTTTCCATGCCTTGTCTGTGCAAAGTTTAATGAAAAAGGCCAAAAATGATGTATAATTCCCAAAATAAAATCAAAATAGCGGACTTCCTCTTTGGTTTGGCAAATGGCTACATAATACTTTTTTGTAGGTCTAGCATAATCATACAATCGGAAAGGCTTCATAAAAATGTCTAGAGGGCGCTATTTATTGCAAATTGCACAATAAATCTCTGAAAATTCATGTTCATGACGAGTCTGATGTGTTTGCAAAGTTTCATGAGTTTTCATGTGTATAAAAAAAAAAAGCAGCACTTGACAAACAATGCATTGCTATGGCAACAGCGTGTTACAAAATAAAAAACTTTCGATTACTTTGCATCTTAAACATCTTAAGATGAAACACACCAAGTTTGAAGACAGTCGGATAAATTTTGTAGGAGGGGTTCGTTAAAATATGACCCCTGAAAAAGGCCACAAAAAATGGCAACAAATCCCATCATAAATCAAAATGGCAGACTTCCTGTTTGGTTTAGCACATGGTTCCAAGAGACTTCTTTGTACATCGTGGGCTCTTATGTATGCCTGCAAATTATCATAGCGCTAGGTGAAACGTACAACCGGGAATGCTTTGTTAAAGAGGATTTTTTTAGCTCAAAATGTGATGCCCGGCCCCTGGGGGACTTCCTGTTGCGTTTAGCACATGGCACCAAGAGACATTTTTGTACATCCTGGGCTGTTACATATGTCTACAATTTTTCGTCGCTCTAGCTGCTTCGTACAACTGGGAATGCTTCATTAAGAAGGATTTTTTTCCTTTGCAAAAAGTGCATGCCACGATAACAGCGTGTGACGAAATAAAAAACTTTCAATAACTTTTCATTTTCAACATCTTAAGATGAATCACACCAAGTTTGAAGATGATCGGATAAACTCTGTAGGAGCAGTTTGTTAAAATATGACTCCTATGAAATGGCCAAAAAAAAATGGCAACACATTCCAAAGTAAATCAAAATGGCGGACGTCCTGTTAGGTTTAGCATAAGGTTCAAAAAGAGTTTTTTGTACCTCGAGGGCTGTTATATACCTCTACAAATTTTGGTAACTCTAGGTGAAACGTACAGCCGGGTATGCTTTGTTAAAGAGGAGTTTTTTTTAGCTCAAAATGTGATGCCCGGCCCCTGGGGGACTTCCTGTTGGGTTTAGCACAGGGCACCAAGAGACTTTTTTGTACATCTTGGGCTGTTACATATGTCTACAAATTTTCGTAGCTCTAGCTGCTTCGTACAACTGGCAATGCTTCTTTAAGGATACTTTTTTTCCTTTGCAAACAGTGCATGCCATGACAACAGCGTGCGACGAAATACAAAGCTTTCAATAACTTTTCATCTTCAACATCTTAAGATGAATCACACCAAGTTTGAAGATGATCGGATAAACACTGTAGGAGGAGTTCGTTAAAATAAGACCCCAATGAAATGGCCAAAAAAATGGCAACACGTTCCAAAATAAATCAAAATGGTGGACTTCCTGTTAGGTTTAGCATATGGTTCAAAAAGAGTTTTTTGTAGGTCATAGTCTGTTACATATGTGTACCAATTTTCGTAGCTCTAGATTAAACGTACAACCGGCAATGCCTCGTGAAGTAAGAATTTTTAAACTCTAAATTTGATGCGCCGCCGCTGTCATATAGTATATCAAAAACTTTTCATTTTTCACAATGATGTTGTCCCAGGTGTTGAGATGGTACATCCCAAGTTTGAAGTCAATCGGGTTAACCGTGTAGGAGAAGCGGGCAAAAGTATGACCCCTGTAAATATGCAAAACTGGGCCAAAATTGGACATTTAAATACTCATACCTCACTTTCTGTCTATTTTAGGGTACACACTTCAAAGAGGTTTTTGTTCATTGGGATGTGCTACAGGTGCCACACAATTTTCATAGCCGTCGGACAATCGTAGCAGGACAGGGATCCGTTTAACCTATGTAGGGGGCGCTAAGGAGCCATTTTTCTGTTATCATGTATGGCGACTTTAAAATATCAAATTTTTCGCCAGGCCTGATGTGCGTGTAAAGTTTGGTGAGTTTTCGGTCACGTTTAGTGTCTCAAAAATGCGATTGTTTGCGGAGAAGAATAATAATAAGAATAATAATAAGAAGAATTCCTACAAAAACAATAGGGCCTCGCAGCGGCACCGCCGCCGCCGCTGCTCGGGCCCTAACTAGAGCTGCGAGCAGCTATAAAGGGCCCTCGCAGCCCGGGCCACGTTGGAGTCCTTGCACGTTGGGGTACTTGCACGTTAGGGTACTGGCACGTTGGGGTACTGGCATATTGGAAGCAAAATTTCTTTGAAAATGGCATAATAAACATTTACATGTAGAATATTTTTTTTGCCAGTGTGTGTCAAGCTCAACGGGTTTTGGTGATTGTTATGACCTGCAAAAATCAGCGTCCTTTTTTATTTTTAGGCAATGAGTTGCCCTGATTGGTATTTTTTGTAAAAGTGTATATATACATCATCGCTCGTTGTACTCATTGCACAATGTTACTTTTATTGTCCAAAGGGGCAATCAAAAATGAATAAAACAAAATGGAAACGTACATACGTTTGGATCGGTGTGAAGCCAGTGAACAATTTGAGTGGTGGAAACTAAAAGAATATTCAGAAATGACTTAGTCATCACACTTAGAATGAGTTTGCATTTTTTTGTACAAAATACCGTATGTGGTTTTTTTTTTTTATATAAGCCTCAAGGGCTAGGTGGCGCTGTATTTATAACTGAATGTTGTCATCGAGATACCTTCAGGCCTTGATTATAAGCATACATGTCAAGTGTGGGATTTTTTTGGGAGCATGTACCGTGGAGTTATTAAGCATATCCTTCATTCACGATATTGCTTTTAATGTCCACAGAGGCTATCAAAAATAAATAAAAATATATATATGTTTGGATAAGTCTGATGCCAGTGAACATTTTGAGTGGTGGAAACTAAAAGAATATTCATAAATGACTTAGTTATCACACTTAGAATGAGTTTACATTTTTTGTACAAAATACCGTATGTGGGGTATTTTTTTTTTATGCCTCAAGGGCTAGGTGGCGCTGCATATATAACTGAATGTTGTCATAGAGATAGCTTCAGGCCTTGACGATAAACATACATGTCAAGTTTGGGATTTTTTGGAGCATGTACCGGGGAGTTATTAAGCATATCCTTTTTCAGTGCGAAACACAAATTTTGATGCCCCGCCTTCATCATATAGTATTTCGAAAGGTCAAGATTTTTCCCCCTGTCGTTGGCTCAGGTCTTGACATGGTCCAGGTCAAGTCTTAACTCAGTCAGATGAAACGTGTAGGAGAAGTGGGCAAAAGTCTGCCCCCTGTGAATGTGCAAAAATTGTCAAAAATGGGACATTCAAAAATTCGTAGCTCACTTCCTGTTCATTTTAGCATATGGGTACAAGAGACTTTTTTGTAGGTCTTGGGCTCCCTCATACACCTAAAAATATTCGTCGTTCTTGCTTAAACGTACAACCGGGGCTGCTTCGTTAAAAACTTCTAGGGGGCGCTATTGAGTCATTTTTGTAAAAATAGCACAATCAACAATAAAATATTGCTCATTTTACCAGGCCAGATGTGTGTGCCAAGTTTCATGAGTTTCTGTGCATGTTTAGACCCTCAAAACTGGCGTTGTTTTCTTGGCGAACAGCGCTTAGCCACGCCCACAGCAATTCGCGAAACTCACAAACTTCGTGTTGTGACATCATGAAGGCCGAAACCCTCAACATTTGTCACACTTAGAATGAGTGTACATTTTTTGTACAAAATACCGTATGTGGGGTATTATTATTTTTTTTATATATATATATATATATGCCTCAAGGGCTAGGTGGCGCTGTATTTATAACTGAATTTTGTCATAGAGATACCTTCACGCCTTGACTATAAATATACATGTCAAGTTTGGGATTTTTTGAAGCATGCACCGGGGAGTTATTAAGCATATCCTTCATTCACGATATTGCTTTTAATGTCCACAGAGGCTATCAAAAATAAATAAAAATATATATATGTTTGGATAAGTCTGATGCCAGTGAACATTTTGAGTGGTGGAAACTAAAAGAATATTCATAAATGACTTAGTTATCACACTTAGAATGAGTTTACATTTTTTGTACAAAATACCGTATGTGGGGTATTTTTTTTTTTATGCCTCAAGGGCTAGGTGGCGCTGCATATATAACTGAATGTTGTCATAGAGATACTTTCAGGCCTTGATGATAAACATACATGTCAAGTTTGGGATTTTTTGGAGCATGTACCGGGGAATTAAGCATATCCTTTTTCAGTGCGAAACACAAATTTTGATGCCCCGCCTTCATCATATAGTATTTCGAAAAGTCAAGATTTTTCCCCCTGTCGTTGGCTCAGGTCTTGACATGGTCCAGGTCAAGTCTGAAGTCAGTCGGATGAAACGTGTAGGAGAAGTGGGCAAAAGTATGCCCCCTGTAAATGTGCAAAAATCGTCAAAAATGGGACATTCAAAAATTCGTAGCTCACTTCCTGTTCATTTTAGCATATGGGTCCAAGTGACTTTTTTGTAGGTCTTGGGCTTCCTAATACACCTAAAAAAATTTGTAGCTCTTGCTTAAACGTACAACTGGGGCTGTTTCGTTAAAGATTTCTAGGGGGCGCTATTGAGTCATTTTTGTAAAAATAGCACAATCGACGATAAAAAATTGCTCATTTTGCCAGGCCAGCTGTGTGTGCCAAGATTCGTGTGTTTCTGTGGCAGTTTAGGCCCTCAAAATTGGCGTTGTTTTCTTGGCGAACAGCGCTTAGCCACGCCCACAGCGATTCGCGAAAACTCACAAACTTCATGTTGTGACAGCATGAAGGCCGACACCCTCATCTGAGCAAATATGAGGTAGGTCCAGTTAACATGGTTGGAGAAAAACATTGAAGAAAAATCGTGAGAAAAAAAATTGCCAGTAGGTGGCGCTATCAGTAAGATGAAATATAAGTTTGTAGATGTCTTTAGGGCTGGACTCTCATCAATTGTGTAAAATTTTGAGAAGATAGCATCATCTCGGTCAAGTTAATGCAGCTTTTGTTGTCACGAGAAATCTTCAGACTTTGCGGCACCGTAGCGGCCACGCCCTTTGGCGAAAAGTTACAATATTCGGTGTGGGGCATGATCAACATCTTAAGGCTTTTCTGACCAATTTTCAACTGGATCCCTTCAACGAGCTCAGCACAGTAGCTAAAAACGTAAAGTATGACAATTATTGTTACCACTAGGTGGCGCTACATGGATAACTGAATTTTATCATATAGATGTTTTCAGGCCGTGACTATTAAGTTGCCTGATAAGTTTGAGATTTTTTGGAGCTTGAACATGGGAGTTATTAAGCATTTGCTCTTTCTGGACAAATGAAATTTTAAAGGCAATATTTGATGCCCCGCCCCCGTCATATAGTATTTCGAAAAGGCAAGATTTTTTCCCCAGTTGTTCTCTCAGGTCTTGAGATGATAAATGCCAAGTTTGAAGTCAATTGGATGAAAAATGTTTACAAAGGGGTCAAAAGCATGACCACAGTGAATGTGCCAAAATAGGCCAAAATTGGACATTAAAAAATTCATAGCTCACTTCCTGTACATTTTAGCTACATGGTCCCAATAGACTTTTTTGTGCGTCTCGGGGTGCTACACGTGCCTGCCAATTTTCGTTGCTCTAGCTCAAACATGCCGGGCTTGGTTTTTATTTTTCTATGCTAGGGGGCGCTATAGAGTCGCGTTGTTATGACGACTTCATAATATCAAATTTTTCGCCGGGCCTGAGGAGTGTGCAAAGTTTGGTGAGTTTTCGTAAATGTTTAGGTACCCAAAATCGTGATCGTTTACGGAGAAGAAGAAGAATAATAATAATAATAATAATAATAATAATAATAATAATCCGATCGAAAAACAATAGGGACCTCGCAGCGGTAGCTGCTCGGGCCCTAACTAGAGCTGCGAGCAGCTATAAAGGGCCCTCGCAGCCCGGGCCACGTTGGAGTCCTTGCACGTTGGGGTACTTGCACGTTAGGGTACTGGCACGTTGGGGTACTGGCACGTTGGGGTACTGGCATATTGGAAGCAAAATTTCTTTGAAAATGGCATAATAAACGTTTACATGTAGAATATTTTTTTTGCCAATGTGTGTCAAGCTCAACGGGTTTTGGTGATTGTTAAGACCTGCAAAAATCAGCGTCCTTTTTTATTTTTAGGCAATGAGTTGCCCTGATTGATATTTTTTGTAAAAGTGTATATATACATCATCGCTCGTTGTACTCATTGCACAATGTTACTTTTATTGTCCAAAGGGGCAATCAAAAATGAATAAAACAAAATGGAAACGTACATACGTTTGGATCGGTGTGAAGCCAGTGAACAATTTGAGTGGTGGAAACTAAAAGAATATTCAGAAATGACTTAGTCATCACACTTAGAATGAGTTTAAATTTTTTTGTACAAAATACCGTATGTGTTTTTTTTTTTTTTTATATAAGCCTCAAGGGCTAGGTGGCGCTGTATTTATAACTGAATGTTGTCATCGAGATACCTTCAGGCCTTGATTATAAGCATACATGTCAAGTGTGGGATTTTTTTTGGAGCATGTACCGTGGAGTTATTAAGCATATCCTTCATTCACGATATTGCTTTTAATGTCCACAGAGGCTATCAAAAATAAATAAAAATATATATATGTTTGGATAAGTCTGATGCCAGTGAACATTTTGAGTGGTGGAAACTAAAAGAATATTCATAAATGACTTAGTTATCACACTTAGAATGAGTTTACATTTTTTGTACAAAATACCGTATGTGGGGTATTTTTTTTTTATGCCTCAAGGGCTAGGTGGCGCTGCATATATAACTGAATGTTGTCATAGAGATAGCTTCAAGCCTTGACGATAAACATACATGTCAAGTTTGGGATTTTTTGGAGCATGTACCGGGGAGTTATTAAGCATATCCTTTTTCAGTGCGAAACACAAATTTTGATGCCCCGCCTTCATCATATAGTATTTCGAAAGGTCAAGATTTTTCCCCCTGTCGTTGGCTCAGGACTTGACATGGTCCAGGTCAAGTCTTAACTCAGTCAGATGAAACGTGTAGGAGAAGTGGGCAAAAGTCTGCCCCCTGTGAATGTGCAAAAATAGTCAAAAATGGGACATTCAAAAATTCGTAGCTCACTTCCTGTTCATTTTAGCATATGGGTCCAAGAGACTTTTTTGTAGGTCTTGGGCTCCCTCATACACCTAAAAATATTCGTCGTTCTTGCTTAAACGTACAACCGGGGCTGCTTCGTTAAAAACTTCTAGGGGGCGCTATTGAGTCATTTTTGTAAAAATAGCACAATCAACAATAAAATATTGCTCATTTTACCAGGCCAGATGTGTGTGCCAAGTTTCATGAGTTTCTGTGCATGTTTAGACCCTCAAAACTGGCGTTATTTTCTTGGCGAACAGCGCTTAGCCACACCCACAGCAATTCGCAAAAACTCACAAACTTCGTGTTGTGACATCATGAAGGCCGAAACCCTCATCTGAGCAAATATGAGGTAGGTCCAGTTAACGTGTTTGGAGAAAAACGTAGAAGAAAATTCGTAAGAAAAAAAATTGCCACTAGGTGGCGCTATCAGTTAGATGAAATATAAGTCAGTAGATGTCTTTAGGGCTGGACTCTCATCAAATGTGTGAAATTTTGAGAAGATAGGATCATCTCGGTCAAGTTAATGCAGCTTTTATTTTCACGAAAAATCTTCAGACTTTGCGTCACCGTAGCGGCCACGCCCTTTGGCGAAAAGTTACAATATTCGGTGTGGGGCATGATCAACATCTTAAGGCTTTTCTGACCAATTTTCAAATGGATCCCTTCAACAAGCTCAGCACAGTAGCTAAAAACGTAAAGTATGACATTTATTGTAACCACTAGGTGGCGCTATATGTATAACTGAATTTTATCATATAGATGTTTTCAGGCCGTGACTATTACGTTGCCTGAGAAGTTTGAGATTTTTTGGAGCTTGAACATGGGAGTTATTAAGCATTTGCTCTTTCTGGACAAATGAAATTTTAAAGGCAATATTTGATGCCCCGCCCCCGTCATATAGTATTTCAAAAAGGCAAGATGTTTTGCCCAGTTGTTCTCTCAGGTCTTGAGATGATAAATGCCAAGTTTGAAGTCAATTGGATGAAAAATGTTTGCAAAGGGGGAAAAAGCATGACCACAGTGAATGTGCCAAAATCGGCCAAAATTGGACATTAAAAAATTCATAGCTCACTTCCTGTACATTTTAGCTACATGGTCCCAATAGACTTTTTTGTGCGTCTCGGTGTGCTACACGTGCCTGCCGATTTTTGTTGCACTAGCTCAAACGTGCCGGGCTTGGTTTTTATTTTTCTACGCTAGGGGGCGCTATTGAGTCGCATTGTTATGACGACTTAATAATATCAAATTTTTCGCCGGGCCTGAGGAGTGTGCAAAGTTCGGTGAGTTTTCGTGAATGTTTAGGTACCCAAAATCGCGATTGTTTGCGGAGAATAAAGAAGAAGAAGAAGAAGAAGAAGAAGAAGAAGAAGAAGAAGAAGAAGAAGAAGAAGAAGAATTTTTACAAAAACAATAGGGACCTCGCAGCGGTCGCTGCTCGGGCCCTAATAATAATAATAATAATAATTTTTACAAAAACAATAGGGACCTCGCAGCGGTCGCTGCTCGGGCCCTAATAATAATAATAATAATAATAATAATAATAATAATAATAATAATAATAATAATAATAATAATTTTTACAAAAACAATAGGGACCTCGCAGCGGTCGCTGCTCGGGCCCTAATAATAATAATAATAATAATAATAATAATTTTTACAAAAACAATAGGGACCTCGCAGCGGTAGCTGCTCGGGCCCTAATAATAACTAGAGCTGCGAGCAGCTATAAAGGGCCCTCGCAGCCCGGGCCACGTTGGAGTCCTTGCACGTTGGGGTACTTGCACGTTAGGGTACTGGCACGTTGGGGTACTGGCACGTTGGGGTACTGGCATATTGGAAGCAAAATTTCTTTGAAAATGGCATAATAAACGTTTACATGTAGAATATTTTTTTTGCCAGTGTGTGTCAAGCTCAACGGGTTTTGGTGATTGTTAAGACCTGCAAAAATCAGCGTCCTTTTTTATTTTTAGGCAATGAGTTGCCCTGATTGATATTTTTTGTAAAAGTGTATATATACATCATCGCTCGTTGTACTCATTGCACAATGTTACTTTTATTGTCCAAAGGGGCAATCAAAAATGAATAAAACAAAATGGAAACGTACATACGTTTGGATCGGTGTGAAGCCAGTGAACAATTTGAGTGGTGGAAACTAAAAGAATATTCAGAAATGACTTAGTCATCACACTTAGAATGAGTTTACATTTTTTTGTACAAAATACCGTATGTGTTTTTTTTTTTTTTTTTATATAAGCCTCAAGGGCTAGGTGGCGCTGTATTTATAACTGAATGTTGTCATCGAGATACCTTCAGGCCTTGATTATAAGCATACATGTCAAGTGTGGGATTTTTTTGGGAGCATGTACCGTGGAGTTATTAAGCATATCCTTCATTCACGATATTGCTTTTAATGTCCACAGAGGCTATCAAAAATAAATAAAAATATATATATGTTTGGATAAGTCTGATGCCAGTGAACATTTTGAGTGGTGGAAACTAAAAGAATATTCATAAATGACTTAGTTATCACACTCAGAATGAGTTGACATTTTTTGTACAAAATACCGTATGTGGGGTATTTTTTTTTTATGCCTCAAGGGCTAGGTGGCGCTGCATATATAACTGAATGTTGTCATAGAGATAGCTTCAGGCCTTGACGATAAACATACATGTCAAGTTTGGGATTTTTTGGAGCATGTACCGGGGAGTTATTAAGCATATCCTTTTTCAGTGCGAAACACAAATTTTGATGCCCCGCCTTCATCATATAGTATTTCGAAAGGTCAAGATTTTTCCCCCTGTCGTTGGCTCAGGACTTGACATGGTCCAGGTCAAGTCTTAACTCAGTCAGATGAAACGTGTAGGAGAAGTGGGCAAAAGTCTGCCCCCTGTGAATGTGCAAAAATTGTCAAAAATGGGACATTCAAAAATTCGTAGCTCACTTCCTGTTCATTTTAGCATATGGGTCCAAGAGACTTTTTTGTAGGTCTTGGGCTCCCTCATACACCTAAAAATATTCGTCGTTCTTGCTTAAACGTACAACCGGGGCTGCTTCGTTAAAAACTTCTAGGGGGCGCTATTGAGTCATTTTTGTAAAAATAGCACAATCAACAATAAAATATTGCTAATTTTACCAGGCCAGATGTGTGTGCCAAGTTTCATGAGTTTCTGTGCATGTTTAGACCCTCAAAACTGGCGTTATTTTCTTGGCGAACAGCGCTTAGCCACACCCACAGCAATTCGCGAAAACTCACAAACTTCGTGTTGTGACATCATGAAGGCCGAAACCCTCATCTGAGCAAATATGAGGTAGGTCCAGTTAACGTGTTTGGAGAAAAACGTAGAAGAAAATTCGTAAGAAAAAAAATTGCCACTAGGTGGCGCTATCAGTTAGATGAAATATAAGTCAGTAGATGTCTTTAGGGCTGGACTCTCATCAAATGTGTGAAATTTTGAGAAGATAGGATCATCTCGGTCAAGTTAATGCAGCTTTTATTTTCACGAAAAATCTTCAGACTTTGCGTCACCGTAGCGGCCACGCCCTTTGGCGAAAAGTTACAATATTCGGTGTGGGGCATGATCAACATCTTAAGGCTTTTCTGACCAATTTTCAAATGGATCCCTTCAACAAGCTCAGCACAGTAGCTAAAAACGTAAAGTATGACATTTATTGTAACCACTAGGTGGCGCTATATGTATAACTGAATTTTATCATATAGATGTTTTCAGGCCGTGACTATTACGTTGCCTGAGAAGTTTGAGATTTTTTGGAGCTTGAACATGGGAGTTATTAAGCATTTGCTCTTTCTGGACAAATGAAATTTTAAAGGCAATATTTGATGCCCCGCCCCCGTCATATAGTATTTCAAAAAGGCAAGATGTTTTGCCCAGTTGTTCTCTCAGGTCTTGAGATGATAAATGCCAAGTTTGAAGTCAATTGGATGAAAAATGTTTGCAAAGGGGGAAAAAGCATGACCACAGTGAATGTGCCAAAATAGGCCAAAATTGGACATTAAAAAATTCATAGCTCACTTCCTGTACATTTTAGCTACATGGTCCCAATAGACCTTTTTGTGCGTCTCGGGGTGCTACACGTGCCTGCCAATTTTCGTTGCTCTAGCTCAAACGTGCCGGGCTTGGTTTTTATTTTTCTATGCTAGGGGGCGCTATAGAGTCGCGTTGTTATAACGACTTCATAATATCAAATTTTTCGCCGGACCTGAGGAGTGTGCAAAGTTCGGTGAGTTTTCGTGAATATTTAGGTACCCAAAATCGCGATCGTTTGCGGAGAATAAAGAAGAAGAAGAAGAAGAAGAAGAAGAAGAAGAAGAATTTTTACAAAAACAATAGGGACCTCGCAGCGGTCGCTGCTCGGGCCCTAATAACTAGAGCTGCGAGCAGCTATAAAGGGCCCTCGCAGCCCGGGCCACGTTGGGGTACTTGCACGTTGGGGAACTTGCACATTGGGGTACTGGCACATTGGAAGCAGAATTTCTTTGAAAATGGCATGATAAACATGTAGATTTATTTTTTTTTGCCAGGTGTGATGAGTGTGTCAAGCTCAATGGGTTTTGGTGATTGTTAAGATCTGCAAAAATCAGCGTCTTTTTTTTAATTTTTAGGCAATGAGTTGCCCTGATTGGTATTTTTCGTAAAAGTATATATACACACATCATCGCTCGTACTCATTGCACAATGTTGCTTTTATTGTCCATAGAGGCGATCAAAAAAAAAAAAAAAAAACTAAATAAAAAATATGTATGTTTGGATCGGTCTGATACCAGTGAACATATTGAGTGGTGGAAAGTAAAAGAATATTCATAAATGACTTAGTTATCACACTTACAATGAGTTTACAATTTTTGCAAAAATACCGTAAGTGAGGCATTTTTTTTTTTATGCCTCAAGGACTAGGTGGCGCTGTATTTATAACTGAATTTTGTCATAGAGATACCTTCAGGCCTCGACTATAAATATACATTTCAAGTATGGGATTTTTTGGAGCATGTACCGTGGAGTTATTAAGCATATCCTTCATTCACGATATTGCTTTTAATGTCCATAGAGGCTATCAAAAATACATAAAACTAAATAACAAAAATATGTGTGTTTGGTTAGGTCTGATGCCAGTGAATATTTTGAGTGGTGGAAAGTAAAAGAATATTCCTAAATGACTTAGTTATCACACATAGAATGAGTTTACATTTTTTGTACAAAATACCGTAAGTGGGGTATTTTTTTTTCATGCCTCAAGGGCTAGGTGGCGCTGCATATATAACTGAATGTTGTCATAGAGATACCTTCAGGCCTTGACGATAAACATACATGTCAAGTTTGGGATTTTTTGGAGCATGTATCGGGGAGTTATTAAGCATATCCTTTTTCAGTGCGAAACACAAATTTTGATGCCCCGCCCTCATCATATAGTATTTCCAAAAGTCAAGATTTTTCCGTCTGTTGTTGGCTCAGGTCTTGGCATGGTCCAGGTCAAGTCATAAGTCAGTCGGATAAAACGTGTAGGAGAAGTGGGCAAAAGTATGCCCCCTGAAAATGTGCAAAAATCGTCAAAAATGGGACATTCAAAAATTCGTAGCTCACTTCCTGTTCATTTTAGCATATGGGTCCAAGAGACTTTTTTGTAGGTCTTTGGCTCCCTCATACACCTAAAAATTTTCGTAGATCTTGCTTAAACGTACAATCGGGGCTGCTTCGTTAAAAATTTCTAGGGGGCGCTATTGAGTCATTTTTGTAAAAATAGGACAATACATGATAAAATATTGCTCATTTTGCCAGGCCAGATGTGTGTGCCAAGTTTCATGAGTTTCTGCGCATGTTTAGACCATCAAAACTGGCGTTGTTTTCTTGGCGAACAATGCTTAGCCACGCCCACAGTGATTCGCGAAAACTCACAAACTTCGTGTTGTGACATCATGAAGGCCGAAACCCTCATCTGAGCAAATATGAGGTTGGTCCAGTTAACGTGTTTGGAGAAAAATGTACAAGAAAATTCGTAAGAAAAAAAATTGCCACTAGGTGGCGCTATCAGTAAGATGAAATATAAGTACGTAGATGTCTTTAGGGCTGGACTCTCATCAAATGTGTGAAATTTTGAGAACATAGGATCATCTCGGTCAAGTTCATGCAGCTTTTATTGTCACGAAAAATCTTCAGACTTTGCGGCACCGTAGCGGCCACGCCCTTTGGCGAAAAGTTACAATATTCGGTGTGGGGCATGATCAACATCTTAAGGATTTTCTGACCAACTTTCAACTGGATCCCTTCAACGAGCTCAGCGCAGTAGCTAAAAACGTAAAGTATGACATTTATTGTTACCACTAGGTGGTGCTATATGTATAACTGAATTTTATCATATAGATGTTTTCAGGCCGTGACTATTACGTTGCCTGAGAAGTTTGAGATTTTTTGGAGCTTGAACATGGGAGTTATTAAGCATTTGCTCTTTCTGGACAAATGAAATTTTAAAGACAATATTTGATGCCCCGCCCCCATCATATAGTATTTCTAAAAGGCAAGACTTTTTGCCCAGTTGTTCTCTCAGGTCTTGAGATGATAAATGCCAAGTTTGATGTGAATTGGATGAAAAATGTTTGCAGAGGGGGAAAAAGCATGACCACAGTGAATGTGCCAAAATAGGCCAAAATTGGACATAAAAAAATTCATAGCTCATTTCCTGTACATTTTAGCTACATGGTCCCAATAGACTTTTTTGTGCGTCTCGGGGTGCTACACGTGCCTGCCAATTTTCGTTGCTCTAGCTCAAACGTGCCAGGCTTGGTTTTTATTTTTCTACGCTAGGGGGCGCTATAGAGTCGCGTTGTTATGACGACTTCATAATATAAAATTTTTCGCCGGGCCTGAGGAGTGTGCAAAGTTTGGTGAGTTTTCGTGAATGTTTAGGTCCTCAAAAATGCGATCGTTTACGGAGAAGAAGAAGAAGAAGAAGAAGAATAACTAGAGCTGCGAGCAGCTATAAAGGGCCCTCGCAGCCCGGGCCACGTTGGGGTCCTTGCACGTTGGGGTACTGGCATATTGGAAGCAAAATTTCTTTGAAAATGGCATAATAAACGTTTACATGTAGAATATTTTTTTTTGCCAGTGTGTGTCAAGCTCAACGGGTTTTGGTGGTTGTTAAGACCTGCAAAAATCAGCGTCCTTTTTTATTTTTAGGCAATGAGTTGCCCTGATTGGTATTTTTTGTAAAAGTGTATATACACATCATCGCTCGTTGTACTCATTGCACAATGTTACTTTTATTGTCCAAAGGGGCAATCAAAAATGAATAAAACAAAATGGAAACGTACATACGTTTGGATCGGTGTGAAGCCAGTGAACAATTTGAGTGGTGGAAACTAAAAGAATATTCATAAATGACTTAGTTATCACACTTAGAATGAGTGTACATTTTTTGTACAAAACACCGTATGTGGGTTTTTATATATATATATATATATATATATATATATATATATATATATATATATATATATATATATATATATATATAAATGCCTCAAGGGCTAGGTGGCGCTGTATTTATAACTGAATGTTGTCATAGAGATACCTTCAGGCCTTGATTATAAGCATACATGTCAAGTGTGGGATTTTTTTTGGAGCATGTACCGTGGAGTTATTAAGCATATCCTTCATTCACGATATTGCTTTTAATGTCCATAAAGGCTATCAAAAATAAATAAAAAAATATATATGTTTGGATAAGTCTGATGCCAGTGAACATTTTGAGTGGTGGAAACTAAAAGAATATTCATAAATGACTTAGTTATCACACTTAGAATGAGTTTACATTTTTTGTACAAAATACCGTATGTGGGGTATTTTTTTTTTATGCCTCAAGGGCTATGTGGCGCTGCATATATAACTGAATGTTGTCATAGAGATAACTTCAGGCCTTGACGATAAACATACATGTCAAGTTTGGGATTTTTTGGAGCATGTACCGGGGAGTTATCAAGCATATCCTTTTTCATTGCGAAACACAAATTTTGATGCCCCGCCCTCATCATATAGTATTTTGAAAAGTCAAAAATTTTCCCCCTGTCGTTGGCTCAGGTCTTGACACGGTCCAGGCCAAGTCTTAACTCAGTCGGATGAAACGTGTAGGAGAAGTGGGCAAAAGTCTGCCCCCTGTGAATGTGCAAAAATCGTCAAAAATTGGACATTCAAAAATTCGTAGCTCACTTCCTGTTCATTTTAGCATATGGGTACAAGAGACTTTTTTGTAGGTCTTGGGCTCCCTCATACACCTAAAAATATTCGTCGTTCTTGCTTAAACGTACAACTGGGGCTGTTTCGTTAAAGATTTCTAGGGGGCGCTATTGAGTCATTTTTGTAAAAATAGCACAATCGCCGATAAAAAATTGCTCATTTTGCCAGGCCAGCTGTGTGTGCCAAGTTTCGTGTGTTTCTGTGCCAGTTTAGGCCCTCAAAATTGGCGTTGTTCTCTTGGCGAACAGCGCTTAACCACGCCCACAGCGACTCGCGAAAACTCACAAACTTCGTGTTGTGACAGCATGAAGGCCGACACCCTCATCTGAGCAAATATGAGGTAGGTCCAGTTAACATGGTTGGAGAAAAACATTGAAGAAAAATCGTAAGAAAAAAAATTGCCAGTAGGTGGCGCTATCAGTAAGATGAAATATAAGTTTGTAGATGTCTTTAGGGCTGGACTCTCATCAATTGTGTACAATTTTGAGAAGATAGCATCATCTCGGTCAAGTTAATGCAGCTTTTGTTGTCACGAGAAATCTTCAGACTTTGCGGCACCGTAGCGGCCACGCCCTTTGGCGAAAAGTTACAATATTCGGTGTGGGGCATGATCAACATCTTAAGGCTTTTCTGACCAATTTTCAACTGGATCCCTTCAACGAGCTCAGCACAGTAGCTAAAAACGTAAAGTATGACAATTATTGTTACCACTAGGTGGCGCTACATGGATAACTGAATTTTATCATATAGATGTTTTCAGGCCGTGACTATTAAGTTACCTGATAAGTTTGAGATTTTTTGGAGCTTGAACATGGGAGTTATTAAGCATTTGCTCTTTCTGGACAAATGAAATTTTAAAGGCAATATTTGATGCCCCGCCCCCGTCATATAGTATTTCGAAAAGGCAAGATTTTTTCCCCAGTTGTTCTCTCAGGTCTTGAGATGATAAATGCCAAGTTTGAAGTCAATTGGATGAAAAATGTTTGCAAAGGGGGAAAAAGCATGACCACAGTGAATGTGCCAAAATAGGCCAAAATTGGACATAAAAAAATTCATAGCTCACTTCCTGTACATTTTAGCTACATGGTCCCAATAGACTTTTTTGTGCGTCTCGGGGTGCTACACGTGCCTGCCAATTTTTGTTGCTCTAGCTCAAACGTGCCGGGCTTGGTTTTTATTTTTCTACGCTAGGGGGCGCTATCGAGTCGCATTGTTATTACGACTTAATAATATCAAATTTTTCGCCGGGCCTGAGGAGTGTGCAAAGTTCGGTGAGTTTTCGTGAATGTTTAGGTACCCAAAATCGCGATCGTTTGCGGAGAATAAAGAAGAAGAAGAATAATAATAACTAGAGCTGCGAGCAGCTATAAAGGGCCCTCGCAGCCCGGGCCACGTTGGGGTACTTGCACATTAGGGTACTGGCACATTAGGGTACTGGCACGTTGGGGTACTGGCATATTGGAAGCAAAATTTCTTTGAAAATGGCATAATAAACGTTTACATGTAGAATATTTTATTTGCCAGTGTGTGTCAAGCTCAACGGGTTTTGGTGATTGTTAAGACCTGCAAAAATCTGCGTCCTTATTTTTAGGCAATGAGTTGCCCTGATTGGTATTTTTTGTAAAAGTGTATATATACATCATCGCTCGTTGTACTCATTGCACAATGTTACATTTATTGTCCAAAGGGGCAATCAAAAATGAATAAAACAAAATGGAAACGTACATACGTTTGGATCGGTGTGAAGCCAGTGAACAATTTGAATGGTGGAAACTAAAAGAATATTCATAAATGACTTAGTTATCACACTTAGAATGAGTTTACATTTTTTGTACAAAATACCGAATGTGTTTCTTTTTTTTTATATATATTATGCCTCAAGGGCTAGGTGGCGCTGTATTTATAACTGAATGTTGTCATAGAGATACCTTCAGGCCTTGATTATAAGCTGTTGAATTGAGTGGATTGAGTGGGTCAGATGAAACGCCATATCATGTAAAATGAGATAACAAATTAATGGACTAGACTCAATTCTTAGTTCGAGACCAATTGGTGTCTACATGAGTGAAAACCAAACCAAATGGCCTCTGTGTGTAGCTCCCTAAAGCAACCACCAGATGCCGCCAAACCGGTACAACCAAGCTGCACTCAGCACAGCTCGGGCATACCATATAAGGTAACGGAAGTGGCCAAATACAAATTAAAAGTAAATAAAAGGTATCCTGAATTAAGTAATAATACACACACACAATCTATATTCGACAATTGTTAGCCTGAATTATGGATCAATGCTTACAGCACATTGAAGCCACTATGAAGCTTTGCTGTCTTTTCTTTTAATTACAAGCGATACTGTCTTTTAATCGCTGATAAGATTGCTGTAACTGCATTGAGTGTAAAGAATACCTGTATGCAATTGTTTTCTCCCGACATTGTCATACAAGATGTGTAACATGAAATAGAATCAGCCTGTTAAGATTCCCTGAGAGAATTTGGGATTTAACATGTCATGTATATACATGTTATTCATGCTTGCTTAGTTATGTTTAGAATATTATCATACATTATGTTGATTTGATGTTTGTGACTATCAAATAAGAGCCAAGACCGTTGAATTGTAACTGAGACTTTAGCAGCACGATGAATTTCCTGTTTGAAAAACAGGAACTGGTTGCTAAGCTACGCAAGCCACAGAGCGCAACCTGGTTCAACAGTTTCCTGTGTGCGCTGATGCAAGATTGAGCTCCAATGTTGCGCGCCTGTCACTCAACTGTGTGAAACTGTGAACAAGTCCTAACTCGTCTCGGCGCATTGATATGTGAAGAGACTACAAGAGACTGGAAATCCCCCAAGACGCGCGGAAGGACACGTTCACCAAGAGGAAATCAGTGACACGCAACCAAGGTTATAAAAGATCGTCCTCTGCGAGGATCGGGGCTCTTCGACTTCTCCCTGCGATGAACCTGTATGGAGTGTGTTCCTGGAGGACTGATCAGCGGCGTGGTAGGACTTAGGTTTTTTCGAAGGACCTTTGGCTGTTAGCCGCGACCGGGACTTTTCTCCCCAAATTGGGTAAAGTACAATGCCTCTATTAAATAAGATGTTTAGTAGGAAGTTATGAACGGTTAATCGCGAGTAGGGACGGAGCCATTTAATACACTCCCATATCTTCAAATTAATTTTTAGCCAAAAAACGTCTTATTTTAAATTCAGGTCTTGAGCTCTTTTGAGAAGTGATCAATCTTAGAAGGCTCTTATCAAAGGTTTAAATATTTATGTTTGATTTCCCTTTTCCTATTTCATTCTATATTTTATTAAATTTTAATTTTTATTGTATTTGTGATTTTTGTGATTTATAATTGTGTCTCGCGTCTGGCGAGCGCTCATTAAAGGATTTGAAAACTGTTTTCTATATTCATATTATTAATTGAAATAAAATAATTGAAAGACAATTTTTGATTTAATTATTTTATTTGTTTCTTTCGGTTTTATTCTATTTCCTTTGGACCTTCTATGTGTCCGGGGTCATTTTATGAGACCTAATAAAAGGATTTAAAAACCGATTGTGAATTATTTTGTTTATTTGTTTATTTGTTTATTTCTATTTTTGTTTTATTTCTTTCGGACGTTTAACAAGTCCAGGTCGTTTTATAAGACCCTATTATTTTTCTTCGAGACGGACAGCAGCAACGGACGTCTGGAAAGAGGTAAGTGCATTCTAATAACATCTAATGAATGTCTCCATTTGTATTAATAAAGTCAAATACTCCTGCTTGATATGAAACAAGTCCGTATGATCCTAACAAGGATTATTAAATGACTAGGTCAATAACAAATGCAAACAACTAAGAGAAGTGGAGCTGCCAAGTAAGTGAGGTGTTCAGTCTATTATTCCTGGGTTCTGTGTGGTTGCTCATTCAGGATTGATAGGTGGATGAAAACGGATTGGCCTCATGATAAGAAGACAGTGAACAAACCTAGGTGAGTCCACTTTGATATATCGGCTTAACTAATTCCCGTCCCCTCACGCTGACGCCTTAGAGCCGGTGAGGGAAAAGGGGAATTACTGACCCTTTGATTGGAGAGTCGATCAGGACATATTTCCCGATTTAAGTCCTGCGGGTAAGCGGAAGTTGACATGTGGCGCCCATACGTGGGGCTCGATTGACTCATTTTTGTCAAAATCGGGGTCGATCGAAGCCCAAACAGGAACCCGAGTGAGCGCGACTTTGAGCTGGGGGCACCGTGCTTGGAGTTGACGGCGAACTCGCTGATAAATTGTCATGTCAGACGACCCTGAGCTAACACAAAATTAGTCTCTTTGATGAAAATGTTTCATGGAAAAGAACTGCTTTAATTGTGAAAATCTAGTGTGATTTTTGAATTGAAGTTGATTGTACTATTTTGTGTTAAAGGAACGGTGACTGGCCCCCCCCAGGAGACTTACACTCAAACAGAGGCTGAGTGTGAGAGAGCCATTAAAAGTGAATGAGCTTCTACAGCGACCTGCTGCTTTGGTCGGCTGTGAAGGTACTGATAGTGTACCTGGTAGAGCGCGCTGCGCCGCGCATTCCTGAGGGAGGGGCTGAGTCAAGGGGTGGTTCAAGCCCGCCCACAAAGAGGAGGAGGGCTTGAACAGTTAGAGTTAATGGTGGAGAGCTGCTCGGGGAGAAGGAGTCTCCTTTAGTAGTGTGATGATAAACTATGGTCTACGGTATTTAGGCCTTCCATATTGGGTGCGGTTGCCCATTTTATTGGTTTGTTATCTCAGGTATCCATTTGTAGCAAAACTACCATACTTTTTGCTTAGTTATTGCGGGGTGCCTGAAAATATTTATAGTCCCTTTTCTTGGATAGCGGACTCAGTGTCAGAGGCTGACGCTGCAAACCAAACCCTGATTCCCTGTCTCTTGCCTTTTCTCCTGGAGTTTTTGAAAAAAATTTAAGTTTTCGGTTCCCGACAGGAGTGTCCATTGGCACAAGAAGAAAGTCGTCGAGAACCAAGGAGAAAAGGTAGGAGTTTCCACTAGGCTAATGTTCTAGTGGAAGCAGCCTTTTTCGGTTCTGACAGGAGTGTCCATTGGCACAAGAAGAAAGTCGTCGAGAACCAAGGAGAAAGGGTAGGAGTTTCCACTAGGCTAATGTTCTAGTGGAAGCAGCCTTTTTCGGTTCTGACAGGAGTGTCCATTGGCACAAGAAGAAAGTCGTCGAGAACCAAGGAGAAAAGGTAGGAGTTTCCACTAGGCTAATGTTCTAGTGGAAGCAGCCTTTTTCGGTTCTGACAGGAGTGTCCATTGGCACAAGAAGAAAGTCGTCGAGAACCAAGGAGAAAAGGTAGGAGTTTCCACTAGGCTAATGTTCTAGTGGAAGAAGCCTTTTTCGGTTCTGACAGGAGTGTCCATTGGCACAAGAAGAAAGTTGTCGAGAACCGAGGAGAAGAGGTAGGAGTTTCCACTAGACTAATGCTCTAGTGGAAGCAGCCTTTTTCGGTTTTGACAGGAGTGTCCATTGGCACAAGAAGATAGCCAGATCCCGAAAAAGGGAAGCGGAGAGGATTACAACCGATTTGGAAGGACAGTACACCCCACCGTTTAAGAGAGGACATCCGCCTACGAGTTAAGGTAGGAAACCCGAATGCGGTAGTCCCAATAAAAGTAGAGGCAACGTACACGGGTACGGAGCTGAGTAACCAGGGGCTATAGTACGTCCCTGAAACCCAAAGCGCACGGGTAGGCTTCGGAAATAGATAGCTCCACTCCTACAATAAGAAAGCAAAGCGAGCTATAAAACACGCTAGTGAAGTAATGGAAAAATTGACGGGGAAAAATGGAGGGGAAAAGCCCCCCAGCCCTACGGAGAGGGGAGCAGGATTAAAGCCTGAATTCCGTCCTCTAAAACAAGTGGATATACCGGTAGTGGTTATGCTACTGGGTGAAGGTGTGGATCGATGGCCACCAGGAGCCAGAAGGCACCTGGAGATAAACAACCCTTCGATCCGTCCGACAGACCTCCCAGTCGAGGTGGAAAGGGCGGTGAAGGAAACGGGAATGTTCGTAAGCGAATTTCCCGAAATAATGGGCATAGCAACAGTAGTGTTAAACCACCCCCAAGAGGGATGCACCTCTGGGACGGTGGGCCTTTGGGTCCACTGGTGGTCTGTGTTGTTGGATGTGTATAATGTGATGGAAGTGGTTAGTACCGGAGTCCAGTGGGACCCGACGATAAGATCCCTTGCCGAGAAAATGCACATAAGGGTGGAATTGGCAAATCCCAAGGGGACTGAAGCTTTAAGCCTCAACCTTTGGGAACAACCGGAGTTGAAAGAGCTCCAGATGGCGAGGAAGCGGTTTGCTGAAGCCGCTAGTGAAGAGGGCTTTTATGATACGGGCTCATGTGTCCCAGTAGAGGAGGACGCAGGAGCATCGGAGAATGAAAGCTCAGGAATAACTGTAAGAATGACTCCCCTGATAAGAACGGCGCCCCTGGGGGGGCTGCCGGAGGAAACCAAAAAGGTTTCAATCGGGAATGGAGTGATATTGTGTCACTATGTGGGGAGCCCCTGGCGGATACAAGGGGATGCTATAGTGATAATTACAGATAGATCACTAAAACCACATAGTAAAGCGCTTAGGAACATTTTAAGGCAGGAAGCAGGACAAGAATATGAATCAGAGGTTAAGCAAGAATTACAGAAAAATTATCAGCGGCCAATAATAGCGGCAAAAACTAGTGGTGGGAACACTCCCTATGGCATGATAATTCACGTGCCAGGGACAGAGTGGAACCCTAAAAGCGAGCAGTCACAAGATGCGGACGAAATGGCAAAAGCATTGGAGAGAGGGGTTGACAAAGCACTAGGTGAAGGAGCGGAGAGAATAGTGATGGATGTAAATTGGATTAAAACTGGGAAAATGCAGTGGCAACAGGCTGAGTCCATAGCTGTGGCGGCCTTCACCTTAAGAGCTAAGACTCCCGTGACAACACCATCGGGAGTAGAATTTGTGGTAGCAATATCAAAAAAGCAGAGAGAGGAGCGAGTTAAATCAGTGACAGATGAAATTTTAACCCGTACTAGGCAGATGGATCGTGAACGACGCCAGCTCCAGCAATCGATAACCGGAGAACTCAGGGACTCGCCCCAGTCCCCATCCCCAGTTAAAACAACTCCCGTGCCTTCCCCGGTGAGTGGAGGGATGTCAGGAGCTGCCCGGGTGGTAGAGGATGAAGAGCGAGCGGGACCGAGCAGACAAACCCCGAAGGGGAAAAACAAAGCCCCAAGGGGAACGGTGACCTTTAGCCCCGTCACGTCTACCCCTGGAACAGCACGGGACCCCTTTCCGGGACGACCCCCCATGATACCGGTGCCCTTGCTAGAAGATGGGAGCGAAGAGGAGGACGGTGGAGAGCAAGCTCCTGTTCCGACCGCGATTGGCGCTAATCCCGCTGATGAAGATCGAGACTCAACCTCGTCAGAAGATGACCCGGCCAACCCCGGCCAGAACCCAAAAATAGTTACAAGACCAGTGAATAGAAGAAAGAAGAATCCTCAACCTACGTTTGATGTGTACCGGTCCTCAGAAAGGATAGCTAGGGATGTTAGCCTGGGATAGATCGAGACAAAGGATGGGCGAAAAGCGTACATACCCGAGGCAGGGCAAGTAAATCGCCCTTATCCACCGGCCTGGCTTAGTAAGCTAGATAGTAAAATGCCTCTAACCATGCGAATAACTTATCGCGAGGCTGTTAACATTTTACAGGCTCCGCCATATACCACATTACTTGCTCATCAAGACCTGACTAAGAATTTCAGGGATGGTTACGTGGCGGTGGCACATGATTTTATGTTAAGAAGGCTCAAGAAAGCAATAAATGATAAAGCAAAATGCGAGCTGAGAGCCGACGATGACCTGAATTCAGATTCGGATAATGATGGAGCAGCGGTTACTTTAACAGTACCAGCTGCCCCGAGAACCCCCTTGAACCAACAGACCCAATATATGACACAGTTGGGATCAACTACAATAGTACCGAATTTAATAAATCAGCCACACGACATAGAGGGTGATGTGCAGCAGTTTAAGACCTTAAAAGAGTTGGTTCGCCAAAAAGGTAGGCTAGAATCAGCTAAAGAGTATTTAGTTGAGACATGGCCCATGATTAGGGACGCGCCAGGAGGAGATGGCGCGAAGAAGCTATGGCTTCAGTACATCATCGCTAGCCCCGTCGGACCAAACGAAACACCACAACAGGTCTATGAAAGATGGGTGGATGGCGAAGATGAAGATGAAGATGCCCATATTAACAGAGCTAGGGAGCAACTCAAAAGGGACGTTTCACTGCTAAACGTGTGGCACAAAATTAAAGAAGTTATATCGCCAAATAGGTATATCAAAGTGCTGCGGATGATTGTTAAGGACAAAGGGAACGAAGCTGTCTTTGTGAAAATGGCTCCAAATAGCACGACGCTGAAAATTGAAGCCTCCGTTAAGAAGTGGGATCGCCTGAATAAGCATAACGCTGAGAAGAGGAGAACCGGACCAATCGCTAGTCGCACCCGAGGGAACGAACAGCAAGTCCAGCAGGGAGCTCAGCGACCAGTTCAGACTGTCCCCTATGTGAGACCTCAGCAACAGAGAATGAGTGGAAATCAGAGACCGGCCACCCAGCCAGGACAGCAGACGAGGCCCCAACCAAGACAACAGCCAGCAGCGCGAAGACCAGGTCCAGCATATATGCCCAAAGAAGAATTCGACAAACTAAACCCAGAAGAAAGGAAGGCCTTCCTCGAGGCGCGCAAGGCTGCAGCCTCCGGGGGGCCTGGAAAGTAATGGAGACAGAGGCACGGGTCACCCTAGAAGGAGTCTACAGAGTAGGGAATAACCTTTATGCTAAGGTGGAGGGAGTACCCTATTTAGTAGACACAGGGGCTGAGGTGTCCATGACCCGTAGAGCCTTAAAACAAATCGGACACCTACAAGTAATGGTAGCTGATGGCTCGATTGCCAAAATGCCGGTAGGAATTTGGAAGGGAATTGTGTGGGTAGTAGGACCTCACAATTTGTTGACATTAAAAGATGCAGAAGAAATGAAAAAGCCCAAAAATCAAAAGCAAGTTGCAAAAAAGAGATGGGAAAAACTAAAACCGAAATTAGTGAGAGTAGGCCCTACAAAAATAATACCTGATCAAGAATGGTATAAGTCAGTAGATGTACCAGCCGTAAAAGCCCAACAAATCCAAGACAGTGTGTTAACACTGGAAGGGAAAAAGAGATTAGGTGAAATCCTAGATAAGGCCGCAGTCGCACATTTTAAAAATGATTGCGGTGATTTAGGAGCAAAATACATGCATACTATAAGTGGGGGAGTACATCCGCCCGTAAGGCAATATCCCCTCAACCCCGGAGCAGTTGCCGAAATGGGGGTAATTGTAAAAGAATTATTAGCACTTGGTATTATTCGTGAAGAGCTAAACCCGATTACCAATAGCCCAATTCAAGCCGTTAAAAAACCTGAAGCGGTAGGAGGGGGTTGGAGGCCAGTCATTAACTTCAAAGCTCTGAACCGCCGTACGGTGGCTAACCGAGCGAGCCTCATAAACCCCCAGGCGTCTTTAAAAACATTAAGAGTAAAACAGTATAAATCATGTATTGACCTTGCAAATGGATTCTTTTCCCTGAGAATTGCCAAAGCATCGCAAGGGAAAACAGCGTTTACGCATAAAGGAAAAGCATACGTTTGGCAGCGCTTGCCGCAAGGATATAAAAATTCCCCGAACGTATTTCAATCAGCTGTCTTGCATGTTTTGGAAGGTCTCCCAGTCACAGTATACATTGATGATGTGTTCATTGCTAGTGACACGGAGGAGGAACATTTGGAAACTTTGCAGGCCGTAATCGAGCGAGTGACGGCGGCAGGATTGAAGCTAAATCTTAAGAAGTGTCAGCTTGCCAGATTTCAGGTAGATTACTTGGGATTCCAAGTGTCTGAAGACTTGGGGCTGTCGCAAGCGTATCGAGGAAAAATAGAACAAATTTTGCCGCCAACGTCTGAGAACGAACTACAGAAAATATTAGGATTGTGTAATTATGTTCGAGATCATGTTCCGTTTTATCAGAAATTTGCGAGACCCCTTTATGCCCGATTGCGTAAAAATCCTAACGAAAAGAAAACAAAAGATTGGCCGTGGTCGGCTAAAGACCAAGAAAATTTAGAAGGGCTCAAAAACGCAGTAAAAAATGCTATACGCCTCGAACCGAGAAGCTTGGAAGTTAGGCTAGTTGCTGAGATTCAATGTGATGAAGATAATGCAATGGTAAGTGTTAGTAATGAAGGTGCCGGCTTAGTGACACTGTGGACTTATACTATAAATAATGTTGAGAAAAAGTTTCCCCAGGAGGAGAGAGAATTAGCGGTTCTTGCTAAATATTGGGGAACATTAAAAGACAGCCCAGGGACAAGGCATAAAAGTTGTTACGCAGAGTCAAGTACATCGCTACCTGCGTAAAGACACACTAGAAAGTACTAAAGCAACTAATGTGAGATGGGGAAGGTGGGAAGATATCCTGCTGGACCCTGATTTAGAGATAGGACCAGCAAAATCCATATCTAAAAAAAACAGGCGAAAACTGTAAATAGTGAGGAGAAGCCATATGAATGGGTTCTATACACAGATGGATCCAAAAAGGGTGAAGACCAGTATGCCCACTGGGGCTTCATCCTGAAACACAATGGTAAAGAGATATGCCGCCGAAAAGGTCAGACTCCTGGTAGTGCCCAAGCAGGAGAGGCTACAGCGGTGTTAGAAGGATTGTTAGAGGCCATAAGATTACACGTGAGTCGAGTAAGACTTATAACCGATAGTCACTATTGTGCTCAGGCGCTCAAAGAGGACTTATCCATTTGGGAGGAAAATGGGTTTGAAGGAGCGAGGAGTAAAGAAATTGCTCATGCTGAGTTGTGGAAGAAAATAGCTGAGTTAAGGTTGAATATGACTATCGATGTTGTTCACCAGAAAGCCCACGTCAAGGAGGGGGCTCACTGGAGAGGAAATGATGAAATAGATAAATACGTCCAAGAGAGAAGATTGGTAATTGTAGGAGCAGAAAAATGGGACAATACTCCCAAAGGAGGAAAAGTGGTCCCAAATGAGTTTGTGTGTGAGGTGACTAAGGCCGTACATGAAGCGCTAGGCCATGGAGGTGCCTTGCCCACAAAAAGGGAGCTGGAAAAACTGGAACTTTGGATCCCAGAAAAGAAAATCCGTTCAGTTATACGAAATTGCGAGTTGTGTAATAAGTATAATGCAGGACGCCGAGGACAGCGAGTGGACGGATTGACGATTAAAAGCACTGTTCCATGGGCATCAGTTTGCATGGACGTAGCAGGCCCCATGGGAGTAAGCGGCACTAAAGGTGAGAAATATCTTGTTGTGCTTGTTGATTCGATGTCAGGACATTTTGGTTTAAAAGCTGTACGTAATGCGAATGCTAATAGCGTGCTGAAAACACTAGAAGAGGGTTGTATGTGGTTAGGCATACCGAGAGAGTTAAGGACTGACAATGGAACTCATTTCAAAAACGCTACAATAGACAGGTGGTGTCAAAGGTGGGGAATAATAAAGACTTATTCGCCGCCTTATACCCCTCAAGCTAATGGCGTGGCTGAAAGGACCATTGGTCTAGTTAAAAGTTGGCTTGGGAAAAATGCTAATGGAAAAGAATGGAGTGAGAAACTGGTGGAGTTGGTCAAGGATTTGAATGGGAGGAGCAGAGCAGATAGACCTTCCCCTTCAGAGGAATTGAACCAGCGCCCCTTTGTCGCTCCTGAGGTAGGACGGATGCAAAGCACACAACCCCCTCAAAAGGGAAAGTGTCCATTTCAGGTAGGACAGAGAGTGTGGATAAAATCTCATGGTCCTTCTGATAGTCAGGCAGTGAAAGCGAAATATGACCAATTTGACATCGTTGAAGAAATTTTAGACAGAAATACAGTGCGATTGAAAAAGAAGGGACTCCAAGGGGTAGAGCAGCTAAAACCGATACCAGTTAATTCAGCCTGAAGCTAAGGAGGAAGACAAATAATTAAAAGATGGAACAAGCCCCTCCGCCCTTTGTCAAGCTCGTCATGGTGAAGGGAGCTGTCATCGTGCGGAGGACGGAGAAAGTGGTAATGGTCGGTAGGGCATTTAATCTTTGGATAAATGCAGTGAGAGGATATATTAGTAATAGAGTGGAAGATTTTAGTTGGCAACCGGCTGTCTCGACCTGTGCAATTTGCAGTGGAAACGAGGGGTCGAAGGAACAGTGGAGCGTAGCAGACAAGGACTGGCTAGATGGCCTTAAGCCGGACTTGAGTGAGGCAGGCACGGCTAAGGTGCTTGAAATACAGGTGTGTGGATACTGTAGAATAAAAAGCCTACCTAGAATAAAAGCATATGCTCAGTGGGATTTAGCCCCGCAAGAGAATACAGAGGCACAACATTGTGAATGTTTGTGGGACGGAGAGAGCATACAGTATTGCCTACATTGTAGGATGAGAATGGGAAAAGGTTCACTAGTGAGAGCAGGGGAGGCCGAAGGGTGGCAGTTAACTGGAGCAGAAACCCCGATAATGTCGCTAAGTTCCGATTTGCTGACCTATTGGCCGATGGAAATAAACGAAAGGACGAGCGACCCGAGGTTCCAGGCATTGCTCTACAATAACTGGCCGCCGAAGGGAGGTAAGTATGGTTCGGCTCCGCTGATTGTTGGTTCGGAAGCGATGCCAACTTTGATTCACATTGAGCCTATGTTTACGTGGGAGTCAAGGACACCCTGGGCCACACTAATCGATGTTGCATTGGCCCGAGGGGACATTCCGATGGAGACGTTGCCTGATGTCCCGCAGGAAAGAGCAGTGAATATTATCGCTTTGTGTGGCAGTCATATAGTAAAGGAGACTACATTGAACAGAATGGAGTATAAAGCTAAAACAGTAGTAGTAAAAATGAGTCCAGCGATGCCGCAGCGATGGGTTCCGGGGGACCCGATATACTGGATGAAAGTAAAAGTGATGATGGCCATGAAACCCTATGAGGGAATATACTCTTTGGGGATGGCAGTATCGATGAGTACAGAGGAGGAAGCCAAACGGTTACACCCCAACTGTACTTTTTATGGGGATTATATTGGTGTTAGGCCGACAAGAAGGTGTAGTAGTGAGAGTGGAGATGAAGAAGTAAAGCCTAGAGGTAATGAGAAGTTGATGGCATTAGCTCAGGTGGCCACAGGAGAGCTAGAGAAATTTAATGTGAGTTCATTAGGAGAGGATGAATACAAGGCACCCAGGTCGGAAGAAAAGTTTGACCTCAGGGGTCGCCCGAAGAAGAGATGGGGGCTTGGATGTCCCTATCCGGGTTGTGACGGTGATGGAAACTTGTCAGGCTACCGCAAAAGACATTGGTCTTTGCGTGGGTGCCCAAAATTTTATGAGGCAAACCCATGGCAGTATAGCGATAAGCCTAAGTGGAAAAAATTGGCAGAAATGTGTAGAAAAGCCCCCCATTCCGTTCTTCCTCAACAGGAGCAACCGGAAAAGGGAGTTGTACCGGAAACTCCAGCCGCAGGGTCGAAGGCGGAGTGGAGGGAAAAGCCAGAGATGGGTGAGAGCCCCTCCTCTAATGAGGAGGAGCCAGAAGGTAAAGGGTACGAAGGCGAGGCGAGCGAAGATAGCGAGGCTGATGTGGTAAGAGAACACAAGGTCCTTAAGGTAGTCCTGTCACGCTTTTGGAACAGGCACCAGGACCCACAGCCCTCTACATCCGCTGAAAAGTAGCAACAAGAAGGAGATGGAGGACGAGATTGCTGAGCTGAAGACTCGAGTAACCAGGTTAGAAACAAGTAGAGAATTATCAGATAATTTCCTAAGAGCATTAATACCGCCCCTACACAATCTTTTTATAGATCTTGGGCAATTTAGACCATATTGGTTGTCTTTAATTGAGCATTTTCAGAAAAGTACCGCTGAGCATAAAGAAATGAGGGAAATAATTAGGAAATTGGAAAAAAGAATCGAGGAAGCTGAGGCCAAAATACAGAGGTCCAACCAGACCCCTGTGAATCTCGTACAACAGGAGTTACCAGGACCCTCAACGGCCCTGTTGTTTGACTACCAAGAATTTCGACGGAATCAAATGCAAGAAAGATTGGCTGAACTGAGGGCCAAACGTGATGAAGATAAGTAGTCAAAATGACTAAAAAGGGTGGGGGTAATTAAGTATTAATAGAATTAAAACCCCCCTTGTTTAAAATTAAATGAATTTGGCTCAGTGGAGTGTAGAAACAATTTAAATAAAAATAAGATAACTGTGTAATGAAGGCCAACCCCCAAGGAAAAGAGGGAGGAGCCAATGAGATTTCAAAACTTAGTAGTCCACAAAAGACAAGACCAACAGAAGGAAGCATGAAACGAAGCTACGAAGACGCGATGGAAGAAGAGAAAGATTTTAGTGGCAGCGGGGGCAAGTTAGTAATACCTGGGAAACTTTGTTCAGCCGAGGCAAGAGAACGATTCGAGCGCCGAGGTTGGAGTCCTCCTGGGTACGAAACCCCGATTTATGACATACCCCGACCTGCGACTCTAAACTTGCCTCACCCCCTGACTTTAGAGGTAGGTGAAGGACCGCACGTCTATTTCA
This sequence comes from Festucalex cinctus, assembly GCF_051991245.1. Classification (NCBI taxonomy): domain Eukaryota; kingdom Metazoa; phylum Chordata; class Actinopteri; order Syngnathiformes; family Syngnathidae; genus Festucalex; species Festucalex cinctus. Next base: position 22,279,669 of record NC_135428.1, read on the forward strand.
ATGAAGGAACAATTAAACGCCAGCCAAAGCCCCCGAGGTCAGAGAACCACTATGAGACTCCAGTAAATGAAGACCCACAGGACACAGTTCATGAACAACCTGAAGCTGAAAGAATTTACATGAACGTTCGTGTCAACCGTCGAAGACAACGCTGGGGGTATGGAAGGATTTGGCTGACTACCATACTTTGCTTAGTAGTAATATCCTTGATATATTGTTTGTTGGGGTTGCGAGCGTGGAGAAGACGACGGTTCAGCTTCGATAGCATGGCCCCAACTAATCCCATCGACCTGGTAGAGATACGGCATGGCACCACTAAAATAACCAACCAAACATGCTGGAAGGTGGAGGTGATGCATGTCTATGAAGAATGGAAGAGGAGGAAGGGACCGAATAGGGAAGCCTGCGGTGCCGGAACGGAAAAACCCTGTGAGATGGGATGGAGAAGGGAAAAGATCGCAATATTAAATTCCTATCTCGGGACCTTCAACAAAACAAATTATAATGAATCTCTAAAAATTTTGAAAAGAAGTACAACATACCCTGCAAAATCAAAAACCGAGTGTAGAGTCCGAGTTATTCGACGGATTGATAACACAGCGAACGACTCTATAGTCAATATTACCCTGTTATGCTTGAAGAAGCTAGAGCAAAGAATTGTCAGAAATATTTGGATCCAGATTGGAGAGGGAGATCCTGCTTGGTTCTTCAACGAATACTGTGCAGGATTGCCAGATGCAACAGGAGGATACTGGGTGAAGACTGACCCTGATGCCCCTGATTTCACGTACCCGGCGGTCCCACGAAATGACACTTGTACCGAACTTCGGCCGGCATGGGAACCATGTTGGAGCTGTTTAACCTTGCGGTGCAAGGGACCAGGGACCAACGGGACCACCGCTTACCTGCCAGGTACTCCTACTCCATCATCGGGTAAGTTATCTAAAGCTTTTAGACTACGTGGGTTTGGAAAATTTAGAAAGCCGAGGGCGATTAAAGTTATTAAACGAGCAATAACTTATCAATTGGGTGCTCCTACTCTGCCATCAGAGGAGCCACCCTCACCACTCCACCACGCCAATAGAATACGCCGGACGATTTATGCCTCACCTAAATTTCTTGGGATGCAAGAGTTTGAGAGGCCCCCACCAATAAAAGAAGTAAAGAAACGGCCAGGATGTAGGGTTAGGTTAAGAAAGGCCCAGTCGTATAATAATAGCCATTGTGATTGGAATATGATGAAGTTTTGTCCCGAGCCCTACCACATGTTTTGCTATGCGGATGGGGGTGGTAGATTTACCCTCCCTAATGGAGGGCTTATGGGTGACGCAAGTAACCTCCTAGCTCCCCTTCTTGGGATAAGGATTAGAAAGGTATTGTGTGAAATGAAGATAGAAGTAAAACACGAAGAGTGGTTAAATAGCTCCTTTCCATGGGTATGGAAAAGGGGTACGTATGTGTTGGAATCAACCTTTAACAAGACCGTGAAAATAACTGTATTGAATATAAGGCGGGTACAAATGTGGGCTCAACGCATTCCTACGCCGGATGATTTACATAATGTTCCGAAGGGTGATTTTGATAAAATTGATCAATGTGTAGCACTAAGAATGTTTGACAGATTGGATAGGAAGGAATGGGTAAGCGGTATTTCACCGCGATGCCCCTTGGTGGAAATGGGAACGCCACCTTTTACTCGTTGGATTTATAACTGTACAGGGTTAAAAACAAACTTAACGATTAAAGGGGTGCTGCAAGCTTGGAAAGAAAAACATACGAGAGATGAGAGTAAGACGTGGTGGGGACTCAATAAAGATGAAATGGTTAAGGATGTAATACCATGCTTAGGAAAGTCGGACAATTATTGGGTTAAATACCAATATATTGCGACAGTATACTCTAAAGAAAACGATATTTGGCCTGACGTTGAGAGACCAGCCTTATACGCTAACCCAAGACCATGGGAGATGGTGTGTGAAGGAGGTAATGCCGTGGAAAATTTTAAAAACTGTACAATTGTATTAGCACGTGTACCCTGTCACAAAGTTCAGTCCCGGTTTAAGAATTTTTGTACTCCACGCTACCGCGATGCGGAATATGCCAATGTTGAGGGAGCGGTATGGATTAAAGATAATAGTAATAGATGGATTCGGAGCCAGGCGGCAGGGAGAGATTACTGCGCGCGATGGGACAATGATAATGACTTGTCTAAAATGGTAGGACTTAAAATTATCCCCAAGCCTCCTGACTCTATTATGCAAATTTTAGAAGGTCACGCATTTAGGAAGACCCTTTGTAAAGGAAACATAGTTACAGGATTTGATTGGTTGGGATTTAATAAGATTTATGGCCCGGGCACATGCCACGAACCTGCTGAAAGATGGCTGCATTGTGGACACAGTGACGAATATAATTATAAAGGGGAACATGTATGTACATGGTATGAGAGAATGGGATTGGCAATAAGAGGTGTAGTAAAAACTGTGGCCACAACAGCCGTTGAAGTTGTAGAAGATGTGGCGGAGACGGCGTTTACTGGGGTGCGAACCGGGCTATATAATTTAGTACAAGAAGTGGGACTTTGGTTCCTGCTAGGTTTAGGGATTGTTCTATCAGCGGTGATAGCTTTTGTAATTGTCAAAAGAGGAACTTTGTCGTTATTTCCTCACCGAAATCGCAAAGAGAAAACCATACCAAATAAGGTAAAAGCTCAGCTATTGGCCAAAGAGCTGCAGGCAAATTGGGGAGGGACGACAAAAAGGAAGTTACTGAGCATTGGGGAAGGGCTACGGAAAGGGGCGGGATCGACCCAACTTTAAATGCAACGCCCCAGCCCCGACTTCCTCACTTCTCACTGAAATCTTTTGGCGGAACAGTAAAACTACAATTGACCATGGCATGCAGTTCGGTTAATGGTACTATAGGGAGACCAGGCGCCCTTCAAAATGTAAGTAATGAAGCTGAGTATTGGATAATTTTCATAATATGGCTTCTTTATTGTTGTACTGGACAATGGGACATTTGGCAGCTAACTCGACCCATTATTTTGATAATAGCTGTTGTCAAGGTATTGGTGTTGCGCTTTGTGTTTTGTACATACACACTGGGACTGGGATGCTTCATTGTGTATATGCATGGCCGAATTAGAATAGATTATAAAACTCCAAGAGGGGTAGCTGAAACTTTCCTCTTGGTTTGTTGGATTTGTTTGGATATAACCTCTATCAAGATTTTTGAGGTTTTATATGGAGCAGTTGTATTAGAAGGTGTATTGGCCATTGCAATGGCTCTCTACATCATGAATATGGTGGTTCGCCTTCAAAAGAACCCTGTGGCTACGGGCAGCGGGGTCTGGGTGTGGCGAACAGCTAAACTAATATTATGGGGAATGGTTTGGGGAATAATTTCAATTCTCCTTTGGTTGCGCCTGGTCGACCAATTGGTTTTAGTGATTTGGTTTTTTACCTATGCAGCTATCTTTACTCTCCCGCCAAAAGGTTCCGCTACTCGGAGAGCGACCACATCCTCGCTCTACCGTAGTAGAGGTGTCCCGCATTCGCTCGATGGAGCAGGTGCGGATGTCGACTTAGATCGAGATCAAAATGTGTATACGGGGAGCCGCGATGTTTTAGGCTCCCCTCAGGTCTAAGAAGATTGTATATACCAAGGGCCGCGATATTTTAGGCTCCTCTCAGTTTTAAGAATTGCCGAATTGTGTTTGTGTGTTTGACAGGATAACCAGGATGAGCCGCGGTGTGTCTTCTGTGGAAGCGATCTCCTCACGTCCGCATGGGTGGTGGGGGACGCTTACTACGGGCACTGCTGCTATCCTTTGCCCGCGGAGGATGAGAGTAGAGAAATGTGGCTCATCCCTGACGGGCTTTTTCTAAATTTCGTTTTTGATCTCTTCACTGATATCCACTGCGGTTCCTGGGTGTGGCCTGGCTTTGCTGACCTCGCGAGCTCAAGTAAGTTGGAAGGTTTGGTTCAAAGTAACATGAAGAAAATACGTTATTTCGTTAACAATGGGGGTGAACTCATCGGGAGAACTTTCCCTTTGATGCGTATGATATGGCGCCTGCCTGACGGTACTCAACGCCTAACTTTCAACACGCCGGCTGGCTTCTGTGTAGCCGCCACTCCTTTGAGACAGGTCAAACCTAATCGGGACGAGGGGCCCTACGCGCCTGTAACGCCCTCCTCGCCCGTCCTGGACCGGGTAGACGAGCCTGGGGAACCCAGTGCCGCCCGTCAGGACGTCCCAGTCGGTAAGGTTATGCCACTGGTGAAGCTTGTGACTACCTCTCCGAAGGTTACATCATCTGGTGATGACCCGGAGGGTGTGCCAGGCGAGGATGGGGGTGGAACGGGGTCGTCTCCTTCCCTGATTGTAGGTGAGATGGGCCTGTGGTCTCCTCTTGCTGATCCTCCGTCGGACTCCTTGCCTTCTGAATCCCCGGTGTCTCCGTTTCCGGATGACATAGGGGGGTTGGATGAAGTCGATTGGTTGGAGCTGAATGACGGGCTTGTGCGGTTGATCAGTATGGACACCATTGATCTCTAGGAGGGGGTGTTGAATTGAGTGGATTGAGTGGGTCAGATGAAACGCCATATCATGTAAAATGAGATAACAAATTAATGGACTAGACTCAATTCTTAGTTCGAGACCAATTGGTGTCTACATGAGTGAAAACCAAACCAAATGGCCTCTGTGTGTAGCTCCCTAAAGCAACCACCAGATGCCGCCAAACCGGTACAACCAAGCTGCACTCAGCACAGCTCGGGCATACCATATAAGGTAACGGAAGTGGCCAAATACAAATTAAAAGTAAATAAAAGGTATCCTGAATTAAGTAATAATACACACACACAATCTATATTCGACAATTGTTAGCCTGAATTATGGATCAATGCTTACAGCACATTGAAGCCACTATGAAGCTTTGCTGTCTTTTCTTTTAATTACAAGCGATACTGTCTTTTAATCGCTGATAAGATTGCTGTAACTGCATTGAGTGTAAAGAATACCTGTATGCAATTGTTTTCTCCCGACATTGTCATACAAGATGTGTAACATGAAATAGAATCAGCCTGTTAAGATTCCCTGAGAGAATTTGGGATTTAACATGTCATGTATATATACATGTTATTCATGCTTGCTTAGTTATGTTTAGAATATTATCATACATTATGTTGATTTGATGTTTGTGACTATCAAATAAGAGCCAAGACCGTTGAATTGTAACTGAGACTTTAGCAGCACGATGAATTTCCTGTTTGAAAAACAGGAACTGGTTGCTAAGCTACGCAAGCCACAGAGCGCAACCTGGTTCAACAGTTTCCTGTGTGCGCTGATGCAAGATTGAGCTCCAATGTTGCGCGCCTGTCACTCAACTGTGTGAAACTGTGAACAAGTCCTAACTCGTCTCGGCGCATTGATATGTGAAGAGACTACAAGAGACTGGAAATCCCCCAAGACGCGCGGAAGGACACGTTCACCAAGAGGAAATCAGTGACACGCAACCAAGGTTATAAAAGATCGTCCTCTGCGAGGATCGGGGCTCTTCGACTTCTCCCTGCGATGAACCTGTATGGAGTGTGTTCCTGGAGGACTGATCAGCGGCGTGGTAGGACTTAGGTTTTTTCGAAGGACCTTTGGCTGTTAGCCGCGACCGGGACTTTTCTCCCCAAATTGGGTAAAGTACAATGCCTCTATTAAATAAGATGTTTAGTAGGAAGTTATGAACGGTTAATCGCGAGTAGGGACGGAGCCATTTAATACACTCCCATATCTTCAAATTAATTTTTAGCCAAAAAACGTCTTATTTTAAATTCAGGTCTTGAGCTCTTTTGAGAAGTGATCAATCTTAGAAGGCTCTTATCAAAGGTTTAAATATTTATGTTTGATTTCCCTTTTCCTATTTCATTCTATATTTTATTAAATTTTAATTTTTATTGTATTTGTGATTTTTGTGATTTATAATTGTGTCTCGCGTCTGGCGAGCGCTCATTAAAGGATTTGAAAACTGTTTTCTATATTCATATTATTAATTGAAATAAAATAATTGAAAGACAATTTTTGATTTAATTATTTTATTTGTTTCTTTCGGTTTTATTCTATTTCCTTTGGACCTTCTATGTGTCCGGGGTCATTTTATGAGACCTAATAAAAGGATTTAAAAACCGATTGTGAATTATTTTGTTTATTTGTTTATTTCTATTTTTGTTTTATTTCTTTCGGACGTTTAACAAGTCCAGGTCGTTTTATAAGACCCTATTATTTTTCTTCGAGACGGACAGCAGCAACGGACGTCTGGAAAGAGGTAAGTGCATTCTAATAACATCTAATGAATGTCTCCATTTGTATTAATAAAGTCAAATACTCCTGCTTGATATGAAACAAGTCCGTATGATCCTAACAAGGATTATTAAATGACTAGGTCAATAACAAATGCAAACAACTAAGAGAAGTGGAGCTGCCAAGTAAGTGAGGTGTTCAGTCTATTATTCCTGGGTTCTGTGTGGTTGCTCATTCAGGATTGATAGGTGGATGAAAACGGATTGGCCTCATGATAAGAAGACAGTGAACAAACCTAGGTGAGTCCACTTTGATATATCGGCTTAACTAATTCCCGTCCCCTCACGCTGACGCCTTAGAGCCGGTGAGGGAAAAGGGGAATTACTGACCCTTTGATTGGAGAGTCGATCAGGACATATTTCCCGATTTAAGTCCTGCGGGTAAGCGGAAGTTGACAAAGCATACATGTCAAGTGTGGGATTTTTTTTGGAGCATGTACCGTGGAGTTATTATGCATATCCTTCATTCACGATATTGCTTTTAATGTCCACAGAGGCTATCAAAAATAAATAAAAATATATATATGTTTGGATAAGTCTGATGCCAGTGAACATTTTGAGTGGTGGAAACTAAAAGAATATTCATAAATGACTTAGTTATCACACTTAGAATGAGTTTACATTTTTTGTACAAAATACCGTATGTGGGGTATTTTTTTTTTATGCCTCAAGGGCGAGGTGACGCTGCATATATAACTGAATGTTGTCATAGAGATAGCTTCAGGCCTTGACGATAAACATACATGTCAAGTTTGGGATTTTTTGGAGCATGTACCGGGGAGTTATTAAGCATATCCTTTTTCAGTGCGAAACACAAATTTTGATGCCCCGCCTTCATCATATAGTATTTCGAAAAGTCAAAATTTTTCCCCCTGTCGTTGGCTCAGGTCTTGACATGGTCCAGGTCAAGTCTTAACTCAGTCAGATGAAACGTGTAGGAGAAGTGGGCAAAAGTCTGCGCCCTGTGAATGTGCAAAAATCGTAAAAAATGGGACATTCAAAAATTCGTAGCTCACTTCCTGTTCATTTTAGCATATGGGTCCAAGAGACTTTTTTGTAGGTCTTGGGCTCCCTCATACACCTAAAAATATTCGTAGATCTTGCTTGAACGTACAACCGGGGCTGCTTCATTAAAAATTCCTAGGGGGCGCTATTGAGTCATTTTTGTAAAAATAGCACAATCAACAATAAAATATTGTTCATTTTACCAGGCCAGATGTGTGTGCCAAGTTTCATGAGTTTCTGCGCATGTTTAGACCCTCAAAACTGGCGTTGTTTTCTTGGCGAACAGTGCTTAGCCACGCCCACAGCGATTCGCAAAAACTCACAAACTTCGTGTTGTGACATCATGAAGGCCGAATCCCTCATCTGAGCAAATATGAGGTAGGTCCAGTTAACGTGTTTGGAGAAAAACGTAGAAGAAAATTCGTAAGAAAAAAAATTGCCACTAGGTGGCGCTATCAGTAGGATGAAATATAACTTCATAGATGTCTTTAGGGCTGGACTCTCATCAAATGTGTGAAATTTTGAGAAGATCTGAACTGAATTTTATCATATAGATGTTTTCAGGCCGTGACTATTACATTGCCTGAGAAGTTTGAGATTTTTTGGAGCTTGAACATGGGAGTTATTAACCATTTGCTCTTTCTGGACAAATGAAATTTTAAAGGCAATATTTGATGCCCCGCCCCCATCATATAGTATTTCGAAAAGGCAAGACTTTTTGCCCAGTTGTTCTCTCACGTCTTGAGATGATAAATGCCAAGTTTGAAGTTAATTGGATGAAAAATGTTTGCAGAGGGGGAAAAAGCATGACCACAGTGAATGTGCCAAAATAGGCCAAAATTGGACATTAAAAAATTCATAGCTCATTTCCTGTACATTTTAGCTACATGGTCCCAATAGACTTTTTTGTGCAGCTCGGGGTGCTACACGTGCCTGCCAATTTTCGTTGCTCTAGCTCAAACGTGCCGGGCTTGGTTTTTATTTTTCTACGCTAGGGGGCGCTATAGAGTCGCGTTGTTATGACAACTTCATAATATCAAATTTTTCGCCGGGCCTGAGGAGTGCAAAGTTCGGTGAGTTTTCGTGAATGTTTACGTACCCAAAATCGGGATCGTTTGCGGAGAATAAAGAAGAAGAAGAAGAATAATAATAATAATAATAATAATAATAATAATAATAATAATAATAGGGCGGCACGGTAGTCGAGTGGTTAGCACGTCTGCTTCCCAGTTCTGAGGTCTTCGGTTCGAGTCCAGGCTCAGACCTTCCTGGGTGGAGTTTGCATGTTCTCCCCGTGCCTGCGTGGGTCTTCTCCGGGTACTCCGGTCTCCTCCCACATTCCAAAGACATGCATGGCAGGTTAATTGGGCGCTCCGAATTGTCCCTAGGTGTGCTTGTGAGTGTGGATGGTTGTTTGTCTCTGTGTGCCCTGCGATTGGTTGGCAACCAGTCCAGGGTGTCCCCCGCCTACTGCCCAGAGCCAGCTGAGATAGGCGCCAGCAGCCCCCGCGACCCTTGTGAGGAATAAGCGGTCAAGAAAATGGATGGATGGATAATAATAATAATAATTTTTACAAAAACAATAGGGACCTCGCAGCGGTCGCTGCTCGGGCCCTAACTAGAGCTGCCAGCAGCTATAAAGGGCCCTCGCAGCCCGGGCCACGTTGGAGTCCTTGCACGTTGGGGTACTTGCACGTTAGGGTACTGGCACGTTGGGGTACTGGCATATTGGAAGCAAAATTTCTTTGAAAATGGCATAATAAACGTTTACATGTAGAATATTTTTTTTGCCAGTGTGTATCAAGCTCAACGGGTTTTGGGGATTGTTAAGACCTGCAAAAATCTGCGTCCTTTTTTATTTTTAGGCAATGAGTTGCCCTGATTGGTATTTTTTGTAAAAGTGTATATATACATCATCGCTCGTTGTACTCATTGCACAATGTTACTTTTATTGTCCAAAGGGGCAATCAAAAATGAATAAAACAAAATGGAAACGTACATACGTTTGGATCGGTGTGAAGCCAGTGAACAATTTGAGTGGTGGAAACTAAAAGAATATTCATAAATGACTTCGTCATCACACTTAGAATGAGTTTACATTTTTTGTACAAAATACCGTATGTGTTTTTTTTTTTTTTTTTAATATAAGCCTCAAGGGCTAGGTGGCGCTGTATTTATAACTGAATGTTGTCATCGAGATACCTTCAGGCCTTGATTATAAGCATACATGTCAAGTGTGGGATTTTTTTTGGAGCATGTACCGTGGAGTTATTAAGCATATCCTTCATTCACGATATTGCTTTTAATGTCCACAGAGGCTATCAAAAATAAATAAAAATATATATATGTTTGGATAAGTCTGATGCCAGTGAACATTTTGAGTGGTGGAAACTAAAAGAATATTCATAAATGACTTATTTATCACACTTAGAATGAGTTTACATTTTTTGTACAAAATACCGTATGTGGGGTATTTTTTTTTTATGCCTCAAGGGCGAGGTGGCGCTGCATATATAACTGAATGTTGTCATAGAGATAGCTTCAGGCCTTGACGATAAACATACATGTCAAGTTTGGGATTTTTTGGAGCCTGTACCGGGGAGTTATTAAGCCTATCCTTTTTCAGTGCGAACCACAAATTTTGATGCCCCGCCTTCATCATATAGTATTTCGAAAGGTCAAGATTTTTCCCCCAGTCGTTGGCTCAGGTCTTGACATGGTCCAGGTCAAGTCTTAACTCAGTCAGATGAAACGTGTAGGAGAAGTGGGCAAAAGTCTGCCCCCTGTGAATGTGCAAAAATAGTCAAAAATGGGACATTCAAAAATTCGTAGCTAACTTCCTGTTCATTTTAGCATATGGGTCCAAGAGACTTTTTTGTAGGTCTTGGGCTCCCTCATATACCTAAAAATATTCGTCGTTCTTGCTTAAACGTACAACCGGGGCTGCTTCGTTAAAAACTTCTCGGGGGCGCTATTGAGTCATTTTTGTAAAAATAGCACAATCAACAATAAAATATTGCTCATTTTACCAGGCCAGATGTGTGTGCCAAGTTTCATGAGTTTCTGTGCATGTTTAGACCCTCAAAACTGGCGTTGTTTTCTTGGCGAACATCGCTTAGCCACACCCACAGCAATTCGCGAAAACTCACAAACTTCGTGTTGTGACATCATGAAGGCCGAAACCCTCATCTGAGCTAATATGAGGTAGGTCCAGTTAACGTGTTTGGAGAAAAACGTAGAAGAAAATTCGTAAGAAAAAAAATTGCCACTAGGTGGCGCTATCAGTTAGATGAAATATAAGTCAGTAGATGTCTTTAGGGCTGGACTCTCATCAAATGTGTGAAATTTTGAGAAGATAGGATCATCTCGGTCAAGTTAATGCAGCTTTTATTTTCACGAAAAATCTTCAGACTTTGCGTCACCGTAGCGGCCACGCCCTTTGGCGAAAAGTTACAATATTCGGTGTGGGGCATGATCAACATCTTAAGGCTTTTCTGACCAATTTTCAAATGGATCCCTTCAACAAGCTCAGCGCAGTAGCTAAAAACGTAAAGTATGGCATTTATTGTAACCACTAGGTGGCGCTATATGTATAACTGAATTTTATCATACAGATGTTTTCAGGCCGTGACTATTACGTTGCCTGAGAAGTTTGAGATTTTTTGGAGCTTGAACATGGGAGTTATTAAGCATTTGCTCTTTCTGGACAAATGAAATTTTAAAGGCAATATTTGATGCCCCGCCCCCGTCATATAGTATTTCAAAAAGGCAAGATGTTTTGCCCAGTTTTTCTCTCCCGTCTTGAGATGATAAATGCCAAGTTTGAAGTCAATTGGATGAAAAATGTTTGCAAAGGGGGAAAAAGCATGACCACAGTGAATGTGCCAAAATAGGCCAAAATTGGACATAAAAAAATTCATAGCTCACTTCCTGTACATTTTAGCTACATGGTCCCAATAGACTTTTTTTGTGCGTCTCGGGGTGCTACACATGCCTGCCAATTTTTGTTGCTCTAGCTCAAACGTGCCGGGCTTGGTTTTTATTTTTCTACGCTAGGGGGCGCTATCGAGTCGCATTGTTATGACGACTTAATAATATCAAATTTTTCGCCGGGCCTGAGGAGTGTGCAAAGTTCGGTGAGTTTTCGTGAATGTTTAGGTACCCAAAATCGCGATTGTTTGCGGAGAATAAAGAAGAAGAAGAAGAAGAAGAAGAAGAAGAATAACTAGAGCTGCGAGCAGCTATAAAGGGCCCTCGCAGCCCGGGCCACGTTGGGGTCCTTGCACGTTGTGGTACTTGCATGTTGGGGTACTGGCACATTGGGGTACTGGCATATTGGAAGCAAAATTTCTTTGAAAATGGCATAATAAACGTTTACATGTAGAATATTTTTTTGCCAGTGTGTGTGTCAAGCTCAACGGGTTTTGGTGATTGTTAAGACCTGCAAAAATCAGCGTCCTTTTTTATTTTTAGGCAATGAGTTGCCCTGATTGGTATTTTTTTGTAAAAGTGTATATACACATCTTCGCTCGTTGTACTCATTGCACAATGTTACTTTTATTGTCCAAAGGGGCAATCAAAAATGAATAAAACAAAATGGAAACGTACATACGTTTGGATCGGTGTGAAGCCAGTGAACAATTTGAGTGGTGGAAACTAAAAGAATATTCATAAATGACTTCGTCATCACACTTAGAATGAGTTTACATTTTTTGTACAAAATACCGTATGTGTTTTTTTTTTTTTTTTTAATATAAGCCTCAAGGGCTAGGTGGCGCTGTATTTATAACTGAATGTTGTCATCGAGATACCTTCAGGCCTTGATTATAAGCATACATGTCAAGTGTGGGATTTTTTTTGGAGCATGTACCGTGGAGTTATTAAGCATATCCTTCATTCACGATATTGCTTTTAATGTCCACAGAGGCTATCAAAAATAAATAAAAATATATATATGTTTGGATAAGTCTGATGCCAGTGAACATTTTGAGTGGTGGAAACTAAAAGAATATTCATAAATGACTTATTTATCACACTTAGAATGAGTTTACATTTTTTGTACAAAATACCGTATGTGGGGTATTTTTTTTTTATGCCTCAAGGGCGAGGTGGCGCTGCATATATAACTGAATGTTGTCATAGAGATAGCTTCAGGCCTTGACGATAAACATACATGTCAAGTTTGGGATTTTTTGGAGCCTGTACCGGGGAGTTATTAAGCCTATCCTTTTTCAGTGCGAACCACAAATTTTGATGCCCCGCCTTCATCATATAGTATTTCGAAAGGTCAAGATTTTTCCCCCAGTCGTTGGCTCAGGTCTTGACATGGTCCAGGTCAAGTCTTAACTCAGTCAGATGAAACGTGTAGGAGAAGTGGGCAAAAGTCTGCCCCCTGTGAATGTGCAAAAATAGTCAAAAATGGGACATTCAAAAATTCGTAGCTAACTTCCTGTTCATTTTAGCATATGGGTCCAAGAGACTTTTTTGTAGGTCTTGGGCTCCCTCATATACCTAAAAATATTCGTCGTTCTTGCTTAAACGTACAACCGGGGCTGCTTCGTTAAAAACTTCTCGGGGGCGCTATTGAGTCATTTTTGTAAAAATAGCACAATCAACAATAAAATATTGCTCATTTTACCAGGCCAGATGTGTGTGCCAAGTTTCATGAGTTTCTGTGCATGTTTAGACCCTCAAAACTGGCGTTGTTTTCTTGGCGAACATCGCTTAGCCACACCCACAGCAATTCGCGAAAACTCACAAACTTCGTGTTGTGACATCATGAAGGCCGAAACCCTCATCTGAGCTAATATGAGGTAGGTCCAGTTAACGTGTTTGGAGAAAAACGTAGAAGAAAATTCGTAAGAAAAAAAATTGCCACTAGGTGGCGCTATCAGTTAGATGAAATATAAGTCAGTAGATGTCTTTAGGGCTGGACTCTCATCAAATGTGTGAAATTTTGAGAAGATAGGATCATCTCGGTCAAGTTAATGCAGCTTTTATTTTCACGAAAAATCTTCAGACTTTGCGTCACCGTAGCGGCCACGCCCTTTGGCGAAAAGTTACAATATTCGGTGTGGGGCATGATCAACATCTTAAGGCTTTTCTGACCAATTTTCAAATGGATCCCTTCAACAAGCTCAGCGCAGTAGCTAAAAACGTAAAGTATGGCATTTATTGTAACCACTAGGTGGCGCTATATGTATAACTGAATTTTATCATACAGATGTTTTCAGGCCGTGACTATTACGTTGCCTGAGAAGTTTGAGATTTTTTGGAGCTTGAACATGGGAGTTATTAAGCATTTGCTCTTTCTGGACAAATGAAATTTTAAAGGCAATATTTGATGCCCCGCCCCCGTCATATAGTATTTCAAAAAGGCAAGATGTTTTGCCCAGTTTTTCTCTCCCGTCTTGAGATGATAAATGCCAAGTTTGAAGTCAATTGGATGAAAAATGTTTGCAAAGGGGGAAAAAGCATGACCACAGTGAATGTGCCAAAATAGGCCAAAATTGGACATAAAAAAATTCATAGCTCACTTCCTGTACATTTTAGCTACATGGTCCCAATAGACTTTTTTTGTGCGTCTCGGGGTGCTACACATGCCTGCCAATTTTTGTTGCTCTAGCTCAAACGTGCCGGGCTTGGTTTTTATTTTTCTACGCTAGGGGGCGCTATCGAGTCGCATTGTTATGACGACTTAATAATATCAAATTTTTCGCCGGGCCTGAGGAGTGTGCAAAGTTCGGTGAGTTTTCGTGAATGTTTAGGTACCCAAAATCGCGATTGTTTGCGGAGAATAAAGAAGAAGAAGAAGAAGAAGAAGAAGAATAATAACTAGAGCTGCGAGCAGCTATAAAGGGCCCTCGCAGCCCGGGCCACGTTGGGGTCCTTGCACGTTGTGGTACTTGCATGTTGGGGTACTGGCACATTGGGGTACTGGCATATTGGAAGCAAAATTTCTTTGAAAATGGCATAATAAACGTTTACATGTAGAATATTTTTTTGCCAGTGTGTGTGTCAAGCTCAACGGGTTTTGGTGATTGTTAAGACCTGCAAAAATCAGCGTCCTTTTTTATTTTTAGGCAATGAGTTGCCCTGATTGGTATTTTTTTGTAAAAGTGTATATACACATCTTCGCTCGTTGTACTCATTGCACAATGTTACTTTTATTGTCCAAAGGGGCAATCAAAAATGAATAAAACAAAATGGAAACGTACATACGTTTGGATCGGTGTGAAGCCAGTGAACAATTTGAGTGGTGGAAACTAAAAGAATATTCATAAATGACTTAGTTATCACACTTAGAATGAGTGTACATTTTTTGTACAAAATACCGTATGTGGGGTATTTTTTTTTATTTTTATATAAGCCTCAAGGGCTAGGTGGCGCTGTATTTATAACTGAATGTTGTCATAGAGATACCTTCAGGCCTTGATTATAAGCATACATGTCAAGTGTGGGATTTTTTTTTGGAGCATGTACCGTGGAGTTATTAAGCATATCCTTCATTCACGATATTGCTTTTAATGTCCATAGAGGCTATCAAAAATAAATAAAAATATATATATGTTTGGATAAGTCTGATGCCAGTGAACATTTTGAGTGGTGGAAACTAAAAAAATATTCATAAATGACTTAGTTATCACACTTAGAATGAGTGTACATTTTTTGTACAAAATACCGTATGTGGGGTATTTTTTTTTCATGCCTCAAGGGATAGGTGGCGCTGCATATATAACTGAATGTTGTCATAGAGATACCTTCAGGCCTTGACGATAAACATACATGTCAAGTTTGGGATTTTTTGGAGCATGTACCGGGGAGTTATTAAGCATATCCTTTTTCAGTGCGAAACACAAATTTTGATGCCCCGCCCTCACCATATAGTATTTCCGAAAGTCAAGATTTTTCCGTCTGTTGTTGGCTCAGGTCTTGGCATGGTCCAGGTCAAGTCATAAGTCAGTCGGATAAAACGTGTAGGAGAAGTGGGCAAAAGTATGCCCCCTGAAAATGTGCAAAAATCGTCAAAAATGGGACATTCAAAAATTCGTAGCTCACTTCCTGTTCATTTTAGCATATGGGTCCTAGAGACTTTTTTGTAGGTCTTTGGCTCCCTCATACACCTAAAAATATTCGTAGATCTTGCTTAAACGTACAATCGGGGCTGCTTCATTAAAAATTTCTAGGGGGTGCTATTGAGTCATTTTTGTAAAAATAGGACAATACATGATAAAATATTGCTCATTTTGCCAGGCCAGATGTGTGTGCCAAGTTTCATGAGTTTCTGCGCATGTTTAGACCATCAAAACTGGCGTTGTTTTCTTGGCGAACAGTGCTTAGCCACGCCCACAGTGATTCGCGAAAACTCACAAACTTCGTGTTGTGACATCATGAAGGCCGAAACCCTCATCTGAGCAAATATGAGGTTGGTCCAGTTAGCGTGTTTGGAGAAAAATGTAGAAGAAAATTCGTTAGAAAAAAAATTGCCACTAGGTGGCGCTATCAGTAAGATGAAATATAAGTACGTAGATGTCTTTAGGGCTGGACTCTCATCAAATGTGTGAAATTTTGAGAAGATAGGATCATCTCGGTCAAGTTCATGCAGCTTTTATTGTCACGAAAAATCTTCAGACTTTGCGGCACCGTAGCGGCCACGCCCTTTGGCGAAAAGTTACAATATTCGGTGTGGGGCATGATCAACATCTTAAGGATTTTCTGACCAACTTTCAACTGGATCCCTTCAACGAGCTCAGTGCAGTAGCTAAAAACGTAAAGTATGACATTTATTGTTACCACTAGGTGGTGCTATATGTATAACTGAATTTTATCATATAGATGTTTTCAGGCCGTGACTATTACGTTGCCTGAGAAGTTTGAGATTTTTTGGAGCTTGAACATGGGAGTTATTAAGCATTTGCTCTTTCTGGAAAAATGAAATTTTAGAGACAATATTTGATGCCCCGCCCCCATCATATAGTATTTCTAAAAGGCAAGACTTTTTGCCCAGTTGTTCTCTCAGGTCTTGAGATGATAAATGACAAGTTTGAAGTCAATTGGATGAAAAATGTTTGCAAAGGGGGAAAAAGCATGACCACAGTGAATGTGCCAAAATAGGCCAAAATTGGACATTAAAAAATTCATAGCTCACTTTCTGTACATTTTAGCTACATGGTCCCAATAGACTTTTTTGTGCGTCTCGGGGTGCTACACGTGCCTGCCAATTTTCGTTGCTCTAGCTCAAACGTGTCGGGCTTGGTTTTTATTTTTCTACGCTAGGGGGCGCTATAGAGCCGCGTTGTTATAACGACTTCATAATATCAAATTTTTCGCCGGACCTGAGGAGTGTGCAAAGTTTGGTGAGTTTTCGTGAATATTTAGGTACCCAAAATCGCGATTGTTTGCGGAGAATAAAGAAGAATAATAATAACTAGAGCTGCGAGCAGCTATAAAGGGCCCTCGCAGACCCACGTTGGGGTCCTTGCACGTTGGGGTACTTGCACGTTGGGGTACTGGCACGTTGGGGTACTGGCATATTGGAAGAAAAATTTCTTTGAAAATGGCATAATAAACGTTTACATGTAGAATATTTTTTTGCCAGTGTGTGTGTCAAGCTCAACGGATTTTGGTGATTGTTAAGACCTGCAAAAATCAGCGTCCTTTTTTATTTTTAGGCAATGAGTTGCCCTGATTGATATTTTTTTGTAAAAGTGTATATACACATCATCGCTCGTTGTACTCATTGCACAATGTTACTTTTATTGTCCAAAGGGGCAATCAAAAATGAATAAAACAAAATGGAAACGTACATACGTTTGGATCGGTGTGAAGCCAGTGAACAATTTGAGTGGTGGAAACTAAAAGAATATTCATAAATGACTTACTTATCACACTTAGAATGAGTGTACATTTTTTGTACAAAATACCGTATGTGGGGTATTTTTATTTTTTTTTATATATAAGCCTCAAGGGCTAGGTGGCGCTGTATTTATAACTGAATGTTGTCATAGAGATACCTTCAGGCCTTGATTATAAGCATACATGTCAAGTGTGGGATTTTTTTTTGGAGCATGTACCGTGGAGTTATTAAGCATATCCTTCAATCACGATATTGCTTTTAATGTCCATAGAGGCTATCAAAAATAAATAAAAATATATATATGTTTGGATAAGTCTGATGCCAGTGAACATTTTGAGTGGTGGAAACTAAAAGAATATTCATAAATGACTTAGTTATCACACTTAGAATGAGTTTACATTTTTTGTACAAAATACCGTATGTGGGGTATTTTTTTTTCATGCCTCAAGGGCTAGGTGGCGCTGCATATATAACTGAATGTTGTCATAGAGATAACTTCAGGCCTTGACGATAAACATACATGTCAAGTTTGGGATTTTTTGGAGCATGTACCGGGGAGTTATCAAGCATATCCTTTTTCATTGCGAAACACAAATTTTGATGCCCCGCCCTCATCATATAGTATTTCGAAAAGTCAAAATCTTTCCCCCTGTCGTTGGCTCAGGTCTTGACATGGTCCAGGCCAAGTCTTAACTCAGTCGGATGAAACGTGTAGGAGAAGTGGGCAAAAGTCTGCCCCCTGTGAATGTGCAAAAATCGTCAAAAATGGGACATTCAAAAATTCGTAGCTCATTTCCTGTTCATTTTAGCATATGGTTACAAGAGACTTTTTTGTAGGTCTTGGGCTCCCTCATACACCTAAAAATATTCGTCGTTCTTGCTTAAACGTACAACCGGGGCTGCTTCGTTAAAAATTTCGAGGGGGCGCTATTGAGTCATTTTTGTAAAAATAGCACAATCAACAATAAAATATTACTCATTTTACCAGGCCAGATGTGTGTGCCAAGTTTCAGGAGTTTCTGAGCATGTTTAGACCCTCAAAACTGGCGTTGTTTTCTTGGCGAACAGTGCTTAGCCACGCCCACAGCAATTCGCGAAAACTCACAAACTTCGTGTTGTGACATCATGAAGGCCGAAACCCTCACCTGAGCAAATATGAGGTAGGTCCAGTTAACGTGTTTGGAGAAAAATGTACAAGAAAATTCGTAAGAAAAAAAATATGCCACTAGGTGGCGCTATCAGTAAGATGAAATATAAGTTCGTAGATGTCTTTAGGGCTGGACTCTCATCAAATGTGTGAAATTTTGAGAAGATAGGATCATCTCGGTCAAGTTCATGCAGCTTTTATTGTCACGAAAAATCTTCAGACTTTGCGTCACCGTAGCGGCCACGCCCTTTGGTGAAAAGTTACAATATTCGGTGTGGGGCATGATCAACATCTTAAGGCTTTTCTGACCAATTTTCAACTGGATCCCTTCAACGAGCTCAGCGCAGTAGATAAAAACGTAAAGTATGACATTTATTGTCACCACTAGGTGGCGCTAAATGTATAACTGAATTTTATCATATAGATGTTTTCAGTCCGTGACTATTACGTTGCCTGAGAAGTTTGAGATTTTTTGGAGCTTGAACATGGGAGTTATTAAGCATTTGCTCTTTCTGGACAAATGAAATTTTAAAGACAATATTTGATGCCCCGCCCCCATCATATAGTATTTCGAAAAGGCAAGACTTTTTGCCCAGTTGTTCTCTCAGGTCTTGAGATGATAAATGCCAAGTTTGATGTGAATTGGATGAAAAATGTTTGCAGAGGGGGAAAAAGCATGACCACAGTGAATGTGCCAAAATAGGCCAAAATTGGACATAAAAAAATTCATAGCTCATTTCCTGTACATTTTAGCTACATGGTCCCAATAGACATTTTTGTGCGTCTCGGGGTGCTACACGTGCCTGCCAATTTTCGTTGCTCTCGCTCAAACGTGCCAAGCTTGGTTTTTATTTTTCTACGCTAGGGGGCGCTATAGAGTCGCGTTGTTATGACGACTTCATAATATAAAATTTTTCGCCGGGCCTGAGGAGTGTGCAAAGTTTGGTGAGTTTTCGTGAATGTTTAGGTACTCAAAAATGCGATCGTTTACGGAGAAGAAGAATAATAATAATAACTAGAGCTGCGAGCAGCTATAAAGGGCCCTCGCAGCCCGGGCCACGTTTGGGTCCTTGCACGTTGTGGTACTTGCATGTTGGGGTACTGGCACATTGGGGTACTGGCATATTGGAAGCAAAATTTCTTTGAAAATGGCATAATAAACGTTTACATGTAGAATATTTTTTTGCCAGTGTGTGTGTCAAGCTCAACGGGTTTTGGTGATTGTTAAGACCTGCAAAAATCAGCGTCCTTTTTTATTTTTAGGCAATGAGTTGCCCTGATTGGTATTTTTTGTAAAAGTGTATATACACATCATCGCTCGTTGTACTCATTGCACAATGTTACTTTTATTGTCCAAAGGGGCAATCAAAAATGAATAAAACAAAATGGAAACGTACATACGTTTGGATCGGTGTCAAGCCAGTGAACAATTTGAGTGGTGGAAACTAAAAGAATATTCATAAATGACTTAGTTATCACACTTAGAATGAGTGTACATTTTTTGTACAAAATACCGTATGTGGGGTATTTTTTTTATTTTTTTATATAAGCCTCAAGGGCTAGGTGGCGCTGTATTTATAACTGAATGTTGTCATAGAGATACCTTCAGGCCTTGATTATAAGCATACATGTCAAGTGTGGGATTTTTTTTGGAGCATGTACCGTGGAGTTATTAAGCATATCCTTCATTCACGATATTGCTTTTAATGTCCATAGAGGCTATCAAAAATAAATAAAAATATATATATGTTTGGATAATTCTGATGCCAGTGAACATTTTGAGTGGTGGAAACTAAAAGAATATTCAGAAATGACTTCGTTATCACACTTAGAATGAGTTTACATTTTTTGTACAAAATACCGTATGTGGGGTATTTTTTTTTCATGCCTCAAGGGCTAGGTGGCGCTGCATATATAACTGAATGTTGTCATAGAGATAACTTCAGGCCTTGACGATAAACATACATGTCAAGTTTGGGATTTTTTTGGAGCATGTACCGGGGAGTTATCAAGCATATCCTTTTTCATTGCGAAACACAAATTTTGATGCCCCGCCCTCATCATATAGTATTTCGAAAAGTCAAAATTTTTCCCCCTGTCGTTGGCTCAGGTCTTGACATGGTCCAGGTCAAGTCTTAACTCAGTCGGATGAAACGTGTAGGAGAAGTGGGCAAAAGTCTGCCCCCTGTGAATGTGCAAAAATTGTCAAAAATGGGACATTCAAAAATTCGTAGCTCACTTCCTGTTCATTTTAGCATATGGGTCCAAGAGACTTTTTTGTAGGTCTTGGGCTCCCTCATACACCTAAAAATATTCGTCGTTCTTGCTTAAACGTACAACCGGGGCTGCTTCGTTAAAAACTTATAGGGGGCGCTATTGAGTCATTTTTGTAAAAATAGCACAATCAACAATAAAATATTGCTCATTTTACCAGGCCAGATGTGTGTGCCAAGTTTCATGAGTTTCTGTGCATGTTTAGACCCTCAAAACTGGCGTTGTTTTCTTGGCGAACAGCGCTTAGCCACACCCACAGCAATTCGCGAAAACTCACAAACTTCGTGTTGTGACATCATGAAGGCCGAAACCCTCATCTGAGCAAATATGAGGTAGGTCCAGTTAACGTGTTTGGAGAAAAACGTAGAAGAAAATTCGTAAGAAAAAAAATTGCCACTAGGTGGCGCTATCAGTTAGATGAAATATAAGTCAGTAGATGTCTTTAGGGCTGGACTCTCATCAAATGTGTGAAATTTTGAGAAGATAGGATCATCTCGGTCAAGTTAATGCAGCTTTTATTTTCACGAAAAATCTTCAGACTTTGCGTCACCGTAGCGGCCACGCCCTTTGGCGAAAAGTTACAATATTCGGTGTGGGGCATGATCAACATCTTAAGGCTTTTCTGACCAATTTTCAAATGGATCCCTTCAACAAGCTCAGCACAGTAGCTAAAAACGTAAAGTATGACATTTATTGTAACCACTAGGTGGCGCTATATGTATAACTGAATTTTATCATATAGATGTTTTCAGGCCGTGACTATTACGTTGCCTGAGAAGTTTGAGATTTTTTGGAGCTTGAACATGGGAGTTATTAAGCATTTGCTCTTTCTGGACAAATGAAATTTTAAAGGCAATATTTGATGCCCCGCCCCCGTCATATAGTATTTCAAAAAGGCAAGATGTTTTGCCCAGTTTTTCTCTCAGGTCTTGAGATGATAAATGCCAAGTTTTAAGTCAATTGGATGAAAAATGTTTGCAAAGGGGGAAAAAGCATGACCACAGTGAATGTGCCAAAATAGGCCAAAATTGGACATAAAAAAATTCATAGCTCACTTCCTGTACATTTTAGCTACATGGTCCCAATAGACTTTTTTGTGCGTCTCGGGGTGCTACACGTGCCTGCCAATTTTCGTTGCTCTAGCTCAAACGTGCCGGGCTTGGTTTTCATTTTTCTACGCTAGGGGGCGCTATCGAGTCACATTGTTATGACGACTTAATAATATCAAATTTTTCACCGGGCCTGAGGAGTGTGCAAAGTTCGGTGAGTTTTCGTGAATGTTTAGGTACCCAAAATCGCGATTGTTTGCGGAGAATAAAGAAGAAGAAGAAGAATAATAATAACTAGAGCTGCGAGCAGCTATAAAGGGCCCTCGCAGCCCGGGCCACGTTGGAGTCCTTGCACGTTGGGGTACTTGCACGTTAGGGTACTGGCACCTAAGGGGGGCTGGCATATTGGAAGCAAAATTTCTTTGAAAATGGCATAATAAACGTTTACATGTAGAATATTTTTTTTGCCAGTGTGTGTCAAGCTCAACGGGTCTTGGTGATTGTTAAGACCTGCAAAAATCAGCGTCCTTTTTTATTTTTAGGCAATGAGTTGCCCTGATTGATATTTTTTGTAAAAGTGTATATATACATCATCGCTCGTTGTACTCATTGCACAATGTTACTTTTATTGTCCAAAGGGGCAATCAAAAATGAATAAAACAAAATGGAAATGTACATACGTTTGGATCGGTGTGAAGCCAGTGAACAATTTGAGTGGTGGAAACTAAAAGAATATTCAGAAATGACTTAGTCATCACACTTAGAATGAGTTTACATTTTTTTGTACAAAATACCGTATGTGGGTTTTTTTTTTTATATAAGCCTCAAGGGCTAGGTGGCGCTGTATTTATAACTGAATGTTGTCATAGAGATACCTTCAGGCCTTGATTATAAGCATACATGTCAAGTGTGGGATTTTTTTTGGAGCATGTACCGTGGAGTTATTAAGCATATCCTTCATTCAAGATATTGCTTTTAATGTCCATAGAGGCTATCAAAAATAAATAAAAATATATATATGTTTGGATAAGTCTGATGCCAGTGAACATTTTGAGTGGTGGAAACTAAAAGAATATTCATAAATGACTTAGTTATCACACTTAGAATGAGTTTACATTTTTTGTACAAAATACCGTATGTGGGGTATTTTTTTTTCATGCCTCAAGGGCTAGGTGGCGCTGCATATATAACTGAATGTTGTCATAGAGATAACTTCAGGCCTTGACGATAAACATACATGTCAAGTTTGGGATTTTTTGGAGCATGTACCGGGGAGTTATCAAGCATATCCTTTTTCATTGCGAAACACACATTTTGATGCCCCGCCCTCATCATATAGTATTTCGAAAAGTCAAAATTTTTCCCCCTGTAGTTGGCTCAGGTCTTGACATGGTCCAGGCCAAGTCTTAACTCAGTCGGATGAAACGTGTAGGAGAAGTGGGCAAAAGTCTGCCCCCTGTGAATGTGCAAAAATCGTCAAAAATGGGACATTCAAAAATTCGTAGCTCACTTCCTGTTCATTTTAGCATATGGGTACAAGAGACTTTTTTGTAGGTCTTGAGCTCCCTCATACACATAAAAATATTCGTCGTTCTTGCTTAAACGTACAACCGGGGCTGCTTCGTTAAAAATTTCGAGGGGGCGCTATTGAGTCATTTTTTTAAAAATAGCACAATCAACAATAAAATATTGCTCATTTTACCAGGCCAGATGTGTGTGCCAAGTTTCAGGAGTTTCTGTGCATGTTTAGACCCTCAAAACTGGCGTTGTTTTCTTGGCGAACAGCGCTTAGCCACGCCCACAGCAATTCGCGAAAACTCACAAACTTCGTGTTGTGACATCATGAAGGCCGAAACCCTCATCTGAGCAAATATGAGGTAGGTCCAGTTAACGTGTTTGGGGAAAAACGTAGAAGAAAATTCGTAAGAAAAAAAAATTGCCACGAGGTGGCGCTATCAGTTAGATGAAATGTAAGTTAGTAGATGTCTTTAGAGCTGGACTCTCATCAAATGTGTGAAATTTTGAGAAGATAGGATCATCTCGGTCAGGTTAATGCAGCTTTTATTGTCACGAAAAATCTTCAGACTTTGCGTCACCGTAGCGGCCACGCCCTTTGGCGAAAAGTTACAATATTCGGTGTGAGGCATCATCAACATCTTAAGGCTTTTCTGACCAATTTTCAACTGGATCCCTTCAACGAGCTCAGCACAGTAGCTAAAAACGTAAAGTATGACATTTATTGTAACCACTAGGTGGCGCTATATGTAGAACTGAATTTTGTCATATAGATGTTTCTGGCCGTGACTATTACGTTGCCTGAGAAGTTTGAGATTTTTTGGAGCTTGTACATGGGAGTTATTCAGCATTTGCTCTTTCTGGACAAATGAAATTTTAAAGGCAATATTTGATGCCCCGCCCCCGTCATATAGTATTTCGAAAAGGCAAGACTTTTTGCCCAGCTGTTCTCTTAGGTCTTGAGATGATAAATGCCAAGTTTGAAGTCAATGGGATGAAAAATGTTTGCATAGGGGGAAAAAGCATGACCACAGTGAATGTGCCAAAATAGGCCAAAATTGGACATTAAAAAATTCATAGCTCACTTCCTGTACATTTTAGCTACATGGTCCCAATAGACTTTTTTGTGCGTCTCGGGGTGCTACACGTGCCTGCCAATTTTCGTTGCTCTAGCTCAAACGTGCCGGGCTTGGTTTTTATTTTTCTATGCTAGGGGGCGCTATAGAGTCGCGTTGTTATAACGACTTCATAATATCAAATTTTTCGCCGGACCTGAGGAGTGTGCAAAGTTCGGTGAGTTTTCGTGAATATTTAGGTACCCAAAATCGCGATTGTTTGCGGAGAATAAAGAAGAATAATAATAATAATAATAATAATAATAATTTTTACAAAAACAATAGGGACCTCGCAGCGGTCGCTGCTCGGGCCCTAATAATAATATAAATAATAATAATAATAATAATAATAATAATTTTTACAAAAACAATAGGGACCTCGCAGCGGTCGCTGCTCGGGCCCTAATAATAATAATAATAATAATAATAATAATAATAATAATTTTTACAAAAACAATAGGGACCTCGCAGCGGTCGCTGCTCGGGCCCTAATAACTAGAGCTGCGAGCAGCTATAAAGGGCCCTCGCAGCCCGGGCCACGTTGGGGTCCTTGCACGTTGGGGTACTTGCACGTTGGGGTACTGGCACGTTGGGGTACTGGCATATTGGAAGCAAAATTTCTTTGAAAATGGCATAATAAACGTTTACATGTAGAATATTTTTTTGCCAGTGTGTGTGTCAAGCTCAACGGGTTTTGGTGATTGTTAAGACCTGCAAAAATCAGCGTCCTTTTTTATTTTTAGGCAATGAGTTGCCCTGATTGGTATTTTTTTGTAAAAGTGTATATACACATCATCGCTCGTTGTACTCATTGCACAATGTTACTTTTATTGTCCAAAGGGGCAATCAAAAATGAATAAAACAAAATGGAAACGTACATACGTTTGGATCGGTGTGAAGCCAGTGAACAATTTGAGTGGTGGAAACTAAAAGAATATTCATAAATGACTTAGTTATCACACTTAGAATGAGTGTACATTTTTTGTACAAAATACCGTATGTGGGGTATTTTTTTTTTTTTTATATAAGCCTCAAGGGCTAGGTGGCGCTGTATTTATAACTGAATGTTGTCATAGAGATACCTTCAGGCCTTGATTATAAGCATACATGTCAAGTGTGGGATTTTTTTTTGGAGCATGTACCGTGGAGTTATTAAGCATATCCTTCATTCACGATATTGCTTTTAATGTCCATAGAGGCTATCAAAAATAAATAAAAATATATATATGTTTGGATAAGTCTGATGCCAGTGAACATTTTGAGTGGTGGAAACTAAAAAAATATTCATAAATGACTTAGTTATCACACTTAGAATGAGTGTACATTTTTTGTACAAAATACCGTATGTGGGGTATTTTTTTTTCATGCCTCAAGGGCTAGGTGGCGCTGCATATATAACTGAATGTTGTCATAGAGATAACTTCAGGCCTTGACGATAAACATACATGTCAAGTTTGGGATTTTTTGGAGCATGTACCGGGGAGTTATCAAGCATATCCTTTTTCATTGTGAAACACAAATTTTGATGCCCCGCCCTCATCATATAGTATTTCGAAAAGTCAAAATTTTTCCCCCTGTCGTTGGCTCAGGTCTTGACATGGTCCAGGCCAAGTCTTTACTCAGTCGGATGAAACGTGTAGGAGAAGTGGGCAAAAGTCTGCCCCCTGTTAATGCGCAAAAATCGTCAAAAATGTGACATTCAAAAATTCGTAGCTCACTTCCTGTTCATTTTAGCATATGGGTACAAGAGACGTTTTTGTAGGTCTTGGGCTCCCTCATACACCTAAAAATATTCGGCGTTTTTGCTTAAACGTACAACCGGGGCTGCTTCGTTAAAAATTTCGAGGGGGCGCTATTGAGTCATTTTTGTAAAAATAGCACAATCAACAATAAAATATTGCTAATTTTACCAGGCCAGATGTGTGTGCCAAGTTTCAGGAGTTTCTGTGCATGTTTAGACCCTCAAAACGGGCGTTGTTTTCTTGGCGAACAGCGCTTAGCCACGCCTACAGCAATTCGCGAAAACTCACAAACTTCGTGTTGTGACATCATGAAGGCCGAAACCCTCCTCTGAGCAAATATGAGGTAGGTCCAGTTAACGTGTTTGGAGAAAAACGTAGAAGAAAATTCGTAAGAAAAAAAATTGCCACTAGGTGGCGCTATCAGTTAGATGAAATGTAAGTTAGTAGATGTCTTTAGAGCTGGACTCTCATCAAATGTGTGAAATTTTGAGAAGATAGGATCATCTCGGTCAAGTTAATGCAGCTTTTATTTTCACGAAAAATCTTCAGATTTTGCGTCACCGTAGCGGCCACGCCCTTTGATGAAAAGTTACAATATTCGGTGTGGGGCATGATCAACATCTTAAGGCTTTTCTGACCAATTTTCAAATGGATCCCTTCAACAAGCTCAGCACAGTAGCTAAAAACGTAAAGTATGACATTTATTGTAACCACTAGGTGGCGCTATATGTATAACTGAATTTTGTCATATAGATGTTTTCAGGCTGTGACTATTACGTTGCCTGAGAAGTTTGATATTTTTCGGAGCTTCAACATGGGAGTTATTAAGCATTTGCTCTTTTTGGACAAATGAAATTTTAAAGGCAATATTTGATGCTCCGCCCCCGTCGTATAGTATTTCGAAAAGGCAAGATGTTTTGCCCAGCTGTTCTCTTAGGTCTTGAGATGATAAATGCCAAGTTTGAAGTCAATTGGATGAAAAATGTTTGCAAAGGGGGAAAAAGCATGACCACAGTGAATGTGCCAAAATAGGCCAAAATTGGACATTAAAAAATTCATAGCTCACTTCCTGTACATTTTAGCTACATGGTCCCAATAGACTTTTTTGTGCGTCTCGGGGTGCTACACGTGCCTGCCAATTTTCGTTGCTCTAGCTCAAACGTGTCGGGCTTGGTTTTTATTTTTCTACGCTAGGGGGCGCTATAGAGCCGCGTTGTTATAACGACTTCATAATATCAAATTTTTCGCCGGACCTGAGGAGTGTGCAAAGTTTGGTGAGTTTTCGTGAATATTTAGGTACCCAAAATCGCGATTGTTTGCGGAGAATAAAGAAGAAGAAGAAGAAGAAGAATAATAATAACTAGAGCTGCGAGCAGCTATAAAGGGCCCTCGCAGCCCGGGCCACGTTGGGGTCCTTGCACGTTGGGGTACTTGCACGTTGGGGTACTGGCACGTTGGGGTACTGGCATATTGGAAGCAAAATTTCTTTGAAAATGGCATAATAAACGTTTACATGTAGAATATTTTTTTTGCCAGTGTCTGTCAAGCTCAACGGATTTTGGTGATTGTTAAGACCTGCAAAAATCAGCGTCCTTATTTATTTTTAGGCGATGAGTTGCCCTGATTGGTATTTTTTTTGTAAAAGTGTATATACACATCATCGCTCGTTGTACTCATTGCACAATGTTTACTTTTATTGTCCAAAGGGGCAATCAAAAATGAATAAAACAAAATGGAAACGTACATACGTTTGGATCGGTGTGAAGCCAGTGAACAATTTGAGTGGTGGAAACTAAAAGAATATTCATAAATGACTTAGTTATCACACTTAGAATGAGTGTACATTTTTTGTACAAAATACCGTATGTGGGGTATTTTTTTAATTTTTTTTTATATAAGCCTCAACGGCTAGGTGGCGCTGTATTTATAACTGAATGTTGTCATAGAGATACCTTCAGGCCTTGATTATAAGCATACATGTCAAGTGTGGGATTTTTTTTGGAGCATGTACCGTGGAGTTATTAAACATATCCTTCATTCACGATATTGCTTTTAATGTCCATAGAGGCTATCAAAAATAAATAAAAATATATATATGTTTGGATAAGTCTGATGCCAGTGAACATTTTGAGTGGTGGAAACTAAAAGAATATTCATAAATGACTGAGTTATCACACTTAGAATGAGTTTACATTTTTTGTACAAAATACCGTATGTGGGGTATTTTTTTTTCATACCTCAAGGGCTAGGTGGCGCTGCATATATAACTGAATGTTGTCATAGAGATAACTTCAGGCCTTGACGATAAACATACATGTCAAGTTTGGGATTTTTTGGAGCATGTACCGGGGAGTTATCAAGCATATCCTTTTTCATTGCGAAACACAAATTTTGATGCCACGCCCTCATCATATAGTATTTCGAAAAGTCAAGATTTTCCCCCCTGTCGTTGGCTCAGGTCTTGACATTGTCCAGGTCAAGTCTTAACTCAGTCGGATGAAACGTGGAGAAGAAGTGGGCAAAAGTATGCCCCCTGTAAATGTGCAAAAATCATCAAAAATGGGACATTCAAAAATGCGTAGCTCACTTCCTGTTCATTTTAGCATATGGGTCCAAGAGACTTTTATGTAGGTCTTGGGCTCCCTCATACACCTAAAATTTTTCGTAGATCTTGCTTAAACGTACAACCGGGGCTGCTTCGTTAAAATTTTCTAGGGGTCGCTATTGAGTCATTTTTGTAAAAATAGCACAATCAACATTAAAATATTGCTCATTTTACCAGGCCAGATGTGTGTGCTAAGTTTCATGAGTTTCTGTGCATGTTTAGACCCTCAAAACCGGCGTTGTTTTCTTGGCGAACAGCGCTTAGCCACGCCCACAGCAATTCACGAAAACTCACAAACTTCGTGTTGTGACATCATGAAGGCCGAAACCCTCATCTGAGCAAATCTGAGGTAGGTCCAGTTAACGTGTTTGGACAAAAACGTAGAAGAAAATTCGTAAGAAAAAAAAAATGCCACTAGGTGGCGCTATCAGTAAGATGAAATATAAGTTCGTAGATGTCTTTAGGGCTGGACTCTCATCAAATGTGTGAAATTTTGAGAAGATAGGATCATCTCGGTCAAGTTAATGCAGCTTTTATTGTCACGAAAAATCTTCAGACTTTGCGTCACCGTAGCGGCCACGCCCTTTGGCGAAAAGTTACAATATTCGGTGTGGGGCATGATCAACATCTTAAGGCTTTTCTGACCAACTTTCAACTGGATCCCTTCAACGAGCTCAGCACTGTAGCTAAAAACGTAAAGTATGACATTTATTGTTACCACTAGGTGGCGCTATATGTATAACTGAATTTTATCATATAGATGTTTTCAGGCCGTGACTATTACGTTGCCTGAGAAGTTTGAGATTTTTTGGAGCTTGAACATGGGAGTTATTAAGCATTTGCTCTTTCTGGACAAATGAAATTTTCAAGGCAATATTTGATGCCCCGCCCCCGTCATATAGTATTTCAAAAAGTCAAGGTTTTTTGCCCAGTTGTTGTCTCAGGTCTTGAGATGATAAATGCCAAGTTTGAAGTCAATTGGATGAAAAATGTTTGCAAAGGGGGAAAAAGCATGACCACAGTGAATGTGCCAAAATAGGCCAAAATTGGACATTAAAAAATTCATAGCTCACTTCCTGTACATTTTAGCTACATGGTCCCAATAGACTTTTTTGTGCGTCTCGGGGTGCTACACGTGCCTGCCAATTTTCGTTGCTCTAGCTCAAACGTGCCAGGCTTGGTTTTTATTTTTCTAAGCTAGGGGGCGCTATAGAGTCGCGTTGTTATGACGACTTCATAATATACAATTTTTCGCCGGGTCTGAGGAGTGTGCAAAGTTTGGTGAGTTTTCGTGAATGTTTAGGTACTCAAAAATGCGATCGTTTACGGAGAAGAAGAAGAAGAATAATAATAACTAGAGCTGCGAGCAGCTATAAAGGGCCCTCGCAGCCCGGGCCACGTTGGAGTCCTTGCACGTTGGGGTACTTGCACGTTAGGGTACTGGCACGTTGGGGTACTGGCACGTTGGGGTACTGGCATATTGGAAGCAAAATTTCTTTGAAAATGGCATAATAAACGTTTACATGTAGAATATTTTTTTTGCCAGTGTGTGTCAAGCTCAACGGGTTTTGGTGATTGTTAAGACCTGCAAAAATCAGCGTCCTTTTTTATTTTTAGGCAATGAGTTGCCCTGATTGGTATTTTTTGTAAAAGTGTATATATACATCATCGCTCGTTGTACTCATTGCACAATGTTACTTTTATTGTCCAAAGGGGCAATCAAAAATGAATAAAACAAAATGGAAACGTACATACGTTTGGATCGGTGTGAAGCCAGTGAACAATTTGAGTGGTGGAAACTAAAAGAATATTCATAAATGACTTAGTCATCACACTTAGAATGAGTTTACATTTTTTTGTACAAAATACCGTATGTGGGTTTTTTTTTTTATATAAGCCTCAAGGGCTAGGTGGCGCTGTATTTATAACTGAATGTTGACATCGAGATACCTTCAGGCCTTGATTATAAGCATACATGTCAAGTGTGGGATTTTTTTTGGAGCATGTACGGTGGAGTTATTAAGCATATCCTACATTCACGATATTGCTTTTAATGTCCACAGAGGCTATCAAAAATAAATAAAAATATATATATGTTTGGATAAGTCTGATGCCAGTGAACATTTTGAGTGGTGGAAACTAAAAGAATATTCATAAATGACTTAGTTATCACACTTAGAATGAGTTTACATTTTTTGTACAAAATACCGTATGTGGGGTATTTTTTTTTATGCCTCAATGGCTAGGTGGCGCTGCATATATAACTGAATGTTGTCATAGAGATAGCTTCAGGCCTTGACGATAAACATACATGTCAAGTTTTGGATTTTTTGGAGCATGTACCGGGGAGTTATTATGCATATCCTTTTTCAGTGCGAAACACAAATTTTGATGCCCCGCCTTCATCATATAGTATTTCGAAAGGTCAAGATTTTTCCCCCTGTCGTTGGCTCAGGTCTTGACATGGTCCAGGTCAAGTCTTAACTCAGTCAGATGAAACGTGTAGGAGAAGTGGGCAAAAGTCTGCCCCCTATGAATGTGCAAAAATCGTCAAAAATGGGACATTCAAAAATTCGTAGCTCACTTCCTGTTCATTTTAGCATATGGGTCCAAGAGACTTTTTTGTAGGTCTTGGGCTCCCTCACACACCTAAAAATATTTGTCGTTCTTGCTTAAACGTACAACCGGGGCTGCTTCGTTAAAAACCTCTAGGGGGCGCTATTGAGTCATTTTTGTAAAAATAGCACAATCAACAATAAAATATTGCTCATTTTACCAGGCCAGATGTGTGTGCCAAGTTTCATGAGTTTCTGTGCATGTTTAGACCCTCAAAACTGGCGTTGTTTTCTTGGCGAACAGCGCTTAGCCACACCCACAGCAATTCGCGAAAACTCACAAACTTCGTGTTGTGACATCATGAAGGCCGAAACCCTCATCTGAGCAAATATGAGGTAGGTCCAGTTAACGTGTTTGGAGAAAAACGTAGAAGAAAATTCGTAAGAAAAAAAATTGCCACTAGGTGGCGCTATCAGTTAGATGAAATATAAGTCAGTAGATGTCTTTAGGGCTGGACTCTCATCAAATGTGTGAAATTTTGAGAAGATAGGATCATCTCGGTCAAGTTAATGCAGCTTTTATTTTCACGAAAAATCTTCAGACTTTGCGTCACCGTAGCGGCCACGCCCTTTGGCGAAAAGTTACCATATTCGGTGTGGGGCATGATCAACATCTTAAGGCTTTTCTGACCAATTTTCAAATGGATCCCTTCAACAAGCTCAGCACAGTAGCTAAAAACGTAAAGTATGACATTTATTGTAACCACTAGGTGGCGCTATATGTATAACTGAATTTTATCATATAGATGTTTTCAGGCCGTGACTATTACGTTGCCTGAGAAGTTTGAGATTTTTTGGAGCTTGAACATGGGAGTTATTAAGCATTTGCTCTTTCTGGACAAATGAAATTTTAAAGGCAATATTTGATGCCCCGCCCCTGTCATATAGTATTTCAAAAAGGCAAGATGTTTTGCCCAGTTGTTCTCTCAGGTCTTGAGATGATAAATGCCAAGTTTGAAGTCAATTGGATGAAAAATGTTTGCAAAGGGGGAAAAAGCATGACCACAGTGAATGTGCCAAAATAGGCCAAAATTGTACATAAAAAAATTCATAGCTCACTTCCTGTACATTTTAGCTACATGGTCCCAATAGACTTTTTTGTGCGTCTCGGGGTGCTACACGTGCCTGCCAATTTTTGTTGCTCTAGCTCAATCGTGCCGGGCTTGGTTTTTATTTTTCTACGCTAGGGGGCGCTATCGAGTCGCATTGTTATGACGACTTAATAATATCAAATTTTTCGCCGGGCCTGAGGAGTGTGCAAAGTTCGGTGAGTTTTCGTGAATGTTTAGGTACCCAAAATCGCGATCGTTTGCGGAGAATAAAGAATAATAATAACTAGAGCTGCGAGCAGCTATAAAGGGCCCTCGCAGCCCGGGCCACGTTGGGGTACTTGCACGTTAGGGTACTGGCACGTTGGGGTACAGGCATATTGGAAGCAAAATTTCTTTGAAAATGGCATAATAAACGTTTACATGTAGAATATTTTTTTTGCCAGTGTCTGTCAAGCTCAACGGGTTTTGGTGATTGTTAAGACCTGCAAAAATCAGCGTCCTTATTTATTTTTAGGCAATGAGTTGCCCTGATTGGTATTTTTTGTAAAAGTGTATATATACATCATCGCTCGTTGTACTCATTGCACAATGTTACTTTTATTGTCCAAAGGGGCAATCAAAAATGAATAAAACAAAATGGAAACGTACATACGTTTGGATCGGTGTGAAGCCAGTGAACAATTTGAGTGGTGGAAACTAAAAGAATATTCATAAATGACTTAGTTATAACACTTAGAATGAGTTTACATTTTTTGTACAAAATACCGTATGTGTTTTTTTTTTTTATATAAGCCTCAAGGGCTAGGTGGCGCTGTATTTATAACTGAATGTTGTCATAGAGATACCTTCAGGCCTTGATTATAAGCATACATGTCAAGTGTGGGATTTTTTTTGGAGCATGTACCGTGGAGTTATTAAGCATATCCTTCATTCACGATATTGCTTTTAATGTCCACAGAGGCTATCAAAAATAAATAAAAATATATATATGTTTGGATAAGTCTGATGCCAGTGAACATTTTGAGTGGTGGAAACTAAAAGAATATTCATAAATGACTTAGTTATCACACTTAGAATGAGTTTACATTTTTTGTACAAAATACCGTATGTGGGGTATTTTTTTTTTATGCCTCAAGGGCTAGGTGGCGCTGCATATATAACTGAATGTTGTCATAGAGATAACTTCAGGCCTTGACGATAAACATACATGTCAAGTTTGGGATTTTTTGGAGCATGTACCGGGGAGTTATCAAGCATATCCTTTTTCATTGCGAAACACAAATTTTGATGCCCCGCCCTCATCATATAGTATTTTGAAAAGTCAAGATTTTTCCCCCTGTCGTTGGCTCAGGTCTTGACATGGTCCAGGCCAAGTCTTAACTCAGTCGGATGAAACGTGTAGGAGAAGTGGGCAAAAGTCTGCCCCCTGTGAATGTGCAAAAATCGTCAAAAATGGGACATTCAAAAATTCGTAGCTCACTTCCTGTTCATTTTAGCATATGGGTACAAGAGACTTTTTTGTAGGTCTTGGGCTCCCTCATACACCTAAAAATATTCGTCATTCTTGCTTAAACGTACAACTGGGGCTGTTTCGTTAAAGATTTCTAGGGGGCGCTATTGAGTCATTTTTGTAAAAATAGCACAATCGCCGATAAAAAATTGCTCATTTTGCCAGGCCAGCTGTGTGTGCCAAGTTTCGTGTGTTTCTGTGCCAGTTTAGGCCCTCAAAATTGGCGTTGTTTTCTTGGCGAACAGCGCTTAGCCACGCCCACAGCGACTCGCGAAAACTCACAAACTTCGTGTTGTGACAGCATGAAGGCCGACACCCTCATCTGAGCAAATATGAGGTAGGTCCAGTTAACATGGTTGGAGAAAAACATTGAAGAAAAATCGTAAGAAAAAAAATTGCCAGTAGGTGGCGCTATCAGTAAGATGAAATATAAGTTTGTAGATGTCTTTAGGGCTGGACTCTCATCAATTGTGTAAAATTTTGAGAAGATAGCATCATCTCGGTCAAGTTAATGCAGCTTTTGTTGTCACGAGAAATCTTCAGACTTTGCGGCACCGTAGCGGCCACGCCCTTTGGCAAAAAGTTACAATATTCGGTGTGGGGCATGATCAACATCTTAAGGCTTTTCTGACCAATTTTCAACTGGATCCCTTCAACGAGCTCAGCACAGTAGCTAAAAACGTAAAGTATGACAATTATTGTTACCACTAGGTGGCGCTACATGGATAACTGAATTTTATCATATAGATGTTTTCAGGCCGTGACTATTAAGTTGCCTGATAAGTTTGAGATTTTTTGGAGCTTGAACATGGGAGTTATTAAGCATTTGCTCTTTCTGGACAAATGAAATTTTAAAGGCAATATTTGATGCCCCGCCCCCGTCATATAGTATTTCGAAAAGGCAAGATTTTTTCCCCAATTGTTCTCTCAGGTCTTGAGATGATAAATGCCAAGTTTGAAGTCAATTGGATGAAAAATGTTTGCAAAGGGGGAAAAAGCATGACCACAGTGAATGTGCCAAAATAGGCCAAAATTGGACATTAAAAAATTCATAGCTCACTTCCTGTACATTTTAGCTACATGGTCCCAATAGACTTTTTTGTGCGTCTCGGGGTGCTACACGTGCCTGCCAATTTTCGTTGCTCTAGCTCAAACATGCCGGGCTTGGTTTTTATTTTTCTATGCTAGGGGGCGCTATAGAGTCGCGTTGTTATGACGACTTCATAATATCAAATTTTTCGCCGGGCCTGAGGAGTGTGCAAAGTTTGGTGAGTTTTCGTAAATGTTTAGGTACCCAAAATCGTGATCGTTTACGGAGAAGAAGAAGAATAATAATAATAATAATAATAATAATAATAATCCGATCGAAAAACAATAGGGACCTCGCAGCGGTAGCTGCTCGGGCCCTAATAATAATAATAATAATAATAATAATAATAATAATAATAATAATTTTTACAAAAACAATAGGGACCTCGCAGCGGTCGCTGCTCGGGCCCTAATAATAATAATAATTCGAACGAAAAACAATAGGGACCTCGCAGCGGTCGCTGCTCGGGCCCTAATAATAATAATAATAATTTTTACAAAAACAATAGGGACCTCGCAGCGGTCGCTGCTCGGGCCCTAACTAGAGCTGCGAGCAGCTATAAAGGGCCCTCGCAGCCCGGGCCACGTTGGAGTCCTTGCACGTTGAGGTACTTGCACGTTAGGGTACTGGCACGTTGGGGTACTGGCACGTTGGGGTACTGGCATATTGGAAGCAAAATTTCTTTGAAAATGGCATAATAAACGTTTACATGTAGAATATTTTTTTTGCCAGTGTGTGTCAAGCTCAACGGGTTTTGGTGATTGTTAAGACCTGCAAAAATCAGCGTCCTTTTTTATTTTTAGGCAATGAGTTGCCCTGATTGGTATTTTTTGTAAAAGTGTATATATACATCATCGCTCGTTGTACTCATTGCACAATGTTACTTTTATTGTCCAAAGGGGCAATCAAAAATGAATAAAACAAAATGGAAACGTACATACGTTTGGATCGGTGTGAAGCCAGTGAACAATTTGAGTGGTGGAAACTTAAAGAATATTCATAAATGACTTAGTCATCACACTTAGAATGAGTTTACATTTTTTTGTACAAAATACCGTATGTGGGTTTTTTTTAATTTTATATAAGCCTCAAGGGCTAGGTGGCGCTGTATTTATAACTGAATGTTGTCATCGAGATACCTTCAGGCCTTGATTATAAGCATACATGTCAAGTGTGGGATTTTTTTTGGAGCATGTACCGTGGAGTTATTAAGCATATCCTTCATTCACGATATTGCTTTTAATGTCCACAGAGGCTATCAAAAATAAATAAAAATATATATATGTTTGGATAAGTCTGATGCCAGTGAACATTTTGAGTGGTGGAAACTAAAAGAATATTCATAAATGACTGAGTTATCACACTTTGAATTAGTTTACATTTTTTGTACAAAATACCGTATGTGGGGTATTTTTTTTTTATGCCTCAAGGGCTAGGTGGCGCTGCATATATAACTGAATTTTGTCATAGAGATAGCTTCAGGCCTTGACGATAAACATACATGTCAAGTTTGGGATTTTTTGGAGCATGTACCGGGGAGTTATTAAGCATATCCTTTTTCAGTGCGAAACACAAATTTTGATGCCCCGCCTTCATCATATAGTATTTCGAAAAGTCAAGATTTTTCCCCCTGTCGTTGGCTCAGGTCTTGACATGGTCCAGGTCAAGTCTTAACTCAGTCAGATGAAACGTGTAGGAGAAGTGGGCAAAAGTCTGCCCCCTGTGAATGTGCAAAAATCGTCAAAAATGGGACATTCAAAAATTCGTAGCTCATTTCCTGTTCATTTTAGCATATGGGTCCAAGAGACTTTTTTGTAGGTCTTGGGCTCCCTCATACACCTAAAAATATTCGTCGTTCTTGCTTAAACGTACAATCGGGGCTGCTTCGTTAAAAACTTCTAGGGGGCGCTATTGAGTCATTTTTGTAAAAATAGCACAATCAACAATAAAATATTGCTCATTTTACCAGGCCAGATGTGTGTGCCAAGTTTCATGAGTTTCTGTGCATGTTTAGACCCTCAAAACTGGCGTTGTTTTCTTGGCGAACAGCGCTTAGCCACACCCACAGCAATTCGCGAAAACTCACAAACTTCGTGTTGTGACATCATGAAGGCCGAAACCCTCATCTGAGCAAATATGAGGTAGGTCCAGTTAACGTGTTTGGAGAAAAACGTAGAAGAAAATTCGTAAGAAAAAAAATTGCCACTAGGTGGCGCTATCAGCTAGATGAAATATAAGTCAGTAGATGTCTTTAGGGCTGGACTCTCATCAAATGTGTGAAATTTTGAGAAGATAGGATCATCTCGGTCAAGTTAATGCAGCTTTTATTTTCACGAAAAATCTTCAGACTTTGCGTCACAGTAGCGGCCACGCCCTTTGGTGAAAAGTTACAATATTCAGTGTGGGGCATGATCAACATCTTAAGGCTTTTCTGACCAATTTTCAAATGGATCCCTTCAACAAGCTCAGCACAGTAGCTAAAAACGTAAAGTATGACATTTATTGTAACCACTAGGTGGCGCTATATGTATAACTGAATTTTATCATATAGATGTTTTCAGGCCGTGACTATTACGTTGCCTGAGAAGTTTGAGATTTTTTGGAGCTTGAACATGGGAGTTATTAAGCATTTGCTCTTTCTGGACAAATGAAATTTTAAAGGCAATATTAGATGTCCCGCCCCCGTCATATAGTATTTCAAAAAGGCAAGATGTTTTGCCCAGTTGTTCTCTCAGGTCTTGAGATGATAAATGCCAAGTTTGAAGTCAATTGGATGAAAAATGTTTGCAAAGGGGGAAAAAGCATGACCACAGTGAATGTGCCAAAATAGGCCAAAATTGGACATTAAAAAATTCATAGCTCACTTCCTGTACATTTTAGCTACATGGTCCCAATAGACTTTTTTGTGCGTCTCGGGGTGCTACACGTGCCTGCCAATTTTTGTTGCTCTCGCTCAAACGTGCCGGGCTTGGTTTTTATTTTTCTATGCTAGGGGGCGCTATAGAGTCGCGTTGTTATAACGACTTCATAATATCAAATTTTTCGCCGGGCCTGAGGAGTGTGCAAAGTTCGGTGAGTTTTCGTGAATGTTTAGGTTCCCAAAATCGCGATTGTTTGCGGAGAATAAAGAAGAAGAATAATAATAATAATAATAATAATAATAATAATAATAATAATAATAATAATAATAATAATTTTTACAAAAACAATAGGGACCTCGCAGCGGTCGCTGCTCGGGCCCTAATAATAATTCGAACGAAAAACAATAGGGACCTCGCAGCGGTCGCTGCTCGGGCCCTAATAATAATAATAATAATAATTTTTACAAAAACAATAGGGACCTCGCAGCGGTCGCTGCTCGGGCCCTAATAATAATCCGATCGAAAAACAATAGGGACCTCGCAGCGGTAGCTGCTCGGGCCCTAACTAGAGCTGCGAGCAGCTATAAAGGGCCCTCGCAGCCCGGGCCACGTTGGGGTCCTTGCACGTTGGGGTACTTGCACGTTGGGGTACTGGCACGTTGGGGTACTGGCATATTGGAAGCAAAATTTCTTTGAAAATGGCATAATAAACGTTTACATGTAGAATATTTTTTTTGCCAGTGTCTGTCAAGCTCAACGGATTTTGGTGATTGTTAAGACCTGCAAAAATCAGCGTCCTTATTTATTTTTAGGCAATGAGTTGCCCTGATTGGTATTTTTTTTGTAAAAGTGTATATACACATCATCGCTCGTTGTACTCATTGCACAATGTTTACTTTTATTGTCCAAAGGGGCAATCAAAAATGAATAAAACAAAATGGAAACGTACATACGTTTGGATCGGTGTGAAGCCAGTGAACAATTTGAGTGGTGGAAACTAAAAGAATATTCATAAATGACTTAGTTATCACACTTAGAATGAGTGTACATTTTTTGTACAAAATACCGTATGTGGGGTATTTTTTTAATTTTTTTTATATAAGCCTCAACGGCTAGGTGGCGCTGTATTTATAACTGAATGTTGTCATAGAGATACCTTCAGGCCTTGATTATAAGCATACATGTCAAGTGTGGGATTTTTTTTGGAGCATGTACCGTGGAGTTATTAAGCATATCCTTCATTCACGATATTGCTTTTAATGTCCATAGAGGCTATCAAAAATAAATAAAAATATATATATGTTTGGATAAGTCTGATGCCAGTGAACATTTTGAGTGGTGGAAACTAAAAGAATATTCATAAATGACTTCGTTATCACACTTAGAATGAGTTTACATTTTTTGTACAAAATACCGTATGTGGGGTATTTTTTTTTCATGCCTCAAGGGCTAGGTGGCGCTGCATATATAACTGAATGTTGTCATAGAGATAACTTCAGGCCTTGACGATAAACATACATGTCAAGTTTGGGATTTTTTGGAGCATGTACCGGGGAGTTATCAAGCATATCCTTTTTCATTGCGAAACACAAATTTTGATGCCCCGCCCTCATCATATAGTATTTCGAAAAGTCAAAATTTTTCGCCCTGTCGTTGGCTCAGGTCTTGACATGGTCCAGGCCAAGTCTTAACTCAGTCGGATGAAACGTGTAGGAGAGGTGGGCAAAAGTCTGCCCCCTGTGAATGTGCAAAAATCGTCAAAAATGGGACATTCAAAAATTCGTAGCTCACTTCCTGTTCATTTTAGCATATGGGTACAAGAGACTTTTTTGTAGGTCTTGGGCTCCCTCATACACCTGAAAATATTCGTCGTTCTTGCTTAAACGTACAACCGGGGCTGCTTCGTTAAAAATTTCGAGGGGGCGCTATTGAGTCATTTTTGTAAAAATAGCACAATCAACAATAAAATATTGCTCATTTTACCAGGCCAGATGTGTGTGCCAAGTTTCAGGAGTTTCTGTGCATGTTTAGACCCTCAAAACTGGCGTTGTTTTCTTGGCGAACAGCGCTTAGCCACGCCCACAGCAATTCGCGAAAACTCACAAACTTCGTGTTGTGACATCATGAAGGCCGAAACCCTCATCTGAGCAAATATGAGGTAGGTCCAGTTAACGTGTTTGGGGAAAAACGTAGAAGAAAATTCGTAAGAAAAAAAATTGCCACTAGGTGGCACTATCAGTTAGATGAAATGTAAGTTAGTAGATGTCTTTAGAGCTGGACTCTCATCAAGTGTGTGAAATTTTGAGAAGATAGGATAATCTCGGTCAAGTTAATGCAGCTTTTATTGTCACGAAAAATCTTCAGACTTTGCGTCACCGTAGCGGCCACGCCCTTTGGCGAAAAGTTACAATATTCGGGGTGGGGCATCATCAACATCTTAAGGCTTTTCTGACCAATTTTCAACTGGATCCCTTCAACGAGCTCAGCACAGTAGCTAAAAACGTAAAGTATGACATTTATTGTAACCACTAGGTGGCGCTATATGTATAACTGAATTTTGTCATATAGATGTTTTCAGGCCGTGACTATTACGTTGCCTGAGAAGTTTGAGATTTTTTGGAGCTTGTACATGGGAGTTATTCAGCATTTGCTCTTTCTGGACAAATGAAATTTTAAAGGCAATATTTGATGCCCCGCCCCCGTCATATAGTATTTCGAAAAGGCAAGACTTTTTGCCCAGCTGTTCTCTTCGGTCTTGAGATGATAAATACCAAGTTTGAAGTCAATGGGATGAAAAATGTTTGCATAGGGGGAAAAAGCATGACCACAGTGAATGTGCCAAAATAGGCCAAAATTGGACATTAAAAAATTCATAGCTCACTTCCTGTACATTTTAGCTACATGGTCCCAATAGACTT
The DNA here is from genome assembly GCF_051991245.1 of Festucalex cinctus. Lineage (NCBI taxonomy): Eukaryota > Metazoa > Chordata > Actinopteri > Syngnathiformes > Syngnathidae > Festucalex > Festucalex cinctus. The sequence goes on from NC_135428.1 coordinate 22,320,380, forward strand.
TTTTGTGCGTCTCGGGGTGCTACACGTGCCTGCCAATTTACGTTGCTCTAGCTCAAACGTGCCGGGCTTGGTTTTTATTTTTCTATGCTAGGGGGCGCTATAGAGTCGCGTTGTTATAACGACTTCATAATATCAAATTTTTCGCCGGACCTGAGGAGTGTGCAAAGTTCGGTGAGTTTTCGTGAATATTTAGGTACCCAAAATCGCGATTGTTTGCGGAGAATAAAGAAGAAGAAGAAGAAGAAGAAGAAGAAGAAGAAGAAGAAGAAGAAGAAGAATTTTTACAAAAACAATAGGGACCTCGCAGCGCTCGCAGCTCGGGCCCTAATAATAATAATAATAATTTTTACAAAAACAATAGGGACCTCGCAGCGGTCGCTGCTCGGGCCCTAACTAGAGCTGCGAGCAGCTATAAAGGGCCCTCGCAGCCCGGGCCACGTTGGAGTCCTTGCACGTTGGGGTACTTGCACGTTAGGGTACTGGCACGTTGGGGTACTGGCATATTGGAAGCAAAATTTCTTTGAAAATGGCATAATAAACGTTTACATGTAGAATATTTTTTTTGCCAGTGTGTGTCAAGCTCAACGGGTTTTGGTGATTGTTAAGACCTGCAAAAATCAGCGTCCTTTTTTATTTTTAGGCAATGAGTTGCCCTGATTGGTATTTTTTGTAAAAGTGTATATATACATCATCGCTCGTTGTACTCATTGCACAATGTTACTTTTATTGTCCAAAGGGGCAATCAAAAATGAATAAAACAAAATGGAAACGTACATACGTTTGGATCCGTGTGAAGCCAGTGAACAATTTGAGTGGTGGAAACTAAAAGAATATTCAGAAATGACTTAGTCATCACACTTAGAATGAGTTTACATTTTTTTGTACAAAATACCGTATGTGGGTTTTTTTTTTTATATAAGCCTCAAGGGCTAGGTGGCGCTGTATTTATAACTGAATGTTGTCATCGAGATACCTTCAGGCCTTGATTATAAGCATACATGTCAAGTGTGGGATTTTTTTTGGAGCATGTACCGTGGAGTTATTAAGCATATCCTTCATTCACGATATTGCTTTTAATGTCCACAGAGGCTATCAAAAATAAATAAAAAAATATATATGTTTGGATAAGTCTGATGCCAGTGAACATTTTGAGTGGTGGAAACTAAAAGAATATTCATAAATGACTTAGTTATCACACTTAGAATGAGTTTACATTTTTTGTACAAAATACCGTATGTGGGGTATTTTTTTTTTATGCCTCAAGGGCTAGGTGGCGCTGCATATATAACTGAATGTTGCCATAGAGATAGCTTCAGGCCTTGACGATAAACATACATGTCAAGTTTGGGATTTTTTGGAGCATGTACCGGGGAGTTATTAAGCATATCCTTTTTCAGTGCGAAACACAAATTTTGATGCCCCGCCTTCATCATATAGTATTTCGAAAGGTCAAGATTTTTCCCCCTGTCGTTGGCTCAGGTCTTGACATGGTCCAGGCCAAGTCTTAACTCAGTCGGATGAAACGTGTAGGAGAAGTGGGCAAAAGTCTGCGCCCTGTGAATGTGCAAAAATTGTCAAAAATGGGACATTCAAAAATTCGTAGCTCACTTCCTGTTCATTTTAGCATATGGGTCCAAGAGACTTTTTTGTAGGTCTTGGGCTCCCTCATACACCTAAAAATATTCGTCGTTCTTGCTTAAACGTACAACCGGGGCTGCTTCGTTAAAAACTTCTAGGGGGCGCTATTGAGTCATTTTTGTAAAAATAGCACAATCAACAATAAAATATTGCTCATTTTACCAGGCCAGATGTGTGTGCCAAGTTTCATGAGTTTCTGTGCATGTTTAGACCCTCAAAACTGCCGTTGTTTTCTTGGCGAACAGCGCTTAGCCACACCCACAGCAATTCGCGAAAACTCACAAACTTCGTGTTGTGACATCATGAAGGCCGAAACCCTCATCTGAGCAAATATGAGGTAGGTCCAGTTAACGTGTTTGGAGAAAAACGTAGAAGAAAATTCGTAATAAAAAAAATTGCCACTAGGTGGCGCTATCAGTTAGATGAAATATAAGTCAGTAGATGTCTTTAGGGCTGGACTCTCATCAAATGTGTGAAATTTTGAGAAGATAGGATCATCTCGGTCAAGTTAATGCAGCTTTTATTTTCACGAAAAATCTTCAGACTTTGCGTCACCGTAGCGGCCACGCCCTTTGGCGAAAAGTTACAATATTCGGTGTGGGGCATGATCAACATCTTAAGCCTTTTCTGACCAATTTTCAAATGGATTCCTTCAACAAGCTCAGCACAGTAGCTAAAAACGTAAAGTATGACATTTATTGTAACCACTAGGTGGAGCTATATGTATAACTGAATTTTATCATATAGATGTTTTCAGGCCGTGACTATTACGTTGCCTGATAAGTTTGAGATTTTTTGGAGCTTGAATATGGGAGTTATTAAGCATTTGCTCTTTCTGGACAAATGAAATTTTAAAGGCAATATTTGATGCCCCGCCCCCGTCATATAGTATTTCAAAAAGGCAAGATGTTTTGCCCAGTTGTTCTCTCAGGTCTTGAGATGATAAATGCCAAGTTTGAAGTCAATTGGATGAAAAATGTTTGCAAAGGGGGAAAAAGCATGACCACAGTGAATGTGCCAAAATAGGCCAAAATTGGACATAAAAAAATTCATAGCTCACTTCCGGTACATTTTAGCTACATGGTCCCAATAGACTTTTTTGTGCGTCTCGGGGTGCTACACGTGCCTGCCAATTTTTGTTGCTCTAGCTCAAACGTGCCGGGCTTGGTTTTTATTTTTCTACGCTAGGGGGCGCTATCGAGTCGCATTGTTATGACGACTTAATAATATCAAATTTTTCGCCGGGCCTGAGGAGTGTGCAAAGTTCGGTGAGTTTTCGTGAATGTTTAGGTACCCAAAATCGCGATCGTTTGCGGAGAATAAAGAAGAAGAAGAAGAAGAAGAATAATAACTAGAGCTGCGAGCAGCTATAAAGGGCCCTCGCAGCCCGGGCCACGTTGGAGTCCTTGCACGTTGGGGTACTTGCACGTTAGGGTACTGGCACGTTGGGGTACTGGCATATTGGAAGCAAAATTTCTTTGAAAATGGCATAATAAACGTTTACATGTAGAATATTTTTTTTGCCAGTGTGTGTCAAGCTCCACGGGTTTTGGGGATTGTTAAGACCTGCAAAAATCTGCGGCCTTTTTTATTTTTAGGCAATGAGTTGCCCTGATTGGTATTTTTTGTAAAAGTGTATATATACATCATCGCTCGTTGTACTCATTGCACAATGTTACTTTTATTGTCCAAAGGGGCAATCAAAAATGAATAAAACAAAATGGAAACGTACATACGTTTGGATCGGTGTGAAGCCAGTGAACAATTTGAGTGGTGGAAACTAAAAGAATATTCAGAAATGACTTAGTCATCACACTTAGAATGAGTTTACATTTTTTGTACAAAATACCGTATGTGGGTTTTTTTTTTATATAAGCCTCAAGGGCTAGGTGGCGCTGTATTTATAACTGAATGTTGTCATCGAGATACCTTCAGGCCTTGATTATAAGCATACATGTCAAGTGTGGGATTTTTTTTGGAGCATGTACCGTGGAGTTATTAAGCATATCCTTCATTCACGTTATTGCTTTTAATGTCCACAGAGGCTATCAAAAATAAATAAAAATATATATATGTTTGGATAAGTCTGATGCCAGTGAACATTTTGAGTGGTGGAAACTAAAAGAATATTCATAACTGACTTAGTTATCACACTTAGAATGAGTTTACATTTTTTGTACAAAATACCGTATGTGGGGTATTTTTTTTTTATGCCTCAAGGGCTAGGTGGCGCTGCATATATAACTGAATGTTGTCATAGAGATAGCTTCAGGCCTTGACGATAAACATACATGTCAAGTTTGGGATTTTTTGGAGCATGTACCGGGGAGTTATTAAGCATATCCTTTTTCAGTGCGAAACACAAATTTTGATGCCCCGCCTTCATCATATAGTATTTCGAAAGGTCAAGATTTTTCCCCCTGTCGTTGGCTCAGGTCTTGACATGGTCCAGGTCAAGTCTTAACTCAGTCAGATGAAACGTGTAGGAGAAGTGGGCAAAAGTCTGCCCCCTGTGAATGTGCAAAAATAGTCAAAAATGGGACATTCAAAAATTCGTAGCTAACTTCCTGTTCATTTTAGCATATGGGTCCAAGAGACTTTTTTGTAGGTCTTGGGCTCCCTCATACACCTAAAAATATTCGTCGTTCTTGCTTAAACGTACAACCGGGGCTGCTTCGTTAAAAACTTCTCGGGGGCGCTATTGAGTCATTTTTGTAAAAATAGCACAATCAACAATAAAATATTGCTCATTTTACCAGGCCAGATGTGTGTGCCAAGTTTCATGAGTTTCTGTGCATGTTTAGACCCTCAAAACTGGCGTTGTTTTCTTGGCGAACAGCGCTTAGCCACGCCCACAGCAATTCACGAAAACTCACAAACTTCGTGTTGTGACATCATGAAGGCCGAAACCCTCATCTGAGCAAATATGAGGTAGGTCCAGTTAACGTGTTTGGAGAAAAACGTAGAAGAAAATTCGTAAGAAAAAAAATTGCCACTAGGTGGCGCTATCAGTTAGATGAAATATAAGTCAGTAGATGTCTTTAGGGCTGGATTCTCATCAAATGTGTGAAATTTTGAGAAGATAGGATCATCTCGGTCAAGTTAATGCAGCTTTTATTTTCACGAAAAATCTTCAGACTTTGCGTCACCGTAGCGGCCACGCCCTTTGGCGAAAAGTTACAATATTCGGTGTGGGGCATGATCAACATCTTAAGGCTTTTCTGACCAATTTTCAAATGGATCCCTTCAACAAGCTCAGCACAGTAGCTAAAAGCGTAAAGTATGACATTTATTGTAACCACTAGGTGGCGCTATATGTATAACTGAATTTTATCATATAGATGTTTTCAGGCCGTGACTATTACGTTGCCTGAGAAGTTTGAGATTTTTTGGAGCTTGAACATGGGAGTTATTAAGCATTTGCTCTTTCTGGACAAATGAAATTTTAAAGGCAATATTTGATGCCCCGCCCCCGTCATATAGTATTTCAAAAAGGCAAGATGTTTTGCCCAGTTGTTCTCTCAGGTCTTGAGATGATAAATGCCAAGTTTGAAGTCAATTGGATGAAAAATGTTTGCAAAGGGGGAAAAAGCATGACCACAGTGAATGTGCCAAAATAGGCCAAAATTGGACATTAAAAAATTCATAGCTCACTTCCTGTACATTTTAGCTACATGGTCCCAATAGACTTTTTTTGTGCGTCTCGGGGTGCTACACGTGCCTGCCAATTTTTGTTGCTCTAGCTCAAACGTGCCGGGCTTGGTTTTTATTTTTCTACGCTAGGGGGCGCTATCGAGTCGCATTGTTATGACGACTTAATAATATCAAATTTTTCGCCGGGCCTGAGGAGTGTGCAAAGTTCGGTAAGTTTTCGTGAATGTTTAGGTACCCAAAATCGCGATCGTTTGCGGAGAATAAAGCATAATAATAATAATAATAATAATAATAATAATAATAATAATTTTTACAAAAACAATAGGGACCTCGCAGCGGTCGCTGCTCGGGCCCTAACTAGAGCTGCGAGCAGCTATAAAGGGCCCTCGCAGCCCGGGCCACGTTGGGGTACTTGCACATTAGGGTACTGGCACATTAGGGTACTGGCACGTTGTGGTACTGGCATATTGGAAGCAAAATTTCTTTGAAAATGGCATAATAAACGTTTACATGTAGAATATTTTATTTGCCAGTGTGTGTCAAGCTCAACGGGTTTTGGTGATTGTTAAGACCTGCAAAAATCTGCGTCCTTATTTTTAGGCAATGAGTTGCCCTGATTGGTATTTTTTGTAAAAGTGTATATATACATCATCGCTCGTTGTACTCATTGCACAATGTTACATTTATTGTCCAAAGGGGCAATCAAAAATGAATAAAACAAAATGGAAACGTACATACGTTTGGATCGGTGTGAAGCCAGTGAACAATTTGAATGGTGGAAACTAAAAGAATATTCATAAATGACTTAGTTATCACACTTAGAATGAGTTTACATTTTTTGTACAAAATACCGAATGTGTTTCTTTTTTTTAATATATATTATGCCTCAAGGGCTAGGTGGCGCTGTATTTATAACTGAATGTTGTCATAGAGATACCTTCAGGCCTTGATTATAAACTGTTGAATTGAGTGGATTGAGTGGGTCAGATGAAACGCCATATCATGTAAAATGAGATAACAAATTAATGGACTAGACTCAATTCTTAGTTCGAGACCAATTGGTGTCTACATGAGTGAAAACCAAACCAAATGGCCTCTGTGTGTAGCTCCCTAAAGCAACCACCAGATGCCGCCAAACCGGTACAACCAAGCTGCACTCAGCACAGCTCGGGCATACCATATAAGGTAACGGAAGTGGCCAAATACAAATTAAAAGTAAATAAAAGGTATCCTGAATTAAGTAATAATACACACACACAATCTATATTCGACAATTGTTAGCCTGAATTATGGATCAATGCTTACAGCACATTGAAGCCACTATGAAGCTTTGCTGTCTTTTCTTTTAATTACAAGCGATACTGTCTTTTAATCGCTGATAAGATTGCTGTAACTGCATTGAGTGTAAAGAATACCTGTATGCAATTGTTTTCTCCCGACATTGTCATACAAGATGTGTAACATGAAATAGAATCAGCCTGTTAAGATTCCCTGAGAGAATTTGGGATTTAACATGTCATGTATATACATGTTATTCATGCTTGCTTAGTTATGTTTAGAATATTATCATACATTATGTTGATTTGATGTTTGTGACTATCAAATAAGAGCCAAGACCGTTGAATTGTAACTGAGACTTTAGCAGCACGATGAATTTCCTGTTTGAAAAACAGGAACTGGTTGCTAAGCTACGCAAGCCACAGAGCGCAACCTGGTTCAACAGTTTCCTGTGTGCGCTGATGCAAGATTGAGCTCCAATGTTGCGCGCCTGTCACTCAACTGTGTGAAACTGTGAACAAGTCCTAACTCGTCTCGGCGCATTGATATGTGAAGAGACTACAAGAGACTGGAAATCCCCCAAGACGCGCGGAAGGACACGTTCACCAAGAGGAAATCAGTGACACGCAACCAAGGTTATAAAAGATCGTCCTCTGCGAGGATCGGGGCTCTTCGACTTCTCCCTGCGATGAACCTGTATGGAGTGTGTTCCTGGAGGACTGATCAGCGGCGTGGTAGGACTTAGGTTTTTTCGAAGGACCTTTGGCTGTTAGCCGCGACCGGGACTTTTCTCCCCAAATTGGGTAAAGTACAATGCCTCTATTAAATAAGATGTTTAGTAGGAAGTTATGAACGGTTAATCGCGAGTAGGGACGGAGCCATTTAATACACTCCCATATCTTCAAATTAATTTTTAGCCAAAAAACGTCTTATTTTAAATTCAGGTCTTGAGCTCTTTTGAGAAGTGATCAATCTTAGAAGGCTCTTATCAAAGGTTTAAATATTTATGTTTGATTTCCCTTTTCCTATTTCATTCTATATTTTATTAAATTTTAATTTTTATTGTATTTGTGATTTTTGTGATTTATAATTGTGTCTCGCGTCTGGCGAGCGCTCATTAAAGGATTTGAAAACTGTTTTCTATATTCATATTATTAATTGAAATAAAATAATTGAAAGACAATTTTTGATTTAATTATTTTATTTGTTTCTTTCGGTTTTATTCTATTTCCTTTGGACCTTCTATGTGTCCGGGGTCATTTTATGAGACCTAATAAAAGGATTTAAAAACCGATTGTGAATTATTTTGTTTATTTGTTTATTTGTTTATTTCTATTTTTGTTTTATTTCTTTCGGACGTTTAACAAGTCCAGGTCGTTTTATAAGACCCTATTATTTTTCTTCGAGACGGACAGCAGCAACGGACGTCTGGAAAGAGGTAAGTGCATTCTAATAACATCTAATGAATGTCTCCATTTGTATTAATAAAGTCAAATACTCCTGCTTGATATGAAACAAGTCCGTATGATCCTAACAAGGATTATTAAATGACTAGGTCAATAACAAATGCAAACAACTAAGAGTTCAGTCTATTATTCCTGGGTTCTGTGTGGTTGCTCATTCAGGATTGATAGGTGGATGAAAACGGATTGGCCTCATGATAAGAAGACAGTGAACAAACCTAGGTGAGTCCACTTTGATATATCGGCTTAACTAATTCCCGTCCCCTCACGCTGACGCCTTAGAGCCGGTGAGGGAAAAGGGGAATTACTGACCCTTTGATTGGAGAGTCGATCAGGACATATTTCCCGATTTAAGTCCTGCAGGTAAGCGGAAGTTGACATGTGGCGCCCATACGTGGGGCTCGATTGACTCATTTTTGTCAAAATCGGGGTCGATCGAAGCCCAAACAGGAACCCGAGTGAGCGCGACTTTGAGCTGGGGGCACCGTGCTTGGAGTTGACGGCGAACTCGCTGATAAATTGTCATGTCAGACGACCCTGAGCTAACACAAAATTAGTCTCTTTGATGAAAATGTTTCATGGAAAAGAACTGCTTTAATTGTGAAAATCTAGTGTGATTTTTGAATTGAAGTTGATTGTACTATTTTGTGTTAAAGGAACGGTGACTGGCCCCCCCCCAGGAGACTTACACTCAAACAGAGGCTGAGTGTGAGAGAGCCATTAAAAGTGAATGAGCTTCTACAGCGACCTGCTGCTTTGGTCGGCTGTGAAGGTACTGATAGTGTACCTGGTAGAGCGCGCTGCGCCGCGCATTCCTGAGGGAGGGGCTGAGTCAAGGGGTGGTTCAAGCCCGCCCACAAAGAGGAGGAGGGCTTGAACAGTTAGAGTTAATGGTGGAGAGCTGCTCGGGGAGAAGGAGTCTCCTTTAGTAGTGTGATGATAAACTATGGTCTACGGTATTTAGGCCTTCCATATTGGGTGCGGTTGCCCATTTTATTGGTTTGTTATCTCAGGTATCCATTTGTAGCAAAACTACCATACTCTTTGCTTAGTTATTGCGGGGTGCCTGAAAATATTTATAGTCCCTTTTCTTGGATAGCGGACTCAGTGTCAGAGGCTGACGCTGCAAACCAAACCCTGATTCCCTGTCTCTTGCCTTTTCTCCTGGAGTTTTTGAAAAAATTTTAAGTTTTCGGTTCCCGACAGGAGTGTCCATTGGCACAAGAAGAAAGTCGTCGAGAACCAAGGAGAAAAGGTAGGAGTTTCCACTAGGCTAATGTTCTAGTGGAAGCAGCCTTTTTCGGTTCTGACAGGAGTGTCCATTGGCACAAGAAGAAAGTCGTCGAGAACCAAGGAGAAAAGGTAGGAGTTTCCACTAGGCTAATGTTCTAGTGGAAGCAGCCTTTTTCGGTTCTGACAGGAGTGTCCATTGGCACAAGAAGAAAGTCGTCGAGAACCAAGGAGAAAAGGTAGGAGTTTCCACTAGGCTAATGTTCTAGTGGAAGCAGCCTTTTTCGGTTCTGACAGGAGTGTCCATTGGCACAAGAAGAAAGTCGTCGAGAACCAAGGAGAAAAGGTAGGAGTTTCCACTAGGCTAATGTTCTAGTGGAAGAAGCCTTTTTCGGTTCTGACAGGAGTGTCCATTGGCACAAGAAGAAAGTTGTCGAGAACCGAGGAGAAGAGGTAGGAGTTTCCACTAGACTAATGCTCTAGTGGAAGCAGCCTTTTTCGGTTTTGACAGGAGTGTCCATTGGCACAAGAAGATAGCCAGATCCCGAAAAAGGGAAGCGGAGAGGATTACAACCGATTTGGAAGGACAGTACACCCCACCGTTTAAGAGAGGACATCCGCCTACGAGTTAAGGTAGGAAACCCGAATGCGGTAGTCCCAATAAAAGTAGAGGCAACGTACACGGGTACGGAGCTGAGTAACCAGGGGCTATAGTACGTCCCTGAAACCCAAAGCGCACGGGTAGGCTTCGGAAATAGATAGCTCCACTCCTACAATAAGAAAGTAAAGCGAGCTATAAAACACGCTAGTGAAGTAATGGAAAAATTGACGGGGAAAAATGGAGGGGAAAAGCCCCCCAGCCCTACGGAGAGGGGAGCAGGATTAAAGCCTGAATTCCGTCCTCTAAAACAAGTGGATATACCGGTAGTGGTTATGCTACTGGGTGAAGGTGTGGATCGATGGCCACCAGGAGCCAGAAGGCACCTGGAGATAAACAACCCTTCGATCCGTCCGACAGACCTCCCAGTCGAGGTGGAAAGGGCGGTGAAGGAAACGGGAATGTTCGTAAGCGAATTTCCCGAAATAATGGGCATAGCTACAGTAGTGGTAAACCACCCCCAAGAGGGATGCACCTCTGGGACGGTGGGCCTTTGGGTCCACTGGTGGTCTGTGTTGTTGGATGTGTATAATGTGATGGAAGTGGTTAGTACCGGAGTCCAGTGGGACCCGACGATAAGATCCCTTGCCGAGAAAATGCACATAAGGGTGGAATTGGCAAATCCCAAGGGGACTGAAGCTTTAAATCTCAACCTTTGGGAACAACCGGAGTTGAAAGAGCTCCAGATGGCGAGGAAGCGGTTTGCTGAAGCCGCTAGTGAAGAGGGCTTTTATGATACGGGCTCATGTGTCCCAGTAGAGGAGGACGCAGGAGCATCGGAGAATGAAAGCTCAGGAATAACTGTAAGAATGACTCCCCTGATAAGAACGGCGCCCCTGGGGGGGCTGCCGGAGGAAACCAAAAAGGTTTCAATCGGGAATGGAGTGATATTGTGTCACTATGTGGGGAGCCCCTGGCGGATACAAGGGGATGCTATAGTGATAATTACAGATAGATCACTAAAACCACATAGTAAAGCGCTTAGGAACATTTTAAGGCCAGGAAGCAGGACAAGAATATGAATCAGAGGTTAAGCAAGAATTACAGAAAAATTATCAGCGGCCAATAATAGCGGCAAAAACTAGTGGTGGGAACACTCCCTATGGCATAATAATTCACGTGCCAGGGACAGAGTGGAACCCTAAAAGCGAGCAGTCACAAGATGCGGACGAAATGGCAAAAGCATTGGAGAGAGGGGTTGACAAAGCACTAGGTGAAGGAGCGGAGAGAATAGTGATGGATGTAAATTGGATTAAAACTGGGAAAATGCAGTGGCAACAGGCTGAGTCCATAGCTGTGGCGGCCTTCACCTTAAGAGCTAAGACTCCCGTGACAACACCATCGGGAGTAGAATTTGTGGTAGCAATATCAAAAAAGCAGAGAGAGGAGCGAGTTAAATCAGTGACAGATGAAATTTTAACCCGTACTAGGCAGATGGATCGTGAACGACGCCAGCTCCAGCAATCGATAACCGGAGAACTCAGGGACTCGCCCCAGTCCCCATCCCCAGTTAAAACAACTCCCGTGCCTTCCCCGGTGAGTGGAGGGATGTCAGGAGCTGCCCGGGTGGTAGAGGATGAAGAGCGAGCGGGACCGAGCAGACAAACCCCGAAGGGGAAAAACAAAGCCCCAAGGGGAACGGTGACCTTTAGCCCCGTCACGTCTACCCCTGGAACAGCACGGGACCCCTTTCCGGGACGACCCCCCATGATACCGGTGCCCCTGCTAGAAGATGGGAGCGAAGAGGAGGACGGTGGAGAGCAAGCTCCTGTTCCGACCGCGATTGGCGCTAATCCCGCTGATGAAGATCGAGACTCAACCTCGTCAGAAGATGACCCGGCCAACCCCGGCCAGAACCCAAAAATAGTTACAAGACCAGTGAATAGAAGAAAGAAGAATCCTCAACCTACGTTTGATGTGTACCGGTCCTCAAAAAGGATAGCTAGGGATGTTAGCCTGGGATGGATCGAGACAAAGGATGGGCGAAAAGCATACATACCCGAGGCAGGGCAAGTAAATCGCCCTTATCCACCGGCCTGGCTTAGTAAGCTAGATAGTAAAATGCCTCTAACCATGCGAATAACTTATCGCGAGGCTGTTAACATTTTACAGGCTCCGCCATATACCACATTACTTGCTCATCAAGACCTGACTAAGAATTTCAGGGATGGTTACGTGGCGGTGGCACATGATTTTATGTTAAGAAGGCTCAAGAAAGCAATAAATGATAAAGCAAAATGCGAGCTGAGAGCCGACGATGACCTGAATTCAGATTCGGATAATGATGGAGCAGCGGTTACTTTAACAGTACCAGCTGCCCCGAGAACCCCCTTGAACCAACAGACCCAATATATGACACAGTTGGGATCAACTACAATAGTACCGAATTTAATAAATCAGCCACACGACATAGAGGGTGATGTGCAGCAGTTTAAGACCTTAAAAGAGTTGGTTCGCCAAAAAGGTAGGCTAGAATCAGCTAAAGAGTATTTAGTTGAGACATGGCCCATGATTAGGGATGCGCCAGGAGGAGATGGCGCGAAGAAGCTATGGCTTCAGTACATCATCGCTAGCCCCGTCGGACCAAACGAAACACCACAACAGGTCTATGAAAGATGGGTGGATGGCGAAGATGAAGATGAAGATGCCCATATTAACAGAGCTAGGGAGCAACTCAAAAGGGACGTTTCACTGCTAAACGTGTGGCACAAAATTAAAGAAGTTATATCGCCAAATAGGTATATCAAAGTGCTGCGGATGATTGTTAAGGACAAAGGGAACGAAGCTGTCTTTGTGAAAATGGCTCCAAATAGCACGACGCTGAAAATTGAAGCCTCCGTTAAGAAGTGGGATCGCCTGAATAAGCATAACGCTGAGAAGAGGAGAACCGGACCAATCGCTAGTCGCACCCGAGGGAACGAACAGCAAGTCCAGCAGGGAGCTCAGCGACCAGTTCAGACTGTCCCCTATGTGAGACCTCAGCAACAGAGAATGAGTGGAAATCAGAGACCGGCCACCCAGCCAGGACAGCAGACGAGGCCCCAACCAAGACAACAGCCAGCAGCGCGAGGACCAGGTCCAGCATATATGCCCAAAGAAGAATTCGACAAACTAAACCCAGAAGAAAGGAAGGCCTTCCTCGAGGCGCGCAAGGCTGCAGCCTCCGGGGGGCCTGGAAAGTAATGGAGACAGAGGCACGGGTCACCCTAGAAGGAGTCTACAGAGTAGGGAATAACCTTTATGCTAAGGTGGAGGGAGTACCCTATTTAGTAGACACAGGGGCTGAGGTGTCCATGACCCGTAGAGCCTTAAAACAAATCGGACACCTACAAGTAATGGTAGCTGATGGCTCGATTGCCAAAATGCCGGTAGGAATTTGGAAGGGAATTGTGTGGGTAGTAGGACCTCACAATTTGTTGACATTAAAAGATGCAGAAGAAATGAAAAAGCCCAAAAATCAAAAGCAAGTTGCAAAAAAGAGATGGGAAAAACTAAAACCGAAATTGGTATAAGTCAGTAGATGTACCAGCCGTAAAAGCCCAACAAATCCAAGACAGTGTGTTAACACTGGAAGGGAAAAAGAGATTAGGTGAAATCCTAGATAAGGCCGCAGTCGCACATTTTAAAAATGATTGCGGTGATTTAGGAGCAAAATACATGCATACTATAAGTGGGGGAGTACATCCGCCCGTAAGGCAATATCCCCTCAACCCCGGAGCAGTTGCCGAAATGGGGGTAATTGTAAAAGAATTATTAGCACTTGGTATTATTCGTGAAGAGCTAAACCCGATTACCAATAGCCCAATTCAAGCCGTTAAAAAACCTGAAGCGGTAGGAGGGGGTTGGAGGCCAGTCATTAACTTCAAAGCTCTGAACCGCCGTACGGTGGCTAACCGAGCGAGCCTCATAAACCCCCAGGCGTCTTTAAAAACATTAAGAGTAAAAAAGTATAAATCATGTATTGACCTTGCAAATGGATTCTTTTCCCTGAGAATTGCCAAAGCATCGCAAGGGAAAACAGCGTTTACGCATAAAGGAAAAGCATACGTTTGGCAGCGCTTGCCGCAAGGATATAAAAATTCCCCGAACGTATTTCAATCAGCTGTCTTGCATGTTTTGGAAGGTCTCCCAGTCACAGTATACATTGATGATGTGTTCATTGCTAGTGACACGGAGGAGGAACATTTGGAAACTTTGCAGGCCGTAATCGAGCGAGTGACGGCGGCAGGATTGAAGCTAAATCTTAAGAAGTGTCAGCTTGCCAGATTTCAGGTAGATTACTTGGGATTCCAAGTGTCTGAAGACTTGGGGCTGTCGCAAGCGTATCGAGGAAAAATAGAACAAATTTTGCCGCCAACGTCCGAGAACGAACTACAGAAAATATTAGGATTGTGTAATTATGTTCGAGATCATGTTCCGTTTTATCAGAAATTTGCGAGACCCCTTTATGCCCGATTGCGTAAAAATCCTAACGAAAAGAAAACAAAAGATTGGCCGTGGTCGGCTAAAGACCAAGAAAATTTAGAAGGGCTCAAAAACGCAGTAAAAAATGCTATACGCCTCGAACCGAGAAGCTTGGAAGTTAGGCTAGTTGCTGAGATTCAATGTGATGAAGATAATGCAATGGTAAGTGTTAGTAATGAAGGTGCCGGCTTAGTGACACTGTGGACTTATACTATAAATAATGTTGAGAAAAAGTTTCCCCAGGAGGAGAGAGAATTAGCGGTTCTTGCTAAATATTGGGGAACATTAAAAGACTTAGCCCAGGGACAAGGCATAAAAGTTGTTACGCAGAGTCAAGTACATCGCTACCTGCGTAAAGACACACTAGAAAGTACTAAAGCAACTAATGTGAGATGGGGAAGGTGGGAAGATATCCTGCTGGACCCTGATTTAGAGATAGGACCAGCAAAATCCATATCTAAAAAAAACAGGCGAAAACTGTAAATAGTGAGGAGAAGCCATATGAATGGGTTCTATACACAGATGGATCCAAAAAGGGTGAAGACCAGTATGCCCACTGGGGCTTCATCCTGAAACACAATGGTAAAGAGATATGCCGCCGAAAAGGTCAGACTCCTGGTAGTGCCCAAGCAGGAGAGGCTACAGCGGTGTTAGAAGGATTGTTAGAGGCCATAAGATTACACGTGAGTCGAGTAAGACTTATAACCGATAGTCACTATTGTGCTCAGGCGCTCAAAGAAGACTTATCCATTTGGGAGGAAAATGGGTTTGAAGGAGCGAGGAGTAAAGAAATTGCTCATGCTGAGTTGTGGAAGAAAATAGCCGAGTTAAGGTTGAATATGACTATCGATGTTGTTCACCAGAAAGCCCACGTCAAGGAGGGGGCTCACTGGAGAGGAAATGATGAAATAGATAAATACCTCCAAGAGAGAAGATTGGTAATTGTAGGAGCAGAAAAATGGGACAATACTCCCAAAGGAGGAAAAGTGGTCCCAAATGAGTTTGTGTGTGAGGTGACTAAGGCCGTACATGAAGCGCTAGGCCATGGAGGTGCCTTGCCCACAAAAAGGGAGCTGGAAAAACTGGAACTTTGGATCCCAGAAAAGAAAATCCGTTCAGTTATACGAAATTGCGAGTTGTGTAATAAGTATAATGCAGGACGCCGAGGACAGCGAGTGGACGGATTGACGATTAAAAGCACTGTTCCATGGGCATCAGTTTGCATGGACGTAGCAGGCCCCATGGGAGTAAGCGGCACTAAAGGTGAGAAATATCTTGTTGTGCTTGTTGATTCGATGTCAGGACATTTTGGTTTAAAGCTGTACGTAATGCGAATGCTAATAGCGTGCTGAAAACACTAGAAGAGGGTTGTATGTGGTTAGGCATACCGAGAGAGTTAAGGACTGACAATGGAACTCATTTCAAAAACGCTACAATAGACAGGTGGTGTCAAAGGTGGGGAATAATAAGGACTTATTCGCCGCCTTATACCCCTCAAGCTAATGGTGTGGCTGAAAGGACCATTGGTCTAGTTAAAAGTTGGCTTGGGAAAAATGCTAATGGAAAAGAATGGAGTGAGAAACTGGTGGAGTTGGTCAAGGATTTGAATGGGAGGAGCAGAGCAGATAGACCTTCCCCTTCAGAGGAATTGAACCAGCGCCCCTTTGTCGCTCCCGAGGTAGGACGGATGCAAAGCACACAACCCCCTCAAAAGGGAAAGTGTCCATTTCAGGTAGGACAGAGAGTGTGGATAAAATCTCATGGTCCTTCTGATAGTCAGGCAGTGAAAGCGAAATATGACCAATTTGACATCGTTGAAGAAATTTTAGACAGAAATACAGTGCGATTGAAAAAGAAGGGACTCCAAGGGGTAGAGCAGCTAAAACCGATACCAGTTAATTCAGCCTGAAGCTAAGGAGTAAGACAAATAATTAAAAGATGGAACAAGCCCCTCCGCCCTTTGTCAAGCTCGTCATGGTGAAGGGAGCTGTCATCGTGCGGAGGACGGAGAAAGTGGTAATGGTCGGTAGGGCATTTAATCTTTGGATAAATGCAGTGAGAGGATATATTAGTAATAGAGTGGAAGATTTTAGTTGGCAACCGGCTGTCTCGACCTGTGCAATTTGCAGTGGAAACGAGGGGTCGAAGGAACAGTGGAGCGTAGCAGACAAGGATTGGCTAGATGGCCTTAAGCCGTACTTGAGTGAGGCAGGCACGGCTAAGGTGCTTGAAATACAGGTGTGTGGATACTGTAGAATAAAAAGCCTACCTAGAATAAAAGCATATGCTCAGTGGGATTTAGCCCCGCAAGAGAATACAGAGGCACAACATTGTGAATGTTTGTGGGACGGAGAGAGCATACAGTATTGCCTACATTGTAGGATGAGAATGGGAAAAGGTTCACTAGTGAGAGCAGGGGAGGCCGAAGGGTGGCAGTTAACTGGAGCAGAAACCCCGATAATGTCGCTAAGTTCCGATTTGCTGACCTATTGGCCGATGGAAATAAACGAAAGGACGAGCGACCCGAGGTTCCAGGCATTGCTCTACAATAACTGGCCGCCGAAGGGAGGTAAGTATGGTTCGGCTCCGCTGATTGTTGGTTCGGAAGCGATGCCAACTTTGATTCACATTGAGCCTATGTTTACGTGGGAGTCAAGGACACCCTGGGCCACACTAATCGATGTTGCATTGGCCCGAGGGGACATTCCGATGGAGACGTTGCCTGATGTCCCGCAGGAAAGAGCAGTGAATATTATCGCTTTGTGTGGCAGTCATATAGTAAAGGAGACTACATTGAACAGAATGGAGTATAAAGCTAAAACAGTAGTAGTAAAAATGAGTCCAGCGATGCCGCAGCGATGGGTTCCAGGGGACCCGATATACTGGATGAAAGTAAAAGTGATGATGGCCATGAAACCCTATGAGGGAATATACTCTTTGGGGATGGCAGTATCGATGAGTACAGAGGAGGAAGCCAAACGGTTACACCCCAACTGTACTTTTTATGGGGATTATATTGGTGTTAGGCCGACAAGAAGGTGTAGTAGTGAGAGTGGAGATGAAGAAGTAAAGCCTAGAGGTAATGAGAAGTTGATGGCATTAGCTCAGGTGGCCACAGGAGAGCTAGAGAAATTTAATGTGAGTTCATTAGGAGAGGATGAATACAAGGCACCCAGGTCGGAAGAAAAGTTTGACCTCAGGGGTCGCCCGAAGAAGAGATGGGGGCTTGGATGTCCCTATCCGGGTTGTGACGGTGATGGAAACTTGTCAGGCTACCGCAAAAGACATTGGTCTTTGCGTGGGTGCCCAAAATTTTATGAGGCAAACCCATGGCAGTATAGCGATAAGCCTAAGTGGAAAAAATTGGCAGAAATGTGTAGAAAAGCTCCCCATTCCGTTCTTCCTCAACAGGAGCAACCGGAAAAGGGAGTTGTACCGGAAACTCCAGCCGCAGGGTCGAAGGCGGAGTGGAGGGAAAAGCCAGAGATGGGTGAGAGCCCCTCCTCTAATGAGGAGGAGCCAGAAGGTAAAGGGTACGAAGGCGAGGCGAGCGAAGATAGCGAGGCTGATGTGGTAAGAGAACACAATGTCCTTAAGGTAGTCCTGTCACGCTTTTGGAACAGGCACCAGGACCCACAGCCCTCTACATCCGCTGAAAAGTAGCAACAAGAAGGAGATGGAGGACGAGATTGCTGAGCTGAAGACTCGAGTAACCAGGTTAGAAACAAGTAGAGAATTATCAGATAATTTCCTAAGAGCATTAATACCGCCCCTACACAATCTTTTTATAGATCTTGGGCAATTTAGACCATATTGGTTGTCTTTAATTGAGCATTTTCAGAAAAGTACCGCTGAGCATAAAGAAATGAGGGAAATAATTAGGAAATTGGAAAAAAGAATCGAGGAAGCTGAGGCCAAAATACAGAGGTCCAACCAGACCCCTGTGAATCTCGTACAACAGGAGTTACCAGGACCCTCAACGGCCCTGTTGTTTGACTACCAAGAATTTCGACGGAATCAAATGCAAGAAAGATTGGCTGAACTGAGGGCCAAACGTGATGAAGATAAGTAGTCAAAATGACTAAAAAGGGTGGGGGTAATTAAGTATTAATAGAATTAAAACCCCCCTTGTTTAAAATTAAATGAATTTGGCTCAGTGGAGTGTAGAAACAATTTAAATAAAAATAAGATAACTGTGTAATGAAGGCCAACCCCCAAGGAAAAGAGGGAGGAGCCAATGAGATTTCAAAACTTAGTAGTCCACAAAAGACAAGACCAACAGAAGGAAGCATGAAACGAAGCTACGAAGACGCGATGGAAGAAGAGAAAGATTTTAGTGGCAGCGGGGGCAAGTTAGTAATACCTGGGAAACTTTGTTCAGCCGAGGCAAGAGAACGATTCGAGCGCCGAGGTTGGAGTCCTCCTGGGTACGAAACCCCGATTTATGACATACCCCGACCTGCGACTCTAAACTTGCCTCACCCCCTGACTTTAGAGGTAGGTGAAGGACCGCACGTCTATTTCAATGAAGGAACAATTAAACGCCAGCCAAAGCCCCCGAGGTCAGAGAACCACTATGAGACTCCAGTAAATGAAGACCCACAGGACACAGTTCATGAACAACCTGAAGCTGAAAGAATTTACATGAACGTTCGTGTCAACCGTCGAAGACAACGCTGGGGGTATGGAAGGATTTGGCTGACTACCATACTTTGCTTAGTAGTAATATCCTTGATATATTGTTTGTTGGGGTTGCGAGCGTGGAGAAGACGACGGTTCAGCTTCGATAGCATGGCCCCAACTAATCCCATCGACCTGGTAGAGATACGGCATGGCACCACTAAAATAACCAACCAAACATGCTGGAAGGTGGAGGTGATGCATGTCTATGAAGAATGGAAGAGGAGGAAGGGACCGAATAGGGAAGCCTGCGGTGCCGGAACGGAAAAACCCTGTGAGATGGGATGGAGAAGGGAAAAGATCGCAATATTAAATTCCTATCTCGGGACCTTCAACAAAACAAATTATAATGAATCTCTAAAAATTTTGAAAAGAAGTACAACATACCCTGCAAAATCAAAAACCGAGTGTAGAGTCCGAGTTATTCGACGGATTGATAACACAGCGAACGACTCTATAGTCAATATTACCCTGTTATGCTTGAAGAAGCTAGAGCAAAGAATTGTCAGAAATATTTGGATCCAGATTGGAGAGGGAGATCCTGCTTGGTTCTTCAACGAATACTGTGCAGGATTGCCAGATGCAACAGGAGGATACTGGGTGAAGACTGACCCTGATGCCCCTGATTTCACGTACCCGGCGGTCCCACGAAATGACACTTGTACCGAACTTCGGCCGGCATGGGAACCATGTTGGAGCTGTTTAACCTTGCGGTGCAAGGGACCAGGGACCAACGGGACCACCGCTTACCTGCCAGGTACTCCTACTCCATCATCGGGTAAGATATCTAAAGCTTTTAGACTACGTGGGTTTGGAAAATTTAGAAAGCCGAGGGCGATTAAAGTTATTAAACGAGCAATAACTTATCAATTGGGTGCTCCTACTCTGCCATCAGAGGAGCCACCCTCACCACTCCACCACGCCAATAGAATACGCCGGACGATTTATGCCTCACCTAAATTTCTTGGGATGCAAGAGTTTGAGAGGCCCCCACCAATAAAAGAAGTAAAGAAACGGCCAGGATGTAGGGTTAGGTTAAGAAAGGCCCAGTCGTATAATAATAGCCATTGTGATTGGAATATGATGAAGTTTTGTCCCGAGCCCTACCACATGTTTTGCTATGCGGATGGGGGTGGTAGATTTACCCTCCCTAATGGAGGGCTTATGGGTGACGCAAGTAACCTCCTAGCTCCCCTTCTTGGGATAAGGATTAGAAAGGTATTGTGTGAAATGAAGATAGAGGTAAAACACGAAGAGTGGTTAAATAGCTCCTTTCCATGGGTATGGAAAAGGGGTACGTATGTGTTGGAATCAACCTTTAACAAGACCGTGAAAATAACTGTATTGAATATAAGGCGGGTACAAATGTGGGCTCAACGCATTCCTACGCCGGATGATTTACATAATGTTCCGAAGGGTGATTTGATAAAATTGATCAATGTGTAGCACTAAGAATGTTTGACAGATTGGATAGGAAGGAATGGGTAGGCGGTATTTCACCGCGATGCCCCTTGGTGGAAATGGGAACGCCACCTTTTACTCGTTGGATTTATAACTGTACAGGGTTAAAAACAAACTTAACGATTAAAGGGGTGCTGCAAGCTTGGAAAGAAAAACATACGAGAGATGAGAGTAAGACGTGGTGGGGACTCAATAAAGATGAAATGGTTAAGGATGTAATACCATGCTTAGGAAAGTCGGACAATTATTGGGTTAAATACCAATATATTGCGACAGTATACTCTAAAGAAAACGATATTTGGCCTGACGTTGAGAGACCAGCCTTATACGCTAACCCAAGACCATGGGAGATGGTGTGTGAAGGAGGTAATGCCGTGGAAAATTTTAAAAACTGTACAATTGTATTAGCACGTGTACCCTGTCACAAAGTTCAGTCCCGGTTTAAGAATTTTTGTACTCCACGCTACCGCGATGCGGAATATGCCAATGTTGAGGGAGCGGTATGGATTAAAGATAATAGTAATAGATGGATTCGGAGCCAGGCGGCAGGGAGAGATTACTGCGCGCGATGGGACAATGATAAGGAATTGTCTAAAATGGTAGGACTTAAAATTATCCCCAAGCCTCCTGACTCTATTATGCAAATTTTAGAAGGTCACGCATTTAGGAAGACCCTTTGTAAAGGAAACATAGTTACAGGATTTGATTGGTTGGGATTTAATAAGATTTATGGCCCGGGCACATGCCACGAACCTGCTGAAAGATGGCTGCATTGTGGACACAGTGACGAATATAATTATAAAGGGGAACATGTATGTACATGGTATGAGAGAATGGGATTGGCAATAAGAGGTGTAGTAAAAACTGTGGCCACAACAGCCGTTGAAGTTGTAGAAGATGTGGCGGAGACGGCGTTTACTGGGGTGCGAACCGGGCTATATAATTTAGTACAAGAAGTGGGACTTTGGTTCCTGCTAGGTTTAGGGATTGTTCTATCAGCGGTGATAGCTTTTGTAATTGTCAAAAGAGGAACTTTGTCGTTATTTCCTCACCGAAATCGCAAAGAGAAAACCATACCAAATAAGGTAAAAGCTCAGCTATTGGCCAAAGAGCTGCAGGCAAATTGGGGAGGGACGACAAAAAGGAAGTTACTGAGCATTGGGGAAGGGCTACGGAAAGGGGCGGGATCGACCCAACTTTAAATGCAACGCCCCAGCCCCGACTTCCTCACTTCTCACTGAAATCTTTTGGCGGAACAGTAAAACTACAATTGACCATGGCATGCAGTTCGGTTAATGGTACTATAGGGAGACCAGGCGCCCTTCAAAATGTAAGTAATGAAGCTGAGTATTGGATAATTTTCATAATATGGCTTCTTTATTGTTGTACTGGACAATGGGACATTTGGCAGCTAACTCGACCCATTATTTTGATAATAGCTGTTGTCAAGGTATTGGTGTTGCGCTTTGTGTTTTGTACATACACACTGGGACTGGGATGCTTCATTGTGTATATGCATGGCCGAATTAGAATAGATTATAAAACTCCAAGAGGGGTAGCTGAAACTTTCCTCTTGGTTTGCTGGATTTGTTTGGATATAACCTCTATCAAGATTTTTGAGGTTTTATATGGAGCAGTTGTATTAGAAGGTGTATTGGCCATTGCAATGGCTCTCTACATCATGAATATGGTGGTTCGCCTTCAAAAGAACCCTGTGGCTACGGGCAGCGGGGTCTGGGTGTGGCGAACAGCTAAACTAATATTATGGGGAATGGTTTGGGGAATAATTTCAATTCTCCTTTGGTTGCGCCTGGTCGACCAATTGGTTTTAGTGATTTGGTTTTTTACCTATGCAGCTATCTTTACTCTCCCGCCAAAAGGTTCCGCTACTCGGAGAGCGACCACATCCTCGCTCTACCGTAGTAGAGGTGTTCCGCATTCGCTCGATGGAGCAGGTGCGGATGTCGACTTAGATCGAGATCAAAATGTGTATACGGGGAGCCGCGATGTTTTAGGCTCCCCTCAGGTCTAAGAAGATTGTATATACCAAGGGCCGCGATATTTTAGGCTCCTCTCAGTTTTAAGAATTGCCGAATTGTGTTTGTGTGTTTGACAGGATAACCAGGATGAGCCGCGGTGTGTCTTCTGTGGAAGCGATCTCCTCACGTCCGCATGGGTGGTGGGGGACGCTTACTACGGGCACTGCTGCTATCCTTTGCCCGCGGAGGATGAGAGTAGAGAAATGTGGCTCATCCCTGACGGGCTTTTTCTAAATTTCGTTTTTGATCTCTTCACTGATATCCACTGCGGTTCCTGGGTGTGGCCTGGCTTTGCTGACCTCGCGAGCTCAAGTAAGTTGGAAGGTTTGGTTCAAAGTAACATGAAGAAAATACGTTATTTCGTTAACAATGGGGGTGAACTCATCGGGAGAACTTTCCCTTTGATGCGTATGATATGGCGCCTGCCTGACGGTACTCAACGCCTAACTTTCAACACGCCGGCTGGCTTCTGTGTAGCCGCCACTCCTTTGAGACAGGTCAAACCTAATCGGGACGAGGGGCCCTACGCGCCTGTAACGCCCTCCTCGCCCGTCCTGGACCGGGTAGACGAGCCTGGGGAACCCAGTGCCGCCCGTCAGGACGTCCCAGTCGGTAAGGTTATGCCACTGGTGAAGCTTGTGACTACCTCTCCGAAGGTTACATCATCTGGTGATGACCCGGAGGGTGTGCCAGGCGAGGATGGGGGTGGAACGGGGTCGTCTCCTTCCCTGATTGTAGGTGAGATGGGCCTGTGGTCTCCTCTTGCTGATCCTCCGTCGGACTCCTTGCCTTCTGAATCCCCGGTGTCTCCGTTTCCGGATGACATAGGGGGGTTGGATGAAGTCGATTGGTTGGAGCTGAATGACGGGCTTGTGCGGTTGATCAGTATGGACACCATTGATCTCTAGGAGGGGGTGTTGAATTGAGTGGATTGAGTGGGTCAGATGAAACGCCATATCATGTAAAATGAGATAACAAATTAATGGACTAGACTCAATTCTTAGTTCGAGACCAATTGGTGTCTACATGAGTGAAAACCAAACCAAATGGCCTCTGTGTGTAGCTCCCTAAAGCAACCACCAGATGCCGCCAAACCGGTACAACCAAGCTGCACTCAGCACAGCTCGGGCATACCATATAAGGTAACGGAAGTGGCCAAATACAAATTAAAAGTAAATAAAAGGTATCCTGAATTAAGTAATAATACACACACACAATCTATATTCGACAATTGTTAGCCTGAATTATGGATCAATGCTTACAGCACATTGAAGCCACTATGAAGCTTTGCTGTCTTTTCTTTTAATTACAAGCGATACTGTCTTTTAATCGCTGATAAGATTGCTGTAACTGCATTGAGTGTAAAGAATACCTGTATGCAATTGTTTTCTCCCGACATTGTCATACAAGATGTGTAACATGAAATAGAATCAGCCTGTTAAGATTCCCTGAGAGAATTTGGGATTTAACATGTCATGTATATACATGTTATTCATGCTTGCTTAGTTATGTTTAGAATATTATCATACATTATGTTGATTTGATGTTTGTGACTATCAAATAAGAGCCAAGACCGTTGAATTGTAACTGAGACTTTAGCAGCACGATGAATTTCCTGTTTGAAAAACAGGAACTGGTTGCTAAGCTACGCAAGCCACAGAGCGCAACCTGGTTCAACAGTTTCCTGTGTGCGCTGATGCAAGATTGAGCTCCAATGTTGCGCGCCTGTCACTCAACTGTGTGAAACTGTGAACAAGTCCTAACTCGTCTCGGCGCATTGATATGTGAAGAGACTACAAGAGACTGGAAATCCCCCAAGACGCGCGGAAGGACACGTTCACCAAGAGGAAATCAGTGACACGCAACCAAGGTTATAAAAGATCGTCCTCTGCGAGGATCGGGGCTCTTCGACTTCTCCCTGCGATGAACCTGTATGGAGTGTGTTCCTGGAGGACTGATCAGCGGCGTGGTAGGACTTAGGTTTTTTCGAAGGACCTTTGGCTGTTAGCCGCGACCGGGACTTTTCTCCCCAAATTGGGTAAAGTACAATGCCTCTATTAAATAAGATGTTTAGTAGGAAGTTATGAACGGTTAATCGCGAGTAGGGACGGAGCCATTTAATACACTCCCATATCTTCAAATTAATTTTTAGCCAAAAAACGTCTTATTTTAAATTCAGGTCTTGAGCTCTTTTGAGAAGTGATCAATCTTAGAAGGCTCTTATCAAAGGTTTAAATATTTATGTTTGATTTCCCTTTTCCTATTTCATTCTATATTTTATTAAATTTTAATTTTTATTGTATTTGTGATTTTTGTGATTTATAATTGTGTCTCGCGTCTGGCGAGCGCTCATTAAAGGATTTGAAAACTGTTTTCTATATTCATATTATTAATTGAAATAAAATAATTGAAAGACAATTTTTGATTTAATTATTTTATTTGTTTCTTTCGGTTTTATTCTATTTCCTTTGGACCTTCTATGTGTCCGGGGTCATTTTATGAGACCTAATAAAAGGATTTAAAAACCGATTGTGAATTATTTTGTTTATTTGTTTATTTGTTTATTTCTATTTTTGTTTTATTTCTTTCGGACGTTTAACAAGTCCAGGTCGTTTTATAAGACCCTATTATTTTTCTTCGAGACGGACAGCAGCAACGGACGTCTGGAAAGAGGTAAGTGCATTCTAATAACATCTAATGAATGTCTCCATTTGTATTAATAAAGTCAAATACTCCTGCTTGATATGAAACAAGTCCGTATGATCCTAACAAGGATTATTAAATGACTAGGTCAATAACAAATGCAAACAACTAAGAGAAGTGGAGCTGCCAAGTAAGTGAGGTGTTCAGTCTATTATTCCTGGGTTCTGTGTGGTTGCTCATTCAGGATTGATAGGTGGATGAAAACGGATTGGCCTCATGATAAGAAGACAGTGAACAAACCTAGGTGAGTCCACTTTGATATATCGGCTTAACTAATTCCCGTCCCCTCACGCTGACGCCTTAGAGCCGGTGAGGGAAAAGGGGAATTACTGACCCTTTGATTGGAGAGTCGATCAGGACATATTTCCCGATTTAAGTCCTGCGGGTAAGCGGAAGTTGACAAAGCATACATGTCAAGTGTGGGATTTTTTTTGGAGCATGTACCGTGGAGTTATTATGCATATCCTTCATTCACGATATTGCTTTTAATGTCCACAGAGGCTATCAAAAATAAATAAAAATATATATATGTTTGGATAAGTCTGATGCCAGTGAACATTTTGAGTGGTGGAAACTAAAAGAATATTCATAAATGACTTAGTTATCACACTTAGAATGAGTTTACATTTTTTGTACAAAATACCGTATGTGGGGTATTTTTTTTTTATGCCTCAAGGGCGAGGTGACGCTGCATATATAACTGAATGTTGTCATAGAGATAGCTTCAGGCCTTGACGATAAACATACATGTCAAGTTTGGGATTTTTTGGAGCATGTACCGGGGAGTTATTAAGCATAACCTTTTTCAGTGCGAAACACAAATTTTGATGCCCCGCCTTCATCATATAGTATTTCGAAAAGTCAAAATTTTTCCCCCTGTCGTTGGCTCAGGTCTTGACATGGTCCAGGTCAAGTCTTAACTCAGTCAGATGAAACGTGTAGGAGAAGTGGGCAAAAGTCTGCGCCCTGTGAATGTGCAAAAATCGTAAAAAATGGGACATTAAAAAATTCGTAGCTCACTTCCTGTTCATTTTAGCATATGGGTCCAAGAGACCTTTTTGTAGGTCTTGGGCTCCCTCATACACCTAAAAATTTTCGTAGATCTTGCTTGAACGTACAACCGGGGCTGCTTCATTAAAAATTCCTAGGGGGCGCTATTGAGTCATTTTTGTAAAAATAGCACAATCAACAATAAAATATTGTTCATTATACCAGGCCAGATGTGTGTGCCAAGTTTCATGAGTTTCTGCGCATGTTTAGACCCTCAAAACTGGCGTTGTTTTCTTGGCGAACAGTGCTTAGCCACGCCCACAGCGATTCGCAAAAACTCACAAACTTCGTGTTGTGACATCATGAAGGCCGAATCCCTCATCTGAGCAAATATGAGGTAGGTCCAGTTAACGTGTTTGGAGAAAAACGTAGAAGAAAATTCGTAAGAAAAAAAATTGCCACTAGGTGGCGCTATCAGTAGGATGAAATATAACTTCATAGATGTCTTTAGGGCTGGACTCTCATCAAATGTGTGAAATTTTGAGAAGATAGGATCATCTCGGTCAAGTTAATGCAGCTTTTACTGTCACGAAAAATCTTTAGACTTTGCGGCACCGTAGCGGCCACGCCCTTTGGCGAAAAGTTACAATATTCGGTGTGGGGCATGATCAACATCTTAAGGCTTTTCTGACCAATTTTCAACTGGATCCCTTCAACGAGCTCAGCGCAGTAGCTAAAAACGTAAAGTATGACATTTATTGTTACCACTAGGTGGCGCTATATGTATAACTGAATTTTATCATATAGATGTTTTCAGGCCGTGACTATTACATTGCCTGAGAAGTTTGAGATTTTTTGGAGCTTGAACATGGGAGTTATTAACCATTTGCTCTTTCTGGACAAATGAAATTTTAAAGGCAATATTTGATGCCCCGCCCCCATCATATAGTATTTCGAAAAGGCAAGACTTTTTGCCCAGTTGTTCTCTCACGTCTTGAGATGATAAATGCCAAGTTTGAAGTTAATTGGATGAAAAATGTTTGCAGAGGGGGAAAAAGCATGACCACAGTGAATGTGCCAAAATAGGCCAAAATTGGACATTAAAAAATTCATAGCTCATTTCCTGTACATTTTAGCTACATGGTCCCAATAGACTTTTTTGTGCAGCTCGGGGTGCTACACGTGCCTGCCAATTTTCGTTGCTCTAGCTCAAATGTGCCGGGCTTGGTTTTTATTTTTCTACGCTAGGGGGCGCTATAGAGTCGCGTTGTTATGACAACTTCATAATATCAAATTTTTCGCCGGGCCTGAGGAGTGTGCAAAGTTCGGTGAGTTTTTGTGAATGTTTACGTACCCAAAATCGGGATCGTTTGCGGAGAATAAAGAAGAAGAAGAAGAAGAAGAATAATAACTAGAGCTGCGAGCAGCTATAAAGGGCCCTCGCAGCCCGGGCCACGTTGGGGTACTTGCACGTTGGGGTACTGGCACATTGGAAGCAGAATTTCTTTGAAAATGGCATGATAAACATGTGGATTTTTTTATTTTTTTTTGCCAGGTGTGATGAGTGTGTCAAGCTCAATGGGTTTTGGTGATTGTTAAGATCTGCAAAAATCAGCGTCTTTTTTCTATTTTTAGGCAATGAGTTGCCCTGATTGGTATTTTTCGTAAAAGTATATATACACGCATCATCGCTCGTACTCATTGCACAATGTTGCTTTTATTGTCCATAGAGGCGATCAAAAAATAAATAAAACTAAATAAAAAATACGTATGTTTGGATCGGTCTGATGCCAGTGAACATATTGAGTGGTGGAAAGTAAAAGAATATTCATCAATGACTTAGTTATCACACTTAGAATGAGTTTACAATTTTTGCAAAAATATCGTAAGTGAGGCATTTTTTTTTTTTATGCCTCAAGGACTAGGTGGCGCTGTATTTATAACTGAATTTTGTCATAGAGATACCTTTAGGCCTTGACTATAAATATACATTTCAAGTATGGGATTTTTTGGAGCATGTACCTGGGAGTTATTAAGCATAGCCTTCATTCACGATACTGCTTTTAATGTCCATAGAGGCTATTAAAAATACATAAAACTAAATAACAAAAATATGTATGTTTGGTTAGGTCTGATACCAGTGAATATTTTGAGTGGTGGAAAGTAAAAGAATATTCCTAAATGACTTAGTTATCACACTGAGAATGAGTTTACATTTTTTGTACAAAATACCGTAAGTGGGGTATTTTTTTTTCACGCCTCAAGGACTAGGTGGCGCTGCATATATAACTGAATGTTGTCATAGAGATACCTTCAGGCCTTGACGATAAACATACATGTCAAGTTTGGGATTTTTTGGAGCATGTATCGGGGAGTTATTAAGCATATCCTTTTTCAGTGCGAAACACAAATTTTGATGCCCCGCCCTCATC
This sequence comes from Festucalex cinctus, assembly GCF_051991245.1. Lineage (NCBI taxonomy): Eukaryota > Metazoa > Chordata > Actinopteri > Syngnathiformes > Syngnathidae > Festucalex > Festucalex cinctus. The sequence continues at coordinate 22,349,070 of NC_135428.1, forward strand.
ATATAGTATTAACAAAAGTCAAGATTTTTCCGTCTGTTGTTGGCTCAGGTCTTGGCATGGTCCAGGTCAAGTCATAAGTCAGTCGGATAAAACGTGTAGGAGAAGTGGGCAAAAGTATGCCCCCTGAAAATGTGCAAAAATCGTAAAAAATGGGACATTCAAAAATTCGTAGCTCACTTCCTGTTCATTTTAGCATATGGGTCCAAGAGACTTTTTTGTAGGTCTTTGGCTCCCTCATACACGTAAAAATTTTCGTTGATCTTGCTTAAACGTACAATCGGGGCTGCTTCGTTAAAAATTTCTAGGGGGCGCTATTGAGTCATTTTTGTAAAAATAGCACAATCAACAATAAAATAGTGTTCATTTTACCAGGCCAGATGTGTGTGCCAAGTTTCATGAGTTTCTGCGCATGTTTAGACCCTCAAAACTGGCGTTGTTTTCTTGGCGAACAGTGCTTAGCCACGCCCACAGCGATTCGCGAAAACTCACAAACTTCGTGTTGTGACATCATGAAGGCCGAAACCCTCATCTGAGCAAATATGAGGTTGGTCCAGTTAACGTGTTTGGAGAAAAAATGTACAAGAAAATTCGTAAGAAAAAAAATTGCCACTAGGTGGCGCTATCAGTAAGATGAAATATAAGTTCTTAGATGTCTTTAGGGCTGGACTCTCATCAAATGTGTGAAATTTTGAGAAGATAGGATCATCTCGGTCAAGTTCATGCAGCTTTTATTGTCACGAAAAATCTTCAGATTTTTGCGGCACCGTAGCGGCCACGCCCTTTGGCGAAAAGTTACAATATTCGGTGTGGGGCATGATCAACATCTTAAGGCTTTTCTGACCAACTTTCAACTGGATCCCTTCAACGAGCTCAGCACAGTAGCTAAAAACGTAAAGTATGACATTTATTATCACCACTAGGTGGCGCTATATGTATAACTGAATTTTATCATATAGATGTTTTCAGGCCGTGACTATTACGTTGCCTGAGAAGTTTGAGATTTTTTGGAGCTTGAACATGGGAGTTATTAAGCATTTGCTCTTTCTGGACAAATGAAATTTTAAAGACAATATTTGATGCCCCGCCCCCATCATATAGTATTTCGAAAAGGCAAGACTTTTTGCCCAGCTGTTCTCTTAGGTCTTGAGATGATAAATACCAAGTTTGAAGTCAATGGGATGAAAAATGTTTGCATAGGGGGAAAAAGCATGACCACAGTGAATGTGCCAAAATAGGCCAAAATTGGACATTAAAAAATTCATAGCTCACTTCCTGTACATTTTAGCTACATGGTCCCAATAGACTTTTTTGTGCGTCTCGGGGTGCTACACGTGCCTGCCAATTTACGTTGCTCTAGCTCAAACGTGCCAGGCTTGGTTTTTATTTTTCTATGCTAGGGGGCGCTATAGAGTCGCGTTGTTATAACGACTTCATAATATCAAATTTTTCGCCGGACCTGAGGAGTGTGCAAAGTTCGGTGAGTTTTCGTGAATATTTAGGTACCCAAAATCGCGATTGTTTGCGGAGAATAAAGAAGAAGAAGAAGAAGAAGAAGAAGAAGAAGAAGAAGAAGAAGAAGAAGAATTTTTACAAAAACAATAGGGACCTCGCAGCGGTCGCTGCTCGGGCCCTAATAATAATAATAATAATAATAATAATAATAATAATAATAATAATAATAATAACTAGAGCTGCGAGCAGCTATAAAGGGCCCTCGCAGCCCGGGCCACGTTGGAGTCCTTGCACGTTGGGGTACTTGCACGTTAGGGTACTGGCACGTTGGGGTACTGGCACGTTGGGGTACTGGCATATTGGAAGCAAAATTTCTTTGAAAATGGCATAATAAACGTTTACATGTAGAATATTTTTTTTGCCAGTGTGTGTCAAGCTCAACGGGTTTTGGTGATTGTTAAGACCTGCAAAAATCAGCGTCCTTTTTTATTTTTAGGCAATGAGTTGCCCTGATTGATATTTTTTGTAAAAGTGTATATATACATCATCGCTCGTTGTACTCATTGCACAATGTTACTCTTATTGTCCAAAGGGGCAATCAAAAATGAATAAAACAAAATGGAAACGTACATACGTTTGGATCGGTGTGAAGCCAGTGAACAATTTGAGTGGTGGAAACTAAAAGAATATTCATAAATGGCTTAGTCATCACACTTAGAATGAGTTTACATTTTTTTGTACAAAATACCGTATGTGTTTTTTTTTTTTTATATAAGCCTCAAGGGCTATGTGGCGCTGTATTTATAACTGAATGTTGTCATCGAGATACCTTCAGGCCTTGATTATAAGCATACATGTCAAGTGTGGGATTTTTTTTGGAGCATGTACCGTGGAGTTATTATGCATACCCTTCATTCACGATATTGCTTTTAATGTCCACAGAGGCTATCAAAAATAAATAAAAATATATATATGTTTGGATAAGTCTGATGCCAGTGAACATTTTGAGTGGTGGAAACTAAAAGAATATTCATAAATGACTTAGTTATCACACTTAGAATGAGTTTACATTTTTTGTACAAAATACCGTATGTGGGGTATTTTTTTTTATGCCTCAAGGGCTAGGTGACGCTGCATATATAACTGAATGTTGTCATAGAGATAGCTTCAGGCCTTGACGATAAACATACATGTCAAGTTTGGGATTTTTTGGAGCATGTACCGGGGAGTTATTAAGCATATCCTTTTTCAGTGCGAAACACAAATTTTGATGCCCCGCCCTCATCATATAGTATTTCGAAAGGTCAAGATTTTTCCCCCTGTCGTTGGCTCAGGTCTTGACATGGTCCAGGTCAGGTCTTAACTCAGTCGGATGAAACGTGTAGGAGAAGTGGGCAAAAGTCTGCCCCCTGTGAATGTGCAAAAATCGTCAAAAATGGGACATTCAAAAATTCGTAGCTCACTTCCTGTTCATTTTAGTATATGGGTCCAAGAGACTTTTTTGTAGGTCTTGGGCTCCCTCATACACCTAAAAATATTCGTCGTTCTTGCTTAAACGTACAACCGGGGCTGCTTTGTTAAAAACTTCTAGGGGGCGCTATTGAGTCATTTTTTTAAAAATAGCACAATCAACAATAAAATATGGCTCATTTTACCAGGCCAGATGTGTGTGCCAAGTTTCATGAGTTTCTGTGCATGTTTAGACCCTCAAAACTGGCGTTGTTTTCTTGGCGAACAGCGCTTAGCCACACCCACAGCAATTCGCGAAAACTCACAAACTTCGTGTTGTGACATCATGAAGGCCGAAACCCTCATCTGAGCAAATATGAGGTAGGTCCAGTTAACGTGTTTGGAGAAAAACGTAGAAGAAAATTCGTAAGAAAAAAAATTGCCACTAGGTGGCGCTATCAGTTAGATGAAATATAAGTCAGTAGATGTCTTTAGGGCTGGACTCTCATCAAATGTGTGAAATTTTGAGAAGATAGGATCATCTCGGTCAAGTTAATGCAGCTTTTATTTTCACGAAAAATCTTCAGACTTTGCGTCACCGTAGCGGCCACGCCCTTTGGTGAAAAGTTACAATATTCGGTGTGGGGCATGATCAACATCTTAAGGCTTTTCTGACCAATTTTCAAATGGATCCCTTCAACAAGCTCAGCACAGTAGCTAAAAACGTAAAGTATGACATTTATTGTAACCACTAGGTGGCGCTATATGTATAACTGAATTTTATCATATAGATGTTTTCAGGCCGTGACTATTACGTTGCCTGAGAAGTTTGAGATTTTTTGGAGCTTGAACATGGGAGTTATTAAGCATTTGCTCTTTCTGGACAAATGAAATTTTAAAGGCAATATTTGATGCCCCGCCCCCGTCATATAGTATTTCAAAAAGGCAAGATGTTTTGCCCAGTTGTTCTCTCAGGTCTTAAGATGATAAATGCCAAGTTTGAAGTCAATTGGATGAAAAATGTTTGCAAAGGGGGAAAAAGCATGACCACAGTGAATGTGCCAAAATAGGCCAAAATTGGACGTAAAAAAATTCATAGCTCACTTCCTGTACATTTTAGCTACATGGTCCCAATAGACTTTTTTGTGCGTCTCGGGGTGCTACACGTGCCTGCCAATTTTTGTTGCTCTAGCTCAAACGTGCCGGGCTTGGTTTTTATTTTTCTACGCTAGGGGGCGCTATCGAGTCGCATTGTTATGACGACTTAATAATATCAAATTTTTCGCCGGGCCTGAGGAGTGTGCAAAGTTCGGTGAGTTTTCGTGAATGTTTAGGTACCCAAAATCGCAATCGTTTGCGGAGAATAAAGAAGAAGAAGAAGAATAATAATAACTAGAGCTGCGAGCAGCTATAAAGGGCCCTCGCAACCCGTGCCACGTTGGGGTATTTGCACGTCGGGGTACTGGCACGTTAGGGTACTGTTTCATAAGAAACTGTCTAAATTGTAATTGTTTTTGCCATGCTTTGTGGTTTTGTTCACATTGCTATTAAATACTTTGTCTAGGTATTTGGCTGATAGGTATGCCTCCCAATATTCACACATCTAGCTGAATCATATAAAAAACATTTTTCTTTTCAAACAATGCATCGCTACAGCGAAGGCGTGCGACAAAATAAAAAATGTCAATAACTTTTCATCTTAAATATCTTAAGATGAAAAGCGCCAAAGAATATATGACGCCTATAAAAGGCCCCAAAAATGGCATCAAATACCAAAGTTAATCAAAATGTCAGACTTCCTGTTTGGTTTAGCATATGGCTTTAGAAACTTTTTTGTAAGTCTTAGGCTGATAGGTATCCAAATTTTTTCACATCTAGCTGAATCATACATTTCCAAAAGCTTCAGAAAAAATTTTGAGATGGCGCTATTGAGCCATTTATTGAAAATTAAATAAATTTAAATAAATTAAAAATAAAATGTTCATTTTTTATGGCAAGTTTGATGTGTGTGCAAAGTTTCATGAGTTTTCGCATGTTTAGACAAAAAAAAAAAAAAGCAGCATTTTACTTGGCAAACAATGCACCGCTATGGCAACGGCGTGCGACAAAATAAAACACTTTCGATAACTTTGCATCTTAAACATCTTAAGATGAAGCACACCAAGTTTGAAGACAGTCGGATAAATTTTGTAGGAGTTCGTTAAAGTATGACCCCTAATAAAGGCCACAAAAAATGGCTACAAATCCCAACTTAAATCAAAATGGCGGACTTCCTGTTTGGTTTAGCAGATGGTTCCAAGAGACTTTTTTGTACATCGTGGGCTCTTATGTATGCCTCTAAATTATCATAGCGCTAGGTGAAACGTACAACCGGGAATGCTTCGTTAAAGAGGAGTTTTTTAGCTCAAAATGTGATGCCCGGCCCCTACGGTACTTCCTGTTGGGTTTAGCACATGGCACCAAGAGACTTTTTTGTACATCGTGGGCTGTTATATTTGTCTCCAAATTTTCGTAGCTCTAGCTGCTTCGTACAACTGGGAATGCTTCATTAAGAAGGAATTTTTTCCTTTGCAAACTGTGCATGCCAAGGCAACAGCGTGCGACAAAATAAAAAGCTTTCAATAACTTTTCATCTTCAACATCTTAAGATGAATCACACCAAGTTTGGAGATGATCGGATAAACTCTGTAGGAGGAGTTCGTTAAAATAAGACCCCTATGAAATGGCCCAAAAAATGGCAACACGTTCCAAAGTAAATCAAAATGGCGGACTTCCTGTTCGGTTTAGCATATGGTTCAAAAAGAGTTTTTTGTACCTTGAGGGCTGTTACATATGTCTTCAAATTTTGGTAACTCTATGTGAAATGTACAGCCGGGAATGCTTCATTAAGTTAGAATTTTGAAACACAAAATTTGATGCCTCGCCTCTGGCGGACTTCCTGTTAGGTTTAGCATATGGCACCAACAGGCGTTTTTGTAGATCATAGTCTGTTACATATGTGTACCAATTTTCGTAGCTCTAGATTAAACGTACCACCGGCAATGCTTCGTTAAGTAAGAATTTTGAAACTGTAAATTTGATGCCCCGCCACCGTCATATAGTATGTCAAAAACTTTAGATTTTTTACCATGATGTTGTCCCAGGTGTTGAGATGGTACAGCCTAAGTTTGAAGTCAATCGGGTTAACCGTGTAGGAGAAGCGGGCAAAAGTATGACCCCTGTAAATGTGCAAAAATGGGCCAAAATTGGACATTCAAATACTCATACCTCACTTCCTGTCTATTTTAGGGTACACATATCAAAGAGGTTTTTGTTCATCTGGATGTGCTACAGGTGCCACACAATTTTCGTAGCCATAGGACAATCGTAGCGGGACAGGGATCCGTTAAACCTATGTAGGTGGCGCTACAGAGCCATTTTTCTGTTATCATGTATGGCGACTTTAAAATATCAAATTTTTCGCCAGGCCCGATCTGCGTGTAAAGTTTGGTGAGTTTTCGTTCATGTTTAGTGCCTCAAAAATGTGGTTGTTTGCGGAAAAGAATAATAACAAAGAAAAAGAAGAAGAAGAAGAATAATAACTAGAGCTGCGAGCAGCTATAAAGGGCCCTCGCAACCCGGGCCACGTTGGGGTATTTGCACGTCGGGGTACTGGCATGTTGGGGTACTGTCAAATAGGACAAGGACCATCTAAAATGTTTTTGACAAGCCTTGTGTGTGCAAAGTTTAATCAAAACGCAAAATATGGTGCGCAATTCCCAAAATAAATTCAAAATGGCGGACTTCCTTTTAGGTTTAGCATACGGCTACAGAATACTTTTTGTAGGTCTTAAGCTAATAGGTATGCCTCCCAGTTTTCACAAATCTAGGTCAAGTCATCTTTAGTTGTGTATCACTTGAATCATACAATTGGAAATGCTCCATAAAAATGCATAGAGGGCGCTATTGAGCACAACGTTGGGTTACTTGCACGTCGGGGTACTGGCACGTTGGGGTACTGTTACATGGAACAAGGACCATTTAAAATGTTAGTTTTTTCCATGCCTTGTCTGTGCAAAGTTTCATGAAAAAGGCCAAAAATGATGTATAATTCCCAAAATAAAATCAAAATAGCGGTCTTCCTCTTTGGTTTGGCAAATGGCTACATAATACTTTTTTGTAGGTCTAGCATAATCATACAATCGGAAATGCTTCGTAAAAATGTCTAGAGGGCGCTATTTATTGCAAATTGCACAATAAATCTCTGAAAATTCATGTTCATGACAAGTCTGATGTGTTTGCAAAGTTTCATGAGTTTTCATGTGTATAAAAAAAAAAAAAGCAGCACTTGACAAACAATGCATTGCTATGGCAACAGCGTGTTACAAAATAAAAAACTTTCGATTACTTTGCATCTTAAACATCTTAAGATGAAACACACCAAGTTTGAAGACAGTCGGATAAATTTTGTAGGAGGGGTTCGTTAAAATATGACCCCTGAAAAAGGCCACAAAAAATGGCAACAAATCCCATCATAAATCAAAATGGCAGACTTCCTGTTTGGTTTAGCACATGGTTCCAAGAGACTTTTTTTTTGTACATCATGGGCTCTTATGTATGCCTGCAAATTATCATAGCGCTAGGTGAAACGTACAACCGGGAATGCTTCGTTAAAGAGGAGTTTTTTTTAGCTCAAAATGTGATGCCCGGCCCCTGGGGGACTTCCTGTTGGGTTTAGCACATGGCACCAAGAGACTTTTTTGTACATCCTGGGCTGTTACATATGTCTACAATTTTTCGTCGTTCTAGCTGCTTCGTACAACTGGGAATGCTTCATTAAGAAGGATTTTTTTCCTTTGCAAAAAGTGCATGCCACGACAACAGCGTGTGATGAAATAAAAAACTTTCAATAACTTTTCATTTTCAACATCTTAAGATGAATCACACCAAGTTTGAAGATGATCGGATAAACTCTGTAGGAGGAGTTTGTTAAAATATGACCCCTATGAAATGGCCAAAAAAAATGGCAACACATTCCAAAGTAAATCAAAATGGCGGACACCCTGTTAGGTTTAGCATATGGTTCAAAAAGAGTTTTTTGTACCTCGAGGGCTGTTATATACCTCTACAAATGTTGGTAACTCTAGGTGAAACGTACAGCCGGGTATGCTTTGTTAAAGAGGAGTTTTTTAGCTCAAAATGTGATGCCCGGCCCCTGGGGGACTTCCTGTTGGGTTTAGCACAGGGCACCAAGAGACTTTTTTGTACATCTTGGGCTGTTACATATGTCTACAAATTTTCGTAGCTCTAGCTGCTTCGTACAAATGGGAATGCTTCTTTAAGGATATTTTTTTTCCTTTAAAAACAGTGCATGCCATGACAACAGCGTGCGACGAAATACAAAGCTTTCAATAACTTTTCATCTTCAACATCTTAAGATGAATCACACCAAGTTTGAAGATGATCGGATAAACACTGTAGGAGGAGTTCGTTAAAATAAGACCCCAATGAAATGGCCAAAAAAATGGCAACACGTTCCAAAATAAATCAAAATGGTGGACTTCCTGTTAGGTTTAGCATATGGTTCAAAAAGAGTTTTTTGTAGGTCATAGTCTGTTACATATGTGTACCAATTTTCGTAGCTCTAGATTAAACGTACAACCGGCAATGCTTCGTGAAGTAAGAATTTTTAAACTCTAAATTTGATGCGCCGCCGCCGTCATATAGTATATCAAAAACTTTTCATTTTTCACAATGATGTTGTCCCAGGTGTTGAGATGGTACATCCCAAGTTTGAAGTCAATCGGGTTAACCGTGTAGGAGAAGCGGGCAAAAGTATGACCCCTGTAAATGTGCAAAAATTGGCAAAAATTGGACATTTAAATACTCATACCTCACTTTCTGTCTATTTTAGGGTACACACTTCAAAGAGGTTTTTGTTCATTGGGATGTGCTACAGGTGCCACACAATTTTCATAGCCGTCGGACAATCGTAGCGGGACAGGGATCCGTTTAACCTATGTAGGGGGCGCTAAGGAGCCATTTTTCTGTTATCATGTATGGCGACTTTAAAATATCAAATTTTTCGCCAGGCCTGATGTGCGTGTAAAGTTTGGTGAGTTTTCGGTCACGTTTAGTGTCTCAAAAATGCGATTGTTTGCGGAGAAGAATAATAAGAATAAGAATAATAACTAGAGCTGCGAGCAGCTATAAAGGGCCCTCGCAGCCCGGGCCACGTTGGGGTCCTTGCACGTTGGGGTACTTGCACGTTGGGGTACTGGCACGTTGGGGTACTGGCATATTGGAAGCAAAATTTCTTTGAAAATGGCATAATAAACGTTTACATGTAGAATATTTTTTTTGCCAGTGTCTGTCAAGCTCAACGGATTTTGGTGATTGTTAAGACCTGCAAAAATCAGCGTCCTTATTTAATTTTTAGGCAATGAGTTGCCCTGATTGGTATTTTTTTTGTAAAAGTGTATATACACATCATCGCTCGTTGTACTCATTGCACAATGTTTACTTTTATTGTCCAAAGGGGCAATCAAAAATGAATAAAACAAAATGGAAACGTACATACGTTTGGATCGGTGTGAAGCCAGTGAACAATTTGAGTGGTGGAAACTAAAATAATATTCATAAATGACTTAGTTATCACACTTAGAATGAGTGTACATTTTTTGTACAAAATACCGTATGTGGGGTATTTTTTTAAATTTTTTTTATATAAGCCTCAACGGCTAGGTGGCGCTGTATTTATAACTGAATGTTGTCATAGAGATACCTTCAGGCCTTGATTATAAGCATACATGTCAAGTGTGGGATTTTTTTTGGAGCATGTACCGTGGAGTTATTAAGCATATCCTTCATTCACGATATTGCTTTTAATGTCCATAGAGGCTATCAAAAATAAATAAAAATATATATATGTTTGGATAAGTCTGATGCCAGTGAACATTTTGAGTGGTGGAAACTAAAAGAATATTCATAAATGACTTCGTTATCACACTTAGAATGAGTGTACATTTTTTGTACAAAATACCGTATGTGGGGTATTTTTTTTTCATGCCTCAAGGGCTAGGTGGCGCTGCATATATAACTGAATGTTGTCATAGAGATAACTTCAGGCCTTGACGATAAACATACATGTCAAGTTTTGGATTTTTTGGAGCATGTACCGGGGAGTTATCAAGCATATCCTTTTTCATTGCGAAACACAAATTTTGATGCCCCGCCCTCATCATATAGTATTTCGAAAAGTCAAAATTTTTCCCCCTGTCGTTGGCTCAGGTCTTGACATGGTCCAGGCCAAGTCTTAACTCAGTCGGATGAAACGTGTAGGAGAGGTGGGCAAAAGTCTGCCCCCTGTGAATGTGCAAAAATCGTCAAAAATGGGACATTAAAAAATTCGTAGCTCACTTCCTGTTCATTTTAGCATATGGGTACAAGAGACTTTTTTGTAGGTCTTGGGCTCCCTCATACACCTGAAAATATTCGTCGTTCTTGCTTAAACGTACAACCGGGGCTGCTTCGTTAAAAATTTCGAGGGGGCGCTATTGAGTCATTTTTGTAAAAATAGCACAATCAACAATAAAATATTGCTCATTTTACCAGGCCAGATGTGTGTGCCAAGTTTCAGGAGTTTCTGTGCATGTTTAGACCCTCAAAAGTGGCGTTGTTTTCTTGGCGAACAGCGCTTAGCCACGCCCACAGCAATTCGCGAAAACTCACAAACTTCGTGTTGTGACATCATGAAGGCCGAAACCCTCATCTGAGCAAATATGAGGTAGGTCCAGTTAACGTGTTTGGAGAAAAACGTAGAAGAAAATTCGTAAGAAAAAAAATTGCCACGAGGTGGCGCTATCAGTTAGATGAAATGTAAGTTAGTAGATGTCTTTAGAGCTGGACTCTCATCAAATGTGTGAAATTTTGAGAAGATAGGATCATCTCGGTCAAGTTAATGCAGCTTTTATTGTCACGAAAAATCTTCAGACTTTGCGTCACCGTAGCGGCCACGCCCTTTGGCGAAAAGTTACAATATTCGGTGTGGGGCATCATCAACATCTTAAGGCTTTTCTGACCAATTTTCAACTGGATCCCTTCAACGAGCTCAGCACAGTAGCTAAAAACGTAAAGTATGACATTTATTGTAACCACTAGGTGGCGCTATATGTATAACTGAATTTTGTCACATAGATGTTTTCAGGCCGTGACTATTACGTTGCCTGAGAAGTTTGAGATTTTTTGGAGCTTGTACATGGGAGTTATTCAGCATTTGCTCTTTCTGGACAAATGAAATTTTAAAGGCAATATTTGATGCCCCGCCCCCGTCAAATAGTATTTCGAAAAGGCAAGACTTTTTGCCCAGCTGTTCTCTTAGGTCTTGAGATGATAAATACCAAGTTTGAAGTCAATGGGATGAAAAATGTTTGCATAGGGGGAAAAAGCATGACCACAGTGAATGTGCCAAAATAGGCCAAAATTGGACATTAAAAAATTCATAGCTCACTTCCTGTACATTTTAGCTACATGGTCCCAATAGACTTTTTTGTGCGTCTCGGGGTGCTACACGTGCCTGCCAATTTTCGTTGCTCTAGCTCAAACGTGCCGGGCTTGGTTTTTATTTTTCTATGCTAGGGGGCGCTATAGAGTCGCGTTGTTATAACGACTTCATAATATCAAATTTTTCGCCGGACCTGAGGAGTGTGCAAAGTTCGGTGAGTTTTCGTGAATATTTAGGTACCCAAAATCGCGATTGTTTGCGGAGAATAAAGAAGAAGAAGAATAACTAGAGCTGCGAGCAGCTATAAAGGGCCCTCGCAACCCGTGCCACGTTGGGGTATTTGCACGTCGGGGTACTGGCACGTTAGGGTACTGTTTCATAAGAAACCGTCTAAATTGTAAATGTTTTGCCTTGCTTTTTGTGTTTGTTCACATTGCTATGGAATGCTTTGTCGAGGTATTCGGCTGATAGGTATGCCTCCCAATATTCACACATCTAGCTGAATCATATAAAAAAAAAAATTCTTTGCAAACAATGCATCGCTACAGCAAAGGCGTGCCACGTTGGGGTACTTGCACGTCGGGGTACTGGCACGTTGGGGTACTGTCAAATAGGACAAGGACCATCTAAAATTTTTTTGACAAGCCTTGTGTGTGCAAAGTTTAATCAAAACGCAAAATATGGTGCGCAATTCCCAAAATAAATTCAAAATGGCGGACTTCCTTTTAGGTTTAGCATACGGCTACAGAATACTTTTTGTAGGTCTTAAGCTAATAGGTATGCCTCCCAGTTTTCACAAATCTAGGTCAAGTCATCTTTAGTTGTGTATCACTTGAATCATACAATTGGAAATGCTCCATAAAAATGCATAGAGGGCGCTATTGAGCACAACGTTGGGTTACTTGCACGTCAGGGTACTGGCACGTTGGGGTACTGTTACATGGAACAAGGACCATTTAAAATGTTAGTTTTTTCCATGCCTTGTCTGTGCAAAGTTTAATGAAGAAGGCCAAAAATTATGTATAATTCCCAAAATAAAATCAAAATAGCGGACTTCCTCTTTGGTTTGGCAAATGGCTACATAATACTTTTTTGTAGGTCTAGCATAATCATACAATCGGAAATGCTTCATAAAAATGTCTAGAGGGCGCTATTTATTGCAAATTGCACAATAAATCTCTGAAAATTCATGTTCATGACAAGTCTGATGTGTTTGCAAAGTTTCATGAGTTTTCATGTGTATAAAAAAAAAAAAAAGCAGCACTTGACAACTGTTACATGGAACAAGGACCATTTAAAATGTTAGTTTTTTCCATGCCTTGTCTGTGCAAAGTTGAATGAAAAAGGCCAAAAATGATGTATAATTCCCAAAATAAAATCAAAATAGCGGACTTCCTCTTTGGTTTGGCAAATGGCTACATAATACTTTTTTGTAGGTCTAGCATAATCATACAATCGGAAATGCTTCATAAAAAGGTCTAGAGGGCGCTATTTATTGCAAATTGCACAATAAATCTCTGAAAATTCATGTTCATGACAAGTCTGATGTGTTTGCAAAGTTCCATGAGTTTTCATGTGTATTAAAAAAAAAAAGCAGCACTTGACAAACAATGCATTGCTATGGCAACAGCGTGTTACAAAATAAAAAACTTTCGATTACTTTGCATCTTAAACATCTTAAGATGAAACACACCAAGTTTGAAGACAGTCGGATAAATTTTGTAGGAGGGGTTCGTTAAAATATGACCCCTGAAAGTTTTTCCTTGCCCGGTTGGAGGGTTAGATCAGGGGATGTTGCAACTTGTTTGTGGTTAAGTGCTACAGAAGTAAATGTGTCTTAACAACCTCATGATTGAATGTGTTTTCAATTCTCTAGGATGTGATTGGATTGTATCAATTAAATGTTCTTATAACTGATTCAGTGAGTAGTAAAAATAGTGTGTCAAGTATAATGACATGAAATATAAGGAATACAAAAAACAAAACAAGAACCCTCTAAATTACACATTTTGTTCCAGGCTTTATGTGCGTGCATAGTTTGAGTATACACCTAGGTTTAGGCCAGGAGTGTTCAAACCTTTTGCAAAGAGGGCCGGGTATGGTAAGGTGAAAATGTGTGGGGCCTAATCAACCATTTAGTTTAGCCTGACATAATTTTTTTACATGCATATGTAAATATATATATGTGGACAAATGTGTACATATGTCTACAAATTTTTGTAGCTCGAGCTGCTTCGTCCAACTGGGAACGCTGCATTAAGAAGGATTTTTTTTTCCTTTGCCAACAGTGCATGCCACGACAACAGCGTGCGACGAAATAAAAAGCTTTCAATAACTTTTCATCGTCAACATCTTAAGATGAATCACACCAAGTTTGAAGATGATCGGATAAACTCTGTAGGAGGAGTTCGTTAAAATAAGACCCCTATGAAATGGCCAAAAAAATGGCAACATGTTCCAAAGTAAATCAAAATGGCAGACTTCCTGTTAGGTTTAGCATATGGTTCAAAAAGAGTTTTTTGTACCTCGAGGGCTGTTACATATGTCTTCAAATTTTGGTCACTCTAGGTGAAACGTACAGCCGGAAATGCTTCATTAAGTAAAAATTTTGAAATGCAAAATTTGATGCCCTGCCTCTGGCGGACTTCCTGTTAGGTTTAGCATATGGCACCAACAGGCTTTTTTGTAGATCATAGTCTGTTACATATGTGTACCAATTTTCGTAGCTCTAGATTAAACGTATAACCGGCAATACTTCAGATGAAACATGCCAAAGAATGAAGACAATCTGATAAGTTTTGTAGAAAATATGAGGCCTATAAAAGGCCCCCAAAAAATGGCTACAAATAGCAAAGTAAATCAAAATGCCGGACTTCCTGTTTGGCTTAGCATATGGTTCTAAAAGACTTTTTTTGTACATCGTGGGCTCTTATGTATGCCTCCAAATTATCATTGCGCTAGGTGAAAGGTACAACCGGGAATGCTTCGTTAAAGAGGAGTTTTTTAGCTCAAAAAGTGATGCCCGGCCCTTGCGGGACTTCCTGTTGGGTTTAGCACAAAGCAGCAAGAGACTTTTTTGTACATCGTGGGCTGTTACATATGTCTCCAAATTTTCGTAGCTCTAGCTGCTTCGTACAACTGAGAATTCTTCATTAAGAAGAATTTTTTTCCTTTGCAAACAAGTGCATGCCACGACAACAGCGTGCAGCGAAATAAAAAGCTTTCAATAACTTTTCATCTTCAACATCTTAAGATGAATCACACCAAGTTTGAAGATGATCGGATAAACTCTGTAAGAGGAGTTCGTTAAAATAGGACCCCTATGAAATGGCCAAAAAAATGGGAACACGTTCCAAAGTAAATCAAAATGGTGGACTTTCTGTTAGGTTTAGCATATGGTTCAAAAAGAGTTTTTTGTACCTTGAGGGCTGTTACATATGTCTTTAAATTTTGGTAACTCTAGGTGAAACGTACAGCCGGGAATGCTTCATTAAGTAAGAATTTTGAAACTCAAAATTTGATGCCCCGCCTCTGGCGGACTTCCTGTTGGGTTTAGCATATGGCACCAACAGACTTTTTTGTAGGTCATAGTCTGTTACATATGTGTACCAATTTTCGTAGCTCTAGGTTAAACATACAACCGGCAATACTACGTTTAGTAAGAGTTTTGAAACTCTAAATTTGATGCCCCACCGCCGTCATATAGTATGTCGAAAACTTTAGATTTTTTACCATGGTGTTGTCCCAGGTCTTGAGATGGTACATCCCAAGTTTGAAGTCAATTGGATTACCCGTGTAGGAGAAGCAGGCAAAAGTATGACCCCTGTAAATGTGCAAAAATTGGCCAAAATTGGACATTTAAATACTCATATCTCACTTCCTGTCTATTTTAGGGTACACACATCAAAGAGGTTTTTGTTCATCTGGATGTGCTACAGGTGCCACACAATTTTCATAGCCGTCGGACAATCGTAGCGGGCCAGGGATCTGTTTAACCTATGTAGGTGGCGCTATGGAGCCATTTTTCTGTTATCACCTATGGCGACTTTAAAATATCAAATTTTTCGCCAGGCCTGACGTGTGTGTAAAGTTTGGTGAGTTTTCGTTCACGTTTAGTGTCTCAAAAATGTGATTGTTTGCGGAAAAGAATAATAACAAATAAAAAGAAGAAGAATAATAAGAATTCCTTGAAAAACAATAGGGACCTCGCAGCGGTCGCTGCTCGGGCCCTAATAATAATAATAATAATAATAATAATAATAATAATAATTTTTACAAAAACAATAGGGACCTCGCAGCGGTCGCTGCTCGGGCCCTAATAATAATAATAATAATAATAATAATTTTTACAAAAACAATAGGGACCTCGCAGCGGTCGCTGCTCGGGCCCTAATAATAATAATAATAATAATAATAATAATAATAATAATAATAATTTTTACAAAAACAATAGGGACCTCGCAGCGGTCGCTGCTCGGGCCCTAACTAGAGCTGCGAGCAGCTATAAAGGGCCCTCGCAACCCGGGCCACGTTGGGGTATATGCAAGTCGGGGGACTTGCACGTTGGGGTACTGTTAAATAGACAAGGACCATGGAAAATAGAAATGCATTTGCCGTGCCTTGTGTGTAAAAAGGTGCAGTAAAAGGCCAAAAATGATGCACAATTCCCAAAATAAATTCAAAAGTGTGGACTTTCTGATATGTGTGCAAAGTTTCATGAAAAGTCGCTCGTTTGATATTCAAAACCAGCATCTGTTTATTTGAAAACATTGCATGGCACAGAGATGGTGTGTGATCAAATAAAAAGCTTTTTGATGACTCTTAATGTGGTGTCGCTGTGCAACACATATGTATTCATGACATAGTGAAGTATTGTGACAGTTTTGTAGGGTCCAGCAAACAGTAAATGTGTGACAGTTATTCAAGAAAAAATGTAGCTTTGAAGCAGGCTAACCAATGACATCATCTAAAGGGGAAAAAAGCACATGAGCAAGCATAGGTATAAGTAGAGGAGAAAAAGAGATGAAAGAAGTGCGAGAGATGGAACAGGAGAGGAATGCAGCTGTTTATGTATAGCTGTTGTAACAGGACAGATTAAATAACACTTTAACCTGGGGTTAACAGCGCCCTAGGACAGATAAACTCTTTAGTGTAAAAGTTTTCTGGGACAGATGAATCCCTTGGGGTCAAAGAGTTTGGGTTAGCACATAGTCTGTCTTAGGATAATGTAACCTCCATGGATGAATTAGTCCTAGGACGCTTTGACCTGCGGGCTAAAACTTCAGGGGGGTTAACCTGTCCTGTTATATTGTGATCATCGTCTTCGTGCATGTCCTCAGTGGCTTCTTCTGTCTGTGTGGCAGCATTTGATACATCTGTAGAACAAAAAAGAATGAAGAATCATGTTAGATCTGTGAAGTTTGGTTGTCTTAGGTGTAGTTTACAGAACAGTCGTGTGCATATTTTTAGCATGGTAGTGTCTTAATACAAATGCATATTATGTAATGCACTGTATATGGATATTACAGACGTAATATTTGACGGTGATCTTATATTCATAGTTTTTGCCCGTTAATAAATAATATAGCTAGTAAGTAATAAGACACGCAAAAATGGTATAGTTGAATCCTCTGGGTCAAAAAGCAATGTTTTAGGATTGTGTGATGAAATGATGAATAAAAGTAAGGATACGACAGGTACATAAATGGTTATATATACACACGGACATATATATTTATACAGTATAACAGTGCCGCATGTATTGGTTTTAAGGAAAGAGTTGAAAAGCAGTGTTCAGAAAAAAGCATAAGACGCACAAAGTACCATTTCACTACATGTAATAAGTTGTCAAGTAGACATGTGAATTAAGTGGTTAAGATAGTGGCTACTGTGCAAGTAAGCTTCAATTGTCTCTAAAAGGTTAGCATATGTGTTCTACATGATATCAATGGCTAGACGTGCTCGTGGAGAAACATTACAAACAGAAAAACACACTAAAGGTGCCTTTAACAAACCTGTTAATAAATGAGAACTTAATACATATATGTATGGCATACTGTATATGATTGAGAAAGTTGTCCTGTTTAGTTTATGTATTGTATACTTACGGAAAAAAGTTGGCAATCTTTGCGTATGGAGATGATTAGAGGGTCTTTATCAAAAGAGAATTTGCTTGTTGATTTGTTCATGTTCTGTAGAAAAGCAAAGGAGTAGAAATAAATACAGTATCATACTTCATAAACATACAAGAAATTTGTAGCTGTATTAACCATTGTTGGTATTTGAAGTGATAATTTAGGAATAGAAGTGTAGTGATTGCAGAATTTATAGAGTGCTTACCTTGTATGACTTTGTAGATGGAAATGTCTTTTGTTGAAAGAGCTCTTTGTTGTCTACTATATATGCAAGGACAAGCATAAGTAGGTGTGGTTATGAAGTACTTGACCATTGAAATAAAGCAGTGGTATCAAATGTATGGACCGTGGTTTGGCTCAGGCCTGCAAAGGGGTTTAATGTGGCACAAGAGATAATCTTGTAAGGTACAAAAAATAATAATAATATAATAGGTATGCCTCTGAGTTTTCACAAATCTAGGTCAAGTCAAGTCATCTTTAGTTATTTTGCGCTTGAATCATCCAATCGGAAATGCTCCATAAAAAATGTATAGAGGGTGCGATTTATTGCAAATTGCACAAGAAATCTCTAAAAATTCATGTTAATGACAAGTCTGATGTGTGTGCAAAGTTTCACGAGTTTTCACACATGTATAGATAAAAAAAAACAAAGCAGCACTTTACTTGGCAACCAATGCATCGCTATAGCAGCAGCGTGCGACAAAATAAAAAACTTTCGATAAATTTGCATCTTAAACATCTTAAGATGAAACACACCAAGTTTGAACACGGTCGGATGAATTTTGTAGGAGGAGTTAAAATATGACCCCTAAAAAAGGCCACAAAAAAAAGTCTACAAATCCCATCATAAATCAAAATGGCGGACTTCCTGTTTGGTTTAGCACATGGTTCCAAGAGACTTTTTTGTACATCGTGGGCTCTTATGTATGCCTCTAAATTATCATAGCGCTAGGTGAAACGTACAACCGGGAATGCTTCGTTAAAGAGGAGTTTTTTAGCTCAAAATGTGATGCCCGGCCCCTACGGGACTTCCTGTTGGGTTTAGCACATGGCACCAAGAGACTTTTTTGTACATCGTGGGCTGTTACATTTGTCTCCAAATTTTCGTAGCTCTAGCTGCTTCGTACAACTGGGAATGCTTCATTAAGAAGTAATTTTTTCCTTTGCAAACTGTGCATGCCACGGCAACAGCGTGCGACAAAATAAAAAGCTTTCAATAACTTTTCATCTTCAACATCTTAAGATGAATCACACCAAGTTTGGAGATGATCGGATAAACTCTGTAGGAGGAGTTCGTTAAAATAAGACCCCTATGAAATGGCCCAAAAAATGGCAACACGTTCCAAAGTAAATCAAAATGGCGGACTTCCTGTTCGGTTTAGCATATGGTTCAAAAAGAGTTTTTTGTACCTTGAGGGCTGTTACATATGTCTTCAAATATTGGTAACTCTAGGTGAAATGTACAGCCGGGAATGCTTCATTAAGTTAGAATTTTGAAACACAAAATTTGATGCCTCGCCTCTGGCGGACTTCCTGTTAGGTTTAGCATATGGCACCAACAGGCTTTTTTGTAGATCATAGTCTGTTACATATGTGTACCAATTTTCGTAGCTCTAGATTAAACGTACCACCGGCAATGCTTCGTTAAGTAAGAATTTTGAAACTGTAAATTTGATGCCCCGCCACCGTCATATAGTATGTCAAAAACTTTAGATTTTTTACCATGATGTTGTCCCAGGTGTTGAGATGGTACAGCCCAAGTTTGAAGTCAATCGGGTTAACCGTGTAGGAGAAGCGGGCAAAAGTATGACCCCTGTAAATGTGCAAAAATGGGCCAAAATTGGACATTCAAATACTCATACCTCACTTCCTGTCTATTTTAGGGTACACATATCAAAGAGGTTTTTGTTCATCTGGATGTGCTACAGGTGCCACACAATTTTCGTAGCCATAGGACAATCGTAGCGGGACAGGGATCCGTTAAACCTATGTAGGTGGCGCTACAGAGCCATTTTTCTGTTATCATGTATGGCGACTTTAAAATATCAAATTTTTCGCCAGACCCGATCTGCGTGTAAAGTTTGGTGAGTTTTCGTTCATGTTTAGTGCCTCAAAAATGTGGTTGTTTGCGGAAAAGAATAATAACAAAGAAGAAGAAGAAGAACTAGAGCTGCGAGCAGCTATAAAGGGCCCTCGCAACCTGGGCCACGTTGGGGTACTTGCACGTCGGGGTACTGGCACGTTGGGGTACTGTCAAATCGGACAAGGACCATCTAAAATGTTTTTGACAAGCTTTGTGAGTGCAAAAGGCCAAAGATGGTGTGCAATTCCCAAAATAAATTCAAAATGGCGGACTTCCTTTTAGGTTTAGCATACGGCTACAGAATACTTTTTGTAGGTCTTAAGCTAATAGGTATGCCTCCCAGTTTTCACAAATCTAGGTCAAGTCATCTTTAGTTGTGTATCGCTTGAATCATACAATTGGAAATGCTCCATAAAAATGCATAGAGGGCGCTATTGAGCACAACGTTGGGTTACTCGCACGTCAGGGTACTGGCACGTTGGGGTACTGTTACATGGAAGAAGGACCATTTAAAATGTTAGTTTTTTCCATGCCTTGTCTGTGCAAAGTTTAATGAAAGAGGCCAAAAATGATGTATAATTCCCAAAATAGAATCAAAATAGCGGACTTCCTCTTTGGTTTGGCAAATGGCTACATAATACTTTTTTGTAGGTTTTAGGCTGATAGGGGTCTGTCCTAATTTTCACAAATCTAGCAGAATCATACAATCGGAAATACTTCATAAAAATGTCTAGAGGGCGCTATTTATTGCAAATTGCACAATAAATCTCTAAAAATTCATGTTCATGACAAGTCTGATGTGTTTGCAAAGTTTCATGAGTTTTCACACATGTATAGATAAAAAAACAAAGCAGCACTTTACTTGGCAAACAATGCATCGCTATAGCAGCAGCGTGCGACAAAATAAAAAACTTTCGATAACTTTGCATCTTAAACATCTTAAGATGAAACACACCAAGTTTGAAGACGGTCGGATGAACTTTGTACGAGGAGTTCGTTAAAATATGACCCCTGAAAAAGGCCACAAAAAATGGCAACAAATCCCATCGTAAATCAAAATGGCGGACTTCCTGTTTGGTTTAGCACATGGTTCCAAGAGACTTTATTGTACATCGTGGGCTCTTATGTATGCGTGCAAATTATCATAGCGCTAGGTGAAACGTACAACCGGGAATGCTTCGTTAAAGAGGAGTTTTCTAGCTCAAAATGTGATGCCGGCCCCTGGGGGACTTCCTGTTGGGTTTAGCACATGGCACCAAGAGACTTTTTTGTACATTGTGGGCTGTTACATATGTCTACAAATTTTTGTAGCTCTAGCTGCTTCGTACAACTGGGAATGCTTCATTAAGAAGGATTTTTTTCCTTTGCAAAAAGTGCATGCCACGACAACAGCGTGCGACGAAATCAAGAGCTTTCAATAACTTTTCATCCTCAACATCTTAAGATGAGTCACACCAAGTTTGAAGATGATCGGATAAACTCTGTAGGAGGAGTTCGTTAAAATAAGACCCCTATGAAATGGCCCAAAAAATGGCAACACATTCCAAAGTAAATCAAAATGGCGGACGCCCTGTTAGGTTTAGCATATGGTTCAAAAAGAGTTTTTTGTACCTTGAGGGCTGTTACATATGTCTTCAAATGTTGGTAACTCTAGGTGAAATGTACAGCCGGGAATGCTTCATTAAATAAGAATTTTGAAACACAAAATTTGATGCCTCGCCTCTGGCGGACTTCCTGTTAGGTTTAGCATATGGCACCAACAGGCTTTTTTGTAGATTATAGTCTGTTACATATGTGTACCAATTTTCATAGCTCTAGGTTAAACGTACCACCGGCAATGCTTCGTTAAGTAAGAATTTTGAAACTGTAAATTTGATGCCCCGCCACCGTCATATAGTATGTCAAAAACTTTAGATTTTTTACCATGGTGTTGTCCGAGGTCTTGAGATGGTACATCCCAAGTTTGAAGTCAATCGGGTTAACCGTGTAGGAGAAGCGGGCAAAAGTATGACCCCTGTAAATGTGCAAAAATGGGCCAAAATTGGACATTCAAATACTCATACCTCACTTCCTGTCTATTTTAGGGTACACATATCAAAGAGGTTTTTGTTCATCTGGATGTGCTACAGGTGCCACACAATTTTCGTAGCCATAGGACAATCGTAGCGGGACAGGGATCCGTTAAACCTATGTAGGTGGCGCTACAGAGCCATTTTTCTGTTATCATGTATGGCGACTATAAAATATCAAATTTTTCGCCAGGCCCGATCTGCGTGTAAAGTTTGGTGAGTTTTCGTTCATGTTTAGTGCCTCAAAAATGTGGTTGTTTGCGGAAAAGAATAATAACAAAGAAAAAGAAGAAGAACTAGAGCTGCGAGCAGCTATAAAGGGCCCTCGCAACCCGGGCCACGTTGGGGTATTTGCACGTCGGGGTACTGGCATGTTGGGGTACTGTCAAATAGGAAACCATCTAAATTTTAAACATTTTTGCCATGCTTTGTGTTTGTAAAGTTTCATGGAAAGGCCAAAAATGATGCACAATTAACAAAATAAAATCAAAATGGATTGGCACATGGCTATATAGAATACTTTTTGAATATATTAGGCATGCCTGCCAATATTCACACATCTAGCTGAATCATATAATCGGAAAGACTTCATAAAAATGTCTAGAGGGTGCTATTGAACCATTTATTGCAAATTTAATAAGAAATCTCTAAAATATTCATGCTTATGACAAGCCTGATGTGTGTGTAAAGTTTCATGAGTTTTTGCACATGTTTAGACCAAAAAAAAAAGCAGCATTTTACTTGGCAAACAATGCATCGCCATGAAACGGCGTGGGACAAAATAAATAACTTTCGATAACTTTGTATCTTAAACATGTTAAGATGAAGCACACCAAGTTTGAAGACAGTCGGATAAATTTTGTAGGAGGAGTTCGTTAAAATATGACCCCTAAAAAAGGCCACAAAAAATGGCTACAAATCCCAACGTAAATCAAAATGGCGGACTTCCTGTTTGTTTTGGAAGATGGTTCCAAGAGACTATTTTGTACATCGTGGGCTCTTATGTATGCCTCTAAATTATCATAGCGCTAGGTGAAACGTACAACCGGGAATGCTTCGTTAAAGAGGAGTTTTTTACCTCAAAATGTGATGACCGGCCCTTACGGGACTTCCTGTTGGGTTTAGCACATGGCACCAAGAGACTTTTTTGCACATTGTGGGCTGTTAAATTTGTCTCCAAATTTTCGTAGCTCTAGCTGCTTCGTACAACTGTGAATGCTTCATTAAGAGGGAATTTTTTCCTTTGCAAACTGTGCATGCCACGGCAACAGCGTGCGACGAAATAAAAAGCTTTCAATAACTTTTCATCTTCAACATTTTAAGATGAATCACACCAAGTTTGGAGATGATCGGATAAACTGTGTAGGAGGAGTTCGTTAAAATAAGACCCCTATGAAATGGCCCAAAAAATGGCAACACGTTCCAAAGTAAATCAAAATGGCGGACTTCCTGTTCGGTTTAGCATATGGTTCAAAAAGAGTTTTTTGTACCTTGAGGGCTGTTACATATGTCTTCAAATGTTGGTAACTCTAGGTGAAATGTACAGCCGGGAATGCTTCATTAAATAAGAATTTTGAAACACAAAATTTGATGCCTCGCCTCTGGCGGACTTCCTGTTAGGTTTAGCATATGGTTCAAAAAGAGTTTTTTGTAGATCATAGTCTGTTACATATGTGTACCAATTTTCGTGGCTCTCAATTAAACGTACCACGGCAATGCTTTGTTAAGTAAGAATTTTGAAACTGTAAATTTGATGCCCCGCCACCGTCATATAGTATGTCAAAAACTTTAGATTTTTTACCATGATGTTGTCCCAGGTGTTGAGATGGTACAGCCCAAGTTTGAAGTCAATCGGGTTAACCGTGTAGGAGAAGCGGGCAAAAGTATGACCCCTGTAAATGTGCAAAAATTGGCAAAAATTGGACATTTAAATACTCATACCTCACTTTCTGTCTATTTTAGGGTACACACTTCAAAGAGGTTTTTGTTCATTGGGATGTGCTACAGGTGCCACACAATTTTCATAGCCGTCGGACAATCGTAGCGGGACAGGGATCCGTTTAACCTATGTAGGGGGCGCTAAGGAGCCATTTTTCTGTTATCATGTATGGCGACTTTAAAATATCAAATTTTTCGCCAGGCCTGATGTGCGTGTAAAGTTTGGTGAGTTTTCGGTCACGTTTAGTGTCTCAAAAATGTGATCGTTTGCGGAGAATAATAATAATAATAATAATAATAATAATAAGAATTCCTACAAAAACAATAGGGCCTCGCAGCGGCACCGCCGCCGCCGCTGCTCGGGCCCTAATAATAATAAGAATTCCTTCAGGAACAATAGGGACCTCGCAGCGGTCGCTGCTCGGGCCCTAATAATAAGAAGAATTCCTACAAAAACAATAGGGCCTCGCAGCGGCACCGCCGCCGCCGCTGCTCGGGCCCTAATAAGAATTCCTTCAGGAACAATAGGGACCTCGCAGCGGTCGCTGCTCGGGCCCTAATAATAATAATAATAATAATAATAATAATAATAATAATAATAATAATAATTTTTACAAAAACAATAGGGACCTCGCAGCGGTCGCTGCTCGGGCCCTAATAATAATTTTTACAAAAACAATAGGGACCTCGCAGCGGTCGCTGCTCGGGCCCTAATAATAATAATAATAATAATAATAATAATAATAATAATAATAATAATAATAATAATTTTTACAAAAACAATAGGGACCTCGCAGCGGTCGCTGCTCGGGCCCTAATAATAATAATAATAATAATAATTTTTACAAAAACAATAGGGACCTCGCAGCGGTCGCTGCTCGGGCCCTAATAATAATAATAATAATAATAATAATAATAATAATAATAATTTTTACAAAAACAATAGGGACCTCGCAGCGGTCGCTGCTCGGGCCCTAATAATAATTTTTACAAAAACAATAGGGACCTCGCAGCGGTCGCTGCTCGGGCCCTAAAAATAAAAAAGTACATATGTTTGGATCGGTCTGATACCAGTGAACATCTTGAGTAGTGGAAAGTTATAGAATATTCATAAATGACTTAGTTATAACACTTACAATGAGTTCACTAATTTTGTACAAAATACCTTAAGTGGTTTTTTTGGGGGGGTTTTTTATGCCTCAAGGACTTGGTGGCGCTGTATTTATAACTGAATTTTGTCATAGAGATACCTTCAGGCCTTGACTATATATATACATGTCAAGTTTGGGATTTTTTGAAGCATGTACCGAGGAGTTATTAAGCATATCCCTCATTCACGATACTGCTTTTAACGTCCATAAAGGCTATCAAAAATAAATAAAAATAAATAAAAAATACGTATGTTTGGATAGGTCTGATGCCAGTGAAGATTTTGAGTGGTGGAAAGTAAAAGAATATTCATAAATGACTTAGTTATAACACTGAGAATGAGTTTACATTTTTTGTACAAAATACCGTAAGTGGGGTATTTTTTTTTCACGCCTCAAGGGCTAGGTGGCGCTGCATATATAACTGAATTTTGTCATATAGATACCTTCAGGCCTTGACTCTAAACATACATGTCAAATTTGGGATTTTTTTGAGCATGTACCGGGGAGTTATTAAGCCTATCCTTTTTCATTGTGAAACACAAAATTTGATGCCCCGCCCTCATCATATAGTATTCCGAAAAGTCAAGATTTTTTCCCCCTGTCGTTGGCTCAGGTCTTGACATGGTCCAGGTCAAGTCTGAAGTCAGTTGGATGAAACGTGTAGGAGAAGTGGGCAAAAGTATGCCCCCTGTAAATGTGCTAAATTCGTAAAAAATGGGACATTCAAAAATTCGTAGATCACTTCCTGTTTATTTTAGCACATGGGTCCAAGAGACTTTTTTGTAGGTCTTGGGCTCACTCATACACCTAAAAATATTCGTCGTTTTTGCTTAAACGTACAACCGGGGCTGCTTCGTTAAAAACTTCTAGGGGGCGCTATTGAGTCATTTTTGTAAAAATAGCACAATCAACAATAAAATATTGCTCATTTTACCAGGCCAGATATGTGTGCCAAGTTTCATGAGTTTCTGTGCATGTTTAGACCCTCAAAACTGGCGTTGTTTTCTTGGCGAACAGCGCTTAGCCACGCCTACAGCAATTCACGAAAACTCACAACCTTCGTGTTGTGACACCATGAAGGCTGAAACCCTCATCTGAGCAAATATGAGGTAGGTCCAGTTAACGTGTTTGGAGAAAAACGTAGAAGAAAATTCGTAAAAAAAAAAAATTGCCACTAGGTGGCGCTATCAGTAAGATGAAATATAAGTTCGTAGATGTCTTTAGGGCTGGACTCTCATCAAATGTGTGAAATTTTGAGAAGATTGGATCATCTGGGCCAAGTTCATGCAGCTTTTGTTGTCACGAAAAATCTTCAGACTTTGCGTTACCTTAGCGGCCACGCCCTTTGGCGAAAAGTTACACTATTCGGTGTGGGGCATGATCAACATCTTAAGGCTTTTCTGACCAATTTTCAACTGGATCCTTTCAACGAGCTCGGCACAGTAGCTAAAAACGTAAAGTATGACATTTATTGTTACCACTAGGTGGCGCTATATGTATAACTGAATTTTATCATATAAATGTTTTCAGGCTGAGACTATTACGTTGCCTGAGAAGTTTGAGATTTTTTGGAGCTTGAACATGGGAGTTATTAAGCATTTGCTCTTTCTGGACAAATGAAATTTTAATGGCAATATTTGATGCCCCGCCCCCGTCATATAGTATTTCGAAAGGGCAAGATGTTTTGCCCAGTTGTTCTCTCAGGTCTTGAGATGATAAATGCCAAGTTTGAAGTCAATTGGATGAAAAATGTTTGCAAAGGGTGAAAAAGCATGACCACAGTGAATGTGCCAAAATAGGCCAAAATTGGACATAAAAAAATTCATAGCTCACTTCCTGTACATTTTAGCTACATGGTCTCAATATACTTTTTTGTGCGTCTCGGGGTGCTACACGTGCCTGCCAATTTTCGTTGCTCTAGCTCAAACGTGCCGGGCTTGGTTTTTATTTTTCTATGCTAGGGGGCGCTATAGAGTCGCGTTGTTATGACGACTTCATAATATCAAATTTTTCGCCGGGCCTGAGGAGTGTGCAAAGTTTGGTGAGTTTTCGTGAATGTTTAGGTACCCAAAATCGCGATCGTTTGCGGAGAATAAAGAAGAAGAAGAAGAAGAAGAATAATAATAATAACTAGAGCTGCGAGCAGTTATAAAGGGCCCTCGCAGCCCGGGCCACGTTGGGGTCCTTGCACGTTGGGGTACTTGCACGTTGGGGTACTGGCACATTGGGGTACTGGCATATTGGAAGCAAAATTTCTTTGAAAATGGCATAATAAACGTTTACATGTAGAATATTTTTTTGCCAGTGTGTGTATCAAGCTCAACGGGTTTTGGTGATTGTTAAGACCTGCAAAAATCTGCGTCCTTTTTTATTTTTAGGCAATGAGTTGCCCTGATTGGTATTTTTTTGTAAAAGTGTATATACACATCATCGCTCGTTGTACTCATTGCACAATGTTACTTTTATTGTCCAAAGGGGCAATCAAAAATGAATAAAACAAAATGGAAACGTACATACGTTTGGATCGGTGTGAAGCCAGTGAACAATTTGAGTGGTGGAAACTAAAAGAATATTCATAAATGACTTAGTTATCGCACTTAGAATGAGTGTACATTTTTTGTACAAAATACCGTATGTGGGGTATTTTATTTTTTTTTCATATAAGCCTCAAGGGCTAGGTGGCGCTGTATTTATAACTGAATGTTGTCATAGAGATACCTTCAGGCCTTGATTATAAGCATACATGTCAAGTGTGGGATTTTTTTTGGAGCATGTACCGTGGAGTTATTAAGCATATCCTTCATTCACGATATTGCTTTTAATGTCCATAGAGGCTATCAAAAATAAATAAAAATATATATATGTTTGGATAAGTCTGATGCCAGTGAACATTTTGAGTGGTGGAAAGTAAAAGAATATTCATAAATGACTTAGTTATCACACTGAGAATGAGTTTACATTTTTTGTACAAAATACCGTATGTGGGGTATTTTTTTTTCATGCCTCAAGGGCTAGGTGGCGCTGCATATATAACTGAATGTTGTCATAGAGATAACTTCAGGCCTTGACGATAAACATACATGTCAAGTTTGGGATTTTTTGGAGCATGTACCGGGGAGTTATCAAGCATATCCTTTTTCATTGTGAAACACAAATTTTGATGCCCCGCCCTCATCATATAGTATTTCGAAAAGTCAAAATTTTCCCCCCTGTCGTTGGCTCACGTCTTGACATGGTCCAGGTCAAGTCTTAACTCAGTCAGATGAAACGTGTAGGAGAAGTGGGCAAAAGTCTGCCCCCTGTGAATGTGCAAAAATAGTCAAAAATGGGACATTCAAAAATTCGTAGCTAACTTCCTGTTCATTTTAGCATATGGGTCCAAGAGACTTTTTTGTAGGTCTTGGGCTCCCTCATACACCTAAAAATATTCGTCGTTCTTGCTTAAACGTACAACCGGGGCTGCTTCGTTAAAAACTTCTCGGGGGCGCTATTGAGTCATTTTTGTAAAAATAGCACAATCAACAATAAAATATGGCTCATTTTACCAGGCCAGATGTGTGTGCCAAGTTTCATGAGTTTCTGTGCATATTTAGACCCTCAAAACTGGCGTTGTTTTCTTGGCGAACAGCGCTTAGCCACACCCACAGCAATTCACGAAAACTCACAAACTTCGTGTTGTGACATCATGAAGGCCGAAACCCTCATCTGAGCAAATATGACGTAGGTCCAGTTAGCGTGTTTGGAGAAAAACGTAGAAGAAAATTCGTAAGAAAAGAAATTGCCACTAGGTGGCGCTATCAGTTAGATGAAATATAAGTCAGTAGATGTCTTTAGGGCTGGACTCTCATCAAATGTGTGAAATTTTGAGAAGATAGGATCATCTCGGTCAAGTTAATGCAGCTTTTATTTTCACGAAAAATCTTCAGACTTTGCGTCACCGTAGCGGCCACGCCCTTTGGCGAAAAGTTACAATATTTGGTGTGGGGCATGATCAACATCTTAAGGCTTTTCTGACCAATTTTCAAATGGATCCCTTCAACAAGCTCAGCACAGTAGCTAAAAACGTAAAGTATGACATTTATTGTAACCACTAGGTGGCGCTATATGTATAACTGAATTTTATCATATAGATGTTTTCAGGCCGTGACTATTACGTTGCCTGAGAAGTTTGAGATTTCTTGGAGCTTGAACATGGGAGTTATTAAGCATTTGCTCTTTCTGGACAAATGAAATTTTAAAGGCAATATTTGATGCCCCGCCCCCGTCATATAGTATTTCAAAAAGGCAAGATGTTTTGCCCAGTTGTTCTCTCAGGTCTTGAGATGATAAATGCCAAGGTTGAAGTCAATTGGATGAAAAATGTTTGCAAAGGGGGAAAAAGCATGACCACAGTGAATGTGCCAAAATAGGCCAAAATTGGACATAAAAAAATTCATAGCTCACTTCCTGTACATTTTAGCTACATGGTCCCAATAGACTTTTTTGTGCGTCTCGGGGTGCTACACGTGCCTGCCAATTTTTGTTGCTCTAGCTCAAACGTGCCGGTCTTGGTTTTTATTTTTCTACGCTAGGGGGCGCTATCGAGTCGCATTGTTATGACGACTTAATAATATCAAATTTTTCGCCTGGCCTGAGGAGTGTGCAAAGTTCGGTGAGTTTTCGTGAATGTTTAGGTACCCAAAATCGCGATCGTTTGCGGAGAATAAAGAAGAAGAAGAAGAACTAGAGCTGCGAGCAGCTATAAAGGGCCCTCGCAGCCCGGGCCACGTTGGGGTCCTTGCACGTTGGGGTACTTGCACGTTGGGGTACTGGCACATTGGGGTACTGGCATATTGGAAGCAAAATTTCTTTGAAAATGGCATAATAAACGTTTACATGTAGAATATTTTTTTGCCAGTGTGTGTATCAAGCTCAACGGGTTTTGGTGATTGTTAAGACCTGCAAAAATCAGCGTCCTTTTTTATTTTTAGGCAATGAGTTGCCCTGATTGGTATTTTTTTGTAAAAGTGTATATACACATCATCGCTCGTTGTACTCATTGCACAATGTTACTTTTATTGTCCAAAGGGGCAATCAAAAATGAATAAAACAAAATGGAAACGTACATACGTTTGGATCGGTGTGAAGCCAGTGAACAATTTGAGTGGTGGAAACTAAAAGAATATTCATAAATGACTTAGTTATCGCACTTAGAATGAGTGTACATTTTTTGTACAAAATACCGTATGTGGGGTATTTTTTTTTTTTTTCATATAAGCCTCAAGGGCTAGGTGGCGCTGTATTTATAACTGAATGTTGTCATCGAGATACCTTCAGGCCTTGATTATAAGCATACATGTCAAGTGTGGGATTTTTTTTGGAGCATGTACCGTGGAGTTATTAAGCATATCCTTCATTCACGATATTGCTTTTAATGTCCATAGAGGCTATCAAAAATAAATAAAAATATATATATGTTTGGATAAGTCTGATGCCAGTGAACATTTTGAGTGGTGGAAAGTAAAAGAATATTCATAAATGACTTAGTTATCACACTGAGAATGAGTTTACATTTTTTGTACAAAATACCGTATGTGGGGTATTTTTTTTCATGCCTCAAGGGCTAGGTGGCGCTGCATATATAACTGAATGTTGTCATAGAGATAACTTCAGGCCTTGACGATAAACATACATGTCAAGTTTGGGATTTTTTGGAGCATGTACCGGGGAGTTAGCAAGCATATCCTTTTTCATTGCGAAACACAAATTTTGATGCCCCGCCCTCATCATATAGTATTTCGAAAAGTCAAAATTTTTCCCCTTGTCGTTGGCTCAGGTCTTGACATGGTCCAGGTCAAGTCTTAACTCAGTCAGATGAAACGTGTAGGAGAAGTGGGCAAAAGTCTGCCCCCTGTGAATGTGCAAAAATCGTCAAAAATGGGACATTCAAAAATTCGTAGCTCACTTCCTGTTCATTTTAGCATATGGGTACAAGAGACTTTTTTGTAGGTCTTGGGCTCCCTCATACACCTAAAAATATTCGTCGTTCTTGCTTAAACGTACAACCGGGGCTGCTTCGTTAAATATTTCGAGGGGGCGCTATTGAGTCATTTTTGTAAAAATAGCACAATCAACAATAAAATATGGCTCATTTTACCAGGCCAGATGTGTGTGCCAAGTTTCATGAGTTTCTGTGCATGTTTAGACCCTCAAAACTGGCGTTGTTTTCTTGGCGAACAGCGCTTAGCCACACCCACAGCAATTCGCGAAAACTCACAAACTTCGTGTTGTGACATCATGAAGGCCGAAACCCTCATCTGAGCAAATATGAGGTAGGTCCAGTTAACGTGTTTGGAGAAAAACGTAGAAGAAAATTCGTAAGAAAAAAAATTGCCACGAGGTGGCGCTATCAGTTAGATGAAATATAAGTCAGTAGATGTCTTTAGGGCTGGACTCTCATCAAATGTGTGAAATTTTGAGAAGATAGGATCATCTCGGTGAAGTTAATGCAGCTTTTATTTTCACGAAAAATCTTCAGACTTTGCGTCACCGTAGCGGCCACGCCCTTTGGCGAAAAGTTACAATATTCGGTGTGGGGCATGATCAACATCTTAAGGCTTTTCTGACCAATTTTCAAATGGATCCCTTCAACAAGCTCAGCACAGTAGCTAAAAACGTAAAGTATGACATTTATTGTAACCACTAGGTGGCGCTATATGTATAACTGAATTTTATCATATAGATGTTTTCAGGCCGTGACTATTACGTTGCCTGAGAAGTTTGAGATTTTTTGGAGCTTGAACATGGGAGTTATTAAGCATTTGCTCTTTCTGGACAAATGAAATTTTAAAGGCAATATTTGATGCCCCGCCCCCGTCATATAGTATTTCAAAAAGGCAAGATGTTTTGCCCAGTTGTTCTCTCAGGTCTTGAGATGATAAATGCCAAGGTTGAAGTCAATTGGATGAAAAATGTTTGCAAAGGGGGAAAAAGCATGACCACAGTGAATGTGCCAAAATAGGCCAAAATTGGACATAAAAAAATTCATAGCTCACTTCCTGTACATTTTAGCTACATGGTCCCAATAGACTTTTTTGTGCGTCTCGGGGTGCTACACGTGCCTGCCAATTTTTGTTGCTCTAGCTCAAACGTGCCGGGCTTGGTTTTTATTTTTCTACGCTAGGGGGCGCTATCGAGTCGCATTGTTATGACGACTTAATAATATCAAATTTTTCGCCTGGCCTGAGGAGTGTGCAAAGTTCGGTGAGTTTTCGTGAATGTTTAGGTACCCAAAATCGCGATCGTTTGCGGAGAATAAAGAAGAAGAAGAAGAACTAGAGCTGCGAGCAGCTATAAAGGGCCCTCGCAGCCCGGGCCACGTTGGGGTCCTTGCACGTTGGGGTACTTGCACGTTGGGGTACTGGCACATTGGGGTACTGGCATATTGGAAGCAAAATTTCTTTGAAAATGGCATAATAAACGTTTACATGTAGAATATTTTTTTGCCAGTGTGTGTGTCAAGCTCAACGGGTTTTGGTGATTGTTAAGACCTGCAAAAATCAGCGTCCTTTTTTATTTTTAGGCAATGAGTTGCCCTGATTGGTATTTTTTTGTAAAAGTGTATATACACATCATCGCTCGTTGTACTCATTGCACAATGTTACTTTTATTGTCCAAAGGGGCAATCAAAAATGAATAAAACAAAATGGAAACGTACATACGTTTGGATCGGTGTGAAGCCAGTGAACAATTTGAGTGGTGGAAACTAAAAGAATATTCATAAATGACTTAGTTATCACACTTAGAATGAGTGTACATTTTTTGTACAAAATACCGTATGTGGGGTATTTTTTTTTCATGCCTCAAGGGCTACGTGGCGCTGCATATATAACTGAATGTTGTCATAGAGATAACTTCAGGCCTTGACGATAAACATACATGTCAAGTTTGGGATTTTTTGGAGCATGTACCGGGGAGTTAGCAAGCATATCCTTTTTCATTGCGAAACACAAATTTTGATGCCCCGCCCTCATCATATAGTATTTCGAAAAGTCAAAATTTTTCCCCTTGTCGTTGGCTCAGGTCTTGACATGGTCCAGGTCAAGTCTTAACTCAGTCAGATGAAACGTGTAGGAGAAGTGGGCAAAAGTCTGCCCCCTGTGAATGTGCAAAAATCGTCAAAAATGGGACATTCAAAAATTCGTAGCTCACTTCCTGTTCATTTTAGCATATGGGTACAAGAGACTTTTTTGTAGGTCTTGGGCTCCCTCATACACCTAAAAATATTCGTCGTTCTTGCTTAAACGTACAACCGGGGCTGCTTCGTTAAATATTTCGAGGGGGCGCTATTGAGTCATTTTTGTAAAAATAGCACAATCAACAATAAAATATTGCTCATTTTACCAGGCCAGATGTGTGTGCCAAGTTTCATGAGTTTCTGTGCATGTTTAGACCCTCAAAACTGGCGTTGTTTTCTTGGCGAACAGCGCTTAGCCACACCCACAGCAATTCGCGAAAACTCACAAACTTCGTGTTGTGACATCATGAAGGCCGAAACCCTCATCTGAGCAAATATGAGGTAGGTCCAGTTAACGTGTTTGGAGAAAAACGTAGAAGAAAATTCGTAAGAAAAAAAATTGCCACGAGGTGGCGCTATCAGTTAGATGAAATATAAGTCAGTAGATGTCTTTAGGGCTGGACTCTCATCAAATGTGTGAAATTTTGAGAAGATAGGATCATCTCGGTGAAGTTAATGCAGCTTTTATTTTCACGAAAAATCTTCAGACTTTGCGTCACCGTAGCGGCCACGCCCTTTGGCGAAAAGTTACAATATTCGGTGTGGGGCATGATCAACATCTTAAGGCTTTTCTGACCAATTTTCAAATGGATCCCTTCAACAAGCTCAGCACAGTAGCTAAAAACGTAAAGTATGACATTTATTGTAACCACTAGGTGGCGCTATATGTATAACTGAATTTTATCATATAGATGTTTTCAGGCCGTGACTATTACGTTGCCTGAGAAGTTTGAGATTTTTTGGAGCTTGAACATGGGAGTTATTAAGCATTTGCTCTTTCTGGACAAATGAAATTTTAAAGGCAATATTTGATGCCCCGCCCCCGTCATATAGTATTTCAAAAAGGCAAGATGTTTTGCCCAGTTGTTCTCTCAGGTCTTGAGATGATAAATGCCAAGTTTGAAGTCAATTGGATGAAAAATGTTTGCAAAGGGGGAAAAAGCATGACCACAGTGAATTTGCCAAAATCGGCCAAAATTGGACATTAAAAAATTCATAGCTCACTTCCTGTACATTTTAGCTACATGGTCCCAATAGACTTTTTTGTGCGTCTCGGGGTGCTACACGTGCCTGCCAATTTTTGTTGCACTAGCTCAAACGTGCCGGGCTTGGTTTTTATTTTTCTACGCTAGGGGGCGCTATCGAGTCGCATTGTTATGACGACTTAATAATATAAAATTTTTCGCCGGGCCTGAGGAGTGTGCAAAGTTCGGTGAGTTTTCGTGAATGTTTAGGTACCCAAAATCGCGATCGTTTGCGGAGAATAAAGAATAATAATAATAATAATAATAATAATAATAATAATAATAATAATAATAATAATAATTTTTACAAAAACAATAGGGACCTCGCAGCGGTCGCTGCTCGGGCCCTAATAATAATAACTAGAGCTGCGAGCAGCTATAAAGGGCCCTCGCAACCCGGGCCACGTTGGGGTACTTGCACGTCGGGGTACTGGCACGTTGGGGTACTGTCAAATAGGACAAGGACCATCTAAAATGTTTTTGACAAGCCTTGTGTGTGCAAAGTTTAATCAAAACGCAAAATATGGTGCGCAATTCCCAAAATAAATTCAAAATGGCGGACTTCCTTTTAGGTTTAGCATACGGCTACAGAATACTTTTTGTAGGTCTTAAGCTAATAGGTATGCCTCCCAGTTTTCACAAATCTAGGTCAAGTCATCTTTAGTTGTGTAACGCTTGAATCATACAATTGGAAATGCTCCATAAAAATGCATAGAGGGCGCTATTGAGCACAACGTTGGGTTACTTGCACGTCAGGGTACTGGCACGTTGGTGTACTGTTACATGGAACAAGGACCATTTAAAATGTTAGTTTTTTCCATGCCTTGTCTGTGCAAAGTTTAATGAAAAAGGCCAAAAATGATGTATAATTCCCAAAATAAAATCAAAATAGCGGACTTCCTCTTTGGTTTGGCAAATGGCTACATAATACTTTTTTGTAGGTCTAGCATAATCATACAATCGGAAATGCTTCATAAAAATGTCTAGAGGGCGCTATTTATTGCACATTGCACAATAAATCTCTGAAAATTCATGTTCATGACAAGTCTGATGTGTTTGCAAAGTTTCATGAGTTTTCATGTGTATAAAAAAAAAAAAAGCAGCACTTGACAAACAATACATTGCTATGGCAACAGCGTGTTACAAAATAAAAAAACTTTCGATTACTTTGCATCTTAAACATCTTAAGATGAAACACACCAAGTTTGAAGACAGTCGGATAAATTTTGTAGGAGGGGTTCGTTAAAATATGACCCCTGAAAAAGGCCACAAAAAATGGCAACAAATCCCATCATAAATCAAAATGGCAGACTTCCTCTTTGGTTTAGCACATGGTTCCAAGAGACTTTTTTGTACATCATGGGCTCTTATGTATGCCTGCAAATTATCATAGCGCTAGGTGAAACGTACAACCGGGAATGCTTCTTTAAAGAGGAGTTTTTTAGCTCAAAATGTGATGCCCGGCCCCTGGGGGACTTCCTGTTGGGTTTAGCACATAGCACCAAGAGACTTTTTTGTACATGCTGGGCTGTTACATATGTCTACAATTTTTCGTCGCTCTAGCTGCTTCGTACAACTGGGAATGCTTCATTAAGAAGGATTTTTTTCCTTTGCAAAAAGTGCATGCCACGACAACAGCGTGTGACGAAATAAAAAACTTTCAATAACTTTTCATTTTCAACATCTTAAGATGAATCACACCAAGTTTGAAGATGATCGGATAAACTCTGTAGGAGGAGTTTGTTAAAATATGACCCCTATGAAATGGCCAAAAAAAATGGCAACACATTCCAAAGTAAATCAAAATGGCGGACGTCCTGTTAGGTTTAGCATATGGTTCAAAAAGAGTTTTTTGTACCTCGAGGGGTGTTATAACCCTCTACAAATGTTGGTAACTCTATGTGAAACGTACAGCCGGGTATGCTTTGTTAAAGAGGAGTTTTTTTAGCTCAAAATGTGATGCCCGGCCCCTGGGGGACTTCCTGTTGGGTTTAGCACAGGGCACCAAGAGACTTTTTTGTACATCTTGGGCTGTTATATATGTCTACAAATTTTCGTAGCTCTAGCTGCTTCGTACAAATGGGAATGCTTCTTTAAGGATATTTTTTTTCCTTTGCAAACAGTGCATGCCATGACAACAGCGTGCGACGAAATACAAAGCTTTCAATAACTTTTCATCTTCAACATCTTAAGATGAATCACACCAAGTTTGAAGATGATCGGATAAACACTGTAGGAGGAGTTCGTTAAAATACGACCCCAATGAAATGGCCAAAAAAATGGCAACACGTTCCTAAATAAATCAAAATGGTGGACTTCCTGTTAGGTTTAGCATATGGTTCAAAAAGAGTTTTTTGTAGGTCATAGCCTGTTACATATGTGTACCAATTTTCGTAGCTCTAGATTAAACGTACAACCGGCAATGCTTCGTGAAGTAAGAAATTTTAAACTCTAAATTTGATGCGCCGCCGCCGTCATATAGTATATCAAAAACTTTTCATTTTTCACAATGATGTTGTCCCAGGTGTTGAGATGGTACATCCCAAGTTTGAAGTCAATCGGGTTAACCGTGTAGGAGAAGCGGGCAAAAGTATGACCCCTGTAAATGTGCAAAAATTGGCAAAAATTGGACATTTAAATACTCATACCTCACTTTCTGTCTATTTTAGGGTACACACTTCAAAGAGGTTTTTGTTCATTGGGATGTGCTACAGGTACCACACAATTTTCATAGCCGTCGGACAATCGTAGCGGGACAGGGATCCGTTAAACCTATGTAGGTGGCGCTACAGAGCCATTTTTCTGTTATCATGTATGGCGACTTTAAAATATCAAATTTTTCGCCAAGCCCGATCTGCGTCTAAAGTTTGGTGAGTTTTCGTTCATGTTTAGTGCCTACAAAAATGTGGTTGTTTGCGGAAAAGAATAATAACAAAGAAAAAGAAGAAGAAGAAGAATAACTAGAGCTGCGAGCAGCTATAAAGGGCCCTCGCAACCTGGGCCACGTTGGGGTACTTGCACGTCGGGGTACTGGCACGGGGTACTGTCAAATGGGACAAGGACCATCTAAAATGTTTTTGACAAGCTTTGTGAGTGCAAAAGGCCAAAGATGGTGTGCAATTCCCAAAATAAATTCAAAATGGCGGACTTCCTTTTAGGTTTAGCATACGGCTACAGAATACTTTTTGTAGGTCTTAAGCTAATAGGTATGCCTCCCAGTTTTCACAAATCTAGGTCAAGTCATCTTTAGTTGTGTATCGCTTGAATCATACAATTGGAAATGCTCCATAAAAATGCATAGAGGGCGCTATTGAGCACAACGTTGGGTTACTTGCACGTCAGGGTACTGGCACGTTGGGGTACTGTTACATGGAACAAGGACCATTTAAAATGTTAGTTTTTTCCATGCCTTGTCTGTGCAAAGTTTAATGAAAGAGGCCAAAAATGATGTATAATTCCCAAAATAAAATCAAAATAGCGGACTTCCTCTTTGGTTTGGCAAATGGCTACATAATACTTTTTTGTAGGTCTAGCATAATCATACAATCGGAAATGCTTCATAAAAATGTCTAGAGGGCGCTATTTATTGCAAATTGCACAATAAATCTCTGAAAATTCATGTTCATGACAAGTCTGATGTGTTTGCAAAGTTTCATGAGTTTTCATGTGTATAAAAAAAAAAAAAAGCAGCACTTGACAACTGTTACATGGAACAAGGACCATTTAAAATGTTAGTTTTTTCCATGCCTTGTCTGTGCAAAGTTGAATGAAAAAGGCCAAAAATGATGTATAATTCCCAAAATAAAATCAAAATAGCGGACTTCCTCTTTGGTTTGGCAAATGGCTACATAATACTTTTTTGTAGGTCTAGCATAATCATACAATCGGAAATGCTTCATAAAAAGGTCTAGAGGGCGCTATTTATTGCAAATTGCACAATAAATCTCTGAAAATTCATGTTCATGACAAGTCTGATGTGTTTGCAAAGTTCCATGAGTTTTCATGTGTATAAAAAAAAAAAGCAGCACTTGACAAACAATGCATTGCTATGGCAACAGCGTGTTACAAAATAAAAAACTTTCGATTACTTTGCATCTTAAACATCTTAAGATGAAACACACCAAGTTTGAAGACAGTCGGATAAATTTTGTAGGAGGGGTTCGTTAAAATATGACCCCTGAAAGTTTTTCCTTGCCCGGTTGGAGGGTTAGATCAGGGGATGTCGCAACTTGTTTGTGGTTAAGTGCTACAGAAGTAAATGTGTCTTAACAACCTCATGATTGAATGTGTTTTCAATTCTCTAGGATGTGATTGGATTGTATCAATTAAATGTTCTTATAACTGATTCAGTGAGTAGTAAAAATAGTGTGTCAAGTATAATGACATGAAATATAAGGAATACAAAAAACAAAACAAGAACCCTCTAAATTACACATTTTGTTCCAGGCTTTATGTGCGTGCATAGTTTGAGTATACACCTAGGTTTAGGCCAGGAGTGTTCAAACCTTTTGCAAAGAGGGCCGGGTATGGTAAGGTGAAAATGTGTGGGGCCTAATCAACCATTTAGTTTAGCCTGACATAATTTTTTACATGCATATGTAAATATATATATGTGGACAAATGTGTACATATGTCTACAAATTTTTGTAGCTCGAGCTGCTTCGTCCAACTGGGAACGCTGCATTAAGAAGGATTTTTTTTTCCTTTGCCAACAGTGCATGCCACGACAACAGCGTGCGACGAAATAAAAAGCTTTCAATAACTTTTCATCGTCAACATCTTAAGATGAATCACACCAAGTTTGAAGATGATCGGATAAACTCTGTAGGAGGAGTTCGTTAAAATAAGACCCCTATGAAATGGCCAAAAAAATGGCAACATGTTCCAAAGTAAATCAAAATGGCAGACTTCCTGTTAGGTTTAGCATATGGTTCAAAAAGAGTTTTTTGTACCTCGAGGGCTGTTACATATGTCTTCAAATTTTGGTCACTCTAGGTGAAACGTACAGCCGGAAATGCTTCATTAAGTAAAAATTTTGAAATGCAAAATTTGATGCCCTGCCTCTGGCGGACTTCCTGTTAGGTTTAGCATATGGCACCAACAGGCTTTTTTTGTAGATCATAGTCTGTTACATATGTGTACCAATTTTCGTAGCTCTAGATTAAACGTATAACCGGCAATACTTCAGATGAAACATGCCAAAGAATGAAGACAATCTGATAAGTTTTGTAGAAAATATGAGGCCTATAAAAGGCCCCCAAAAAATGGCTACAAATAGCAAAGTAAATCAAAATGCCGGACTTCCTGTTTGGCTTAGCATATGGTTCTAAAAGACTTTTTTGTACATCGTGGGCTCTTATGTATGCCTCCGAATTATCATAGCGCTAGGTGAAAGGTACAACCGGGAATGCTTCGTTAAAGAGGAGTTTTTTAGCTCAAAAAGTGATGCCCGGCCCTTGCGGGACTTCCTGTTGGGTTTAGCACAAAGCAGCAAGAGACTTTTTTGTACATCGTGGGCTGTTACATATGTCTACAAATTTTCGTAGCTCTAGCTGCTTCGTACAACTGAGAATTCTTCATTAAGAAGAATTTTTTTCCTTTGCAAACAAGTGCATGCCACGACAACAGCGTGCAGCGAAATAAAAAGCTTTCAATAACTTTTCATCTTCAACATCTTAAGATGAATCACACCAAGTTTGAAGATGATCGGATAAACTCTGTAAGAGGAGTTCGTTAAAATAGGACCCCTATGAAATGGCCAAAAAAATGGGAACACGTTCCAAAGTAAATCAAAATGGTGGACTTTCTGTTAGGTTTAGCATATGGTTCAAAAAGAGTATTTTGTACCTTGAGGGCTGTTACATATGTCTTTAAATTTTGGTAACTCTAGGTGAAACGTACAGCCGGGAATGCTTCATTAAGTAAGAATTTTGAAACTCAAAATTTGATGCCCCGCCTCTGGCGGACTTCCTGTTGGGTTTAGCATATGGCACCAACAGACTTTTTTGTAGGTCATAGTCTGTTACATATGTGTACCAATTTTCGTAGCTCTAGGTTAAACATACAACCGGCAATACTACGTTTAGTAAGAGTTTTGAAACTCTAAATTTGATGCCCCACCGCCGTCATATAGTATGTCGAAAACTTTAGATTTTTTACCATGGTGTTGTCCCAGGTCTTGAGATGGTACATCCCAAGTTTGAAGTCAATTGGATTAACCGTGTAGGAGAAGCAGGCAAAAGTATGACCCCTGTAAATGTGCAAAAATTGGCCAAAATTGGACATTTAAATACTCATATCTCACTTCCTGTCTATTTTAGGGTACACACATCAAAGAGGTTTTTGTTCATCTGGATGTGCTACAGGTGCCACACAATTTTCATAGCCGTCGGACAATCGTAGCGGGCCAGGGATCTGTTTAACCTATGTAGGTGGTGCTATGGAGCCATTTTTCTGTTATCACCTATGGCGACTTTAAAATATCAAATTTTTCGCCAGGCCTGACGTGTGTGTAAAGTTTGGTGAGTTTTCGTTCACGTTTAGTGTCTCAAAAATGTGATTGTTTGCGGAAAAGAATAATAACAAATAAAAAGAAGAACTAGAGCTGCGAGCAGCTATAAAGGGCCCTCGCAACCTGGGCCACTTGGGGTATTTGCACGTCGGGGTACTGGCATGTTGGGGTACTGTCAAATAGGAAACCATCTAAATTTTAAACGTTTTTGCCATGCTTTGTGTTTGTAAAGTTTCATGGAAAGGCCAAAAATGATGCACAATTAACAAAATAAAATCAAAATGGATTGGCACATGGCTATATAGAATACTTTTTGAATATATTAGGCATGCCTGCCAATATTCACACATCTAGCTGAATCATATAATCGGAAAGACTTCATAAAAATGTCTAGAGGGCGCTATTGAAGCATTTATTGCAAATTTAATAAGAAATCTCTAAAATATTCATGCTTATGACAAGCCTGATGTGTGTGTAAAGTTTCATGAGTTTTTGCACATGTTTAGACCAAAAAAAAAAAAGCAGCATTTTACTTGGCAAACAATCCATCGCCATGAAACGGCGTGCGACAAAATAAATAACTTTCGATAACTTTGTATCTTAAACATCTTAAGATGAAGCACACCAAGTTTGAAGACAGTCGGATAAATTTTGTAGGAGGAGTTCGTTAAAATATGACCCCTAAAAAAGGCCACAAAAAATGGCTACAAATCCCAACGTAAATCAAAATGGCGGAGTTCCTGTTTGGTTTAGCAGATGGTTCCAAGAGACTTTTTTGTACATCGTGGGCTCTTATGTATGCCTCTAAATTATCATAGCGCTAGGTGAAACGTACAACCGGGAATGCTTCGTTAAAGAGGAGTTTTTTACCTCAAAATGTGATGACCGGCCCCTACGGGACTTCCTGTTGGGTTTAGCACATGGCACCAAGAGACTTTTTTGTACATCGTGGGCTGTTAAATTTGTCTCCAAATTTTCGTAGCTCTAGCTTCTTCGTACAACTGGGAATGCTTCATTAAGAGGGAATTTTTTCCTTTGCAAACTGTGCATGCCACGGCAACAGCGTGTGACGAAATAAAAAGCTTTCAATAACTTTTCATCTTCAACATTTTAAGATGAATCACACCAAGTTTGGAGATGATCGGATAAACTCTGTAGGAGGAGTTCGTTAAAATAAGACCCTTATGAAATGGCCCAAAAAATGGCAACACGTTCCAAAGTAAATCAAAATGGCGGACTTCCTGTTCGGTTTAGCATATGGTTCAAAAAGAGTTTTTTGTACCTTGAGGGCTGTTACATATGTCTTCAAATGTTGGTAACTCTAGGTGAAATGTACAGCCGGGAATGCTTCATTAAATAAGAATTTTGAAACACAAAATGTGATGCCTCACCTCTGGCGGACTTCCTGTTAGGTTTAGCATATGGCACCAACAGGCTTTTTTGTTTATCATAGTCTGTTACATATGTGTACCAATTTTCGTGGCTCTCAATTAAACGTACCACCGGCAATGCTTTGTTAAGTAAGAATTTTGAAACTGTAAATTTGATGCCCCGCTACCGTCATATAGTATGTCAAAAACTTTAGATTTTTTACCATGATGTTGTCCCAGGTGTTGAGATGGTACAGCCCAAGTTTGAAGTCAATCGGGTTAACCGTGTAGGAGAAGCGGGCAAAAGTATGACCCCTGTAAATGTGCAAAAATGGGCCAAAATTGGACATTCAAATACTCATACCTCACTTCCTGTCTATTTTAGGGTACACATATCAAAGAGGTTTTTGTTCATCTGGATGTGCTACAGGTGCCACACAATTTTCGTAGCCATAGGACAATCGTAGCGGGACAGGGATCCGTTAAACCTATGTAGGTGGCGCTACAGAGCCATTTTTCTGTTATCATGTATGGCGACTTTAAAATATCAAATTTTTCGCCAGGCCCGATCTGCGTGTAAAGTTTGGTGAGTTTTCGTTCATGTTTAGTGCCTCAAAAATGTGGTTGTTTGCGGAAAAGAATAATAACAAAGAAAAAGAAGAAGAAGAAGAAGAATAATAAGAATTCCTTCAGGAACAATAGGGACCTCGCAGCGGTCGCTGCTCGGGCCCTAATAATAAGAATTCCTTCAGGAACAATAGGGACCTCGCAGCGGTCGCTGCTCGGGCCCTAACTAGAGCTGCGAGCAGCTATAAAGGGCCCTCGCAGCCCGGGCCACGTTGGGGTCCTTGCACGTTGGGGTACTTGCACGTTGGGGTACTGGCACATTGGGGTACTGGCATATTGGAAACAAAATTTCTTTGAAAATGGCATAATAAACGTTTACATGTAGAATATTTTTTTGCCAGTGTGTGTGTCAAGCTCAACGGGTTTTGGTGATTG
The DNA here is from genome assembly GCF_051991245.1 of Festucalex cinctus. Classification (NCBI taxonomy): domain Eukaryota; kingdom Metazoa; phylum Chordata; class Actinopteri; order Syngnathiformes; family Syngnathidae; genus Festucalex; species Festucalex cinctus. The sequence continues at coordinate 22,392,011 of NC_135428.1, forward strand.
TTAAGACCTGCAAAAATCAGCGTCCTTTTTTATTTTTAGGCAATGAGTTGCCCTGATTGGTGTTTTTTTGTAAAAGTGTATATACACATCATCGCTCGTTGTACTCATTGCACAATGTTACTTTTATTGTCGAAAGGGGCAATCAAAAATGAATAAAACAAAATGGAAACGTACATACGTTTGGATCGGTGTGAAGCCAGTGAACAATTTGAGTGGTGGAAACTAAAAGAATATTCATAAATGACTTAGTTATCACACTTAGAATGAGTGTACATTTTTTGTACAAAATACCGTATGTGGGGTATTTTTTTTTCATGCCTCAAGGGCTAGGTGGCGCTGCATATATAACTGAATGTTGTCATAGAGATAACTTCAGGCCTTGACGATAAACATACATGTCAAGTTTGGGATTTTTTGGAGCATGTCCCGGGGAGTTATCAAGCATATCCTTTTACATTGCGAAACACAAATTTTGATGCCCCGCCCTCATCATATAGTATTTCGAAAAGTCAAGATTTTTCCCCCTGTCATTGGCTCAGGTCTTGACATGGTCCAGGCCAAGTCTTAACTCAGTCGGATGAAACCTGTAGGAGAAGTGGGCAAAAGTCTGCCCCCTGTGAATATGCAAAAATCGTCAAAAATGGGACATTCAAAAATTCGTAGCTCACTTCCTGTTCATTTTAGCATATGGGTACAAGAGACTTTTTTGTAGGTCTTGGGCTCCCTCATACACCTAAAAATATTCGTCATTCTTGCTTAAACGTACAACCGGGGCTGCTTCGTTAAAGATTTCGAGGGGGCGCTATTGAGTCATTTTTGTAAAAATAGCACAATCAACAATAAAATATTGCTCATTTTACCAGGCCAGATGTGTGTGCCAAGTTTCAGGAGTTTCTGTGCATGTTTAGACCCTCAAAACTGGCGTTGTTTTCTTGGCGAACAGCGCTTAGCCACGCCTACAGCAATTCGCGAAAACTCACAAACTTCGTGTTGTGACATCATGAAGGCCGAAACCCTCATCTGAGCAATTATGAGGTAGGTCCAGTTAACGTGTTTGGAGAAAAACGTAGAAGAAAATTCGTAAGAAAAAAAATTGCCACTAGGTGGCGCTATCAGTTAGATGAAATATAAGTCAGTAGATGTCTTTAGGGCTGGACTCTCATTAAATGTGTGAAATTTTGAGAAGATAGGATCATCTCGGTCAAGTTAATGCAGCTTTTATTTTCACGAAAAATCTTCAGACTTTGCGTCACCGTAGCGGCCACGCCCTTTGGCGAAAAGTTACAATATTCGGTGTGGGGCATGATCAACATCTTAAGGCTTTTCTGACCAATTTTCAAATGGATCCCTTCAACAAGCTCAGAACAGTAGCTAAAAACGTAAAGTATGACATTTATTGTAACCACTAGGTGGCGCTATATGTATAACTGAATTTTATCATATAGATGTTTTCAGGCCGTGACTATTACGTTGCCTGAGAAGTTTGAGATTTTTTGGAGCTTGAACATGGGAGTTATTAAGCATTTGCTCTTTCTGGACAAATGAAATTTTAAAGGCAATATTTGATGCCCCGCCCCCGTCATATAGTATTTCAAAAAGGCAAGATGTTTTGCCCAGTTGTTCTCTCAGGTCTTGAGATGATAAATGCCAAGTTTGAAGTCAATTGGATGAAAAATGTTTGCAAAGGGGGAAAAAGCATGACCACAGTGAATGTGCCAAAATAGGCCAAAATTGGACATTAAAAAATTCATAGCTCACTTCTTGTACATTTTAGCTACATGGTCCCAATAGACTTTTTTGTGCGTCTCGGGGTGCTACACGTGCCTGCCAATTTTTGTTGCTCTAGCTCAAACGTGCCGGGCTTGGTTTTTATTTTTCTACGCTAGGGGGCGCTATCGAGTCGCATTGTTATGACGACTTAATAATATCAAATTTTTCGCCGGGCCTGAGGAGTGTGCAAAGTTCGGTGAGTTTTCGTGAATGTTTAGGTACCCAAAATCGCGATCGTTTGCGGAGAATAAAGAAGAAGAAGAAGAAGAAGAAGAAGAAGAAGAAGAATAATAATAATAATAATTTTTACAAAAACAATAGGGACCTCGCAGCGGTCGCTGCTCGGGCCCTAATAATAATAATAATAATTCGAACGAAAAACAATAGGGACCTCGCAGCGGTCGCTGCTCGGGCCCTAATAATAATAATAATTCGAACGAAAAACAATAGGGACCTCGCAGCGGTCGCTGCTCGGGCCCTAATAATAATAATAATAATAATAATAATAATAATAATAATTTTTACAAAAACAATAGGGACCTCGCAGCGGTCGCTGCTCGGGCCCTAATAATAATAATAATAATAATAATAAGAAGAATTTTTACAAAAACAATAGGGACCTCGCAGCGGTCGCTGCTCGGGCCCTAATAATAATAACTAGAGCTGCGAGCAGCTATAAAGGGCCCTCGCAGCCCGGGCCACGTTGGGGTCCTTGCACTTTGGGGTACTTGCATGTTAGGGTACTGGCACGTTGGGGTACTGGCATATTGGAAGCAAAATTTCTTTGAAAATGGCATAATAAACGTTTACATGTAGAATATTTTTTTGCCAGTGTGTGTGTCAAGCTCAACGGGTTTTGGTGATTGTTAAGACCTGCAAAAATCAGCGTCCTTTTTTATTTTTAGGCAATGAGTTGCCCTGATTGGTATTTTTTTGTAAAAGTGTATATACACATCATCGCTCGTTGTACTCATTGCACAATGTTACTTTTATTGTCCAAAGGGGCAATCAAAAATGAATAAAACAAAATGGAAACGTACATACGTTTGGATCGGTGTGAAGCCAGTGAACAATTTGAGTGGTGGAAACTAAAAGAATATTCATAAATGACTTAGTTATCACACTTAGAATGAGTGTACATTTTTTGTACAAAATACCGTATGTGGGGTATTTTTTATTTTTTTATATATAAGCCTCAAGGGCTAGGTGGCGCTGTATTTATAACTGAATGTTGTCATAGAGATACCTTCAGGCCTTGATTATAAGCATACATGTCAAGTGTGGGATTTTTTTTTGGAGCATGTACCGTGGAGTTATTAAGCATATCCTTCATTCACGATATTGCTTTTAATGTCCACAGAGGCTATCAAAAATACATAAAAATATATATATGTTTGGATAAGTCTGATGCCAGTGAACATTTTGAGTGGTGGAAACTAAAAGAATATTCATAAATGACTTAGTTATCACACTTAGAATGAGTTTACATTTTTTGTACAAAATACCGTATGTGGGGTATTTTTTTTTTTATGCCTCAAGGACTAGGTGACGCTGCATATATAACTGAATGTTGTCATAGAGATAGCTTCAGGCCTTGACGATAAACATACATGTCAAGTTTGGGATTTTTTGGAGCATGTACCGGGGAGTTATTAAGCATATCCTTTTTCAGTGCGAAACACAAATTTTGATGCCCCGCCTTCATCATATAGTATTTCGAAAGGTCAAGATTTTTCCCCCTGTCGTTGGCTCAGGTCTTGACATGGTCCAGGTCAAGTCTTAACTCAGTCAGATGAAACGTGTAGGAGAAGTGGGCAAAAGTCTGCCCCCTGTGAATGTGCAAAAATCGTCAAAAATGGGACATTCAAAAATTCGTAGCTCACTTCCTGTTCATTTTAGCATATGGGTCCAAGAGACTTTTTTGTAGGTCTTGGGCTCCCTCATACACCTAAAAATTTTCGTAGATCTTGCTTAAACGTACAACCGGGGCTGCTTCATTAAAATTTTCTAGGGGGCGCTATTGAGTCATTTCTGTAAAAATAGCACAATCCAGGATAAAATATCGCTCATTTTGCCAGGCCAGATGTGTGTGCCAAGTTTCATGCGTTTCTGTGCCGGTTTAGGCCCTGAAAATTGGTTTTGTTTTCTTGGCGAACAGCGCTTAGCCACGCCCACAGCGATTCGCGAAAACTCACAAACTTCGTGTTGTGACATCATGAAGACCGAAACCCTCATCTGAGCAAATATGAGGTAGGTGCAGTTAATGTGGTTGGAGAAAAACATTGAAGAAAAATCGTAAGAAAAAAAATTGCCAGAAGGTGGCGCTATCAGTAAGATGAAATATAAGTTCGTAGATGTCTTAGGGGCTGGACTCTCATCAAATGTGTGAAATTTTGAGAAGATAGGATCATCTCGGTCAAGTTAATGCAGCTTTTATTGTCACGAAAAATCTTCAGACTTTGCGTCACCGTAGCGGCCACGCCCTTTGGCGAAAAGTTACAATATTCGGTGTGGGGCATCATCAACATCTTAAGGCTTTTCTGACCAATTTTCAACTGGATCCCTTCAACGAGCTCAGCACAGTAGCTAAAAACGTAAAGTATGACATTTATTGTAACCACTAGGTGGCGCTATATGTATAACTGAATTTTGTCATATAGATGTTTTCAGGCCGTGACTATTACGTTGCCTGAGAAGTTTGAGATTTTTTGGAGCTTGTACATGGGAGTTATTCAGCATTTGCTCTTTCTGGAAAAATGAAATTTTCAAGGCAATATTTGATGCCCCGCCCCCGTCATATAGTATTTCGAAAAGGCAAGACTTTTTGCCCAACTGTTCTCTTAGGTCTTGAGATGATAAATGCCAAGTTTGAAGTCAATGGGATGAAAAATGTTTGCATAGGGGGAAAAAGCATGACCACAGTGAATGTGCCAAAATAGGCCAAAGTTGGACATTAAAAAATTCATAGCTCACTTCCTGTACATTTTAGCTACATGGTCCCAATAGACTTTTTTGTGCGTCTCGGGGTGCTACACGTGCCTGCCAATTTTCGTTGCTCTAGCTCAAACGTGCCGGGCTTGGTTTTTATTTTTCTATGCTAGGGGGCGCTATAGAGTCGCGTTGTTATAACGACTTCATAATATCAAATTTTTCGCCGGACCTGAGGAGTGTGCAAAGTTCGGTGAGTTTTCGTGAATATTTAGTAGGGGTGTCACGATTCGCCAACTCCACGATTCGATTTAAATTTCGATTTTGGGGTCACGATTCGATTTTTTTTTCGATTTTTTTTTTTTTTTTTTTTTTTCCGCTCCCCCACTTTATAACACAGAGGCATATGCTTCTGTAGGCTAAGGCTAGTCTATGATCATTGGTTCTATTCATTGTACAGTAAATCTTATTTCAAAAGATCGGCTACATATAGGTGATGCAATTTCCATATTATTTTTGTGTAAATTTATGTAATATATGATAATTGACATTAGGCAGGAATGATCAAATTCAAAGAATTTATTTACAATATAAAGTTAACCGTCTTGTTCTTACTGAAGTGTAAAATAAAAAATAAAAAAACAAAAACAAAAAGTCACAGTGGGTGCCTGCCATCTATTGACTGTTTTTGGTTACAACAGTGTGCTGTGCGTTCCTCTTAAAATAATGTGCAATGTGCAACAACAACAAAAAATATATTGTATCCAAAGTCATGGAACAAATACAGCCTGAACAAACTATATCCCAACATTTACAGTTGCTGGGCATACTGTAGCGTGGTTCAAGTACACTAATTAAATGTTTGAATCCAGCGTTTTCCAAGGCTGCAGGTCTGCTGCTATAAATAGACCTATGGATCTGGCGTTTCGCGCGAGCTGAAGTGTGTGGAAGTTTCACTGTAAATGAGGATGAAATAGTTGGTTGGACCGTTGTTTTCCCACTTCTAGTTGAATTTGATAAATCTAAATCTTTGTGATGCCTGCGTAAATGTCCCGTCATGTTTGTCGTGTTTCCCGTTGTTACGGCTGGCGGCTCGGGCCCGCCGCCGGCTCCGCTCCCCTAGTATGTATGTGTGTGTTTGTGTCGGCTGGTGCCCGTATAATGGTACTTCAGTTTGAATGCGCCAGCGCGACACTCTGATTGGAGGACTGTGCCAGCGCGACACTCCGATTGGACGACTGTGCCAGCGCGACACTCCGATTGGACGACTGTGCCAGCGCGACGCTATTGTGTATCCGTGTATTATACCCCTATTGGTTATTGTTGTTTCTCCTCCGTTCTGTCAGTTCTGTCAAATGCGGTTATTATTTGTTCACCTTCCACTTTCACTCCCTTGTCAAACCCCTGCCTGAAATTTCAATTAAAACTACTCAGATGTTAAAGTCGACCCGTGTTTATCTACTCTATATTTTCTGTTATTGTGTTACTTCCCTTCCCCTTGACGAGCCGGGCGTAACACCGTGGCCGAGTACAGTACGCGCACATAGCATATCTTGCAACTGTGGTCTTTTTATCGACAACGTGAACGTTGTCGACATAACTCACCGGGAACGCAAAATGTTTCCAAACTGGTGACGAGAGAAGCGGGAGCGGCTTGAAGCACCATTGCTGTGTCTGTCCGCGCTTGCCATCATGACTGCAGGAGAAGTCAGCTAACAAGTGCCGTTAGCTAGTAGCTGAATGGCTGCGTCTCATTTGCTTTCCTGGGAGGTGGCGGTGGCGGCGGTGGCGGCGGGCGCGGGGGGGGGGGCATCGAATCGTGTGTCCTCTCTTCTATTTCGATGCTCGAAATCGTGACGTAATTTCGATCGATTTCGATAAAAAATCGAAATCGTGACACCCTTAATATTTAGGTACCCAAAATCGCGATTGTTTGCGGAGAATAAAGAAGAAGAAGAATAACTAGAGCTGCGAGCAGCTATAAAGGGCCCTCACAGCCCGGGCCATGTTGGGGTCCTTGCACGTTGGGGTACTTGCACGTTGGGGTACTGGCACGTTGGGGTACTGGCATATTGGAAGCAAAATTTCTTTGAAAATGGCATAATAAACGTTTACATGTAGAATATTTTTTTTGCCAGTGTCTGTCAAGCTCAACGGATTTTGGTGATTGTTAAGACCTGCAAAAATCAGCGTCCTTATTTATTTTTAGGCAATGAGTTGCCCTGATTGGTGTTTTTTTGTAAAAGTGTATATACACATCATCGCTCGTTGTACTCATTGCACAATGTTTACTTTTATTGTCCAAAGGGGCAATCAAAAATGAATAAAACAAAATGGAAACGTACATACGTTTGGATCGGTGTGAAGCCAGTGAACAATTTGAGTGGTGGAAACTAAAAGAATATTCATAAATGACTTAGTTATCACACTTAGAATGAGTGTACATTTTTTGTACAAAATACCGTATGTGGGGTATTTTTTTAAGTTTTTTTTTATATAAGCCTCAACGGCTAGGTGGCGCTGTATTTATAACTGAATGTTGTCATAGAGATACCTTCAGGCCTTGATTATAAGCATACATGTCAAGTGTGGGATTTTTTTTGGAGCATGTACCGTGGAGTTATTAAGCATATCCTTCATTCACGATATTGCTTTTAATGTCCATAGAGGCTATCAAAAATAAATAAAAATATATATATGTTTGGATAAGTCTGATGCCAGTGAACATTTTGAGTGGTGGAAACTAAAAGAATATTCATAAATGACTTCGTTATCACACTTAGAATGAGTTTACATTTTTTGTACAAAATACCATATGTGGGGTATTTTTTTTTCATGCCTCAAGGGCTAGGTGGCGCTGCATATATAACTGAATGTTGTCATAGAGATAACTTCAGGCCTTGACGATAAACATACATGTCAAGTTTGGGATTTTTTGGAGCATGTACCGGGGAGTTATCAAGCATATCCTTTTTCATTGCGAAACACAAATTTTGATGCCCCGCCCTCATCATATAGTATTTCGAAAAGTCAAAATTTTTCCCCCTGTCGTTGGCTCAGGTCTTGACATGGTCCAGGCCAAGTCTTAACTCAGTCGGATGAAACGTGTAGGAGAAGTGGGCAAAAGTCTGCCCCCTGTGAATGTGCAAAAATTGTCAAAAATGGGACATTCAAAAATTCGTAGCTCACTTCCTGTTAATTTTAGCATATGGGTACAAGAGACTTTTTTGTAGGTCTTGGGCTCCCTCATACACCTAAAAATATTCGTCGTTCTTGCTTAAACGTACAACTGGGGCTGTTTCGTTAAAGATTTCTAGGGGGCGCTATTGAGTCATTTTTGTAAAAATAGCACAATCGCCAATAAAAAATTGCTCATTTTGCCAGGCCAGCTGTGTGTGCCAAGTTTCGTGTGTTTCTGTGCCAGTTTAGGCCCTCAAAATTGGCGTTGTTTTCTTGGCGAACAGCGCTTAGCCACGCCCACAGCGACTCGCGAAAACTCACAAACTTCGTGTTGTGACAGCATGAAGGCCGACACCCTCATCTGAGCAAATATGAGGTAGGTCCAGTTAACATGGTTGGAGAAAAACATTGAAGAAAAATCGTAAGAAAAAAAATTGCCAGTAGGTGGCGCTATCAGTAAGATGAAATATAAGTTTGTAGATGTCTTTAGGGCTGGACTCTCATCAATTGTGTAAAATTTTGAGAAGATAGCATCATCTCGGTCAAGTTAATGCAGCTTTTGTTGTCACGAGAAATCTTCAGACTTTGCGGCACCGTAGCGGCCACGCCCTTTGGCGAAAAGTTACAATATTCGGTGTGGGGCATGATCAACATCTTAAGGCTTTTCTGACCAATTTTCAACTGGATCCCTTCAACGAGCTCAGCACAGTAGCTAAAAACGTAAAGTATGACAATTATTGTTACCACTAGGTGGCGCTACATGGATAACTGAATTTTATCATATAGATGTTTTCAGGCCGTGACTATTAAGTTGCCTGATAAGTTTGAGATTTTTTGGAGCTTGAACATGGGAGTTATTAAGCATTTGCTCTTTCTGGACAAATGAAATTTTAAAGGCAATATTTGATGCCCCGCCCGCGTCATATAGTATTTCGAAAAGGCAAGATTTTTTCCCCAGTTGTTCTCTCAGGTCTTGAGATGATAAATGCCAAGTTTGAAGTCAATTGGATGAAAAATGTTTGCAAAGGGGGAAAAAGCATGACCACAGTGAATGTGCCAAAATAGGCCAAAATTGGACATTAAAAAATTCATAGCTCACTTCCTGTACATTTTAGCTACATGGTCCCAATAGACTTTTTTGTGCGTCTCGGGGTGCTACACGTGCCTGCCAATTTTCGTTGCTCTGGCTCAAACATGCCGGGCTTGGTTTTTATTTTTCTATGCTAGGGGGCGCTATAGAGTCGCGTTGTTATGACGACTTCATAATATCAAATTTTTCGCCGGGCCTGAGGAGTGTGCAAAGTTTGGTGAGTTTTCGTAAATGTTTAGGTACCCAAAATCGTGATCGTTTACGGAGAATAATAATAATAATAATAATAATAATAATAATAATCCGATCGAAAAACAATAGGGACCTCGCAGCGGTAGCTGCTCGGGCCCTAACTAGAGCTGCGAGCAGCTATAAAGGGCCCTCGCAGCCCGGGCCACGTTGGGGTCCTTGCACGTTGGGGTACTTGCACGTTAGGGTACTGGCACGTTGGGGTACAGGCATATTGGAAGCAAAATTTCTTTGAAAATGGCATAATAAACGTTTACATGTAGAATATTTGTTTTGCCAGTGTCTGTCAAGCTCAACGGGTTTTGGTGATTGTTATGACCTGCAAAAATCAGCGTCCTTATTTATTTCTAGGCAATGAGTTGCCCTGATTGGTATTTTTTGTAAAAGTGTATATATACATCATCGCTCGTTGTACTCATTGCACAATGTTACTTTTATTGTCCAAAGGGGCAATCAAAAATGAATAAAACAAAATGGAAACGTACATATGTTTGGATCGGTGTGAAGCCAGTGAACAATTTGAGTGGTGGAAACTAAAAGAATATTCATAAATGACTTAGTCATCACACTTAGTATGAGTGTACATTTTTTGTACAAAATACCGTATGTGGGGTATTTTTTTTTTATGCCTCAAGGGCGAGGTGACGCTGCATATATAACTGAATGTTGTCATTGAGATAGCTTCAGGCCTTGACGATAAACATACATGTCAAGTTTGGGATTTTTTGGAGCATGTACCGGGGAGTTATGAAGCATATCCTTTTTCAGTGCGAAACACAAATTTTGATGCCCCGCCTTCATCATATAGTATTTCGAAAGGTCAAGATTTTTCCCCCTGTCGTTGGCTCAGGTCTTGACATGGTCCAGGTCAAGTCTTAACTCAGTCAGATGAAACGTGTAGGAGAAGTGGGCAAAAGTCTGCCCCCTGTGAATGTGCAAAAATTGTCAAAAATGGGACATTCAAAAATTTGTAGCTCACTTCCTGTTCATTTTAGCATATGGGTCCAAGAGACTTTTTTGTAGGTCTTGGGCTCCCTCATACACCTAAAGATATTCGTCGTTCTTGCTTAAACGTAAAACCGGGGCTGCTTCGTTAAAAACTTCTAGGGGGCGCTATTGAGTCATTTTTGTAAAAATAGCACAATCAACAATAAAATATTGCTCATTTTACCAGGCCAGATGTGTGTGCCAAGTTTCATGAGTTTCTGTGCATGTTTAGACCCTCAAAACTGGCGTTGTTTTCTTGGCGAACAGTGCTTAGCCACGCCCACAGCAATTCGCGAAAACTCACAAACTTCGTGTTGTGACATCATGAAGGCCGAAACCCTCATCTGAGCAAATATGAGGTAGGTCCAGTTAACGTGTTTGGAGAAAAACGTAGAAGAAAATTCGTAAGAAAAAAAATTGCCACTAGGTGGCGCTATCAGTTAGATGAAATATAAGTCAGTAGATGTCTTTAGGGCTGGACTCTCATCAAATGTGTGAAATTTTGAGAAGATAGGATCATCTCGGTCAAGTTAATGCAGCTTTTATTTTCACGAAAAATCTTCAGACTTTGCGTCACCGTAGCGGCCACGCCCTTTGGCGAAAAGTTACAATATTCGGTGTGGGGCATGATCAACATCTTAAGGCTTTTCTGACCAATTTTCAAATGGATCCCTTCAACAAGCTCAGCACAGTAGCTAAAAACGTAAAGTATGACATTTATTGTAACCACTAGGTGGCGCTATATGTATAACTGAATTTTAGCATATAAATGTTTTCAGGCCGTGACTATTACGTTGCCTGAGAAGTTTGAGATTTTTTGGAGCTTGAACATGGGAGTTATTAAGCATTTGCTCTTTCTGGACAAATGAAATTTTAAAGGCAATATTTGATGCCCCGCCCCCGTCATATAGTATTTCAAAAAGGCAAGATGTTTTGCCCAGTTGTTCTCTCAGGTCTTGAGATGATAAATGCCAAGTTTGAAGTCAATTGGATGAAAAATGTTTGCAAAGGGGGAAAAAGCATGACCACAGTGAATGTGCCAAAATAGGCCAAAATTGGACATAAAAAAATTCATAGCTCACTTCCTGTACATTTTAGCTACATGGTCCCAATAGACTTTTTTGTGCGTCTCGGGGTGCTACACGTGCCTGCCAATTTTTGTTGCTCTAGATCAAACGTGCCGGGCTTGGTTTTTATTTTTCTACGCTAGGGGGCGCTATCGAGTCGCATTGTTATGACGACTTAATAATATAAAATTTTTCGCCGGGCCTGAGGAGTGTGCAAAGTTCGGTGAGTTTTCGTGAATGTTTAGGTACCCAAAATCGCGATCGTTTGCGGAGAATAAAGAAGAAGAAGAAGAAGAAGAAGAAGAAGAATAACTAGAGCTGCGAGCAGCTATAAAGGGCCCTCGCAGCCCGGGCCACGTTGGAGTCCTTGCACGTTGGGGTACTTGCACGTTAGGGTACTGGCACGTTGGGGTACTGGCATATTGGAAGCAAAATTTCTTTGAAAATGGCATAATAAACGTTTACATGTAGAATATTTTTTTTGCCAGTGTGTGTCAAGCTCAACGGGTTTTGGGGATTGTTAAGACCTGCAAAAATCTGCGTCCTTTTTTATTTTTAGGCAATGAGTTGCCCTGATTGGTATTTTTTGTAAAAGTGTATATATACATCATCGCTCGTTGTACTCATTGCACAATGTTTACTTTTATTGTCCAAAGGGGCAATCAAAAATGAATAAAACAAAATGGAAACGTACATACGTTTGGATCGGTGTGAAGCCAGTGAACAATTTGAGTGGTGGAAACTAAAAGAATATTCAGAAATGACTTAGTCATCACACTTAGAATGAGTTTACATTTTTTTGTACAAAATACCGTATGTGGGTTTTTTTTTTTTATATAAGCCTCAAGGGCTAGGTGGCGCTGTATTTATAACTGAATGTTGTCATCGAGATACCTTCAGGCCTTGATTATAAGCATACATGTCAAGTGTGGGATTTTTTTTGGAGCATGTACCGTGGAGTTATTAAGCATATCCTTCATTCACGATATTGCTTTTAATGTCCACAGAGGCTATCAAAAATAAATAAAAATATATATGTTTGGATAAGTCTGATGCCAGTGAACATTTTGAGTGGTGGCAACTAAAAGAATATTCATAAATGACTTAGTTATCACACTTAGAATGAGTTTACATTTTTTGTACAAAATACCGTATGTGGGGTATTTTTTTTTTATGCCACAAGGGCTAGGTGGCGCTGCATATATAACTGAATGTTGTCATAGAGATAGCTTCAGGCCTTGACGATAAACATACATGTCAAGTTTGGGATTTTTTGGAGCATGTACCGGGGAGTTATTAAGCACATCCTTTTTCAGTGCGAAACACAAATTTTGATGCCCCGCCTTCATCATATAGTATTTCGAAAGGTCAAGATTTTTCCCCCTGTCGTTGGCTCAGGTTTTGACATGGTCCAGGTCAAGTCTTAACTCAGTCAGATGAAACGTGTAGGAGAAGTGGGCAAAAGTCTGCCCCCTGTGAATGTGCAAAAATTGTCAAAAATGGGACATTCAAAAATTCGTAGCTCACTTCCTGTTCATTTTAGCATATGGGTCCAAGAGACTTTTTTGTAGGTCTTGCGCTCCCTCATACACCTAAAAATATTCGTCGTTCTTGCTTAAACGTACAACCGGGGCTGCTTCGTTAAAAACTTCTAGGGGGCGCTATTGAGTCATTTCTGTAAAAATAGCACAATCAACAATAAAATATTGCTCATTTTACCAGGCCAGATGTGTGTGCCAAGTTTCATGAGTTTCTGTGCATGTTTAGACCCTCAAAACTGGCGTTGTTTTCTTGGCGAACAGCGCTTAGCCACACCCACAGCAATTCGCGAAAACTCACAAACTTCGTGTTGTGACATCATGAAGGCCGAAACCCTCATCTGAGCAAATATGAGGTAGGTCCAGTTAACGTGTTTGGAGAAAAACGTAGAAGAAAATTCGTAATAAAAAAAATTGCCACTAGGTGGCGCTATCAGTTAGATGAAATATAAGTCAGTAGATGTCTTTAGGGCTGGACTCTCATCAAATGTGTGAAATTTTGAGAAGATAGGATCATCTCGGTCAAGTTAATGCAGCTTTTATTTTCACGAAAAATCTTCAGACTTTGCGTCACCGTAGCGGCCACGCCCTTTGGCGAAAAGTTACAATATTCGGTGTGGGGCATGATCAACATCTTAAGGCTTTTCTGACCAATTTTCAAATGGATCCCTTCAACAAGCTCAGCACAGTAGCTAAAAACGTAAAGTATGACATTTATTGTAACCACTAGGTGGCGCTATATGTATAACTGAATTTTATCATATAGATGTTTTCAGGCCGTGACTATTACGTTGCCTGAGAAGTTTGAGATTTTTTGGAGCTTGAACATGGGAGTTATTAAGCATTTGCTCTTTCTGGACAAATGAAATTTTAAAGGCAATATTTGATGCCCCGCCCCCGTCATATAGTATTTCAAAAAGGCAAGATGTTTTGCCCAGTTTTTCTCTCAGGTCTTGAGATGATAAATGCCAAGTTTGAAGTCAATTGGATGAAAAATGTTTGCAAAGGGGGAAAAAGCATGACCACAGTGAATGTGCCAAAATAGGCCAAAATTGGACATAAAAAAATTCATAGCTCACTTCCTGTACATTTTAGCTACATGGTCCCAATAGACTTTTTTGTGCGTCTCGGGGTGCTACACGTGCCTGCCAATTTTTGTTGCTCTAGGTCAAACGTGCCGGGCTTGGTTTTTATTTTTCTACGCTAGGGGGCGCTATCGAGTCGCATTGTTATGACGACTTAATAATATCAAATTTTTCGCCGGGCCTGAGGAGTGTGCAAAGTTCGGTGAGTTTTCGTGAATGTTTAGGTACCCAAAATCGCGATCGTTTGCGGAGAATAAAGAAGAAGAAGAAGAAGAAGAATAACTAGAGCTGCGAGCAGCTATAAAGGGCCCTCGCAACCCGGGCCACGTTGGGGTACTTGCACGTCGGGGTACTGGCACGTTGGGGTACTGTCAAATAGGACAAGGACCATCTAAAATGTTTTTGACAAGCCTTGTGTGTGCAAAGTTTAATCAAAACGCAAAATATGGTGCGCAATTCCCAAAATAAATTCAAAATGGCGGACTTCCTTTTAGGTTTAGCATACGGCTACAGAATACTTTTTGTAGGTCTTAAGCTAATAGGTATGCCTCCCAGTTTTCACAAATCTAGGTCAAGTCATCTTTAGTTGTGTATCGCTTGAATCATACAATTGGAAATGCTCCATAAAAATGCATAGAGGGCGCTATTGAGCACAACGTTGGGTTACTTGCACGTCAGGGTACTGGCACGTTGGGGTACTGTTACATGGAACAAGGACCATTTAAAATGTTAGTTTTTTCCATTCCTTGTCTGTGCAAAGCTTAATGAAAAAGGCCAAAAATGATGTATAATTCCCAAAATAAAATCAAAATAGCGGACTTCCCACTTTGGTTTGGCAAATGGCTACATAATACTTTTTTGTAGGTCTAGCATAATCATACAATCGGAAATGCTTCATAAAAATGTATAGAGGGCGCTATTTATTGCAAATTGCACAATAAATCTCTGAAAATTCATGTTCATGACAAGTCTGATGTGTTTGCAAAGTTTCATGAGTTTTCATGTGTATAAAAAAAAAAAAAGCAGCACTTGACAAACAATCCATTGCTATGGCAACAGCGTGTTACAAAATAAAAAACTTTCGATTACTTTGCTTCTTAAACATCTTAAGATGAAACACACCAAGTTTGAAGACAGTCGGATAAATGTTGTAGGAGGGGTTCGTTAAAATATGACCCCTGAAAAAGGCCACAAAAAATGGCAACAAATCCCATTATAAATCAAAATGGCAGACTTCCTGTTTGGTTTAGCACATGGTTCCAAGAGACTTTTTTGCACATCATGGGCTCTTATGTATGCCTGCAAATTATCATAGCGCTAGGTGAAACGTACAACCGGGAATGCTTCGTTAAAGAGGAGTTTTTTAGCTCAAAATGTGATGCCCGGCCCCTGGGGGACTTCCTGTTGGGTTTAGCACAGGGCACCAAGAGACTTTTTTTGTACATCTTGGGCTGTTACATATGTCTACAAATTTTCGTAGCTCTAGCTGCTTCGTACAAATGGGAATGCTTCTTTAAGGATATTTTTTTTCCTTTAAAAACAGTGCATGCCATGACAACAGCGTGCGACGAAATACAAAGCTTTCAATAACTTTTCATCTTCAACATCTTAAGATGAATCACACCAAGTTTGAAGATGATCGGATAAACACTGTAGGAGGAGTTCGTTAAAATAAGACCCCAATGAAATGGCCAAAAAAATGGCAACACGTTCCAAAATAAATCAAAATGGTGGACTTCCTGTTAGGTTTAGCATATGGTTCAAAAAGAGTTTTTTGTAGGTCATAGCCTGTTACATATGTGTACCAATTTTCGTAGCTCTAGATTAAACGTACAACCGGCAATGCTTCGTGAAGTAAGAATTTTTAAACTCTAAATTTGATGCGCCGCCGCCATCATATAGTATATCAAAAACTTTTCATTTTTCACAATGATGTTGTCCCAGGTGTTGAGATGGTACATCCCAAGTTTGAAGTCAATCGGGTTAATCGTGTAGGAGAAGCGGGCAAAAGTATGACCCCTGTAAATGTGCAAAAATTGGACATTTAAATACTCATACCTCACTTTCTGTCTATTTTAGGGTACACACTTCAAAGAGGTTTTTGTTCATTGGGATGTGCTACAGGTGCCACACAATTTTCATAGCCGTCGGACAATCGTAGCGGGACAGGGATCCGTTTAACCTATGTAGGGGGCGCTAAGGAGCCATTTTTCTGTTATCATGTATGGCGACTTTAAAATATCAAATTTTTCGCCAGGCCTGATGTGCATGTAAAGTTTGGTGAGTTTTCGGTCACGTTTAGTGTCTCAAAAATGCGATTGTTTGCGGAGAATAATAATAAGAAGAACTAGAGCTGCGAGCAGCTATAAAGGGCCCTCGCAGCCCGGGCCACGTTGGGGTCCTTGCACGTTGGGGTACTTGCACGTTGGGGTACTGGCACGTTGGGGTACTGGCATATTGGAAGCAAAATTTCTTTGAAAATGGCATAATAAACGTTTACATGTAGAATATTTTTTTGCCAGTGTGTGTGTCAAGCTCAACGGGTTTTGGTGATTGTTAAGACCTGCAAAAATCAGCGTCCTTTTTTATTTTTAGGCAATGAGTTGCCCTGATTGGTATTTTTTTGTAAAAGTGTATATACACATCATCGCTCGTTGTACTCATTGCACAATGTTACTTTTATTGTCCAAAGGGGCAATCAAAAATGAATAAAACAAAATGGAAACGTACATACGTTTGGATCGGTGTGAAGCCAGTGAACAATTTGAGTGGTGGAAACTAAAAGAATATTCATAAATGACTTAGTTATCACACTTAGAATGAGTGTACATTTTTTGTACAAAATACCGTATGTGGGGTATTTTTATTTTTTTTATATAAGCCTCAAGGGCTAGGTGGCGCTGTATTTATAACTGAATGTTGTCATAGAGATACCTTCAGGCCTTGATTATAAGCATACATGTCAAGTGTGGGATTTTTTTTTGGAGCATGTACCGTGGAGTTATTAAGCATATCCTTCATTCACGATATTGCTTTTAATGTCAATAGAGGCTATCAAAAATAAATAAAAATATATATATGTTTGGATA
The DNA here is from genome assembly GCF_051991245.1 of Festucalex cinctus. NCBI lineage: Eukaryota > Metazoa > Chordata > Actinopteri > Syngnathiformes > Syngnathidae > Festucalex > Festucalex cinctus. The sequence continues at coordinate 22,408,994 of NC_135428.1, forward strand.
AGTCTGATGCCAGTGAACATTTTGAGTGGTGGAAACTAAAAGAATATTCATAAATGACTTAGTTATCACACTTAGAATGAGTTTACATTTTTTGTACAAAATACCGTATGTGGGGTATTTTTTTTTTATGCCTCAAGGGCTAGGTGGCGCTGCATATATAACTGAATGTTGTCATAGAGATAGCTTCAGGCCTTGACGATAAACATACATGTCAAGTTTGGGATTTTTTGGAGCATGTACCGGGGAGTTATTAAGCATATCCTTTTTCAGTGCGAAACACAAATTTTGATGCCCCGCCTTCATCATATAGTATTTCGAAAGGTCAAGATTTTTCCCCCTGTCGTTGGCTCAGGTCTTGACATGGTCCAGGTCAAGTCTTAACTCAGTCAGATGAAACGTGTAGGAGAAGTGGGCAAAAGTCTGCCCCCTGTGAATGTGCAAAAATTGTCAAAAATGGGACATTCAAAAATTCGTAGCTCACTTCCTGTTCATTTTAGCATATGGGTCCAAGAGACTTTTTTGTAGGACTTGGGCTCCCTCAAACACCTAAAAATATTCGTCGTTCTTGCTTAAACGTACAACCGGGGCTGCTTCGTTAAAAATTCTAGGGGGCGCTATTGAGTCATTTTTGTAAAAATAGCACAATCAACAATAAAATATGGCTCATTTTACCAGGCCAGATGTGTGTGCCAAGTTTCATGAGTTTCTGTGCATGTTTAGACCCTCAAAACTGGCGTTGTTTTCTTGGCGAACAGCGCTTAGCCACACCCACAGCAATTCGCGAAAACTCACAAACTTCGTGTTGTGACATCATGAAGGCCGAAACCCTCATCTGAGCAAATATGAGGTAGGTCCAGTTAACGTGTTTGGAGAAAAACGTAGAAGAAAATTCGTAAGAAAAAAAATTGCCACTAGGTGGCGCTATCAGTTAGATGAAATATAAGTCAGTAGATGTCTTTAGGGCTGGACTCTCATCAAATGTGTGAAATTTTGAGAAGATAGGATCATCTCGGTCAAGTTAATGCAGCTTTTATTTTCACGAAAAATCTTCAGACTTTGCGTCACCGTAGCGGCCACGCCCTTTGGCGAAAAGTTACAATATTCGGTGTGGGGTATGATCAACATCTTAAGGCTTTTCTGACCAATTTTCAAATGGATCCCTTCAACAAGCTCAGCACAGTAGCTAAAAACGTAAAGTATGACATTTATTGTAACCACTAGGTGACGCTATATGTATAACGGAATTTTATCATATAAATGTTTTCAGGCCGTGACTATTACGTTGCCTGAGAAGTTTGAGATTTTTTGGAGCTTGAACATGGGAGTTATTAAGCATTTGCTCTTTCTGGACAAATGACATTTTAAAGGCAATATTTGATGCCCCGCCCCCGTCATATAGTATTTCAAAAAGGCAAGATGTTTTGCCCAGTTGTTCTCTCAGGTCTTGAGATGATAAATGCCAAGTTTGAAGTCAATTGGATGAAAAATGTTTGCAAAGGGGGAAAAAGCATGACCACAGTGAATGTGCCAAAATAGGCCAAAATTGGACATAAAAAAATTCATAGCTCACTTCCTGTACATTTTAGCTACATGGTCCCAAGAGACTTTTTTGTGCGTCTCGGGGTGCTACACGTGCCTGCCAATTTTTGTTGCTCTAGCTCAGACGTGCCGGGCTTGGTTTTTATTTTTCTACGCTAGGGGGCGCTATCGAGTCGCATTGTTATGACGACTTAATAATATCAAATTTTTCGCCGGGCCTGAGGAGTGTGCAAAGTTCGGTGAGTTTTCGTGAATGTTTAGGTACCCAAAATCGCGATCGTTTGCGGAGAATAAAGAATAATAATAATAACTAGAGCTGCGAGCAGCTATAAAGGGCCCTCGCAGCCCGGGCCACGTTGGGGTCCTTGCACGTTGGGGTACTGGCACGTTGGGGTACTGGCATATTGGAAGCAAAATTTCTTTGAAAATGGCATAATAAACGTTTACATGTAGAATATTTTTTTGCCAGTGTGTGTGTCAAGCTCAACGGGTTTTGGTGATTCTTAAGACCTGCAAAAATCAGCGTCCTTTTTTATTTTTAGGCAATGAGTTGCCCTGATTGGTATTTTTTGTAAAAGTGTATATGCACATCATCGCCCATTGTACTCATTGCACAATGTTACTTTTATTGTCCAAAGGGGCAATCAAAAATGAATAAAACAAAATGGAAACGTACATACGTTTGGATCGGTGTGAAGCCAGTGAACAATTTGAGTGGTGGAAACTAAAAGAATATTCATAAATGACTTAGTTATCACACTTAGAATGAGTGTACATTTTTTGTACAAAATACCGTATGTGGGGTATTTTTCTTTTTTTTAATATAAGCCTCAAGGGCTAGGTGGCGCTGTATTTATAACTGAATGTTGTCATAGAGATACCTTCAGGTCTTGATTATAAGCATACATGTCAAGTGTGGGATTTTTTTTGGAGCATGTACCGCGGAGTTATTAAGCATATCCTTCATTCACGATATTGCTTTTAATGTCCATAGAGGCTATCAAAAATAAATAAAAATATATATATGTTTGGATAAGTCTGATGCCAGTGAACATTTTGAGTGGTGGAAACTAAAAGAATATTCATAAATGACTTAGTTATCACACTTAGAATGAGTGTACATTTTTTGTACAAAATACCGTATGTGGGGTATTTTTTTTTCATGCCTCAAGGGCTAGGTGGCGCTACATATATAACTGAATGTTGTCATAGAGATAACTTCAGGCCTTGACGATAAACATACATGTCAAGTTTGGGATTTTTTGGAGCATGTACCGGGGAGTTATCAAGCATATCCTTTTTCATTGCGAAACACAAATTTTGATGCCCCGCCCTCATCATATAGTATTTCGAAAAGTCAAAATTTTTCCCCCTGTCGTTGGCTCAGGTCTTGACATGGTCCAGGCCAAGTCTTAACTCAGTCGGATGAAACGTGTAGGAGAAGTGGGCAAAAGTCTGCCCCCTGTGAATGTGCAAAAATCGAAAAAAATGGGACATTCAAAAATTCGTAGCTCACTTCCTGTTCATTTTAGCATATGGGTACAGGAGACTTTTTTGTAGGTCTTGGGCTCCCTCATACACCTAAGAATTTTCGTAGATCTTGCTTAAACGTACAACCGGGGCTGCTTCATTAAAAATTCCTAGGGGGCGCTATTGAGTTATTTTTGTAAAAATAGCACAATCAACAATAAAATATTGCTCATTTTACCAGGCCAGATGTGTGTGCCAAGTTTCATGAGTTTCTGTGCATGTTTAGACCCTCAAAACTGGCGTTGTTTTCTTGGCGAACAGCGCTTAGCCACACCCACAGCAATTCGCGAAAACTCACAAACTTCGTGTTGTGACATCATGAAGGCCGAAACCCTCATCTGAGCAAATATGAGGTAGGTCCAGTTAACGTGTTTGGAGAAAAACGTAGATGAAAATTCGTAAGAAAAAAAATTGCCACTAGGTGGCGCTATCAGTTAGATGAAATATAAGTCAGTAGATGTCTTTAGGGCTGGACTCTCATCAAATGTGTGAAATTTTGAGAAGATAGGATCATCTCGGTCAAGTTAATGCAGCTTTTATTTTCACGAAAAATCTTCAGACTTTGCGTCACCGTAGCGGCCACGCCCTTTGGCGAAAAGTTACAATATTCGGTGTGGGGCATGATCAACATCTTAAGGCTTTTCTGACCAATTTTCAAATGGATCCCTTCAACGAGCTCAGCACAGTAGCTAAAAACGTAAAGTACGACATTTATTGTAACCACTAGGTGGCGCTATATGTATAACTGAATTTTATCATATAGATGTTTTCAGGCCGTGACTATTACGTTGCCTGAGAAGTTTGAGATTTTTTGGAGCTTGAACATGGGAGTTATTAAGCATTTGCTCTATCTGGACAAATGAAATTTTAAAGGCAATATTTGATGCCCCGCCCCCGTCATATAGTATTTCAAAAAGGCAAGATGTTTTGCCCAGTTGTTCTCTCAGGTCTTGAGATGATAAATGCCAAGTTTGAAGTCAATTGGATGAAAAATGTTTGCAAAGGGGGAAAAAGCATGACCACAGTGAATGTGCCAAAATAGGCCAAAATTGGACATAAAAAAATTCATCGCTCACTTCCTGTACATTTTAGCTACATGGTCCCAATAGACTTTTTTGTGCGTCTCGGGGTGCTACACGTGCCTGCCAATTTTTGTTGCTCTAGCTCAAACGTGCCGGGCTTGGTTTTTATTTTTCTACGCTAGGGGGCGCTATCGAGTCGCATTGTTATGACGACTTAATAATATCAAATTTTTCGCCGGGCCTGAGGAGTGTGCAAAGTTCGGTGAGTTTTCGTGAATGTTTAGGTACCCAAAATCGCGATCGTTTGCGGAGAATAAAGAAGAAGAAGAAGAAGAAGAAGAAGAAGAAGAAGAAGAAGAAGAATAATAACTAGAGCTGCGAGCAGCTATAAAGGGCCCTCGCAGCCCGGGCCACGTTGGAGCCCTGCACGTTGGGGTACTTGCACGTTAGGGTACTGGCACGTTGGGGTACTGGCACGTTGGGGTACTGGCATATTGGAAGCAAAATTTCTTTGAAAATGGCATAATAAACGTTTACATGTAGAATATTTTTTTTGCCAGTGTGTGTCAAGCTCAACGGGTTTTGGTGATTGTTATGACCTGCAAAAATCAGCGTCCTTTTTTATTTTTAGGCAATGAGTTGCCCTGATTGATATTTTTTGTAAAAGTGTATATATACATCATCGCTCGTTGTACTCATTGCACAATGTTACTTTTATTGTCCAAAGGGGCAATCAAAAATGAATAAAACAAAATGGAAACGTACTTACGTTTGGATCGGTGTGAAGCCAGTGAACAATTTGAGTGGTGGAAACTAAAAGAATATTCAGAAATGACTTAGTCATCACACTTAGAATGAGTTTAAATTTTTTTGTACAAAATACCGTATGTGGGTTTTTTTTTATATATAAGCCTCAAGGGCTAGGTGGCGCTGTATTTATAACTGAATGTTGTCATCGAGATACCTTCAGGCCTTGATTATAAGCATACATGTCAAGTGTGGGATTTTTTTTGGAGCATGTACCGTGGAGTTATTAAGCATATCCTTCATTCACGATATTGCTTTTAATGTCCACAGAGGCTATCAAAAATAAATAAAAATATATATATGTTTGGATAAGTCTGATGCCAGTGAACATTTTGAGTGGTGGAAACTAAAAGAATATTCATAAATGACTTAGTTATCACACTCAGAATGAGTTGACATTTTTTGTACAAAATACCGTATGTGGGGTATTTTTTTTTTATGCCTCAAGGGCTAGGTGGCGCTGCATATATAACTGAATGTTGTCATAGAGATCGCTTCAGGCCTTGACGATAAACATACATGTCAAGTTTGGGATTTTTTGGAGCATGTACCGGGGAGTTATTAAGCATATCCTTTTTCAGTGCGAAACACAAATTTTGATGCCCCGCCTTCATCATATAGTATTTCGAAAGGTCAAGATTTTTCCCCCTGTCGTTGGCTCAGGACTTGACATGGTCCAGGTCAAGTCTTAACTCAGTCAGATGAAACGTATAGGAGAAGTGGGCAAAAGTCTGCCCCCTGTGAATGTGCAAAAATTGTCAAAAATGGGACATTCAAAAATTCGTAGCTCACTTCCTGTTCATTTTAGCATATGGGTCCAAGAGACTTTTTTGTAGGTCTTGGGCTCCCTCATACACCTGAAAATATTCGTCGTTCTTGCTTAAACGTACAACTGGGGCTGCTTCGTTAAAAACTTCTAGGGGGCGCTATTGAGTCATTTTTGTAAAAATAGCACAATCAACAATAAAATATTGCTAATTTTACCAGGCCAGATGTGTGTGCCAAGTTTCATGAGTTTCTGTGCATGTTTAGACCCTCAAAACTGGCGTTATTTTCTTGGCGAACAGCGCTTAGCCACACCCACAGCAATTCGCGAAAACTCACAAACTTCGTGTTGGGACATCATGAAGGCCGAAACCCTCATCTGAGCAAATATGAGGTAGGTCCAGTTAACGTGTTTGGAGAAAAACGTAGAAGAAAATTTGTAAGAAAAAAAATTGCCACTAGGTGGCGCTATCAGTTAGATGAAATATAAGTCAGTAGATGTCTTTAGGGCTGGACTCTCATCAAATGTGTGAAATTTTGAGAAGATAGGATCATCTCGGTCAAGTTAATGCAGCTTTTATTTTCATGAAAAATCTTCAGACTTTGCGTCACCGTAGCGGCAACGCCCTTTGGCGAAAAGTTACAATATTCAGTGTGGGGCATGATCAACATCTTAAGGCTTTTCTGACCAATTTTCAAATGGATCCCTTCAACAAGCTCAGCACAGTAGCTAAAAACGTAAAGTATGACATTTATTGTAACCACTAGGTGGCGCTATATGTATAACTGAATTTTATCATATAGATGTTTTCAGGCCGTGACTATTACGTTGCCTGAGAAGTTTGAGATTTTTTGGAGCTTGAACATGGGAGTTATTAAGCATTTGCTCTTTCTGGACAAATGAAATTTTAAAGGCAATATTTGATGCCCCGCCCCCGTCATATAGTATTTCAAAAAGGCAAGATGTTTTGCCCAGTTGTTCTCTCAGGTCTTGAGATGATAAATGCCAAGTTTGAAGTCAATTGGATGAAAAATGTTTGCAAAGGGGGAAAAAGCATGACCACAGTGAATGTGCCAAAATAGGCCAAAATTGGACATAAAAAAATTCATAGCTCACTTCCTGTACATTTTAGCTACATGGTCCCAATAAACCTTTTTGTGCGTCTCGGGGTGCTACACGTGCCTGCCAATTTTTGTTGCTCTAGCTCAAACGTGCCTGGCTTGGTTTTTATTTTTCTACGCTAGGGGGCGCTATCGAGTCGCATTGTTATGACGACTTAATAATATCAAATTTTTCGCCGGGCCTGAGGAGTGTGCAAAGTTCGGTGAGTTTTCGTGAATGTTTAGGTACCCAAAATCGCGATCGTTTGCGGAGAATAAAGAAGAAGAAGAAGAAGAATAATAATAACTAGAGCTGCGAGCAGCTATAAAGGGCCCTCGCAGCCCGGGCGACGTTGGGGTACTTGCACGTTGGGGTACTTGTACGTTGGAAACAGAATTTTTTTGAAAATGGCATGATAAACCATTACGTGTTTTTTTTGTTTTTTTTCCAGGTGTGATGATTGTGTCAAGCTCAATGGGTTTTGGTGATTGTTAAGATGTGCAAAAATCAGCGTCTTTTTTTATTTTTAGGCAATGAGTTGCCCTGATTGGTATTTTTTGGAAAGGTACATATACACATCATCGCTCGTACTCATTGCACAATATTGCTTTTATTGTCCATAGAGGCGAACAAAAAAAATAAAAATAAAAAAAAAAAAATAAAAAATGAAACTAAATGAAAAAGCACATATGTTTGGATCGGTCTGATGCCAGTGAACATATTGAGTGGTGGAAAGTAAAAGAATATTCATAAATGACTTAGTTATCACACTTACAATAAGTTTACAATTTTTGTAAAAAATACCGTAAGTGAGGCATTTTTTTTTGCCTCAAGGACGAGGTGGCGCTGTATTTCTAACTGAATTTTGTCATAGAGATACCTTCACGCCTTGACTATAAATATACATGTCAAGTTTGGGATTTTTTGAAGCATGTACCGGGCAGTTATTAAGCATATCCTTCATTCACGATATTGCTTTTAATGTCCACAGAGGCTATCAAAAATAAATAAAAATATATATATGTTTGGATAAGTCTGATGCCAGTGAACATTTTGAGTGGTGGAAACTAAAAGAATATTCATAAATGACTTAGTTATCACACTTAGAATGAGTTTACATTTTTTGTACAAAATACCGTATGTGGGGTATTTTTTTTTTTATGCCTCAAGGGCTAGGTGGCGCTGCATATATAACTGAATATTGTCATAGAGATAGCTTCAGGCCTTGATGATAAACATACATGTCAAGTTTGGGATTTTTTGGAGCATGTACCGGGCAGTTATTAAGCATATCCTTTTTCAGTGCGAAACACAAATTTTGATGCCCCGCCTTCATCATATCGTATTTCGAAAAGTCAAGATTTTTCCCCCTGTCGTTGGCTCAGGTCTTGACATGGTCCAGGTCAAGTCTGAAGTCAGTCGGATGAAACGTGTAGGAGAAGTGGGCAAAAGTATGCCCCCTGTAAATGTGCAAAAATCGTCAAAAATGGGACATTCAAAAATTCGTAGCTCACTTCCTGTTCATTTTAGCATATGGGTCCAAGTGACTTTTTTGTAGGTCTTGGGCTTCCTAATACACCTAAAAAATTTTGTAGCTCTTGCTTAAACGTACAACTGGGGCTGTTTCGTTAAAGATTTCTAGGGGGCGCTATTGAGTCATTTTTGTAAAAATAGCACAATCGACGATAAAAAATTGCTCATTTTGTCAGGCCAGCTGTGTGTGCCAAGTTTCGTGTGTTTCTGTGGCAGTTTAGGCCCTCAAAATTGGCGTTGTTTTCTTGGCGAACAGCGCTTAGCCACGCCCACAGCGATTCGCGAAAACTCACAAACTTCATGTTGTGACAGCATGAAGGCCGACACCCTCATCTGAGCAAATATGAGGTAGGTCCAGTTAACATGGTTGGAGAAAAACATTGAAGAAAAATCGTGAGAAAAAAAATTGCCAGTAGGTGGCGCTATCAGTAAGATGAAATATAAGTTTGTAGATGTCTTTAGGGCTGGACTCTCATCAATTGTGTAAAATTTTGAGAAGATAGCATCATCTCGGTCAAGTTAATGCAGCTTTTGTTGTCACGAGAAATCTTCAGACTTTGCGGCACCGTAGCGGCCACGCCCTTTGGCGAAAAGTTACAATATTCGGTGTGGGGCATGATCAACATCTTAAGGCTTTTCTGACCAATTTTCAACTGGATCCCTTCAACGAGCTCAGCACAGTAGCTAAAAACGTAAAGTATGACAATTATTGTTACCACTAGGTGGCGCTACATGGATAACTGAATTTTATCATATAGATGTTTTCAGGCCGTGACTATTAAGTTGCCTGATAAGTTTGAGATTTTTTGGAGCTTGAACATGGGAGTTATTAAGCATTTGCTCTTTCTGGACAAATGAAATTTTAAAGGCAATATTTGATGCCCCGCCCCCGTCATATAGTATTTCGAAAAGGCAAGATTTTTTCCCCAGTTGTTCTCTCAGGTCTTGAGATGATAAATGCCAAGTTTGAAGTCAATTGGATGAAAAATGTTTACAAAGGGGTCAAAAGCATGACCACAGTGAATGTGCCAAAATAGGCCAAAATTGGACATTAAAAAATTCATAGCTCACTTCCTGTACATTTTAGCTACATGGTCCCAATAGACTTTTTTGTGCGTCTCGGGGTGCGACACGTGCCTGCCAATTTTCGTTGCTCTAGCTCAAACATGCCGGGCTTGGTTTTTATTTTTCTATGCTAGGGGGCGCTATAGAGTCGCGTTGTTATGACGACTTCATAATATCAAATTTTTCGCCGGGCCTGAGGAGTGTGCAAAGTTTGGTGAGTTTTCGTAAATGTTTAGGTACCCAAAATCGTGATCGTTTACGGAGAAGAAGAATAATAATAATAATAATAATAATAATAATAATAATAATAATAATAATCCGATCGAAAAACAATAGGGACCTCGCAGCGGTAGCTGCTCGGGCCCTAATAATAATAATAATAATAATAATAATAATAATTTTTACAAAAACAATAGGGACCTCGCAGCGGTCGCTGCTCGGGCCCTAATAATAATAATAATAATAATAATTTTTACAAAAACAATAGGGACCTCGCAGCGGTCGCTGCTCGGGCCCTAATAATAATAATAATAATAATAATAATAATAATAATAATAATTTTTACAAAAACAATAGGGACCTCGCAGCGGTCGCTGCTCGGGCCCTAATAATAATAATAATAATAATAATAATTTTTACAAAAACAATAGGGACCTCGCAGCGGTCGCTGCTCGGGCCCTAATAAGAAGAATTCCTACAAAAACAATAGGGCCTCGCAGCGGCACCGCCGCCGCCGCTGCTCGGGCCCTAATAAGAATTCCTTCAGGAACAATAGGGACCTCGCAGCGGTCGCTGCTCGGGCCCTAATAATAATAATAATAATAACTAGAGCTGCGAGCAGCTATAAAGGGCCCTCGCAGCCCGGGCCACGTTGGGGTACTTGCACGTTGGGGTACTTGCACGTTGGGGTACTGGCACATTGGGGTACTGGCATATTGGAAGCGAAATTTCTTTGAAAATGGCATAATAAACCTGTACATGTAGAATATTGTTTTTGCCTGTGTGTGTGTCAAGGTCAACGGGTTTTGGTGATTGTTAAGACCTGCAAAAATCAGCGTCCTTTTTTATTTTTAGGCAATGAGTTGCCCTGATTGGTATTTTTTGTAAAAGTGTATATCATCATCGCTCATTGTACTCATTGCACAATGTTGCTTTTATTGTCCATAGGTGCAATCAAAAATGAATAAAACAAAATGGAAACGTACATACGTTTGGATCGGTGTGAAGCCAGTGAACAATTTGAGTGGTGGAAACTAAAAGAATATTCATAAATGACTTAGTTATCACACTTAGAATGAGTTTACATTTTTTGTACAAAATACCGTATGTGGGATATTTTTTATTTTTTTTATATAAGCCTCAAGGGCTAGGTGGCGCTGTATTTATAACTGAATGTTGTCATAGAGACACCTTCAGGCCTTGATTATAAGCATACATGTCAAAAGTGGGATTTTTTTTGGAGCATGTACCGTGGAGTTATTAAGCATATCCTTCATTCACGATATTGCTTTTAATGTCCATAGAGGCTATCAAAAATAAATAAAAATATATATATGTTTGGATAAGTCTGATGCCAGTGAACATTTTGAGTGGTGGAAACTAAAAGAATATTCATAAATGACTTAGTTATCACACTTAGAATGAGTTTACATTTTTTGTACAAAATACCGTATGTGGGGTATTTTTTTTTATGCCTCAAGGGCTAGGTGGCGCTGCATATATAACTGAATGTTGTCATAGAGATAGCTTCAGGCCTTGACGATAAACATACATGTCAAGTTTGGGATTTTTTGGAGCATGTACCGGGGAGTTATTAAGCATATCCTTTTTCAGTGCGAAACACAAATTTTGATGCCCCGCCTTCATCATATAGTATTTCGAAAGGTCAAGATTTTTCCCCCTGTCGTTGGCTCAGGTCTTGACATGGTCCAGGTCAAGTCTTAACTCAGTCAGATGAAACGTGTAGGAGAAGTGGGCAAAAGTCTGCCCCCTGTGAATGTGCAAAAATAGTCAAAAATGGGACATTCAAAAATTCGTAGCTAACTTCCTGTTCATTTTAGCATATGGGTCCAAGAGACTTTTTTGTAGGTCTTGGGCTCCCTCATACACCTAAAAATATTCGTCGTTCTTGCTTAAACGTACAACCGGGGCTGCTTCGTTAAAAACTTCTCGGGGGCGCTATTGAGTCATTTTTGTAAAAATAGCGCAATCAACAATAAAATATTGCTCATTTTACCAGGCCAGATGTGTGTGCCAAGTTTCATGAGTTTCTGTGCATGTTTAGAGCCTCAAAACTGGCGTTGTTTTCTTGGCGAACAGCGCTAAGCCACACCCACAGCAATTCGCGAAAACTCACAAACTTCGTGTTGTGACATCATGAAGGCCGAAACCCTCATCTGAGCAAATATGAGGTAGGTCCAGTTAACGTGTTTGGAGAAAAACGTAGAAGAAAATTCGTAAGAAAAAAAATTGCCACTAGGTGGCGCTATCAGTTAGATGAAATATAAGTCAGTAGATGTCTTTAGGGCTGGACTCTCATCAAATGTGTGAAATTTTGAGAAGATAGGATCATCTCGGTCAAGTTAATGCAGCTTTTATTTTCACGAAAAATCTTCAGACTTTGCGTCACCGTAGCGGCCACGCCCTTTGGCGAAAAGTTACAATATTCGGTGTGGGGCATGATCAACATCTTAAGGCTTTTCTGACCAATTTTCAAATGGATCCCTTCAACAAGCTCAGCACAGTAGCTAAAAACGTAAAGTATGACATTTATTGTAACCACTAGGTGGCGCTATATGTATAACTGAATTTTATCATATAGATGTTTTCAGGCCGTGACTATTACGTTGCCTGAGAAGTTTGAGATTTTTTGGAGCTTGAACATGGGAGTTATTAAGCATTTGCTCTTTCTGGACAAATGAAATTTTAAAGGCAATATTTGATGCCCCGCCCCCGTCATATAGTATTTCAAAAAGGCAAGATGTTTTGCCCAGTTGTTCTCTCAGGTCTTGAGATGATAAATGCCAAGTTTGAAGTCAATTGGATGAAAAATGTTTGCAAAGGGGGAAAAAGCATGACCACAGTGAATGTGCCAAAATAGGCCAAAATTGGACATTAAAAAATTCATAGCTCACTTCCTGTACATTTTAGCTACATGGTCCCAATAGACTTTTTTGTGCGTCTCGGGGTGCTACACGTGCCTGCCAATTTTTGTTGCTCTAGCTCAAACGTGCCGGGCTTGGTTTTTATTTTTCTACGCTAGGGGGCGCTATCGAGTCGCATTGTTATGACGACTTAATAATATCAAATTTTTCGCCGGGCCTGAGGAGTGTGCAAAGTTCGGTGAGTTTTCGTGAATGTTTAGGTACCCAAAATCGCGATCGTTTGCGGAGAATAAAGAAGAATAATAATAATAATAATAATAATAATAACTAGAGCTGCGAAAAGCTATAAAGGGCCCTCGCAGCCCGGGCCACGTTGGGGTCCTTGCACGTTGGGGTACTTGCACGTTAGGGTACTGGCACGTTGGGGTACTGGCATATTGGAAGCAAAATTTCTTTGAAAATGGCACAATAAACGTTTACATGTAGAATATTTTTTTTGCCAGTGTGTGTCAAGCTCAACAGGTTTTGGTGATTATTAAGACCTGCAAAAATCAGCGTCCTTTTTTATTTTTAGGCAATGAGTTGCCCTGATTGGTATTTTTTGTAAAAGTCTATATACACATCATCGCTTGTTGTACTCATTGCACAATGTTACTTTTATTGTCCAAAGGGGCAATCAAAAATGAATAAAACAAAATGGAAACGTACATACGTTTGGATCGGTGTGAAGCCAGTGAACAATTTGAGTGGTGGAAACTAAAAGAATATTCATAAATGGCTTAGTTATCACACTTAGAATGAGTTTACATTTTTTGTACAAAATACCGTATGTGTTTTTGTTTTTTTTATATATTATGCCTCAAGGGCTAGGCGGCGCTGTATTTATAACTGAATGTTGTCATAGAGATACCTACAGGCCTTGATTATAAGCATACATGTAAAGTGTGGGATTTTTTTTGGAGCATGTACCGTGGAGTTATTATGCATATCCTTCATTCCCGATATTGCTTTTAATGTCCACAGAGGCTATCAAAAATAAATAAAAATATATATATGTTTGGATAAGTCTGATGCCAGTGAACATTTTGAGTGGTGGAAACTAAAAGAATATTCATAAATGACTTAGTTATCACACTTAGAATGAGTTTACATTTTTTGTACAAAATACCGTATGTGGGGTATTTTTTTTTTATGCCTCAAGGGCTAGGTGACGCTGCATATATAACTGAATGTTGTCATAGAGATAGCTTCAGGCCTTGACGATAAACATACATGTCAAGTTTGGGATTTTTTGGAGCATGTACCGGGGAGTTATTAAGCATATCCTTTTCAGTGCGAAACACAAATTTTGATGCCCTGCCTTCATCATATAGTATTTCGAAAAGTCAAGATTTTTCCCCCTGTCGTTGGCTCAGGTCTTGACATGGTCCAGGTCAAGTCTTAACTCAGTCAGATGAAACGTGTAGGAGAAGTGGGCAAAAGTCTGCCCCCTGTGAATGTGCAAAAATCGTCAAAAATGGGACATTCAAAAATCCGTAGCTCACTTCCTGTCCATTTTAGCATATGGGTACAAGAGACTTTTTTGTAGGTCTTGGGCTCCCTCATACACCTAAAAATATTCGGCGTTCTTGCTTAAACGTACAACCGGGGCTGCTTCGTTAAAAATTTCGAGGGGGCGCTATTGAGTCATTTTTGTAAAAATAGCACAATCAACAATAAAATATTGCTCATTTTACCAGGCCAGATGTGTGTGCCAAGTTTCAGGAGTTTCTATGCTTGTTTAGACCCTCAAAACTGGCGTTGTTTTCTTGGTGAACAGCGCTTAGCCACGCCTACAGCAATTCGCGAAAACTCACAAACTTCGTGTTGTGACATCATGAAGGCCGAAACCCTCCTCTGAGCAAATACGAGGTAGGTCCAGTTAACGTGTTTGGAGAAAAACGTAGAAGAAAATTCGTAAGAAAAAAAATTGCCACTAGGTGGCGCTATCAGTTAGATGAAATGTAAGTTAGTAGATGTCTTTAGAGCTGGACTCTCATCAAATGTGTGAAATTTTGAGAAGATAGGATCATCTCGGTCAAGTTAATGCAGCTTTTATTGTCACGAAAAATCTTCAGACTTTGCGTCACCGTAGCGGCCACGCCCTTTGGCGAAAAGTTACAATATTCGGTGTGGGGCATCATCAACATCTTAAGGCTTTTCTGACCAATTTTCAACTGGATCCCTTCAACGAGCTCAGCACAGTAGCTAAAAACATAAAGTATGACATTTATTGTAACCACTAGGTGGCGCTATATGTATAACTGAATTTTGTCATATAGATGTTTTCAGGCCGTGACTATTACGTTGCCTGAGAAGTTTGAGATTTTTTGGAGCTTGTACATGGGAGTTATTCAGCATTTGCTCTTTCTGGAAAAATGAAATTTTAAAGGCAATATTTGATGCCCCGCCCCTGTCATATAGTATTTCGAAAAGGCAAGACTTTTTGCCCAACTGTTCTCTTAGGTCTTGAGATGATAAATGCCAAGTTTGAAGTCAATGAGATGAAAAATGTTTGCATAGGGGGAAAAAGCATGACCACAGTGAATGTGCCAAAATAGGCCAAAGTTGGACATTAAAAAATTCATAGCTCACTTCCTGTACATTTTAGCTACATGGTCCCAATAGACTTTTTTGTGCGTCTCGGGGTGCTACACGTGCCTGCCAATTTTCATTGCTCTAGCTCAAACGTGCCGGGCTTGGTTTTTATTTTTCTATGCTAGGGGGCGCTATAGAGTCGCGTTGTTATAACGACTTCATAATATCAAATTTTTCGCCGGACCTGAGGAGTGTGCAAAGTTTGGTGAGTTTTCGTGAATATTTAGGTACCCAAAATCGCGATTGTTTGCGGAGAATAAAGAAGAAGAAGAAGAAGAAGAAGAAGAAGAAGAAGAAGAAGAAGAAGAAGAAGAAGAATTTTTACAAAAACAATAGGGACCTCGCAGCGGTCGCTGCTCGGGCCCTAATAACTAGAGCTGCGAGCAGCTATAAAGGGCCCTCGCAGCCCGGGCCACGTTGGGGTCCTTGCACGTTGGGGTACTTGCACGTTGGGGTACTGGCACGTTGGGGTACTGGCATATTGGAAGCAAAATTTCTTTGAAAATGGCATAATAAACGTTTACATGTAGAATATTTTTTTGCCAGTGTGTGTGTCAAGCTCAACGGGTTTTGGTGATTGTTAAGACCTGCAAAAATCAGCGTCCTTTTTTATTTTTAGGCAATGAGTTGCCCTGATTGGTATTTTTTTGTAAAAGTGTATATACACATCATCGCTCGTTGTACTCATTGCACAATGTTACTTTTATTGTCCAAAGGGGCAATCAAAAATGAATAAAACAAAATGGAAACGTACATACGTTTGGATCGGTGTGAAGCCAGTGAACAATTTGAGTGGTGGAAACTAAAAGAATATTCATAAATGACTTAGTTATCACACTTAGAATGAGTGTACATTTTTTGTACAAAATACCGTATGTGGGGTATTTTTTATTTTTTTTTATATAAGCCTCAAGGGCTAGGTGGCGCTGTATTTATAACTGAATGTTGTCATAGAGATACCTTCAGGCCTTGATTATAAGCATACATGTCAAGTGTGGGATTTTTTTTGGAGCATGTACCGTGGAGTTATTAAGCATATCCTTCATTCACGATATTGCTTTTAATGTCCATAGAGGCTATCAAAAATAAATAAAAATATATATATGTTTGGATAAGTCTGATGCCAGTGAACATTTTGAGTGGTGGAAACTAAAAGAATATTCATAAACGACTTCGTTATCACACTTAGAATGAGTTTACATTTTTTGTACAAAATACCGTATGTGGGGTATTTTTTTTTCATGCCTCAAGGGCTAGGTGGCGCTGCATATATAACTGAATGTTGTCATAGAGATAACTTCAGGCCTTGACGATAAACATACATGTCAAGTTTGGGATTTTTTGGAGCATGTACCGGGGAGTTATCAAGCATATCCTTTTTCATTGCGAAACACAAATTTTGATGCCCCGCACTCATCATATAGTATTTTGAAAAGTCAAAATTTTTCCCCCTGTCGTTGGCTCAGGTCTTGACATGGTCCAGGCCAAGTCTTAACTCAGTCGGATGAAACGTGTAGGAGAAGTGGGCAAAAGTCTGCCCCCTGTGAATGTGCAAAAATCGTCAAAAATGGGACATTCAGAAATTCGTAGCTCACTTCCTGTTCATTTTAGCATATGGGTCCAAGAGACTTTTTTGTAGGTCTTGGGCTCCCTCATACACCTAAAAATATTTGTCGTTCTTGCTTAAACGTACAACCGGGGCTGCTTCGTTAAAAATTTCGAGGGGGCGCTATTGAGTCATTTTTGTAAAAATAGCACAATCAACAATAAAATATTGCTCATTTTACCAGGCCAGATGTGTGTGCCAAGTTTCATGAGTTTCTGTGCATGTTTAGACCCTCAAAACTGGCGTTGTTTTCTTGGCGAACAGCGCTTAGCCACACCCACAGCGATTCGCGAAAACTCACAAACTTCGTGTTGTGACATCATGAAGGCCGAAACCCTCATCTGAGCAAATATGAGGTAGGTCCAGTTAACGTGTTTGGAGAAAAACGTAGAAGAAAATTCGTAAGAAAAAAAATTGCCACTAGGTGGCGCTATCAGTTAGATGAAATATAAGTCAGTAGATGTCTTTAGGGCTGGACTCTCATCAAATGTGTGAAATTTTGAGAAGATAGGATCATCTCGGTCAAGTTCATGCAGCTTTTATTGTCACGAAAAATCTTCAGACTTTGCGGCACCGTAGCGGCCACGCCCTTTGGCGAAAAGATACAATATTCGGTGTGGGGCATGATCAACATCTTAAGGCTTTTCTGACCAACTTTCAACTGGATCCCTTCAACGAGCTCAGCGCAGTAGCTAAAAACGTAAAGTATGACATTTATTATCACCACTAGGTGGCGCTATATGTATAACTGAATTTTATCATATAGATGTTTTCAGGCCGTGACTATTACGTTGCCTGAGAAGTTTGAGATTTTTTGGAGCTTGAACATGGGAGTTATTAAGCATTTGCTCTTTCTGGACAAATGAAATTTTAAAGACAATATTTGATGCCCCGCACCCATCATATAGTATTTCGAAAAGGCAAGACTTTTTGCCCAGTTGTTCTCTCAGGTCTTGAGATGATAAATGCCAAGTTTGATGTGAATTGAATGAAAAATGTTTGCAGAGGGGGAAAAAGCATGACCACAGTGAATGTGCCAAAATAGGCCAAACTTGGACATAAAAAAATTCATAGCTCATTTCCTGTACATTTTAGCTACATGGTCCCAATAGACTTTTTTGTGCGTCTCGGGGTGCTACACGTGCCTGCCAATTTTCGTTGCTCTAGCTCAAACGTGCCAGGCTTGGTTTTTATTTTTCTACGCTAGGGGGCGCTATAGAGTCGCGTTGTTATGACGACTTCATAATATAAAATTTTTCGCCGGGCCTGAGGAGTGTGCAAAGTTTGGTGAGTTTTCGTGAATGTTTAGGTACTCAAAAATGCGATCGTTTACGGAGAATAATAATAATAATAATAATAATAATAATTCGAACGAAAAACAATAGGGACCTCGCAGCGGTCGCTGCTCGGGCCCTAATAATAATTTTTACAAAAACAATAGGGACCTCGCAGCGGTCGCTGCTCGGGCCCTAATAATAATAATAATTTTTACAAAAACAATAGGGACCTCGCAGCGGTCGCTGCTCGGGCCCTAATAATAATAATAATAATAATAATAATAATTTTTACAAAAACAATAGGGACCTCGCAGCGGTCGCTGCTCGGGCCCTAATAATAATAATAATAATAATAATTTTTACAAAAACAATAGGGACCTCGCAGCGGTCGCTGCTCGGGCCCTAATAATAATAACTAGAGTTGCGAGCAGCTATATAGGGCCCTCGCAATCCGGGCCACGTTGGAGTATTTGCATGTCGGGGTACTGGCATGTTGGGGTACTGTTTCATAGGAAACCGTCTAAATTGTAAATGTTTTTGACATGCTTTGTGTTTGCAAAGTTTCATGGAAGGCCAAAAATGATGCACAATTAAAATAAAATCAAAATGGATTGGCACATGGCTATAGAATAATTTTTGGAGGTATTAGGCTGATAGGTATGCCTCCCAATATTCACACATCTAGCTGAACCATATAATCGGATATACTTAAAAATATAATAAAATATCGAGACGGCGCTATTGAGCCATTTATTACAAATTGCACAACAAATTATAAAATATTCATATTCGTGAGAGATCTGATCTGTGTGCAATTTTTTTTGCCCATGTTTAGACTCTCAAAAAAAATTTTTATTTGCAAACAATGCATCGCTACAGCAAAGGCATGTGACAAAATAAAATAATTCAATAACTTTTCATCTTAAATATCTTAAGATGAAACATGCCAAAGAATGAAGACGATGTGATAAGTTTTGCAGAAAATATGACCCCTATAAAAGGCCCCCAAAAGTGGCTACAAATACCAAAGTAAATCAAAATGTCAGACTTCCTGTTTGGTTTAGCATTTGGTTCCAAGAGACTTTTTTGAACATCGTGGGCTCTTATGTATGCCTCCAAATTATCATAGCTCTAGGTGAAACGTACAACCGTGAATGCTTCGTTAAAGAGGAGTTTGTTTTTTTTAGCACAAAATGTGATGCCCGGCCCCTGGGGGACTTCCTGTTGGGTTTAGCACATGGCACCAAGAGATTTTTTTTGTACATCGTGGGCTGTTACATATGTCTCCAAATTTTCATAGCTCTAGCTGCTTCGTACAACTGGGAATGCTTCATTAGGAAGGATTTTTTTTCCTTTGCAAACAAGTGCATGCCACGACAACAGCGTGCGACAAAATAAAAAGCTTTCAATAAATTTTCATCGTCAACATCTTAAGATGAATCACACCAAGTTTGGAGATGATCGGATAAACTCTGTAGGAGGAGTTCGTTAAAATGAGACCCCTATGAAATGGCCAAAAAAATGGCAACACGTTCCAAAGTAAATCAAAATGGCGGACTTCCTGTTGGGGTTAGCATATGTTTCAAAAAGAGTTTTTTGTACCTCGAGGCCTGTTACATATGTCTTCAAATTTTGGTAACTCTTGGTAAAACGTACAACCGGGAATGCTTCGTGAAAGAGGAGTTTTTTTAGCTCAAAATGTGATGCCCGGCCCCTGGGGGACTTCCTGTTGGGTTTAGCACATAGCACCAAGAGACTTTTTTGTACATTGTGGGCTGTTACATATGTCTACAAATTTTCGTAGCTCTAGCTGCTTCGTACAACTGGGAATTCTTCATTAAGAAGAATTTTTTTCCTTTGCAAACAAGTGCATGCCACGGCAACAGCGTGCGACGAAATAAAAAACTTTCAATAACTTTTCATTTTCAACATCTTAAGATGAATCACACCAAGTTTGAAGATGATGGGATAAACTCTGTAGGAGGAGTTTGTTAAAATAAGACCCCTATGAAATGGCCAAAAAAATGGCACCATGTTCCAAAGTAAATCAAAATGGGGGACTTTCTGTTAGGTTTAGCACATGGTTCAAAAAGAGTTTTTTGTACCTTGAGGGCTGTTATATACCTCTACAAATTTTGGTAACTCTAGGTGAAACGTACAGCCGGGTATGCTTTGTTAAAGAGGAGTTTTTTTTATCTCAAAATGTGATGCCCGGCCCCTGGGGGACTTCCTGTTGGGTTTAGCACAGGGCACCAAGAGACTTTTTTGTACATCTTGGGCTGTCACATATGTCTACAAATTTTCGTAGCTCTAGCTGCTTCGTACAAATGGGAATGCTTCTTTAAGGATATTTTTTTTCCTTTGCAAACAGTGCATGCCATGACAACAGCGTGCGGCGAAATACAAAGCTTTCAATAACTTTTCATCTTCAACATCTTAAGATGAATCACACCAAGTTTGAAGATGATCGGATAAACACTGTAGGAGGAGTTCGTTAAAATAAGACCCCAATGAAATGGCCAAAAAAATGGCAACACATTCCAAAATAAATCAAAATGGTGGACTTCCTGTTAGGTTTAGCATATGGTTCAAAAAGAGTTTTTTGTAGGTCATAGCCTGTTACATATGTGTACCAATTTTCGTAGCTCTAGGTTAAACGTACAACCGGCAATGCGTCGTTAAGTAAGAATTTTTAAACTCTAAATTTGATGCGCCGCCGCCGTCATATAGTATATCAAAAACTTTTCATTTTTCACAATGATGTTGTCCCAGGTGTTGAGATGGTACATCCCAAGTTTGAAGTCAATCGGGTTAACCGTGTAGGAGAAGCGGGCAAAAGTATGACCCCTGTAAATGTGCAAAAATGGGCCAAAATTGTACATTCAAATACTCATACCTCACTTCCTGTCTATTTTAGGGTACACAAATCAAAGAGGTTTTTGTTCATCTGGATGTGCTACAGGTGCCACACAATTTTCATAGCGATATGACAATCGTAGCGGGACAGGGATCCGTTAAACCTATGTAGGTGGCGCTACAGAGCCATTTTTCTGTTATCATGTATGGCGACTTTAAAATATCAAATTTTTCGCCAGGCCCGATCTGCATGTAAAGTTTGGTGAGTTTTCGTTCATGTTTAGTGCCTCAAAAATGTGGTTGTTTGCGGAAAAGAATAATAACAAAGAAAAAGAAGAAGAACTAGAGCTGCGAGCAGCTATAAAGGGCCCTCGCAACCCGGGCCACGTTGGGGTATTTGCACGTCGGGGTACTGGCATGTTGGGGTACTGTCAAATAGGAAACCATCTAAATTTTAAACGTTTTTTCCATGCTTTGTGTTTGTAAAGTTTCATGGAAAGGCCAAAAATGATGCACAATTAACAAAATAAAATCAAAATGGATTGGCACATGGCTATATAGAATACTTTTTGAATATATTAGGCATGCCTGCCAATATTCACACATCTAGCTGAATCATATAATCGGAAAGACTTCATAAAAATGTCTAGAGGGCGCTATTGAAGCATTTATTGCAAATTTAATAAGAAATCTCTAAAATATTCATGCTTATGACAAGCCTGATGTGTGTGTAAAGTTTCATGAGTTTTTGCACATGTTTAGACCCAAAAAAAAAAAGCAGCATTTTACTTGGCAAACAATGCATCGCCATGAAACGGCGTGCGACAAAATAAATAACTTTCGATAACTTTGTATCTTAAACATCTTAAGATGAAGCACACCAAGTTTGAAGACAGTCGGATAAATTTTGTAGGAGGAGTTCGTTAAAATATGACCCCTAAAAAAGGCCACAAAAAATGGCTACAAATCCCAGCGTAAATCAAAATGGCGGACTTCCTGTTTGGTTTAGCAGATAGTTACAAGAGACTTTTTTGTACATCGTGGGCTCTTATGTATGCCTCTAAATTATCATAGCGCTAGGTGAAACGTACAACCGGGAATGCTTCGTTAAAGAGGAGTTTTTTACCTCAAAATGTGATGACCGGCCCCTACGGGACTTCCTGTTGGGTTTAGCACATGGCACCAAGAGACTTTTTTTGTACATCGTGGGCTGTTAAATTTGTCTGCAAATTTACGTAGCTCTAGCTGCTTCGTACAACTGGGAATGCTTCATTAAGAGGGAATTTTTTCCTTTGCAAACTGTGCATGCCACGGCAACAGCGTGCGACGAAATAAAAAGCTTTCAATAACTTTTCATCTTCAACATTTTAAGATGAATCACACCAAGTTTGGAGATGATCGGATAAACTCTGTAGGAGGAGTTCGTTAAAATAAGACCCCTATGAAATGGCCCAAAAAATGGCAACACATTCCAAAGTAAATCAAAATGGCGGACTTCCTGTTCGGTTTAGCATATGGTTCAAAAAGAGTTTTTTGTACCTTGAGGGCTGTTACATATGTCTTCAAATGTTGGTAACTCTAGGTGAAATGTACAGCCGGGAATGCTTCATTAAATAAGAATTTTGAAACACAAAATTTGATGCCTCGCCTCTGGCGGACTTCCTGTTAGGTTTAGCATATGGCACCAACAGGTTTTTTTGTAGATCATAGTCTGTTACATATGTGTACCAATTTTCGTGGCTCTCAATTAAACGTACCACCGGCAATGCTTTGTTAAGTAAGAATTTTGAAACTGTAAATTTGATGCCCCGCCACCGTCATATAGTATGTCCAAAACTTTAGATTTTTTACCATGATGTTGTCCCAGGTGTTGAGATGGTACAGCCCAAGTTTGAAGTCAATCGGGTTAACCGTGTAGGAGAAGCGGGCAAAAGTATGACCCCTGTAAATGTGCAAAAATGGGCCAAAATTGGACATTCAAATACTCATACCTCACTTCCTGTCTATTTTAGGGTACACATATCAAAGAGGTTTTTGTTCATCTGGATATGCTACAGGTGCCACACAATTTTCGTAGCCATAGGACAATCGTAGCGGGACAGGGATCCGTTAAACCTATGTAGGTGGCGCTACAGAGCCATTTTTCTGTTACCATGTATGGCGACTTTAAAATATCAAATTTTTCGCCAGGCCCGATCTGCGTGTAAAGTTTGGTGAGTTTTCGTTCATGTTTAGTGCCTCAAAAATGTGGTTGTTTGCGGAAAAGAATAATAACAAAGAAAAAGAAGAAGAAGAAGAATAACTAGAGCTGCGAGCAGCTATAAAGGGCCCTCGCAACCCGGGCCACGTTGGGGTACTTGCACGTCGGGGTACTGGCACGTTGGGGTACTGTCAAATAGGACAAGCACCATCTAAAATGTTTTTGACAAGCCTTGTGTGTGCAAAGTTGAATCAAAACGCAAAATATGGTGCGCAATTCCCAAAATAAATTCAAAATGGCGGACTTCCTTTTAGGTTTAGCATACGGCTACAGAATACTTTTCGTAGGTCTTAAGCTAATAGGTATGCCTCCCAGTTTTCACAAATCTAGGTCAAGTCATCTTTAGTTGTGTATCGCTTGAATCATACAATTGGAAATGCTCCATAAAAATGCATAGAGGGCGCTATTGAGCACAACGTTGGGTTACTTGCACGTCAGGGTACTGGCACGTTGGGGTACTGTTACATGGAACAAGGACCATTTAAAATGTTAGTTTTTTCCATGCCTTGTCTGTGCAAAGTTTAATGAAAAAGGCCAAAAATGATGTATAATTCCCAAAAAAAATCAAAATAGCGGACTTCCTCTTTGGTTTGGCAAATGGCTACATAATACTTTTTTGTAGGTCTAGCATAATCATACAATCGGAAATGCTTCATAAAAATGTCTAGAGGGCGCTATTTATTGCAAATTGCACAATAAATCTCTGAAAATTCATGTTCATGACAAGTCTGATGTGTTTGCAAAGTTTCATGAGTTTTCATGTGTATAAAAAAAACAAAAAAAAACAGCACTTGACAAACAATGCATTGCTATGGCAACAGCGTGTTACAAAATAAAAAACTTTCGATTACTTTGCATCTTAAACATCTTAAGATGAAACACACCAAGTTTGAAGACAGTCGGATAAATTTTGTAGGAGGGGTTCGTTAAAATATGACCCCTGAAAAAGGCCACAAAAAATGGCAACAAATCCCATCATAAATCAAAATGGCAGACTTCCTGTTTGGTTTAGCACATGGTTCCAAGAGACTTTTTTGTACATCATGGGCTCTTATGTATGCCTGCAAATTATCATAGCGCTAGGTGAAACGTACAACCGGGAATGCTTCGTTAAAGAGGAGTTTTTTAGCTCAAAATGTGATGCCCGGCCCCTGGGGGACTTCCTGTTGGGTTTAGCACATGGCACCAAGAGACTTTTTTGTACATCCTGGGCTGTTACATATGTCTACAATTTTTCGTCGCTCTAGCTGCTTCGTACAACTGGGAATGCTTCATTAAGAAGGATTTTTTTCCTTTGCAAAAAGTGCATGCCACGACAACAGCGTGCGACGAAATAAAAAGCTTTCAATAACTTTTCATCGTCAACATCTTAAGATGAATCACACCAAGTTTGAAGATGATCGGATAAACTCTGTAGGAGGAGTTCATTAAAATAAGACCCCTATGAAATGGCCAAAAAAATGGCAACATGTTCCAAAGTAAATCAAAATGGCAGACTTCCTGTTAGGTTTAGCATATGGTTCAAAAAGAGTTTTTTGTACCTCGAGGGCTGTTACATATGTCTTCAAATTTTGGTCACTCTAGGTGAAACGTACAGCCGGAAATGCTTCATTAAGTAAGAATTTTGAAATGCAAAATTTGATGCCCTGCCTCTGGCGGACTTCCTGTTAGGTTTAGCATATGGCACCAACAGGCTTTTTTGTAGATCATAGTCTGTTACATATGTGTACCAATTTTCGTAGCTCTAGATTAAACGTATAACCGGCAATACTTCAGATGAAACATGCCAAAGAATGAAGACAATCTGATAAGTTTTGTAGAAAATATGAGGCCTATAAAAGGCCCCCAAAAAATGGCTACAAATAGCAAAGTAAATCAAAATGCCGGACTTCCTGTTTGGCTTAGCATATGGTTCTAAAAGACTTTTTTGTACATCGTGGGCTCTTATGTATGCCTCCAAATTATCATAGCGCTAGGTGAAAGGTACAACCGTGAATGCTTCATTAAAGAGGAGTTTTTTAGCTCAAAAAGTGATGCCCGGCCCTTGCGGGACTTCCTGTTGGGTTTAGCACAAAGCAGCAAGAGACTTTTTTGTACATCGTGGGCTGTTACATATGTCTACAAATTTTCGTAGCTCTAGCTGCTTCGTACAACTGAGAATTCTTCATTAAGAAGAATTTTTTTCCTTTGCAAACAAGTGCATGCCACGACAACAGCGTGCGGCGAAATAAAAAGCTTTCAATAACTTTTCATCTTCAACATCTTAAGATGAATCACACCAAGTTTGAAGATGATCGGATAAACTCTGTAAGAGGAGTTCGTTAAAATAGGACCCCTATGAAATGGCCAAAAAAATGGGAACACGTTCCAAAGTAAATCAAAATGGTGGACTTTCTGTTAGGTTTAGCATATGGTTCAAAAAGAGTTTTTTGTACCTTGAGGGCTGTTACATATGTCTTTAAATTTTGGTAACTCTAGGTGAAACGTACAGCCGGGAATGCTTCATTAAGTAAGAATTTTGAAACTCAAAATTTGATGCCCCGCCTCTGGCGGACTTACTGTTGGGTTTAGCATATGGCACCAACAGACCTTTTTGTAGATCATAGTCTGTTACATATGTGTACCAATTTTCGTAGCTCAAGGTTAAACGTACAACCGGCATTGCTTCGTTAAGTAAGAATTTTGAAACTGTAAATTTGATGCCCCGCCACCGTCATATAGTATGTCAAAAACTTGTGATTTTTTACCATGATGTTGTCCCAGGTGTTGAGATGGTACAGCCCAAGTTTGAAGTCAATCGGGCTAACCGTGTAGGAGAAGCGGGCAAAAGTATCACCCCTGTAAATGTGCAAAAATTGGCCAAAATTGGACATTTAAATACTCATATCTCACTTCCTGTCTATTTTAGGGTACACAGATCAAAGAGGTTTTTGTTCCTCTGGATATGCTACAGGTGCCACACAATTTTCATAGCCGTAGGACAATCGTAGCGGGACAGGGATCCGTTTAAGCTATGTAGGTGGCGCTACAGAGCCATTTTTCTGTTATCATGTATGGCGACTTTAAAATATCAAATTTTTCGCCAGGCCCGATCTGCGTGTAAAGTTTGGTGAGTTTTCGTTCACGTTTAGTGTCTCAAAAATCTGATTGTTTGCGGAAAAGAATAATAACAAATAAAAAGAAGAATAATAAGAATTCCTTCAGAAACAATAGGGACCTCGCAGCGGTCGCTGCTCGGGCCCTAACTAGAGCTGCGAGCAGCTATAAAGGGCCCTCGCAACCCGTGCCACGTTGGGGTATTTGCACGTCGGGGTACTGGCACGTTAGGGTACTGTTTCATAAGAAACTGTCTAAATTGTAATTGTTTTTGCCATGCTTTGTGGTTTTGTTCACATTGCTATTAAATACTTTGTCTAGGTATTTGGCTGATAGGTATGCCTCCCAATATTCACACATCTAGCTGAATCATATAAAAAACATTTTTCTTTTCAAACAATGCATCGCTACAGCGAAGGCGTGCGACAAAATAAAAAATGTCAATAACTTTTCATCTTAAATATCTTAAGATGAAAAGCGCCAAAGAATATATGACGCCTATAAAAGGCCCCAAAAATGGCATCAAATACCAAAGTTAATCAAAATGTCAGACTTCCTGTTTGGTTTAGCATATGGTTTTAGAAACTTTTTTGTAAGTCTTAGGCTGATAGGTATCCAAATTTTTTCACATCTAGCTGAATCATACATTTCCAAAAGCTTCATAAAAATTTTTGAGTTGGCGCTATTGAGCCATTTATTGAAAATTAAATAAATTTAAATAAATTAAAAATAAAATGTTCATTTTTTATGGCAAGTTTGATGTGTGTGCAAAGTTTCATGAGTTTTCGCATGTTTAGACAAAAAAAAAAAAAAAGCAGCATTTTACTTGGCAAACAATGCACCGCTATGGCAACGGCGTGCGACAAAATAAAACACTTTCGATAACTTTGCATCTTAAACATCTTAAGATGAAGCACACCAAGTTTGAAGACAGTCGGATAAATTTTGTAGGAGTTCGTTAAAGTATGACCCCTAATAAAGGCCACAAAAAATGGCTACAAATCCCAACGTAAATCAAAATGGCGGACTTCCTGTTTGGTTTAGCAGATGGTTCCAAGAGACTTTTTTGTACATCGTGGGCTCTTATGTATGCCTCTAAATTATCATAGTGCTAGGTGAAACGTACAACCGGGAATGCTTCGTTAAAGAGGAGTTTTTTAGCTCAAAATGTGATGCCCGGCCCCTACGGTACTTCCTGTTGGGTTTAGCACATGGCACCAAGAGACTTTTTTGTACATCGTGGGCTGTTATATTTGTCTCCAAATTTTCGTAGCTCTAGCTGCTTCGTACAACTGGGAATGCTTCATTAAGAAGGAATTTTTTCCTTTGCAAACTGTGCATGCCAAGGCAACAGCGTGCGACAAAATAAAAAGCTTTCAATAACTTTTCATCTTCAACATCTTAAGATGAATCACACCAAGTTTGGAGATGATCGGATAAACTCTGTAGGAGGAGTTCGTTAAAATAAGACCCCTATGAAATGGCCCAAAAAATGGCAACACGTTCCAAAGTAAATCAAAATGGCGGACTTCCTGTTCGGTTTAGCATATGGTTCAAAAAGAGTTTTTTGTACCTTGAGGGCTGTTACATATGTCTTCAAATTTTGGTAACTCTATGTGAAATGTACAGCCGGGAATGCTTCATTAAGTTAGAATTTTGAAACACAAAATTTGATGCCTCGCCTCTGGCGGACTTCCTGTTAGGTTTAGCAGATGGCACCAACAGGCTTTTTTGTAGATCATAGTCTGTTACATATGTGTACCAGTTTTCGTAGCTCTAGATTAAACGTACCACCGGCAATGCTTCGTTAAGTAAGAATTTTGAAACTGTAAATTTGATGCCCCGCCACCGTCATATAGTATGTCAAAAACTTTAGATTTTTTACCATGATGTTGTCCCAGGTGTTGAGATGGTACAGCCCAAGTTTGAAGTCAATCGGGTTAACCGTGTAGGAGAAGCGGGCAAAAGTATGACCCCTGTAAATGTGCAAAAATGGGCCAAAATTGGACATTCAAATACTCATACCTCACTTCCTGTCTATTTTAGGGTACACATATCAAAGAGGTTTTTGTTCATCTGGATGTGCTACAGGTGCCACACAATTTTCGTAGCCATAGGACAATCGTAGCGGGACAGGGATCCGTTAAACCTATGTAGGTGGCGCTACAGAGCCATTTTTCTGTTATCATGTATGGCGACTTTAAAATATCAAATTTTTCGCCAGGCCCGATCTGCGTGTAAAGTTTGGTGAGTTTTCGTTCATGTTTAGTGCCTCAAAAATGTGGTTGTTTGCGGAAAAGAATAATAACAAAGAAAAAGAAGAAGAAGAAGAAGAAGAATAACTAGAGCTGCGAGCAGCTATAAAGGGCCCTCGCAACCCGGGCCACGTTGGGGTATATGCAAGTCGAGGGACTTGCACGTTGGGGTACTGTTAAATAGACAAGGACCATGGAAAATAGAAATGCATTTGCCGTGCCTTGTGTGTAAAAAGGTGCAGTAAAAGGCCAAAAATGATGCACAATTCCCAAAATAAATTCAAAAGTGTGGACTTTCTGATGTGTGTGCAAAGTTTCATGAAAAGTCGCTCGTTTGATATTCAAAACCAGCATCTGTTTATTTGAAAACATTGCATGGCACAGAGATGGTGTGTGATCAAATAAAAAGCTTTTTGATGACTCTTAATGTGGTGTCGCTGTGCAACACATATGTATTCATGACATAGTGAAGTATTGTGACAGTTTTGTAGGGTCCAGCAAACAGTAAATGTGTGACAGTTATTCAAGAAAAAATGTAGCTTTGAAGCAGGCTAACCAATGACATCATCTAAAGGGGAAAAAAGCACATGAGCAAGCATAGGTATAAGTAGAGGAGAAAAAGAGATGAAAGAAGTGCGAGAGATGGAACAGGAGAGGAATGCAGCTGTTTATGTATAGCTGTTGTAACAGGACAGATTAAATAACACTTTAACCTGGGGTTAACAGCGCCCTAGGACAGATAAACTCTTTAGTGTAAAAGTTTTCTGGGACAGATGAATCCCTTGGGGTCAAAGAGTTTGGGTTAGCACATAGTCTGTCTTAGGATAATGTAACATCCATGGATGAATTAGTCCTAGGACGCTTTGACCTGCGGGCTAAAACTTCAGGGGGGTTAACCTGTCCTGTTATATTGTGATCATCGTCTTCGTGCATGTCCTCCGTGGCTTCTTCTGTCTGTGTGGCAGCATTTGATACATCTGTAGAACAAAAAAGAATGAAGAATCATGTTAGATCTGTGAAGTTTGGTTGTCTTAGGTGTAGTTTACAGAACAGTCGTGTGCATATTTTTAGTATGGTAGTGTCTTAATACAAATGCATATTATGTAATGCACTGTATATGGATATTACAGACGTAATATTTGACGGTGATCTTATATTCATAGTTTTTGCCCGTTAATAAATAATATAGCTAGTAAGTAATAAGACACGCAAAAATGGTATAGTTGAATCCTCTGGGTCAAAAAGCAATGTTTTAGGATTGTGTGATGAAATGATGAATAAAAGTAAGGATACGACAGGTACATAAATGGTTATGTAAGTGTAAAATTTGGCATGGTGTGTCCAGATACATGCAGGATAAGTATAAAATATTATGGTGTGTGATTGATTTTTTCTTAGTAAAAATTAGTATTGTAAAGGTCAAGTCACAATATGTCCAAAAAAATTAAAAAAAAAAAATCTATGGTATAGAAACATCATAATCAGGGGCAAAGACATAAACATAATAATAGTAATTAATAATGATAGAATTTAAATACAATCTTTTCCATGAATATGTCAGTTATTTTGAGAAGATACAGAAAAAAAAGAACTTTGAAGTGTCTATCAGTGGATGAAAGAGGGCAAGATCACAGCATAGCTACATGATATCAGTCACATTTGAAAGTAATCAAGTGTAGTATGTATTCACATTATATACATTGAGAAATTGCGGCTCAATAATCAGTCAGTGTTTTAGTTAACAGTCCAATTTTACCTTCAAGATATTCCTAACAGAAAAAAAGGAACGTGCATTAACAAAAAAATGTAAAAATGTCCATTGTCAAACATGTCATTCATTATACACAATGTGTAGGATGGGGATGCTTGCTGTGTTAGTGTTTGTGTGTCTTCCATGTCATATAGCTTACCATCACGGACAAATGCATCACATGCATCCTTTATATCCAATGCAGTCTGGAGTTCTTTCACAAGCTTGGTTTTGAAGTCTATCTGTTTTTCAAGTGCTCGATTGACTCGAGTCACATGGACTAGTTGGTTCATTTGGGAATGAAGATCAAGGCTGCGCTGGTATAAGTCGTTGCGACTGAAAGCATGATCAATGCATGCATACTGTAATGACAAAGCATTCAATGAAAATCAGTCATGTTAGATTCCATGATTCTAAATAGCAGAGGTAACGTGTTGGTGCAAAACGTTGTGGTCGTGTTGCATGTTACTCAATGGCTGTGTGTGTCAAAACGAGTTTATTTGAAAGAATATACAAATATATACACACGGACATATATATTTATACAGTATAACAGTACCGCATGTATTGGTTTTAAGGAAAGAGTTGAAAAGCAGTGTTCAGAAAAAAGCATAAGACGCACAAAGTACCATTTCACTACATGTAATAAGTTGTCAAGTAGACATGTGAATTAAGTGGTTAAGATAGTGGCTACTGTGCAAGTAAGCTTCAATTGTCTCTAAAAGGTTAGCATATGTGTTCTACATGATATCAATGGCTAGACGTGCTCGTGGAGAAACATTACAAACAGAAAAACACACTAAAGGTGCCTTTAACAAACCTGTTAATAAATGAGAACTTAATACATATATGTATGGCATACTGTATATGATTGAGAAAGTTGTCCTGTTTAGTTTATGTATTGTATACTTACGGAAAAAAGTTGGCAATCTTTGCGTATGGAGATGATTAGAGGGTCTTTATCAAAAGAGAATTTGCTTGGTGATTTGTTCATGTTCTGTAGAAAAGCAAAGGAGTAGAAATAAATACAGTATCATACTTCATAAACATACAAGAAATTTGTAGCTGTATTAACCATTGTTGGTATTTGAAGTGATAATTTAGGAATAGAAGTGTAGTGTTTGCAGAATTTATAGAGTGCTTACCTTGTATGACTTTGTAGATGGAAATGTCTTTTGTTGAAAGAGCTCTTTGTTGTCTACTATATATGCAAGGACAAGCATAAGTAGGTGTGGTTATGAAGTACTTGACCATTGAAATAAAGCAGTGGTATCAAATGTATTGACCGTGGTTTGGCTCAGGCCTGCAAAGGGGTTTAATGTGGCACAAGAGATAATCTTGTAAGGTACAAAAAATAATAATAATATAATAGGTATGCCTCTGAGTTTTCACAAATCTAGGTCAAGTCAAGTCATCTTTAGTTATTTCGCGCTTGAATCATCCAATCGGAAATGCTCCATAAAAAATGTATAGAGGGTGCGATTTATTGCAAATTGCACAAGAAATCTCTAAAAATTCATGTTAATGACAAGTCTGATGTGTGTGCAAAGTTTCACGAGTTTTCACAGATGTATAGATAAAAAAAAACAAAGCAGCACTTTACTTGGCAACCAATGCATCGCTATAGCAGCAGCGTGCGACAAAATAAAAAACTTTCGATAAATTTGCATCTTAAACATCTTAAGATGAAACACACCAAGTTTGAACACGGTCGGATGAATTTTGTAGGAGGAGTTAAAATATGACCCCTAAAAAAGGCCACAAAAAAAGGCTACAAATCCCATCATAAATCAAAATGGCGGACTTCCTGTTTGGTTTAGCACATGGTTCCAAGAGACTTTTTTGTACATCGTGGGCTCTTATGTATGCCTCTAAATTATCATAGCGCTAGGTGAAACGTGCAACCGGGAATGCTTCGTTAAAGAGGAGTTTTTTAGCTCAAAATGTGATGCCCGGCCCCTACGGGACTTCCTGTTGGGTTTAGCACATGGCACCAAGAGACTTTTTTGTACATCGTGGGCTGTTACATTTGTCTCCAAATTTTCGTAGCTCTAGCTGCTTCGTACAACTGGGAATGCTTCATTAAGAAGTAATTTTTTCCTTTGCAAACTGTGCATGCCACGGCAACAGCGTGCGACAAAATAAAAAGCTTTCAATAACTTTTCATCTTCAACATCTTAAGATGAATCACACCAAGTTTGGAGATGATCGGATAAACTCTGTAGGAGGAGTTCGTTAAAATAAGACCCCTATGAAATGGCCCAAAAAATGGCAACACGTTCCAAAGTAAATCAAAATGGCGGACTTCCTGTTCGGTTTAGCATATGGTTCAAAAAGAGTTTTTTGTACCTTGAGGGCTGTTACATATGTCTTCAAATATTGGTAACTCTAGGTGAAATGTACAGCCGGGAATGCTTCATTAAGTTAGAATTTTGAAACACAAAATTTGATGCCTCGCCTCTGGCGGACTTCCTGTTAGGTTTAGCATATGGCACCAACAGGCTTTTTTGTAGATCATAGTCTGTTACATATGTGTACCAATTTTCGTAGCTCTAGATTAAACGTACCACCGGCAATGCTTCGTTAAGTAAGAATTTTGAAACTGTAAATTTGATGCCCCGCCACCGTCATATAGTATGTCAAAAACTTTAGATTTTTTACCATGATGTTGTCCCAGGTGTTGAGATGGTACAGCCCAAGTTTGAAGTCAATCGGGTTAACCGTGTAGGAGAAGCGGGCAAAAGTATGACCCCTGTAAATGTGCAAAAATGGGCCAAAATTGGACATTCAAATACTCATACCTCACTTCCTGTCTATTTTAGGGTACACATATCAAAGAGGTTTTTGTTCATCTGGATGTGCTACAGGTGCCACACAATTTTCGTAGCCATAGGACAATCGTAGCGGGACAGGGATCCGTTAAACCTATGTAGGTGGCGCTACAGAGCCATTTTTCTGTTATCATGTATGGCGACTTTAAAATATAAAATTTTTCGCCAGACCCGATCTGCGTGTAAAGTTTGGTGAGTTTTCGTTCATGTTTAGTGCCTCAAAAATGTGGTTGTTTGCGGAAAAGAATAATAACAAAGAAAAAGAAGAAGAAGAAGAAGAAGAAGAAGAATAATAAGAATTCCTTCAGGAACAATAGGGACCTCGCAGCGGTCGCTGCTCGGGCCCTAATAATAATAATAAGAATTCCTACAAAAACAATAGGGCCTCGCAGCGGCACCGCCGCCACCGCTGCTCGGGCCCTAACTAGAGCTGTGAGCAGCTATAAAGGGCCCTCGCAACCCGGGCCACGTTGGGGTACTTGCACGTCGGGGTACTGTCAAATAGGACAACGACCATCTAAAATGTTTTTGACAAGCCTTGTGTGTGCAAAGTTTAATCAAAACACAAAATATGGTGTGCAATTCCCAAAATAAATTCAAATTGGCGGACTTCCTTTTAGGTTTAGCATACGGCTACAGAATACTTTTTGTGGGTCTTAAGCTAATAGGTATGCCTCCCAGTTTTCACAAATCTAGGTCAAGTCATCTTTAGTTGTGTATCGCTTGAATCATACAATAGGAAATGCTCCATACAAATGCATAGAGGGCGCTATTGAGCACAACGTTGGGTTACTTGCACGTCAGGGTACTGGCACGTTGGGGTACTGTTACATGGAACAAGGACCATTTAAAATGTTAGTTTTTTCCATGCCTTGTCTGTGCAAAGTTTAATGAAAAAGGCCAAAAATGATGTATAATTCCCAAAATAAAATCAAAATAGCGGACTTCCTCTTTGGTTTGGCAAATGGCTACATAATACTTTTTTGTAGGTCTAGCATAATCATACAATCGGAAATGCTTCATAAAAATGTCTAGAGGGCGCTATTTATTGCAAATTGCACAATAAATCTCTAAAAATTCATGTTCATGACAAGTCTGATGTGTTTGCAAAGTTTCATGAGTTTTCATGTGTATAAAAAAAAAAAAAAGCAGCACTTGA
Organism: Festucalex cinctus; assembly: GCF_051991245.1. NCBI lineage: Eukaryota > Metazoa > Chordata > Actinopteri > Syngnathiformes > Syngnathidae > Festucalex > Festucalex cinctus. Next base: position 22,443,188 of record NC_135428.1, read on the forward strand.
CAAACAATGCATTGCTATGGCAACAGCGTGTGACAAAATAAAAAACTTTCGATTACTTTGCATCTTAAACATCTTAAGATGAAACACACCAAGTTTGAAGACAGTCGGATAAATTTTGTAGGAGGGGTTTGTTAAAATATGACCCCTGAAATAGGCCACAAAAAATGGCAACAAATCCCATCATAAATCAAAATGGCGGACTTCCTGTTTGGTTGAACACATGGTTCCAAGAGACTTTTTTGTACATCGTGGGCTCTTATGTATGCCTGCAAATGATCATAGCGCTAGGTGAAACATACAACCGGAATGCTTCGTTAAACGGGAGTTTTTTTTATCTCAAAATGTGATGCCCGGCCCCTGGGGGACTTCCTGTTGGGTTTAGTACAGGGCACCAAGAGACTTTTTTGTACATCTTGGGCTGTTACATATGTCTACAAATTTTCGTAGCTCTAGCTGCTTCGTACAAATGGGAATGCTTCTTTAAGGATATTTTTTTTCCTTTGCAAACAGTGCATGCCATGACAACAGCGTGCGACGAAATACAAAGCTTTCAATAACTTTTCATCTTCAACATCTTAAGATGAATCACACCAAGTTTGAAGATGATCGGATAAACACTGTAGGAGGAGTTCGTTAAAATAAGACCCCAATGAAATGGCCAAAAAAATGGCAACACGTTCCAAAATAAATCAAAATGGTGGACTTCCTGTTAGGTTTAGCATATGGTTCAAAGAGAGTTTTTTGTAGGTCATAGCCTGTTACATATGTGTACCAATTTTCGTAGCTCTAGATTAAACGTACAACCGGCAATGCTTCGTGAAGTAAGAATTTTTAAACTCTAAATTTGATGTGCCGCCGCCGTCATATAGTATATCAAAAACTTTTCATTTTTCACAATGATGTTGTCCCAGGTGTTGACATGGTACATCCCAAGTTTGAAGTCAATCGGGTTAACCGTGTAGGAGAAGCGGGCAAAAGTATGACCCCTGTAAATGTGCAAAAATGGGCCAAAATTGGACATTCAAATACTCATACCTCACTTCCTGTCTATTTTAGGGTACACATATCAAAGAGGTTTTTGTTCATCTGGATGTGCTACAGGTGCCACACAATTTTCATAGCGATATGACAATCGTAGCGGGACAGGGATCCGTTAAACCTATGTAGGTGGCGCTACAGAGCCATTTTTCTGTTATCATGTATGGCGACTTTAAAATATCAAATTTTTCGCCAGGCCCGATCTGCGTGTAAAGTTTGGTGAGTTTTCGTTCATGTTTAGTGTCTCAAAAATGTGGTTGTTTGCGGAAAAGAATAATAACAAAGAAAAAGAAGAAGAACTAGAGCTGCGAGCAGCTATAAAGGGCCCTCGCAACCCGGGCCACGTTGGGGTACTTGCACGTCGGGGTACTGGCACGTTGGGGTACTGTTACATGGAACAAGGACCATCTAAAATGTTTTTGACAAGCCTTGTGTGTGCAAAGTTTAATCAAAACGCGAAATATGGTGTGCAATTCCCAAAATAAATTCAAAATGGTGGACTTCCTTTTCGGTTTAGCATACGGCTACAGAATACCTTTTGTAGGTCTTAAGCTAATAGGTATGCCTCCCATTTTTCATAAATCTTGGTCAAGTCATCTTTAGTTGTGTATCGCTTGAATCATACAATTGGAAATGCTCCATAAAAATGCATAGAGGGCGCTATTGAGCACAACGTTGGGTTACTTGCACGTCAGGGTACTGGCACGTTGGGGTACTGTTACATGGAACAAGGAACATTTAAAATGTTAGTTTTTTCCATGCCTTGTCTGTGCAAAGTTTAATGAAAAAGGCCAAAAATGATGTATAATTCCCAAAATAAAATCAAAATAGCGGACTTCCTCTTTGGTTTGGCAAATGGCTACATAATACTTTTTTGTAGGTCTAGCATAATCATACAATCGGAAATGCTTCATAAAAATGTCTAGAGGGCGCTATTTATTGCAAATTGCACAATAAATCTCTAAAAATTCATGTTCATGACAAGTCTGATGTGTTTGCAAAGTTTCATGAGTTTTCATGTGTATAAAAAAAAAAAAAAAAAAGCAGCACTTAACAACTGTTACATGGAACAAGGACCATTTAAAATGTTAGTTTTTTCCATGCCTTGTCTGTGCAAAGTTTAATGAAAAAGGCAAAAAATTATGTATAATTCCCAAAATAAAATCAAAATAGCGGACTTCCTCTTTGGTTTGGCAAATGGCTACATAATACTTTTTTGTAGGTCTAGCATAATCATACAATCGGAAATGCTTCATAAAAATGTCTAGAGGGCGCTATTTATTGCAAATTGCACAATAAATCTCTGAAAATTCATGTTCATGACAAGTCTGATGTGTTTGCAAAGTTTCATGAGTTTTCATGTGTATATAAAAAAAAAAAAGCAGCACTTGACAAACAATGCATTGCTATGTCAACAGCGTGTTACAAAATAAAAAAACTTTCGATTACTTTGCATCTTAAACATCTTAAGATGAAACACACCAAGTTTGAAGACAGTCGGATAAATTTTGTAGGAGGGGTTCGTTAAAATATGACCCCTGAAAAAGGCCACAAAAAATGGCAACAAATCCCATCATAAATCAAAATGGCAGACTTCCTGTTTGGTTTAGCACATGGGTCCAAGAGACTTTTTTGTACATCCTGGACTGTTACATATGTCTACAATTTTTCGTCGCTCTAGCTGCTTCGTACAACTGGGAATGCTTCATTAATAATTTTTTTTTTCCTTTGCAAAAAGTGCATGCCACGACAACAGCGTGTGACGAAATAAAAAGCTTTCAATAACTTTTCATTTTCAACATCTTAAGATGAATCACACCAAGTTTGAAGATGATCGGATAAACTCTGTAGGAGGAGTTTGTTAAAATATGACCCCTATGAAATGGCCAAAAAAAATGGCAACACATTCCAAAGTAAATCAAAATGGCGGACGTCCTGTTAGGTTTAGCATATGGTTCAAAAAGAGTTTTTTGTACCTCGAGGGCTGTTATATACCTCTACAAATTTTGGTAACTCTAGGTGAAACGTACAGCCGGGTATGCTTTGTTAAAGAGGAGTTTTTTTAGCTCAAAATGTGATGCCCGGCCCCTGGGGGACTTCCTGTTGGGTTTATCACAGGGCACCAAGAGACTTTTTTGTACATTTTGGGCTGTTACATATGTCTACAAATTTTCGTAGCTCTTGCTGCTTCGTACAAATGGGAATGCTTCTTTAAGTATATATTTTTTCCTTTGCAAACAGTGCATGCCATGACAACAGTGTGCGACGAAATACAAAGCTTTCAATAACTTTTCATCTTCAACATCTTAAGATGAATCACACCAAGTTTGAAGATGATCAGATAAACACTGTAGGAGGAGTTCGTTAAAATAAGACCCCAATGAAATGGCCAAAAAAATGGCAACACGTTCCAAAATAAATCAAAATGGTGGACTTCCTGTCAGGTTTAGCATATGCTTCAAAAAGAGTTTTTTGTAGGTCATAGTCTGTTACATATGTGTACCAATTTTCGTAGCTCTAGATTAAACGTACAACCGGCAATGCCTCGTGAAGTAAGAATTTTTAAACTCTAAATTTGATGCGCCGCCGCCGTCATATATTATATCAAAAACTTTTCATTTTTCACAATGATGTTGTCCCAGGTGTTGAGATGGTCCATCCCAAGTTTGAAGTCAATCGGGTTAACCGTGTAGGAGAAGCGGGCAAAAGTATGACCCCTGTAAATGTGCAAAAATTGGCAAAAATTGGACATTTAAATACTCATACCTCACTTTCTGTCTATTTTAGGGTACACACTTCAAAGAGGTTTTTGTTCATTGGGATGTGCTACAGGTGCCACACAATTTTCATAGCCGTCCGACAATCGTAGCGGGACAGGGATCCGTTTAACCTATGTAGGGGGCGCTAAGGAGCCATTTTTCTGTTATCATGTATGGCGACTTTAAAATATCAAATTTTTCGCCAGGCCTGATGTGCGTGTAAAGTTTGGTGAGTTTTCGGTCACGTTTAGTGTCTCAAAAATGTGATCGTTTGCGGAGAATAATAATAATAATAATAATAATAATAATAATAATAATAAGAATTCCTACAAAAACAATAGGGCCTCGCAGCGGCACCGCCGCCGCCGCTGCTCGGGCCCTAACTAGAGCTGCGAGCAGCTATAAAGGGCCCTCGCAACCCGGGCCACGTTGGGGTATTTGCACGTCGGGGTACTGGCATGTTGGGGTACTGTCAAATAGGAAACCATCTAAATTGTAAACGTTTTTGCCATGCTTTGTGTTTTTAAAGTTTCATGGAAAGGCCAAAAACGATGCACAATTAACAAAATAAAATCAAAATGGATTGGCACATGGCTATATAGAATACTTTTTGAATATATTCGGCATGCCTGCCAATATTCACACATCTAGCTGAATCATATAATCGGAAAGACTTCATAAAAATGTCTAGAGGGCGCTATTGAGCCATTTATTACAAATTGCACAACAAATCTCTAAATAAAATACTCATGTTCCAGACAGGTCTGGTGTGTGTGCAAAGTTTTGTGAGTTTTCACCCATATTTAGACTCTCAAAAAAGCATTTTTCTTCACAAACAATGCATGGCTACAGCAAAGGCGTGTGACAAAATAAAAAAATTCAATAACTTTTCATCTTAAATATCTTAAGATGAAACACGCCAAAGAATGAAGACGATCTGATAAGTTCTGTTGAAAATATGACCCCTATAAAAGGCCCCAAAAAATGGCTACAAATACCAAAGTAAATCAAAATGGCAGACTTCCTTTTTGATTCAGCATATGGCTCTAGAAACTTTTTGTAAGTCTTAGGCTGATAGGTATCCCAATTTTTACAAATCTAGCTGAATCATAAAACACAAAACATTTGCAAAAGCGTCATAAAAATGTCTAGAGGGCGCTATTGAACCATTTATTGCAAATTGAATAAGAAATCTCTAAAATATTCATGCTGATGACAAGCCTGATGTGTGTGTAAAGTTTCATGAGTTTTTGCACATGTTTAGACAAAAAAAAAAAGCAGCATTTTACTTGGCAAACAATGCATCGCCATGACAACGGCGTGCGACAAAATAAATAAATTTCGATAACTTTGCATCTTAAACATCTTAAGATGAAGCACACCAAGTTTAAAGACAGTCGGATAAATTTTGTAGGAGGAGTTCGTTAAAATATGACCCCTAAAAAAGGCCACAAAAAATGGCTACAAATCCCAACGTAAATCAAAATGGTGGACTTCCTGATTGGTTTAGCATATGGCTCCAAGAGACTTTTTTTGTACATCCTGAGCTCTTATGTTTGCCTGCAAATTATCATAGCTTTAGGTGAAACGTACAACCGGGAATGCTTTGTCTGTTTAATCAAAACGCAAAATATGGTGTGCAATTCCAATGCATTGCTATGGCAACAGAGTGTGACAAAATAAAAAACTTACGATTACTTTGCATCTTAAACATCTTAAGATGAAACATACCAAGTTTGAAGACAGTCGGATAAATTTTGTAGGAGGGGTTCGTTAAAATATGACCCCTGAAAAAGGCCACAAAAAATGGCAACAGATCCCATCATAAATCAAAATGGCGGACTTCCTGTTTGGTTTAGCACATGGTTCCAAGAGACTTTTTTGTACATCGTGGGCTCTTATGTATGCCTGCAAATTATCATAGCGCTAGGTGAAACGTACAACCGGGAATGCTTCGTTAAAGAGGAGTTTTTTAGCTCAAAATGTGATGCCCGGCCCCTGGGGGACTTCCTGTTGCGTTTAGCACATGGCACCAAGAGACATTTTTGTACATCCTGGGCTGTTACATATGTCTAAAATTTTTCGTCGCTCTAGCTGCTTCGTACAACTGGGAATGCTTCATTAAGAAGGATTTTTTTCCTTTGCAAAAAGTGCATGCCACGATAACAGCGTGTGACGAAATAAAAAACTTTCAATAACTTTTCATTGTCAACATCTTAAGATGAATCACACCAAGTTTGAAGATGATCGGATAAACTCTGTAGGAGGAGTTTGTTAAAATATGACCCCTATGAAATGGCCAAAAAAAATGGCAACACATTCCAAAGTAAATCAAAATGGCGGACGTCCTGTTAGGTTTAGCATATGGTTCAAAAAGAGTTTTTTGTACATCGAGGGCTGTTATATACCTCTACAAATGTTGGTAACTCTATGTCAAACGTACAGCCGGGTATGCTTTGTAAAAGAGGAGTTTTTTAGCTCAAAATGTGATGCCCGGCCCCTGGGGGACTTCCTGTTGCGTTTAGCACATGGCACCAAGAGACATTTTTGTACATCCTGGGCTGTTACATATGTCTACAATTTTTCGTCGCTCTAGCTGCTTCGTACAACTGGGAATGCTTCATTAAGAAGGATTTTTTTCCTTTGCAAAAAGTGCATGCCACGATAACAGCGTGTGACGAAATAAAAAACTTTCAATAACTTTTCATTTTCAACATCTTAAGATGAATCACACCAAGTTTGAAGATGATCGGATAAACTCTGTAGGAGGAGTTTGTTAAAATATGACCCCTATGAAATGGCCAAAAAAAATGGCAACACATTCCAAAGTAAATCAAAATGGCGGACGTCCTGTTAGGTTTAGCATATGGTTCAAAAAGAGTTTTTTGTACCTTGAGGGCTGTTATATACCTCTACAAATTTTGGTAACTCTAGGTGAAACGTACAGCCGGGTATGCTTTGTTAAAGAGGAGTTTTTTTTTAGCTCAAAATGTGATGCCCGGCCCCTGGGGGACTTCCTGTTGGGTTTAGCACAGGGCACCAAGAGACTTTTTTTTGTACATCTTGGGCTGTTACATATGTCTACAAATTTTCGTAGCTCTAGCTGCTTCGTACAAATGGGAATGCTTCTTTAAGGATATTTTTTTTCCTTTAAAAACAGTGCATGCCATGACAACAGCGTGCGACGAAATAGAAAGCTTTCAATAACTTTTCATCTTCAACATCTTAAGATGAATCACACCAAGTTTGAAGATGATCGGATAAACACTGTAGGAGGAGTTTGTTAAAATATGACCCCTATGAAATGGCCAAAAAAAATGGCAACACATTCCAAAGTAAATCAAAATGGGGGACGTCCTGTTAGGTTTAGCATATGGTTCAAAAAGAGTTTTTTGTACATCGAGGGCTGTTATATACCTCTACAAATGTTGGTAACTCTATGTGAAACGTACAGCCGGGTATGCTTTGTAAAAGAGGAGTTTTTTTTAGCTCAAAATGTGATGCCCGGCCCCTGGGGGACTTCCTGTTGGGTTTAGCACAGGGCACCAAGAGACTTTTTTGTACATCTTGGGCTGTTACATATGTCTACAAATTTTCGTAGCTCAAGCTGCTTCGTACAAATGGGAATGCTTCTTTAAGGATATTTTTTTTCCTTTAAAAACAGTGCATGCCATGACAACAGCGTGCGACGAAATACAAAGCTTTCAATAACTTTTCATCTTCAACATCTTAAGATGAATCACACCAAGTTTGAAGATGATCGGATAAACACTGTAGGAGGAGTTCGTTAAAATAAGACCCTAATGAAATGGCCAAAAAAATGGCAACACGTTCCAAAATAAATCAAAATGGTGGACTTCCTGTTAGGTTTAGCATATGGTTCAAAAAGAGTTTTTTGTAGGTCATAGCCTGTTACATATGTGTACCAATTTTCGTAGCTCTAGATTAAACGTACAACCGGCAATGCTTCGTGAAGTAAGAATTTTTAAACTCTAAATTTGATGCGCCGCCGCCGTCATATAGTATATCAAAAACTTTTCATTTTTCACAATGATGTTGTCCCAGGTGTTGAGATGGTACATCCCAAGTTTGAAGTCAATCGGGTTAACCGTGTAGGAGAAGCGGGCAAAAGTATGACCCCTGTAAATGTGCAAAAATTGGCAAAAATTGGACATTTAAATACTCATACCTCACTTTCTGTCTATTTTAGGGTACACACTTCAAAGAGGTTTTTTTTCATTGGGATGTGCTACAGGTGCCACACAATTTTCATAGCCGTCGGACAATCGTAGCGGGACAGGGATCCGTTTAACCCAATTTTCGTAGCTCTAGATTAAACGTACAAACGGCAATGCCTCGTGAAGTAAGAATTTTTATACTCTAAATTTGATGCGCCGCCGCCGTCATATAGTATATCAAAAACTTTTCATTTTTCACAATGATGTTGTCCCAGGTGTTGAGATGGTACATCCCAAGTTTGAAGTCAATCGGGTTAACCGTGTAGGAGAAGCGGGCAAAAGTATGACCCATGTAAATGTGCAAAAATTGGCAAAAATTGGACATTTAAATACTCATACCTCACTTTCTGTCTATTTTAGGGTACACACTTCAAAGAGGTTTTTGTTCATTGGGATGTGCTACAGGCGCCACACAATTTTCATAGCCGTCGGACAATCGTAGCGGGACAGGGATCCGTTTAACCTATGTAGGGGGCGCTAAGGAGCCATTTTTCTGTTATCATGTATGGCGACTTTAAAATATAAAATTTTTCGCCAGGCCTGATGTGCGTGTAAAGTTTGGTGAGTTTTCGGTCACGTTTAGTGTCTCAAAAATGTGATCGTTTGCGGAGAATAATAATAATAAGAATAATAATAATAACTAGAGCTGCGAGCAGCTATAAAGGGCCCTCGCAACCTGGGCCACGTTGGGGTACTTGCACGTCGGGGTACTGACATGTTGGGGTACTGTTTCATAGGAAACCGTCTAAATTGTAAATGTTTTTGCCATGCTTTGTGCTTGCAAAGTTTCATGGAAAGGTCAAAAATGATGCACAATTAACAAAATAAAATCAAAATGGTTTGGCACATGGCTATAGAATAATCTTTCTTGGTATTAGACTGATAGGTGTGCCTCCAAATATTCACACATCTAGCTGAATCATATAATCGGAAATACTTCATAAAAAATGTCTAAAGGGCGCTATTGAGCCATTTATTACAAATTGCACAACAAATCTCTAAAATATTCATGTTCTTGAGAGGTCTGATCTGTGTGCAAAGTTTTGAGTTTTCGCTCATGTTTAGACTTTCAAAAAAAAAAGCATTTTTCTTTGCAAACAATGCATCGCTAGAGCAAAGGCGTGACAAACAATTTCAAGAACTTTTCATCTTAAATATCTTCAGATGAAACACGCCAAAGAATGAAGACAATCTGATAAGTTTTGTAGAAAATATGAGGCCTATAAAAGGCCCCAAAAAATGGCTACAAATAGCAAAGTAAATCAAAATGGCAGACTTCCTGTTTGGTTTAGCATATGGCTTTAGAAACTTTTTTGTCAGTCTTAGGCTGATAGGTATCCCAATTTTTACAAATCTAGCTGAATCATACATTTCCAAAAGCTTCATAAAAATGTCTATAGGGCGCTATTGAGCCATTTATTGCAAATTGCACAAGAAATCTCTAAAATATTCATGTTTATGACAAGTCTGATGTGTGTGTAAAGTTTCATGAGTTTTCGCTCGTTTAGACAAAAAAAAAAAAAGCAGCATTTTACTTGGCAAATAATGCATCGCTATGGCAACGGCTTGCGACAAAATAAAAAAAACTTTCGATAACTTTGCATCTTAAACATCTTAAGATGAAACACACCAAGTTGGAAGACAGTCGGATAAATTTCGTAGGAGTTCGTTAAAATGTGACCCCTAAAAAAGGCCACAAAAAATGGCTGCAAATCCCAACGTAAATCAAAATGCCGGACTTCCTGTTTGGCTTAGCATATGGTTCTAAGAGACTTTTTTGTACATCGTGGGCTCTTATGTATGCCTCCAAATTATCATAGCGCTAGGTGAAAGGTACAACCGGGAATGCTTCGTTAAAGAGGAGTTTTTTAGCTCAAAAAGTGATGCCCGGCCCTTGCGGGACTTCCTGTTGGGTTTAGCACAAAGCAGCAAGAGCCTTTTTTGTACATCGTGGGCTGTTACATATGTCTACAAATTTTCGTAGCTCTAGCTGCTTCGTACAACTGAGAATTCTTCATTAAGAAGAATTTTTTTCCTTTGCAAACAAGTGCATGCCACGACAACAGCGTGCAGCGAAATAAAAAGCTTTCAATAACTTTTCATCTTCAACATCTTAAGATGAATCACACCAAGTTTGAAGATGATCGGATAAACTCTGTAAGAGGAGTTCGTTAAAATAAGACCCCTATGAAATGGCCAAAAAAATGGGAACACGTTCCAAAGTAAATCAAAATGGTGGACTTTCTGTTAGGTTTAGCATATGGTTCAAAAAGAGTTTTTTGTACCTTGAGGGCTGTTACATATGTCTTTAAATTTTGGTAACTCTAGGTGAAACGTACAGCCGGGAATGCTTCATTAAGTAAGAATTTTGAAACTCAAAATTTGATGCCCCGCCTCTGGCGGACTTCCTGTTGGGTTTAGCATATGGCACCAACAGACTTTTTTGTAGGTCATAGTCTGTTACATATGTGTACCAATTTTCGTAGCTCTAGGTTAAACATACAACCGGCAATACTACGTTTAGTAAGAGTTTTGAAACTCTAAATTTGATGCCCCACCGCCGTCATATAGTATGTCGAAAACTTTAGATTTTTTACCATGGTGTTGTCCCAGGTCTTGAGATGGTACATCCCAAGTTTGAAGTCAATTGGATTAACCGTGTAGGAGAAGCAGGCAAAAGTATGACCCCTGTAAATGTGCAAAAATTGGCCAAAATTGGACATTTAAATACTCATATCTCACTTCCTGTCTATTTTAGGGTACACACATCAAAGAGGTTTTTGTTCATCTGGATGTGCTACAGGTGCCACACAATTTTCATAGCCGTCGGACAATCGTAGCGGGCCAGGGATCTGTTTAACCAATGTAGGTGGCGCTATGGAGCCATTTTTCTGTTATCACCTATGGCGACTTTAAAATATCAAATTTTTCGCCAGGCCTGACGTGTGTGTAAAGTTTGGTGAGTTTTCGTTCACGTTTAGTGTCTCAAAAATGTGATTGTTTGCGGAAAAGAATAATAACAAAAAATAAAAAGAACTAGAGCTGCGAGCAGCTATAAAGGGCCCTCGCAACCCGGGCCACGTTGGGGTATATGCAAGTCGGGGGACTTGCACGTTGGGGTACTGTTAAATAGACAAGGACCATGGAAAATAGAAATGCATTTGCCGTGCCTTGTGTGTAAAAAGGTGCAGTAAAAGGCCAAAAATGATGCACAATTCCCAAAATAAATTCAAAAGTGTGGACTTTCTGATGTGTGTGCAAAGTTTCATGAAAAGTCGCTCGTTTGATATTCAAAACCAGCATCTGTTTATTTGAAAACATTGCATGGCACAGAGATGGTGTGTGATCAAATAAAAAGCTTTTTGATGACTCTTAATGTGGTGTCGCTGTGCAACACATATGTATTCATGACATAGTGAAGTATTGTGACAGTTTTGTAGGGTCCAGCAAACAGTAAATGTGTGACAGTTATTCAAGAAAAAATGTAGCTTTGAAGCAGGCTAACCAATGACATCATCTAAAGGGGAAAAAAGCACATGAGCAAGCATAGGTATAAGTAGAGGAGAAAAAGAGATGAAAGAAGTGCGAGAGATGGAACAGGAGAGGAATGCAGCTGTTTATGTATAGCTGTTGTAACAGGACAGATTAAATAACACTTTAACCTGGGGTTAACAGCGCCCTAGGACAGATCAACTCTTTAGTGTAAAAGTTTTCTGGGACAGATGAATCCCTTGGGGTCAAAGAGTTTGGGTTAGCACATAGTCTGTCTTAGGATAATGTACCTCCATGGATGAATTAGTCCTAGGACGCTTTGACCTGCGGGCTAAAAGTTCAGGGGGGTTAACCTGTCCTGTTATATTGTGATCATCGTCTTCGTGCATGTCCTCAGTGGCTTCTTCTGTCTGTGTGGCAGCATTTGATACATCTGTAGAACAAAAAAGAATGAAGAATCATGTTAGATCTGTGAAGTTTGGTTGTCTTAGGTGTAGTTTACAGAACAGTCGTGTGCATATTTTTAGCATGGTAGTGTCTTAATACAAATGCATATTATGTAATGCACTGTATATGGATATTACAGACGTAATATTTGACGGTGATCTTATATTCATAGTTTTTGCCCGTTAATAAATAATATAGCTAGTAAGTAATAAGACACGCAAAAATGGTATAGTTGAATCCTCTGGGTCAAAAAGCAATGTTTTAGGATTGTGTGATGAAATGATGAATAAAAGTAAGGATACGACAGGTACATAAATGGTTATGTAAGTGTAAAATTTGGCATGGTGTGTCCAGATACATGCAGGATAAGTATAAAATATTATGGTGTGTGATTGATTTTTTCTTAGTAAAAATTAGTATTGTAAAGGTCATGTCACAGTATGTCCAAAAATTTTTTTAAAAAAAATCTATGGTATAGAAACATCATAATCAGGGGCAAAGACATAAACATAATAATAGTAATTAATAATGATAGAATTTAAATACAATCTTTTCCATGAATATGTCAGTTATTTTGAGAAGATACAGAAAAAAAAGAACTTTGAAGTGTCTATCAGTGGATGAAAGAGGGCAAGATCACAGCATAGCTACATGATATCAGTCACATTTGAAAGTAATCAAGTGTAGTATGTATTCACATGATATACATTGAGAAATTGAGGCTCAATAATCAGTCAGTGTTTTAGTTAACAGTCCAATGTTACCTTCAAGATATTCCTAACAGAAAAAAAGGAACGTGCATTAACAAAAAAATGTAAAAATGTCCATTGTCAAACATGTCATTCATTATACACAATGTGTAGGATGGGGATGCTTGCTGTGTTAGTGTTTGTGTGTCTTCCATGTCATATAGCTTACCATCACGGACAAATGCATCACATGCATCCTTTATATCCAATGCAGTCTGGAGTTCTTTCACAAGCTTGGTTTTGAAGTCTATCTGTTTTTCAAGTGCTCGATTGACTCGAGTCACATGGACTAGTTGGTTCATTTGGGAATGAAGATCAAGGCTGCGCTGGTATAAGTCGTTGCGACTGAAAGCATGATCAATGCATGCATACTGTAATGACAAAGCATTCAATGAAAATCAGTCATGTTAGATTCCATGATTCTAAATAGCAGAGGTAACGTGTTGGTGCAAAACGTTGTGGTCGTGTTGCATGTTACTCAATGGCTGTGTGTGTCAAAACGAGTTTATTTGAAAGAATATACAAATATATACACACGGACATATATATTTATACAGTATAACAGTACCGCATGTATTGGTTTTAAGGAAAGAGTTGAAAAGCAGTGTTCAGAAAAAAGCATAAGACGCACAAAGTACCATTTCACTACATGTAATAAGTTGTCAAGTAGACATGTGAATTAAGTGGTTAAGATAGTGGCTACTGTGCAAGTAAGCTTCAATTGTCTCTAAAAGGTTAGCATATGTGTTCTACATGATATCAATGGCTAGACGTGCTCGTGGAGAAACATTACAAACAGAAAAACACACTAAAGGTGCCTTTAACAAACCTGTTAATAAATGAGAACTTAATACATATATGTATGGCATACTGTATATGATTGAGAAAGTTGTCCTGTTTAGTTTATGTATTGTATACTTACGGAAAAAAGTTGGCAATCTTTGCGTATGGAGATGATTAGAGGGTCTTTATCAAAAGAGAATTTGCTTGGTGATTTGTTCATGTTCTGTAGAAAAGCAAAGGAGTAGAAATAAATACAGTATCATACTTCATAAACATACAAGAAATTTGTAGCTGTATTAACCATTGTTGGTATTTGAAGTGATAATTTAGGAATAGAAGTGTAGTGATTGCAGAATTTATAGAGTGCTTACCTTGTATGACTTTGTAGATGGAAATGTCTTTTGTTGAAAGAGCTCTTTGTTGTCTACTATATATGCAAGGACAAGCATAAGTAGGTGTGGTTATGAAGTACTTGACCATTGAAATAAAGCAGTGGTATCAAATGTATGGACCGTGGTTTGGCTCAGGCCTGCAAAGGGGTTTAATGTGGCACAAGAGATAATCTTGTAAGGTACAAAAAATAATAATAATATAATAGGTATGCCTCTGAGTTTTCACAAATCTAGGTCAAGTCAAGTCATCTTTAGTTATTTCGCGCTTGAATCATCCAATCGGAAATGCTCCATAAAAAATGTATAGAGGGTGCGATTTATTGCAAATTGCACAATAAATCTCTAAAAATTCATGTTAATGACAAGTCTGATGTGTGTGCAAAGTTTCACGAGTTTTCACACATGTATAGATAAAAAAAAAACAAAGCAGCACTTTACTTGGCAACCAATGCATCGCTATAGCAGCAGCGTGCGACAAAATAAAAAACTTTCGATAAATTTGCATCTTAAACATCTTAAGATGAAATACACCAAGTTTGAACACGGTCGGATGAATTTTGTAGGAGGAGTTAAAATATGACCCCTAAAAAAGGCCACAAAAAAAGGCTACAAATCCCATCATAAATCAAAATGGCGGACTTCCTGTTTGGTTTAGCACATGGTTCCAAGAGACTTTTTTGTACATCGTGGGCTCTTATGTATGCCTCTAAATTATCATAGCGCTAGGTGAAACGTACAACCGGGAATGCTTCGTTAAAGAGGAGTTTTTTAGCTCAAAATGTGATGCCCGGCCCCTACGGGACTTCCTGTTGGGTTTAGCACATGGCACCAAGAGACTTTTTTGTACATCGTGGGCTGTTACATTTGTCTCCAAATTTTCGTAGCTCTAGCTGCTTCGTACAACTGGGAATGCTTCATTAAGAAGGAATTTTTTCCTTTGCAAACTGTGCATGCCACGGCAACAGCGTGCGACAAAATAAAAAGCTTTCAATAACTTTTCATCTTCAACATCTTAAGATGAATCACACCAAGTTTGGAGATGATCGGATAAACTCTGTAGGAGGAGTTCGTTAAAATAAGACCCCTATGAAATGGCCCAAAAAATGGCAACACGTTCCAAAGTAAATCAAAATGGCGGACTTCCTGTTCGGTTTAGCATATGGTTCAAAAAGAGTTTTTTGTACCTTGAGGGCTGTTACATATGTCTTCAAATATTGGTAACTCTAGGTGAAATGTACAGCCGGGAATGCTTCATTAAGTTAGAATTTTTAAACACAAAATTTGATGCCTCGCCTCTGGCGGACTTCCTGTTAGGTTTAGCATATGGCACCAACAGGCTTTTTTGTAGATCATAGTCTGTTACATATGTGTACCAATTTTCGTAGCTCTAGATTAAATGTACCACCGGCAATGCTTCGTTAAGTAAGAATTTTGAAACTGTAAATTTGATGCCCCGCCACCGTCATATAGTATGTCAAAAACTTTAGATTTTTTACCATGATGTTGTCCCAGGTGTTGAGATGGTACAGCCCAAGTTTGAAGTCAATCGGGTTAACCGTGTAGGAGAAGCGGGCAACAGTATGACCCCTGTAAATGTGCAAAAATGGGCCAAAATTGGACATTCAAATACTCATACCTCACTTCCTGTCTATTTTAGGGTACACATATCAAAGAGGTTTTTGTTCATCTGGATGTGCTACAGGTGCCACACAATTTTCGTAGCCATAGGACAATCGTAGCGGGACAGGGATCCGTTAAACCTATGTAGGTGGCGCTACAGAGCCATTTTTCTGTTATCATGTATGGCGACTTTAAAATATCAAATTTTTCGCCAGACCCGATCTGCGTGTAAAGTTTGGTGAGTTTTCGTTCATGTTTACTGCCTCAAAAATGTGGTTGTTTGCGGAAAAGAATAATAACAAAGAAAAAGAAGAAGAAGAAGAAGAATAATAACTAGAGCTGCGAGCAGCTATAAAGGGCCCTCGCAACCTGGGCCACGTTGGGGTACTTGCACGTCGGGGTACTGGCACGTTGGGGTACTGTCAAATCGGACAAGGACCATCTAAAATGTTTTTGACAAGCTTTGTGAGTGCAAAAGGCCAAAGATGGTGTGCAATTCCCAAAATAAATTCAAAATGGTGGACTTCCTTTTAGGTTTAGCATACGGCTACAGAATACTTTTTGTAGGTCTTAAGCTAATAGGTATGCCTCCCAGTTTTCACAAATCTAGGTCAAGTCATCTTTAGTTGTGTATCGCTTGAATCATACAATTGGAAATGCTCCATAAAAATGCATAGAGGGCGCTATTGAGCACAACGTTGGGTTACTTGCACGTCAGGGTACTGGCACGTTGGGGTACTGTTACATGGAACAAGGACCATTTAAAATGTTAGTTTTTTCCATGCCTTGTCTGTGCAAAGTTTAATGAAAGAGGCCAAAAATGATGTATAATTCCCAAAATAAAATCAAAATAGCGGACTTCCTCTTTGGTTTGGCAAATGGCTACATCATACTTTTTTGTAGGTCTTAGGCTGATAGGGGTCTGTCCTAATTTTCACAAATCTAGCAGAATCATACAATCGGAAATACTTCATAAAAATGTCTAGAGGGCGCTATTTATTGCAAATTGCACAATAAATCTCTAAAAATTCATGTTCATGACAAGTCTGATGTGTTAGCAAAGTTTCATGAGTTTTCACACATGTATAGATAAAAAAACAAAGCAGCACTTTACTTGGCAAACAATGCATCGCTATAGCAGCAGCGTGCGACAAAATAAAAAACTTTCGATAACTTTGCATCTTAAACATCTTAAGATGAAACACACCAAGTTTGAAGACGGTCGGATGAACTTTGTACGAGGAGTTCGTTAAAATATGACCCCTGAAAAAGGCCACAAAAAATGGCAACAAATCCCATCGTAAATCAAAATGGCAGACTTCCTGTTTGGTTTAGCACATGGTTCCAAGAGACTTTTTTGTACATCGTGGGCTCTTATGTATGACTGCAAATTATCATTGCGCTAGGTGAAACGTACAACCGGGAATGCTTCGTTAAAGAGGAGTTTTCTAGCTCAAAATGTGATGCCCGGCCCCTGGGGGACTTCCTGTTGGGTTTAGCACATGGCACCAAGAGACTTTTTTGTACATTGTGGGCTGTTACAAATGTCTACAAATTTTTGTAGCTCTAGCTACTTCATACAACTGGGAATGCTTCATTAAGAAGGATTTTTTTCCTTTGCAAAAAGTGCATACCACGACAACATCGTGCGAAGAAATAAAGAGCTTTCAATAACTTTTCATCCTCAACATCTTAAGATGAGTCACACCAAGTTTGAAGATGATCGGATAAACTCTGTAGGAGGAGTTCGTTAAAATATGACCCCTATGAAATGGCCCAAAAAATGGCAACACATTCCAAAGTAAATCAAAATGGCGGACGTCCTGTTAGGTTTAGCATATGGTTCAAAAAGAGTTTTTTGTACCTCGAGGGCTGTTATATACCTCTACAAATTTTGGTAACTCTAGGTGAAACGTACAGCCGGGTATGCTTTGTTAAAGAGGAGTTTTTTAGCTCAAAATGTGATGCCCGGCCCCTGGGGGACTTCCTCTTGGGTTTAGCACAGGGCACCAAGAGACTTTTTTGTACATCTTGGGCTGTTACATATGTCTACAAATTTTCGTAGCTCTCGCTGCTTCGTACAAATGGGAATGCTTCTTTAAGGATATTTTTTTTCCTTTGCAAACAGTGCATGCCATGACAACAGCGTGCGACGAAATACAAAGCTTTCAATAACTTTTCATCTTCAACATCTTAAGATGAATCACACCAAGTTTGAAGATGATCGGATAAACACTGTAGGAGGAGTTCGTTAAAATAAGACCCCAATGAAATGGCCAAAAAAATGGCAACACGTTCCAAAATAAATCAAAATGGCGGACTTCCTGTGAGGTTTAGCATATGGTTCAAAAAGAGTTTTTTGTAGGTCATAGCCTGTTACATATGTGTACCAATTTTCGTAGCTCTAGATTAAACGTACAACCGGCAATGCTTCGTGAAGTAAGAATTTTTAAACTCTAAATTTGATGCGTCGCCGCCGTCATATAGTATACCAAAAACTTTAGATTTTTTACAATGATGTTGCCCCAGGTGTTGAGATGGTCCATCCCAAGTTTGGTTTGGCAAATGGCTACATAATACTTTTTTGTAGGTCTAGCATAATCATACAATCGGAAATGCTTCATAAAAATGTCTAGAGGGCGCTATTTATTGCAAATTGCACAATAAATCTCTGAAAATTCATGTTCATGACAAGTCTGATGTGTTTGCAAAGTTTCATGAGTTTTCATGTGTATAAAAAAAAAAAAAAGCAGCACTTGACAACTGTTACATGGAACAAGGACCATTTAAAATGTTAGTTTTTTCCATGCCTTGTCTGTGCAAAGTTGAATGAAAAAGGCCAAAAATGATGTATAATTCCCAAAATAAAATCAAAATAGCGGACTTCCTCTTTGGTTTGGCAAATGGCTACATAATACTTTTTTGTAGGTCTAGCATAATCATACAATCGGAAATGCTTCATAAAAAGGTCTAGAGGGCGCTATTTATTGCAAATTGCACAATAAATCTCTGAAAATTCATGTTCATGACAAGTCTGATGTGTTTGCAAAGTTCCATGAGTTTTCATGTGTATAAAAAAAAAAAAGCAGCACTTGACAAACAATGTATTGCTATGGCAACAGCGTGTTACAAAATAAAAAACTTTCGATTACTTTGCATCTTAAACATCTTAAGATGAAACACACCAAGTTTGAAGACAGTCGGATAAATTTTGTAGGAGGGGTTCGTTAAAATATGACCCCTGAAAGTTTTTCCTTGTTCGGTTGGAGGGTTAGATCAGGGGATGTCGCAACTTGTTTGTGGTTAAGTGCTACAGAAGTAAATGTGTCTTAACAACCTCATGATTGAATGTGTTTTCAATTCTCTAGGATGTGATTGGATTGTATCAATTAAATGTTCTTATAACTGATTCAGTGAGTAGTAAAAATAGTGTGTCAAGTATAATGACATGAAATATAAGGAATACAAAAAACAAAACAAGAACCCTCTAAATTACACATTTTGTTCCAGGCTTTATGTGCGTGCATAGTTTGAGTATACACCTAGGTTTAGGCCAGGAGTGTTCAAACCTTTTGCAAAGAGGGCCGGGTATGGTAAGGTGAAAATGTGTGGGGCCTAATCAACCATTTAGTTTAGCCTGACATATTTTTTTTACATGCATATGTAAATATATATATGTGGACAAATGTGTACATATGTCTACAAATTTTTGTAGCTCGAGCTGCTTCGTCCAACTGGGAACGCTGCATTAAGAAGGATTTTTTTTTCCTTTGCCAACAGTGCATGCCACGACAACAGCGTGCGACGAAATAAAAAGCTTTCAATAACTTTTCATCGTCAACATCTTAAGATGAATCACACCAAGTTTGAAGATGATCGGATAAACTCTGTAGGAGGAGTTCGTTAAAATAAGACCCCTATGAAATGGCCAAAAAAATGGCAACATGTTCCAAAGTAAATCAAAATGGCAGACTTCCTGTTAGGTTTAGCATATGGTTCAAAAAGAGTTTTTTGTACCTCGAGGGCTGTTACATATGTCTTCAAATTTTGGTCACTCTAGGTGAAACGTACAGCCGGAAATGCTTCATTAAGTAAAAATTTTGAAATGCAAAATTTGATGCCCTGCCTCTGGCGGACTTCCTGTTAGGTTTAGCATATGGCACCAACAGGCTTTTTTGTAGATCATAGTCTGTTACATATGTGTACCAATTTTCGTAGCTCTAGATTAAACGTATAACCGGCAATACTTCAGATGAAACATGCCAAAGAATGAAGACAATCTGATAAGTTTTGTAGAAAATATGAGGCCTATAAAAGGCCCCCAAAAAATGGCTACAAATAGCAAAGTAAATCAAAATGCCGGACTTCCTGTTTGGCTTAGCATATGGTTCTAAAAGACTTTTTTGTACATCGTGGGCTCTTATGTATGCCTCCAAATTATCATTGCGCTAGGTGAAAGGTACAACCGGGAATGCTTCGTTAAAGAGGAGTTTTTTAGCTCAAAAAGTGATGCCCGGCCCTTGCGGGACTTCCTGTTGGGTTTAGCACAAAGCAGCAAGAGACTTTTTTGTACATCGTGGGCTGTTACATATGTCTCCAAATTTTCGTAGCTCTAGCTGCTTCGTACAACTGAGAATTCTTCATTAAGAAGAATTTTTTTCCTTTGCAAACAAGTGCATGCCACGACAACAGCGTGCAGCGAAATAAAAAGCTTTCAATAACTTTTCATCTTCAACATCTTAAGATGAATCACACCAAGTTTGAAGATGATCGGATAAACTCTGTAAGAGGAGTTCGTTAAAATAGGACCCCTATGAAATGGCCAAAAAAATGGGAACACGTTCCAAAGTAAATCAAAATGGTGGACTTTCTGTTAGGTTTAGCATATGGTTCAAAAAGAGTTTTTTGTACCTTGAGGGCTGTTACATATGTCTTTAAATTTTGGTAACTCTAGGTGAAACGTACAGCCGGGAATGCTTCATTAAGTAAGAATTTTGAAACTCAAAATTTGATGCCCCGCCTCTGGCGGACTTCCTGTTGGGTTTAGCATATGGCACCAACAGACTTTTTTGTAGGTCATAGTCTGTTACATATGTGTACCAATTTTCGTAGCTCTAGGTTAAACATACAACCGGCAATGCTTCGTGAAGTAAGAATTTTTAAACTCTAAATTTGATGCGTCGCCGCCATCATATAGTATATCAAAAACTTTAGATTTTTTACAATGATGTTGTCCCAGGTGTTGAGATGGTCCATCCCAAGTTTGAAGTCAATCGGGTTAACCGTGTAGGAGAAGCGGGCAAAAGTATGACCCCTGTAAATGTGCAAAACTGGGCCAAAATTGGACATTCAGATGATCATACCTCACTTTCTGTCTATTTTAGGGTACACACATCAAAGAGGTTTTTGTTCATCTGGATGTGCTACGGGTGCCACACAATTTTCGTCGCCATAGGACAATCGTAGCGGGACAGGGATCCGTTTAACCTATGTAGGTGGCGCTATGGAGCCATTTTTCTGTTATCATGTATGGCGACTTTAAAATATCAAATTTTTCGCCAGGCCTGATGTGCGTGTAAAGTTTGGTGAGTTTTCGTTCACGTTTAGCGTCTCAAAAATGCGATTGTTTGCGGAGAATAATAATAATAATAATAATAATAATAATAATAATAAGAAGAATTCCTACAAAAACAATAGGGCCTCGCAGCGGCACCGCCGCCGCCGCTGCTCGGGCCCTAATAATAATAAGAATTCCTTGAAAAACAATAGGGACCTCGCAGCGGTCGCTGCTCGGGCCCTAATAAGAATTCCTTCAGGAACAATAGGGACCTCGCAGCGGTCGCTGCTCGGGCCCTAATAAAAAGAAGAATAATAAGAATTCCTTCAGGAACAATAGGGACCTCGCAGCGGTCGCTGCTCGGGCCCTAATAATAATAATAATAAATAAGAAGAAGAAGAATTCCTACAAAAACAATAGGGCCTCGCAGCGGCACCGCCGCCGCCGCTGCTCGGGCCCTAATAATAAGAAGAATTCCTACAAAAACAATAGGGCCTCGCAGCGGCACCGCCGCCGCCGCTGCTCGGGCCCTAATAATAATAAGAATTCCTACAAAAACAATAGGGCCTCGCAGCGGCACCGCCGCCGGTGCCGCCGCTGCTCGGGCCCTAATAATAATAATAATAATAATAATAATTTTTACAAAAACAATAGGGACCTCGCAGCGGTCACTGCTCGGGCCCTAATAATAATAATAATAATAATAATAAAAATAATAATAATTTTTACAAAAACAATAGGGACCTCGCAGCGGTCGCTGCTCGGGCCCTAATAATAACAATAATCCATCCATCCATCCATTTTCTTGACCGCTTATTCCTCACAAGGGTCGCGGGGGCTGCTGGCGCCTATCTCAGCTGGCTCTGGGCAGTAGGCGGGGGACACCCTGGACTGGTTGCCAGCCAATCGCAGGGCAATAACAATAATAACTAGAGCTGCGAGCAGCTATAAAGGGCCCTCGCAACCCGGGCCACGTTGGGGTATTTGCACGTCGGGGTACTGGCATGTTGGGGTACTGTCAAATAGGAAACCATCTAAATTGTAAACGTTTTTGCCATGCTTTGTGTTTTTAAAGTTTCATGGAAAGGCCAAAAACGATGCACAATTAACAAAATAAAATCAAAATGGATTGGCACATGGCTATATAGAATACTTTTTGAATATATTCGGCATGCCTGCCAATATTCACACATCTAGCTGAATCATATAATCGGAAATACTTCATAAAAATGTCTAGAGGGCGCGATTGAGCCATTTATTACAAATTGCACAACAAATCTCTAAATAAAATATTCATGTTCCAGACAGGTCTGGTGTGTGTGCAAAGTTTTGTTGAGTTTTCACCCATATTTAGACTCTCAAAAAAGCATTTTTCTTCACAAACAATGCATGGCTACAGCAAAGGAGTGTGACAAAATAAAAAAATTCAATAACTTTTCATCTTAAATATCTTAAGATGAAACACGCCAAAGAATGAAGACGATCTGATAAGTTCTGTTGAAAATATGACCCCTATAAAAGGCCCCAAAAAATGGCTACAAATACCAAAGTAAATCAAAATGGCAGACTTCCTTTTTGATTCAGCATATGGCTTTAGAAACCTTTTTGTAAGTCTTAGGCTGATAGGTATCCCAATTTTTACAAATCTAGCTGAATCATAAAACACAAAACATTTGCAAAAGCTTCATAAAAATGTCTAGAGGGCGCTATTGAACCATTTATTGCAAATTGAATAAGAAATCTCTAAAATATTCATGCTGATGACAAGCCTGATGTGTGTGTAAAGTTTCATGAGTTTTTGCACATGTTTAGACCAAAACAAAAAAGCAGCATTTTACTTGGCAAACAATGCATCGCCATGACAACGGCGTGCGACAAAATAAATAACTTTCGATAACTTTGCATCTTAAACATCTTAAGATGAAGCACACCAAGTTTAAAGACAGTCGGATAAATTTTGTAGGAGGAGTTCGTTAAAATATGACCCCTAAAAAAGGCCACAAAAAATGGCTACAAATCCCAACGTAAATCAAAATGGTGGACTTCCTGATTGGTTTAGCATATGGCTCCAAGAGACTTTTTTTGTACATCCTGAGCTCTTATGTTTGCCTGCAAATTATCATAGCTTTAGGTGAAACGTACAACCGGGAATGCTTTGTCTGTTTAATCAAAACGCAAAATATGGTGTGCAATTCGATGCATTGCTATGTCAACAGCGTGTGATAAAATAAAAAACTTTCGATTACTTTGCATCTTAAACATCTTAAGATGAAACATACCAAGTTTGAAGACAGTCGGATAAGTTTTGTAGGA
Organism: Festucalex cinctus; assembly: GCF_051991245.1. Taxonomy (NCBI): domain Eukaryota; kingdom Metazoa; phylum Chordata; class Actinopteri; order Syngnathiformes; family Syngnathidae; genus Festucalex; species Festucalex cinctus. The sequence continues at coordinate 22,466,576 of NC_135428.1, forward strand.
GGGGTTCGTTAAAATATGACCCCTGAAAAAGGCCACAAAAAATGGCAACAAATCCCATCATAAATCAAAATGGTGGACTTCCTGATTGGTTTAGCATATGGCTCCAAGAGACTTTTTTTGTACATCCTGAGCTCTTATGTTTGCCTGCAAATTATCATAGCTTTAGGTGAAACGTACAACCGGGAATGCTTTGTCTGTTTAATCAAAACGCAAAATATGGTGTGCAATTCGATGCATTGCTATGTCAACAGCGTGTGATAAAATAAAAAACTTTCGATTACTTTGCATCTTAAACATCTTAAGATGAAACATACCAAGTTTGAAGACAGTCGGATAAGTTTTGTAGGAGGGGTTCGTTAAAATATGACCCCTGAAAAAGGCCACAAAAAATGGCAACAAATCCCATCATAAATCAAAATGGCGGACTTCCTGTTTGGTTTAGCACATGGTTCCAAGAGACTTTTTTGTACATCGTGGGCTCTTATGTATGCCTGCAAATTATCATAGCGCTAGGTGAAACGTACAACCGAGAATGCTTAGTTAAAGAGGAGTTTTTTAGCTCAAAATGTGATGCCCGGCCCCTGGGGGACTTCCTGTTGCGTTTAGCACATGGCACCAAGAGACATTTTTGTAGATCCTGGGCTGTTACATATGTCTACAATTTTTCGTCGCTCTAGCTGCTTCGTACAACTGGGAATGCTTCATTAAGAAGGATTTTTTTCCTTTGCAAAAAGTGCATGCCACGATAACAGCGTGTGACGAAATAAAAAACTTTCAATAACTTTTCATTTTCAACATCTTAAGATGAATTACACCAAGTTTGAAGATGATCGGATAAACTCTGTAGGAGGAGTTTGTTAAAATATGACCCCTATGAAATGGCCAAAAAAAATGGCAACACATTCCAAAGTAAATCAAAATGGCGGACGTCCTGTTAGGTTTAGCATATGGTTCAAAAAGAGTTTTTTGTACCTCGAGGGCTGTTATATACCTCTACAAATTTTGGTAACTCTAGGTGAAACGTACAGCCGGGTATGCTTTGTTAAAGAGGAGTTTTTTTAGCTCAAAATGTGATTCCCGGCCCCTGGGGGACTTCCTGTTGGGTTTAGCACAGGGCACCAAGAGACTTTTTTGTACATCTTGGGCTGTTACATATGTCTACAAATTTTCGTAGCTCTAGCTGCTTCGTACAACTGGCAATGCTTCTTTAAGGATATTTTTTTTCCTTTGCAAACAGTGCATGCCATGACAACAGCGTCCGACGAAATACAAAGCTTTCAATAACTTTTCATCTTCAACATCTTAAGATGAATCACACCAAGTTTGAAGATGATCGGATAAACACTGTAGGAGGAGTTCGTTAAAATAAGGCCCCAATGAAATGGCCAAAAAAATGGCAACACGTTCCAAAATAAATCAAAATGGTGGACTTCCTGTTAGGTTTAGCATATGGTTCAAAAAGAGTTTTTTGTAGGTCATAGTCTGTTACATATGTGTACCAATTTTCGTAGCTCTAGATTAAACGTACAACCGGCAATGCCTCGTGAAGTAAGAATTTTTAAACTCTAAATTTGATGCGCCGCCGCCGTCATATATTATATCAAAAACTTTTCATTTTTCACAATGATGTTGTCCCAGGTCTTGAGATGGTACATCCCAAGTTTGAAGTCAATCGGGTTAACCGTGTAGGAGAAGCGGGCAAAAGTATGACCCCTGTAAATGTGCAAAAATTGGCAAAAATTGGACATTTAAATACTCATACCTCACTTTCTGTCTATTTTAGGGTACACACTTCAAAGAGGTTTTTGTTCATTGGGATGTGCTACAGGTGCCACACAATTTTCATAGCCGTCGGACAATCGTAGCGGGACAGGGATCCGTTTAACCTATGTAGGGGGCGCTAAGGAGCCATTTTTCTGTTATCATGTATGGCGACTTTAAAATATCAAATTTTTCGCCAGGCCTGATGTGCGTGTAAAGTTTGGTGAGTTTTCGGTCACGTTTAGTGTCTCAAAAATGTGATCGTTTGCGGAGAAGAATAATAATAAGAATAATAATAATAATAATAATAATAAGAATTCCTACAAAAACAATAGGGCCTCGCAGCGGCACCGCCGCCGCCGCTGCTCGGGCCCTAATAATAATAATAATAATAATAATAATAATAATAATTTTTACAAAAACAATAGGGACCTCGCAGCGGTCGCTGCTCGGGCCCTAATAATAATAATAATAATAATACTAATAATAATAATTTTTACAAAAACAATAGGGACCTCGCAGCGGTCGCTGCTCGGGCCCTAAAAAAAGAAAGTGCTCCGTGCTTCACACTAAAGTGCTACGTGTCAGTCAGTCTGTCGCAATTTGGGCCGGAGGTGGTCACTGTTCAAGAGATTTAGTGTTCTGGGGACAAATGTAGTCCTCCTCCTCCGCCGCTATATTCGTCAGAGTGGGCCTCTCAGCCTGCTGAGATGCAATGGCGGAGCCAGAGGGGGGGCCGGGGTGGCACGTGCCCCTGCTGAAATGTGATTGGACCCAGCAGACGCCAAATGATTGACATATCACGGCACCGGCGCAGTGACGTCGCACGCCTGGCCGATGCAGCCTGCCAGCATTTTTTTCAAGCAGACGCCTACTAATTGTTATGCCCCTCCTGAACAGTGGCTGGCGCTACTTAAGACAAAGCATTATAATCCACCTCACTAGGAGTCTGGAGAAGGAGAATCATCTGTTTTAAGGAGCAGTCTCCTGAGTACCGGTATGCTGATCCGACAGAACACCGGCACATCAAGAATGCATGTTGCCGTTTGGCTATATCATGTTTGTTTGCCTGTGAGACGTGAGTGACTGTTTAAAATAACTTTTATGTTCAGATTATGGGTGTCAAAATTGTCGCGTTATTATCTCGTTTACTTAAAGTGCCTTTAACGGCACTGTTTTTTTTAACGCTCGATTAACGACCGCTCCTTATTTGGAAAGCCTCTACTCAGGGAATTCTAGTCACCACGCAGTAGAAACGTCCACGTCAAAACTACCCAATAGAAATGCACTGGAGCTAAAATACAGTGTTTAAGGGGCAGAATATAGGTGGAGGAGCCATTTGGACTGTGTCTCACCACTACCACCCGTGCCTTGCTTTGAAAGAACGCACTCGGTTAGCCGTTGCGTTCGCACCGAGCACCAAGAGGCGTCCATGGGCACTCTGAAACCCCTGTGAGAGTAAAGAGCCGAATGGACGCCGTCTTGACAGTTGGAGTGAGCACAAGCCTATTTATCTTTAAATGTGAGGCGTATTTTATTCAGCATCTCCACAAAATATCTCATCAAGGTGAAAGTGAAACTATACCGATGTGTTCTCTGTAATAGTAGAGCGGCCTCAGCTGCGTCTCGCATCCGAGAACTTAACAAAATAAAAGCGTCCGACGTCATAAAAAGGAGTCACTATAACACAATTTAGCAGTAATAAATTAAATGATACTGCCTAATGTGTGGGGATTGGCGTCAAGTTGTATTTTACAATTTTAAAATGTGCAGAAACTCGCAAATTACTTATTGTTTAAAATTACAGAGCTATTAATATGAAAAGAACACATCGGTCGTTTCTGGTTCCTATGCAGTAAAAATTCGTCATTTTACAATGCACATCCTATTTCACTTAACAAAATAAAAGCCTGGAGCGAATGCATATATTTGTGGGGACTGTTGTATTTTACAGTTTTAAAAATGTGCATAATTTCACAAGTTACTTCATGTTAAAAATTAGGCAACTCCTAATATGAAAAGAGAAATGCATTGAGCTTTCACTTTTGTCTTACAAATGCAATTATACCATGTTGTAGTGATAGAAAAATGACCAAAACAAATCAGTCACGCTTTGGTGTGGTTTTACAGTACAGCACATATTTTATTTTTATTTTTTTAAACTTTTTTTTCTTGAATTGTTATGAAATTACTCTATCAATGATTTTTTTAATTTTTTTAATTGAATTGTTATGAAATTACTCTATCAATGACTAAAAAAAATAAAACCATATTGAAATTGTCATTTTATTGTAAATGTAGGTATAAATTGAGATATAAAATGTGCAATTAATGTGTGATTAATAGTCAGTTAATTATTGAAGTAATGCGATTAATTATGATTACAAATTTTAATCCACTGACACCTCTAGTTCAGATAGATTGTTTTGGACGGACATCAATAAGCAACGTAGTTTTGTGCAAGCTAAAAATAAGTATGTTGTTGTTGTTATGCAATACAATAGCACCCTCCAATGGTTGAAAGTTCAAACAGACACTAACTGACGTTTGAATTTACAGGTAGAAGTGGAGGATTTATTAACATAATTATTAATTAATCACATTAATAAATTATGTGGTTGTAAATGAAGTAGTAGTTGGAGTAATAAATTTATTTTTCATAGGGTGTGTGGAAAATGAAACGACAAGGAGAGTTTGGCACTTAGACAGGATCTTTAGTCATACTGTAATACAAATTTGCATTATGTTCATATTATAATGTTATGTTGATAAAAGTACTGTAATTGCATGAATACAGTATCTGCGTGTGTGTGCAAGTTCATTCAAGTTAAACAGTGCTGAATTATTTTTTTTGTACATTTTATACATTCTTAATAAACGGCACATTATGTGCAAAAATCTCCCCTGTGCTTAATATGTACTTAAATATATTTGAACATCGATAGAGACTCCGATTGAAATTAATTTTCATGAAAACAAATTTGGCATCATCTTTGGATGAAGTATCCTTGACCCCCCCCCCGGCCCCCCTATTTATAAAAGTCTGGCTCCGCCACTGCTGAGATGATGGAAGCCACTCAAACATTCGATGAAGTGAGTGAGAGGGATCGAGCAGGATTCGGTCACAAAAGGAAGATAAGGCTCTGACAGGGTGTCCAATGATTTTTGAACAGACTTTAGTGATATTAAGTAGACGAGTCCGGTCTCGCAGGGGTGATGGAATGGAACCAAGAAGTGAATGGGAAAGTTAGAATACGCATTCATATACAAGTAACTAACATACGCCTAAAAGCAAAAGTAGGTAAATGTACGAGTAAAAATTGATCAGAAATCAATAAGTATTCATATATTATTTGTACAAAATACACCGACCACCTTAAAACGATGCAAAGATGTGTTTTAAGATGATAGCGGAACGTCATAAATGTAATACAAGTTAATCATACCGGTAAGAAAAACATAAAACTATAAAATAGTGTCATCGATCATCTATTGTGAGAACTCAGAAACTATTGTAAAAAAAAAACAATATAGTACGAATAATATTTTTATCTGAATTATGTCGCTGTTTTTAAAGCGTTAGACGGGTAGACGTCTTAAATAATATTATTCAATCAAATTAACTAATATAGTAGCTGTTATTTCACAATCAGGGCGGTACGTTAGCTGGCTTCTTAGCATAAAGGGTTGTGAGATCGAGTCCTGCCTCCGGCCTTGTTGGGTAGACTTTGCGTGTTCTCCCAAATTCGTAAAAAAAACAAAAAAAAAAACACGCGTAGTAGGTAAATTAAAGAGTCCCGATGTGTAAATATGCGTGTAAAAAATTGTAAAAATTGTACCATCGGAAAGTAAGCGCGGTTCGTAAGGAAAAAAATAAATCGTTCAATCAAAAGTTAAATGTCCCATAGTCAGACAAGATACACATTTGTTCACTATATGTTTAGGTAAATTGCTGCAAAGAGTGGTTTTAAGATTAAAAAAGATCCTCGCGGTAGATTGCTACGCTCTGATTAAATCTCGTAGTTTTGTGTTTTAACCCAGGGGTGATTTAGCATAGCTAATCTTACAGACTATCATATTCAATAATATCTTATAGGCTAATTTAACAATGGGTATTTCTAAGTATTTAAAAGAAAAAAAAAAAAACTCACAAAGACTTGGGATCTCTTAGTTCGAATACGTCGTACAGCGATAAAACTATTTAGAGTGTTAAACGTGCTACATCTTCGCTAGCGATAAGTCTAAAGACGTTTTATTTGTCCTTGAGGGGGAAGTTAAAAAAACAAACAAAAAAAACAAACAAAAAAAACATAAAGGTTTCACGAAACAAGGCACTATCGGTAACAAAACAGAACCAAAAATAAAAAGTAAGTATCCATACATTATTTGCACAAAATACACCTGGCACCATAAAACGATGCCTGCATCCCCCTAAAAAACTAAAACGGAAACAAAACAAAAATAAAACTACATCACCCTTCTTCACGTACGCACCATGTCCCTAACATAATAAAAACATATTTCATACCCGAATACTTTCTAAAAAACTACAATCCTAAGCCTTACAGGGGTATCCGTTGAAAGATGCCATGGTAATAATTAGAAGATATTTCATTTATACATAATCAAATAAAAAGGCCCACAATACATTGCCCCTCCTCCTCCTAAATCAGTTACTGCTTTAAAAAAAAAAGTTTGCGATTACAAGTCCTTTTCATAAATCAGTTTAAGAAAAAAAAAAAAAACCAGTATATTTATTAGTTGTTTGTTTTTTTAAATATTACAAAAACGATAGAGGGTAAAACCCATTTTCACACAGCGCATTCGTATATACAAACCTCATAAACTTAAACAACAACAAAAATACATAGAGACATCCGATAAAAATCGTATAGACACAAATTATAGCACTAGCGGTAACAAAACTAGAAACAGAAAAAAAACGTTTATACAAGTACACATCTGCAGAGGAGCTAAAACAACTTGCGCACTCTGCTCATGAGAGTGCCACCAACACCTTCTCTAAGCCTAATCCTTTTTTAAAAAAAAAAATCAGTACATTTATTAGTTTTGTAACGCATCAAAAACGTAAGAGAGGGTAAAATTCTTATGTACAACGCAATCTTATATACAACAGCTCAAAAACATAAAATACATAGCTACATGTACAACAAAAACGTGAGAGAGGGTAACCTTATGATGTCAAAGACCGCCAACAGCTTGTTTTCTCAGGTTGGGTGGGGCTGGTGTTTTGTAGAGCAGAATTTCTCAGAGAGGGGGGAATGGAGGAAAACTCCAATTCGGTCATGTATTTGGTGAGGTAAGAGCATTTTAACACAGCTAAAAGCTCCAAAAATTTATTTACAAGCTCGTAAATATTCTCAGTGGTACATTTGTAGAAAATGTATATGCCCAAAGCAGGTTTACAACTAGAACATGAGCAACGCCTCGCCGTGAGGTTCCTCTTTTGTTTTGTAGGAATTATTTGTATTTTCGTGATTTAGTGTCATTAGTATTATTATTTTGCACAGTGAATCACATTTAGGATAACATATAAGTGTGTCTTTAAATCTGGTAAATGTGGAAAATTCCATTTTGAATTGCTACAGCCCTAAAATAAAAGTGTACACACCCTTCTTCATGTACAAATGCATCTATGGCGTCATAAATTCAAACCGTGGATCCTTTCTAAAAAACTATTAGCCAAGGGCTTACAGGAATACCCTTTGTAAGAGACTAAGGTGTTAATCTACTAATAAGAAGATGTTTTTGGTTAAATTGTTGCAAAGAACAGCTTTAAGATTAAGGGTTAAGTAGAGTATAAATCTTTTAACGTATCAAGAAACTCAAAGTTTCATACTTTCAATTCTCTTAGTTTTAAAAAAGAAGGTATAGAATCGCTTGTAACATTTAGGATAACATATAAGTGTGTCTTTAAATCTGGTAAATGTTGAAAATTCCATTTTGAATTGCTACAGCCCTAAAATAAAAGTGTACACACCCTTCTTCATGTACAAATGCATCTATGGCGTCATAAATTCAAACCGTGGATCCTTTCTAAAAAACTATTAGCCAAGGGCTTACAGGAATACCCTTTGTAAGAGACTAAGGTGTTAATCTACTAATAAGAAGAAGATGTCTTTGGTTAAATTGTTGCAAAGAACAGCTTTAAGATTAAAGATTAAGGGTTAAGTAGATTATAAATCTTTTAACGTATCAAGAAACTCAAAGTTTCATACTTTCAATTCTCTTAGTTTTAAAAAGAAGGTATAGAATCGCTTGTGTGATAATACAAAGTATACTTCAGACTAAAGCATCAGATATAACAGTCTGTTTTACTAAGAGGAAAAAACACACAACCCCCCCCCCCCCCCCCCCAAAAAAAAAAAAAAAAAAACACACACACGCTGTCAGACGTCTGTCCAATGATGTCCACATGCAGTTCCTGCCTGAGTTTGTGATTACAGAATCTCTCTAGAAATCAGTATTTTTTAAACTAGTACAATTATTATCTTTTTTAAACACAAAAAAAGGTAAACAAATTTTCCCGTCCCTCCCCAAACAGCGTACTCTTATACACATCATAAACATAAAATAATAAAAACATACACGTCTAAGCATACCTGTAAACATCACGTATATACAAAATGTACAAATTCTAGCATCCGTCTTCTTGTAATAGATACCATGTAAAAATAAAACGTGTCATTTGTGACCGAAACGTACATGAGTTGAGTTTAGTTTATTATAAGGACAGTGTTCAGTAACATTAAAAAGATGGTCGCGGCAGATTTAGTACGATGCTAGTTTCGATCTGCAGTCCCCAAAAATTTAAAATTAACCCCACAATATTTAAAGGCTACTCTAATGCCATGCATTGTTCCATCATCCAAAATGTATAATTTACAAATTGAATACCTTTGAATAAAATTTTTAGGTTTTACAATCATTATCAACATTTTAATACCCTAATTTACTTTTGTAGACAAAATTAGACTAACTTTATTGTGTTCATCCTGCCAAAATTTCTTTATTGCATTGCTATCAAATACAACGCACAAAACATCAACCGATTAATTTCACGCCTCACTCTATTTAAAATTAAAAATACAGACAAACTTATCACATTCTAATACCTACCTTCCACGTCTGTCAGTCCAAAAGATGACGCCGTTCACCATGGGTCACTCCTCTCCGCCACCCCCCGTTTAGCTTTTTTACAATGTCAGACGTCTTCAAGCGACGAACGTGCAGGCGGTTCAGAAATTGTCTTTTTAAAAATAACGAACCTATATCGTTTTATTTTTTTGTTTGTATTCCCCTCACCTCCTTCAGTTAGAAACCAACCCCGCTACAATGTCCTTTATTTAAAAAAAAAAAAGAAAAACCCGTCAAAGGATACGCAACTTCACACCCGGAAACACCGGTAAGTTTCTTTTATTTATTTTAAAAAACATGAAGCAAATGGTTTACATTTTTTTTTATTATTCACAACACTTTCACTCGAATAAGAGAGCCTCACACTATTTTACATGGGGAGGGGTGCGGGGGACCTGTGACACGACTCGTGTGAGAGGTGTCAGCAAGACGGGGGTCGCTTCCTGCTCGACTCGGTTGAGAACCACGACTTCAGAGGGGTTCGGGGGGCCTGTATCACGACTCGAGTGATAAGTATCAGGAAGGTGGGGGGGGGGGGCGCGCTTCCTGCTCGACTCGGTTGAGAGCCACAACTTCAGAGGGGTGAGGGGAGGGGTGATGGGGTCACGACATTATCTACCGGAAACACATGTACAAGGGGAGGGAGGCGGTGGGCTGGGGTGCAGGAGGGGGGTGAGGGGAGGGGTGCGGGGGACATCTGTCAAATTTTGACAGGTGCTGTCCCCGGCTTCTGATTGGTTAGGGGGGCGGGGAGGGGGGTAAGGGGAGATGTGCTGGGGACATCTGTCAAATTTTGACAGGTGCTGTCCCCGGCTTCTGATTGGTTAGAGGGCGGGATGGGGGCGGGGTTTAATTCAAAATAACGACTTCTGATTGGATGGGGTGCGGGGGCATCTGTCAAATTTTGACAGGTGCTGTCCCCGGCTTCTGATTGGTTAGGGGGGTGGGGATGGGGGCGGGATTAATTCAAAATAACGACTTCTGATTGGATAAGAAGGCGGAAGTGGGCGGGGCTTAATTCAAAATAATGGTTTCTGATTGGATGGGGGGCGGGGAAGGGGGCGGGGCTTAATTCAAAATAACGGCTTCTGATTGGTCCTGATTGGTCATCAATCAAATTTTGACAGGTGCTGAAGTCTATACTTTTTTTGTCCTGATTGGCCCGTTCCGTCTGTCCATTAGTTTGGGGATGATAGCCGGAGGTACGGCTTGCTGTGGCTCCCATGGCTGTGCAGAACTTCCTCCAGACCTTGGATATGAATTGGGGCCCACGATCGGAAACAATGTCTTGGGGGATGCCATGGAGCCGGAAGACATGTCGGATGAGCAGGTTGGCGGTTCCTAAAGCAGATGCCAACTTGGGCAAGGCGATGAAGTGGGCCATCTTTGTGAACCGGTCCACGATTGTCAAAACAACAGTGTTTCCTCGGGAAGCTGGCAAGCCCGTGACAAAGTCCAAAGAGACATGCGACCAAGGACGAGACGGGACAGGCAGAGGTCGCAGTAATCCGGCGGGTAACCTATGAGAGGCCTTGCTGCGGACACACACAGTGCAGGAATTGACAAATTCAGACACGTCCTTGTGCATGCCAGGCCACCAAAATCTTTGAGTCAAAAGAGCCTGGGTGCGTCTGATCCCAGGGTGGCAGGCAATCCGAGAGATGTGACCCCATTGCAGGACCTCCGATCGAAGGGGCCCGGGAACAAACAGTCGGCCACTTGGGCAATCGGCAGGGACCTGACCTTGTGTCTGTGCCTCCTGGATCTTCCTCCACCTCCCACCTCAGCGCGCCCACCACCCTGTCGCTGGGAATGATGGTCTCTGTGGAGGTGGCATCCTCTGTGGCATCGTGAAGTCGAGACAAGGCATCAGGCTTGGTATTGGCAGAGCCGCTTCGGTAGGTCAACGTGAAATTGTAGCGCGTGAGGATTAGTGCCCAGCGAGCCTGCCGCGAGTTGAGTCTCTTTGCCGTTCTGATGTAGGCCAGGTTCTTGGGGTCGGTGTACACGGTGAAGGGTTCCCTGGTGCCCTCCAGCCAATGCCTCCACTCCTGCAAGGCCAAAACTATGGCCAGTAGTTCACGGTTACCAACATCATAATTAGCTTCGGCCGGGCTAAGGCGGCGCGAGAAGTAGGCACAGGGGTGAAGCTTCTGGTCGGCTGGGAATCGCTGAGAAAGGACGGCCCCCACTCCGGAGTCCGATGCGTCAACCTCGACAACAAAGGGGAAAGCAGGGTCAGGGTGGCGTAAAACAGGAGCATGAGTAAACAAATACTTAAGTCTACTAAATGCTGCATCTGCATCAGGAGTCCACTTAAAGGCTACTTTACTTGATGTAAGCTGGGTTAGAGCGCCCGCCCTCTGACTATAATTACGAATAAAACACCAGTAAAAATTGGCAAAGCCCAAAAATCTCTGCAGCTGTTTCCTAGTTGTGGGAGTCGGCCAATCCGCCACGGCCTGCAACTTGGCTGGGTCGGCCCGGAGTTGACCCTGCTCCACTATAAAGCCTAGAAATTGTACCGAATTAGCATGAAAGTCACACTTCTCAGCTTTAACATAAAGGCTCCAAGAGACGCTGCAAGACCATACGAACGTGGTGGCGGTGTTCCTCCAGATTCTTAGAGAAAATCAGAATATCATCAAGATAGACGAAACAGAAGTGATTAATCATGTCCCTCAGGACATCATTAATAAGTCTTTGGAACACCGCTGGAGCATTAGTAAGTCCAAAAGGCATAACCAGGTACTCGAAGTGGCCTAGGGGCGTCTTAAATGTGGTTTTCCACTCATCCCCCTCCCTTATCCTGACCAGGTGATAGGCACTGCACAAATCCAATTTAGTAAATATCGACGCAGACTGTAATGGGGCAAACGCGGAATCCAGCAGCGGAAGGGGGTATTTATCCTTAATAGTAATATCATTCAAACCGCGGTAATCCACACAGGGACGCAACGTCTTATCTTTCTTATCAATGAAGAAAACCAGCTCCTACAGGGGAGGAGGAGGGACGAATTAGTCCGGCAGCTAGCGATTTCGAAATATACTCGTGGAGCGCTTCCTGCTCCGGCTGTGACACTTGATAGAGCTTAGAGTTGGGTAGTGGGGCATTAGGTACAAGATCAATAGCACAATCGTAGAGGCGATGTGGGGGAAGCGACTGGGCTCGATCTTTACTAAATACTTTTCTTAAAACATGATACTCAGGGGGTACCTTAGATAAATCAATAATCTCCGCCTTGATCTCCGAAGCCGGTGAACAGTTAATCTCCGCTGATTTTAAACAGTGTGAGTGACAGAAGACACTCCAGTTCTCGATAGCGGGTATTTCCCAATTAATATCAGGATTATGTAACCTTAGCCATGGCAGGCCCAACACTAGCGGCGCGGAGCTCGAGGGCATAATTAAAAACCGACGGGACTCACTATGGTTCCCAGAGAGTTTAACCTGAAGGGGGGCTGTAATGCGTCTAACTTCCGCCAGGAGGCGCCCGTTAAGATCGAGAATCCGTCGGGGTTTACGGAGGGTAAAGGTTGGGCACTTTAGAAACTCTACTAACCCAGGGTCAACGAAACAGTCATCAGAACCCGAGTCAATCAATGAGGTAACCTGTGCTAGATAGCCAAAACCCGTGATTTCCCCTGGTAGTTCAAGTCTCTTGGCCCCTGGATCACACACCACGTCGGCCACCTCGGTCTCGTCCTCAGTGTACTCACACGGTGGATTGGGCCCGGTTGTCATGTTCTCAGTCTGCCCTTGCCCCCCCAGCTTCGTCTGGCAGTCGACTCGGCATGGCGGACGAATTGGACACGCTGCAACACGGTGGCCGGCCTGGCCGCAGTAGAAGCAGTCACCGGTCTGGACTCGTCGCAGCCACTCTGCCGTGCTGAGCCGCCCTCCACCAATCTGCATGGGATCCTCGGCGTAGGCAGAGGTGCGCCCGGTGGCCTCTCGAACCTGTCCCTTGTTCCCCTCGGGCCCCGGGGAATTGCCCGTGACGTGATCAGGATGACAGTAAGGGGGCTCGACATCACGCTCTCGCTGCCGTTCCCGTATTCGGTTGTCCAGCCGAATAGCGAGCGCAATGAGTTCCTCCAGGTCTGTTGTGTCGTCACGAACAGCCAGTTCGTCCTTGATCCCGGGGTTCAACCCCCTGCGAAAAATGCTGCAGAGGGCAGTGTCCTTGAAACTGCTCTCGGCTGCCAAAATACGGAATTCAATAGAGTAGTCGGCTACAGATAACTGTCCTTGTTTGTAATCCAATAGCCGGCTCCCGGCTTCCCTTCCCTTTACTGGGTGGTCAAATACCCGTTTAAGTTCAGTAAGGAAAGCCGGTAGTGAAGTGCGCAATTCCGGGTTAGCGTTGCTAACCACCATGGCCCAAGTGGCTGCTTTGTCTGTCAACAGACTCATCATATACGCTACCTTACTGCAATCGCGTGAATATGTCCTGGGTTGCTGGTCGAATATCAGTAGGCAGCGGTGGATGAACTGACCACACAAACCCGGCTCTCCGCCATACCGAGACGGTTGAGGAAGTGATGGCTCACGATAGTGTGTGTCCTCAGACGACGACGAGCCCGAAGCAACCGGTCCAGGCTGGTGAGGGGAACTTCCTGGTTCACACCTCCCATTACCATTCGCAAACAAAACGTCGACCCGAGTTATTAAATTAGTAACCGCTTCCATTAGCTAATTCAGGGATTGTTCGTGGCGCCCCACAATTTGTCCCTGAATGGCTATGGCGTGGCGTATCTTGCTTGTGTCCGCGGGATCCATGGTCGGACTATTCTGTTATGACGCGAGTGTGGATCCCAGAAACGCGGACAACAGAGCAGCTTACAAAAATTTATTTACAAAATAGACACACACAAAAATCCAAACAGAAATCGCTTGCAAAGCAAGGAGGAAAAAACGGTAACAAAAAGCGCACGTAACAACGCAGAAGTAACTAACAAAAAGGCTTGCACAAAATGGGCAAGGTGATTAACTGAAAGTGCTTGCACAAAAAGGTAAGAGTCAGAATACAAAAAAAATCACTACACTATAAAACTCACAAGGGCAAGGCAAAATCGAAGTACAGGCGAAGCGGAGATCGAAGAATAGTCGAGGCTAGGCTTGGGCATTGGTGGCTGGCAAGTAAATAGTCCGACAAAAGACTGTGGTATTAGTTGCCTCTTAAATAAACAAGACAATTGCTGATTAGTAGCAGCTGTGCAGTCTCAATGGCACCACCACAGGTCAGGCTACCACTGGAAGTACAACAACAAAAGAAAACAGAGCACAGCCTGCAGGCATGGAACATGACAGTCTCTCTGACTCTCTTTTAGTAGATTTTAGTGCAAAGTATTATAGCTTTTGTGAATTATTTAGTTTATTGACCTCTGTGGGGATTTAATATGAAGGTCGTTTCCTGCTGGCAGAGCAAGCACCAGTGGGGTCCTCAGGTGACATGGCCAAGGTCACCCGTCTCCCTCCAGTTAATAATATATTTGTCACACGCAGTGTTAGCCTCCGACACAGCGCTTCAGCCTTCTGCTTGATTAGTGCTACCAATGAGGGCTGCCAAATATAATAAAGTAGACATTGGCTTAAGGAGATGTGTCAAATGTCTACTGAATCTTTCTGTGCCTCCCCCACACGGATACTTATACGCACACACACAAATTCACACCCTCAGCCTCCGCCGCCTCCTGTCTGTTCTCTTGTTTTATTGTTTCCGAGATGAAGGTTAAAGGGAGATGCTGAACAGACAGAACAGCCCAACGGCCATTGAGGGCCTGGCTTCAGCAGGCGGTGCTGTGGGTACCAGCAGCAGCATTAAAGAACCCCAAAACCCCACACCCCTCACTACCACAGATACTAATATAGCAGTGATGTGTCAGAGGGGCACAAGGGCCAGTTGGCCAGAGTCACAGAGGCAAGCAGGTTATAGTGTGTGATGAACAAGGATGGCAGTAGAGAGCTTCTGTTCCCTGTCCATGCTTGTCACTGATAACACAGAAATCTATGGAGTCTTATTAGTGCCCACAACAAAATAGTGCCCGTAGGTGAAACTGTGGAAGACTTATGGCAAGGGGAAGGAGGGCAATACAATAGAGGTGGCAAATATTTTTCTGGCTCAGTGCACTAATGAAGTTTGTGGAAGCAGTGATGACAGAGAGCAGGGGAGTTGAATCTTTAAGGGAGCGACATAGTGAGAGACTTCACTTAAGTGAAGTGTTATTGATTTGTTTGTGTGAGTGCTGGCAGATCAAAGGTTACAGCACAGGTGTCACAGTTGTAAGGATTTTTCCCCTCACCTGCAATCCTCATTTATTTATTTATTTATTTTTTGCTTTTTTTCAGTCTTCATGTAATGCGGTCCTCATGGATCCAGGATGCCTCTTTGAAATGAGAGGTTGGGCTCGGAACACCAGAAATGCCCCCTTTGATATGGGAATATCAAACCCCCAGATTTGGGGTGAAAAAAAGGGACACTGGACCAAGCTCGGGCTCCTGCCTTCCTGGGTGGAGTTTGCATGTTCTCCTCGTGCCCGCGTGGGTCTTCTCCGGGTACTCCGGTCTCCTCCCACATTCCAAAGACATGCATGGCAGGTTAATTGGGCGCTCCGAATTGTCCCTAGGTGTGCTTGTGTGTGTGGATGGTTGTTCGTCTCTGTGTGCCCTGGAAACCAGTTCAGGGTTTACCCCGCCTGCTGCCCATAGTCAGCTGGGATAGGCTCCAGCACCCGGCGCGACCCTTGTGAGGAGCAAGCGGTTCAGAAAATGGATATATTTATATATATACTAGCCTACGAGCTGTACATGTTTAATCTGTACGTATACACATCATTTATACAGTAGTCTGCTCGTGAGATGGGAGAAGTAAGATGGCCGCCCTGTCGCTTCAACAGCTTGCACGGGCGTGTATGGACTATCGGCGAGCCAGTAGTATATACAGATCAGTGAGATGAACACAGGAGAAGTGACAATGGCGGGTGATTGCAGTACAACAAATGACGCAAAATATTTTTGCCCTAAAAGCTAAGGAGATTGCGTAAATCCACTACGCCACTGCTATCCGCCATTGTTGACAGACTGGCGGTTCACATGCAGTCACGCGAGAACTGGAGCATACGTCATCAAACTGGAGCGGTATCCCGCATATGGTGTTCACATTGGAACGTACGGGACTCATTTTGAAATCTTTCCACTTGAGCCTGGTTCCAAAAGTGATCAGTTTCAAGCTACGGAATGGCGCCGCCATGTGGACGAACTGGCCAAACAGTAAGCCAGTGCGGATACATTGAAACGGGTTTTTGTGTGGATGGGGCATTGTTTCCTTGTTTCTTTCAGTCTTTGTTGGATCATTGTTGCTGTCACCTCTTGTTTTGTTGTTACTTTTTTGGTCTTTTCAGAACTTTGTTCTTATATTGATATTTATAGTTTTACCCAGTACCCCTGTTTGTTCAGTGCGCCACGCATTCTACCTCCCTGCATTGTGTCCTCCACCTCAAGCTCAACCCGACATAATTTGGGAAGAACATATTTAAAATTATATCAGTGTGAAACTTATCATCCAAAATTAAAACAGGAGAGAGTGAGTCAAAATGGTTGGTTAAATCTTCCAGCACATTAGCGTGATCTATGATTCATCTGGAGGAGGGACAAGGTACATTTTCTCTGAATGAATAGATTTGTTGAGCCTATTAATGACTTTCTATTCTAGACCATTTTCTCTATTATTGGAAATGCCTGACACCATCCATTATCTGGCTGATTTCAATCTTATAAATCATTGTTCTCATACACGTATTTTGTCCAGCGTGGCAATAGGCTAAATCCTATTAATCTTGTTTGCTTATTCCAGATGAAGTTGTTCCATCATTGTATCTATAGAATATATGAGGATTAATGGCTACACTGTCCTTCATTATATTTGAGACAGATTTGTGTCTGACAGAATTAACATTAGAAAGCCTTTGCTCTTTCTGTGTGTGCTTGAATGGTAAATGGACTGCTTTTTATATAGCGCTTTAACTACACCGCATGGTGCCCAAAGCGCTTTACAAAGGTGATACCCCACATGCCCCAACCCCCACCACAAAGCACAACGCTAATGGATCAATAGAAAAAATATTCAGTTTGAAGACGTTATTGTATCTATTGATAGGACTTTACAATACAGAAACACACCTTTGGGATGTTTCCTGTAGTGTTCCACCACACACAACTCAAGAGGACAAACGTGCAGACATTTATTACCCTATTCATTAAGGTATAGCAAGGCAGAAGTCGGGGGTAAGGCAGCCACGGAGCTAATTTGCAACAGTACAAGCCTAGTGTACAACAAATAAAACTATTGATTTTGTTTTTTGTTTGTAAGTGGCAATGGGTCTTTGCATCTTATTGATTAGGATCAAGCACTTACCACTCTCCAGACTCGGAGTTTGCTGATGTTAAGCAGAGGTATCAGGTCTTAATTATTACTGTGGCCTGCACACGGTTCTGTGTCTAATGATGCACAAGCAATATACCTGCATTTGACCTTCTCTATTGGCTACCTGGGAAACGATGTTGATCCGCTGGCAAAGGATAATATTTTATTGTTCAATTGTTTTATAGCAAAGTCTGACCTATAGGTCGCTTTCACATGTCGTCACTTCCGCCACGGATTTGTTGTTGTCGCCATCCTGGGTGGCCTCCACCTCCACTTAGCGATTCGTTCAAACACATATCACGTTTGTTGTCTGCGTTTAAAATGGTACATTGTTGCTGCATTATTGGCTGTTCGAACAAAGCCAAGGGAGAAAATGGTCGGTCTTTCTTTTCCGAATTCCGAAAATAATTAGGAACCAGGGCCTGGAGACAGAGGAGTGCGGACTCCGGAGGGAAGTCGTTACTTTGGGCTCGTGTTGTGCAGCGATCACTTTGTGAGCGGTAAGCTTGTTTACTTTTATTTAATGCATGAGGATTAATAACGTTTCGACCGCCCATATATGGGCAAGTTGCTTATGTTTTGGATTCATGAGCAAGCAAGTTCGGTAGTACAAGCCGGCTAGCGGACGTTAGCCGAAAGCTAACATCGAACATTTTCACCCAAAGTAGTGCCAGTGCAAAGTGTTTACTGCTGAAATTGGATGGATTAATCTTGGGCTCTTAATGCCGATAACATGTTTTTTGGTGGAAAAATGTAAACTTGGAAAAAAAAAAAAAGAGACAGAAGGGGGTGATGCAAGAAAACAGACCCCCGGGGGTGATGCAAGAAAACAGACCCCCGGTAGCCTACACATCATGCTAAAGAACTAATTCACGGCCACCCTACTGCGGCAAAATAACCAGTCTTGCCATATTTTATTTGTTTATATATTTGCTTATTTTAACAGGTCGCCCTGCGCCCGTTTTTCTGTCCAATCATCCCGACTGGGCTCCAACATTAAAGTTGGGTCCCAAGTTACAACGTCTATGTCTCAGCCCAGTCGGTGCCAAGTTATGAACGTGCACAGGAGAGACAAGCAAAGAAAAGACGACTCGAAGTGGCAGATGGCTCCAGTAACCTGTACCCTCAAGTACTGCTGACATCATTGACTCTGGTATGCTACTCAGAATTCATTACATGATATATTGTATGCATGAATGAATGTATGTGTTTATGTTTGTGTGTGTACACACACCTTATATTTTAGAGACATTTGGAAGTGTTTATAGAAATAAGTATTTGCCTGTAGCAATGTTCATACATTAAAAAATGCAACAAAATGTGTAGATTTCTTTTACACTGACAAAAAAAAAAGGCTGGTTACAGTAACAGTACTATATTAAACCCATTACTGGTACCGTATTTTTTTGTGATCCTTTTTTAAAATTTTTATTTCTTTAGGGATCTCATGCCAAACCGACTTGATTGCCAATGACATGATGGAAACAAAGGCAAGCATCAAAGCATTGGAGGAGGACAACATGCGACTGTTTGTTTGGAGCTAATAAAGGCAGCGATTATACAAATTCTATTGTTGGGTTTGTTTACAAAGCTATACATAATACAAATGACAGGATTTGACTCAATGTGCAATATGGTCCCTCTTAAAATAATGGCATAAATCTCTATTATTTCTAAAAACACAAAAAATGAAGTGAATAATGATTAGATGTAGTAATTTCAGGGATAAAATTGAACTGTTAATTATGTGACTGCTGCCCGCAAAGCAGTAGCGAAGCTACTGCTGCGGAGCAGTCACATACAGTGATACCTCGGCTCACGAACTTAATTGGTTCCCAGAGAGTGTGTGTAAGCCGAAAAGTTCTTCTTCCGAACATTTATTTCCCATAAGAAACCATTAAAATGAGAATAATCCGTTCCTAGGTCCCTATAAAACAGAATTTTCTACTAAATAAGCCTTAAAACTACACAAAAATATACCTTATTTTATGTATAATAAATGTGCTATTGTATTGTAATTAAAGAAATAAATTATACTGTATAATAAAGTCGTTTTATTTTACTTTGTGATGGTAGTTCTTAAGGATAGTAGCAATGGTAGACTTACTTCATTTGCGAGCGTTTCACCGCGTAGAGTGTTTATGGAACGGTTGTCGCTCATTCGCACTTTCGTGCTCACCGGAGCGGAGGAGGTGTGTCCCTTGTTGAACAAGGAAGTGGAGCACTTTCGCGAGTCAACAAAAAGTGAGCACCGCCAACTACTTTCACCTCTTTCCTGAGACTAAACAGCCGTGGCACGATTTTCTCCTTTTTGAGGTACGTGATGGCACTTTCGCTTTTTTTAGTGGCGCGAACTCCATTGACTACAATGCAAACGAGCCGCCGAATCGCCGTCCCTCGCTGGTAAGCATTAGGCTTAACACTAGCCTGTGGTGGGGTCTTTTTCGGTCCCATAATAGCAAAAGTACACTCAAAATGTCTATCAAACACAAACCGCGTCCGCACTAAAAGAAAGGGGGTGACGAACTGGGACGCCGTGAGCGTGCGTCAGCTTCTCGTGGCCGCCACCGTGGTGCTGTTCGACCGCGTGGTTTGGTTCGTCCGCCGAAAAGTAGTTCGTCAGCAGAGACTAAGTTCTCGCGAATTTAATGTTCGTGAGGCGAAAAGTTCGTGAGCTAAAGCGTTCGTCAGCCGAGGTATCACTGTATTAGTATCCAGAAAAAAGGCGTTTATTATTCTTTTTTTATTTTTCTTCTTTATTCCACGGAATTTTTAGAAAGAATGCGGGTCGTACCGTTGAACGTACCGGCACAAATGAGGTATCAAAAGATGCGTCTCGATCTGACTCGGCGGGGAACCTTTTTTTTCGGAATTTCAAGTTACCATGGCGACGCAATTTCCCAAAAACCCCGCCAAAAAGTCCCATAGGAATGAATGGAGAAGCGGGAAAAACATCGACAAATTTAACACCTTTTTCGAAGCCATGCTGCGCGCACATACATTGGCCGACCGAGACGATTTTTAGCTCATTTTGTTGCAATTTTTCCCATCTTTAGCACTGTGTTGAAATTTTTTTTTAAGAAATGTAAGCGCTCCCTCCTGTGCGGGTTCAAAGACAGGGTGCGAAACAGAGAAGAAAAAAAAAGGCTTTTTACATTAGTGTGTATTGCGTCTGCTAGAGTGGGGCAATCAGCGTTAGAGTGGAGACAAAAAAAATTCTTTCGAAAAATTTCACTTCAACTCGTCACCGTGGCCACAATATTTGCTCAGTAAACATCACATTTGGATATTTTGTAGTCACAAGGGTCTTCTTTCTGACAAACCCACTTTTGTGCGGCAAAGGTGTCATTTAGTACCTTTTATTTGACTTGAAGCGAGGGGAAGTCGCACTTTTTCGCCCATTGAGCCCCATGTTATTTTCGCCGCCTTTTTTTGTCATTTTTTTAAAAGTCGCACGTTTTCAACCTGCTCTAATTTGGTCATTTTTTTATCCGATTTAAAAAATGAGAACATGCTTGCGTTCCCCAAAGCCTTGCCGTTCTAACGGAGCATTTCTGAAATCTGTATCTTAAACCGTTGAGTCGTGAGAGCCTTTTGTTCGAGGTGTGCGCTTTCTCATAGAACTCAATTGAAGCAAAATGTTCGCCCACCTGGTAATTACGAAATGTGTGTGCGTGAATGCGCATATTTGTTAAAGTGACAGTAACCCATTTTCAGTTTATTGATTATGGCTTAACTTCCACATTTCTTGATCAATTAAAACCATTCGAATTTTAAACTCTTCAGATCATTCCCTATTTTCGCTTAATAAAAAAAAATCAAAGCACAATATTATATTTTTGTTTATGAAATGTAATGTAATGAACTGCTATTTAAATGGTGCTTTTTGAGCTATTCTGCCCACTCTCTCACTTCTGCACAGCAACTGCCTCAGCCAATCAGAGCTGCTTGTTGTCATCCACGCCTGGAATTTCCCCACCACCGCCCACACACTGTGGCGGCCATCTTGGCCAGGGATTCTCACACTACTGTCCATACAGAGCGGCGGCCATCTTGGCCAGGGATTCTCACACTGCTGCCTATATAGAGCGGCGGCCATCTTGGCCAATTGCTGAGCTTGGCCAGGGATTCTCACACGACTGTCCATACAGAGCGGCGGCCATCTTGGCCAGGGATTCTCACACTACTGCCCATACAGAGCGGCGGCCATCTTGGCCAATTGATTAGCTTGTCCAGGGATTCTCACACTACTGTCCATACAGAGTGGCGGCCATCTTGGCCAATTGATTGGCTAGGCCAGGGATTCTCACACTACTGCCCACACAGAGTGGCGGCCATCTTGGCCAATTGTTGAGGTGCACCCAGGATTCTCGGCCTCTGCCCGCATGGAGCGGCGGCCATTTTGGTCAATTGATTAGCTAGGCCAGGGATTCTCACACTACTGCCCACACACAGCGGCGGCCATCTTTGCCAATTGATTAGCTTGGCCAGGGATTCTCACACTACTGCCCACACACAGAGTGGCGGCCATCTTGTCCAATTGTTGAGGTGCACCCAGGATTCTTGGCCCCTTAGTGGCGGCCATCTTGGCCAATTGAATAGGTATGACAGGGATTGACCTAATTTCAACAGGAAGTGACCCAGACAGACCTAAATTCAACAGGAAGTGACTTAATTTCAGTAGGAAATGACCTAAAAATGACCTGATAGCAACAGGAAGTGACTTAATTTGAACAGGAAGTGACTTAATTTCAAAAGGAATTGACCCAGAACTGACCTAAAATAAACAGGAAGTGACCCGATTTCAACAGGAAGTGACCTGATATCAACAGGAAGTGACCCGACTTCAACAGGAAGTGACCCGACTTCAACAGGAAGTGACCTGATTTCAACAGGAAGTGAGCATGCTAGTGCTAAATTAGCATGTTAATGTTAGATTAGGATGCTAATGCTAGGTTAGAATGTTAATGCTAATGCTAAGTTAGCATGCTAATGTTAGCTGAGCATGCTAATGCTAAGTTAGCATGCTAATGCTAGTTTGTCATGCTAATGCTAAGTTAGCATGCTAATGCTAATGCTAAATTAGCATGCTAATGCTAAGTTAACATGCTAATGCTAAGTTAGCATGCTAATGCTAATGCTAAGTTAGCATGCTAATGCTAATGCTAAGTTAGCATGCTAATGCTAAATTAGCATGCTAATGCTACATTAGCATGTTAATGCTAATATTAAGTTAGCATGCAAATGCTATGTTAGCATGCTAATGCTACGTTAGCATGCTAATGCTAAGTTAGCATGCTAATGCTAAGTTAGCATGATAATGCTAATGTTAGGTTAGCATGTGTCAACTTCCGCTTACCCGCAGGACTTAAATCGGGAAATATGTCCTGATCGACTCTCCAATCAAAGGGTCAGTAATTCCCCCTTTCCCTCACCGGCTCTAAGGCGTCAGCGTGAGGGGACGGGAATTAGTTAAGCCGATACATCAAAGTGGACTCACCTAGGTTTGTTCACTGTCTTCTTATCATGAGGCCAATCCGTTTTCATCCACCTATCAATCCTGAATGAGCAACCACACAGAACCCAGGAATAATAGACTGAACACCTCACTTACTTGGCAGCTCCACTTCTCTTAGTTGTTTGCATTTGTTATTGACCTAGTCATTTAATAATCCTTGTTAGGATCATACGGACTTGTTTCATATCAAGCAGGAGTATTTGACTTTATTAATACAAATGGAGACATTCATTAGATGTTATTAGAATGCACTTACCTCTTTCCAGACGTCCGTTGCTGCTGTCCGTCTCGAAGAAAAATAATAGGGTCTTATAAATCGACCTGGACTTATTAAACGTCCGAAAGAAATAAAACAAAAGTGAAATCAAATAACTAAACCAAAATTTATGTTTCAAGGGTCTTATAAAATGACCTGGACTTATGAAACGTCCGAAAGAAATAAAACAAAAATAGAAATCAACAAATAAACAAATAAACTAAATAATTCACAATCGGTTTTTAAATCCTTTTATTAGGTCTCATAAAATGACCCCGGACTTATAAAATGTCCAAACAAAATAGAATAAAACCGAAAGAAACAAATAAAATAATTAAATCAGAAATTGTCTTTCAATTATTTTATTTCAAATAATAATATGAATATAAAAAACAGTTTCCAAATCCTTTAATGAGCGCCCGCCAAACGCGAGACACAATTATAAATCACAAAAATCACAAATACAATAAAAATTAAAATTAATAAAATATAGAATGAAATAGGAAAAGGGAAATTTGATAAGAGCCTTCTAAGATTGATCACTTCTCAAAAGAGCTCAAGACCTGAATTTAAAATAAGACGTTTTTGGCTAAAAATTAATCTGAAGACATGGGAGTGTGTTAAATGGCTCCGTCCCTACACGCGATTAACCGTTCATAACTTCCTGCTAAACATCTTATTTAATAAAGCATTTTACTTTACCCAATTTGGTGAGAAAAGTCCCGGTCGCGACTAACAGCCAAAGGTCCTTCGAAAAAACCTAAGTCCTATCACGCCGCTGAACAGTCCTCCAGTGACACACTCCATACAGGTTCATCGCAGGGAGAAGTCGAAGAGCAGAGCCCCGATCCTCGCAAGGGACGGTCTTTTATAACCTTGGTTGCGTGTCACTGTTTCCTCTTGGTGAACGTGTCCTTCCGCGTGTCTTGGGGGATTTCCAGTCTCTTGTAGTCTCTTCACATATCAATGCGCCGAGACGAGTTAGGACTTGTTCACAGTCTCCACACAGTTGAGTGACAGGCGCGCAACATTGGAGCTCAATCTTGCACCAGCGCACACAGGAAACTGTTGAACCAGGTTGCGCTCTGTGGCTTGCGTAGCTTAGCAACCAGTTCCTGTTCTTCAAACAGGAAATTCATCGTGCTGCTAAAGTCTCAGTTACAATTCAACGGTCTTGGCTCTTATTTGATAGTCACACACATCAAATCAACATAATGTATGATAATGTTCTAAACATAACTAAGCAAGCATGAATAACATGTATATACATGACATGTTAAATCCCAAATTCTCTCAGGGAATCTTAACAGGCTGATTCTATTTCATGTTACACATCTTGTATGACAATGTCAGGAGAAAACATTTGCATACAGGTAATCTTTACACTCAATGCAGTTACAGCAATCTTATAAGCGATTAACAGACAGTATCACTCGTAATTAAAAGAAAAGACAGCAAAGCTTCATAGTGGCTTCAATGTGCTGTAAGCATTGATCCCTAATTCAGGCTAACAATTGTCGAATATAAATTGTGTGTGTGTATTATTACTTAATTCAGGATACCTTTTATTTACTTTTAATTTAATTTGGCATAAAGGATGACCGGTCCTTGCTAAGCAGGCGGCTCTGGTTGTACAGGTTTGGCGGCATCTGGTGGTTACTTTGAGGAACTACACCCAGAGGCCAAAGTTTGATTATCAGCCCTATAAACACCAATTCCTCAATCTTATGGACACCAATTGATCTCTAACTTAGAATTGAGTTCAGTCCATTAATTTATTATCTTATTTTACACGATATGGCGCTACATCTGACCCACTCAACCCCGCTCAATTCAACACCCCCTCCGAGAGATCAAAGGTGTTCTCCATGCAAATCAGTCGCAAAAGCGGAGGCACCGGCTCAAGCTCCCCGTCCTCCCCCATCATCCATAGATCATCCAACCCTCCGTCATCAACTAGTGGAGACTCCGGGGTGTCAGAAGACATGGAGACGGACGGAGGATCAGGAAGGGGAGACCACAGGCCCAACTCACCTATCATCGTGGAGGGCGACAACGCAGCCAACGAGCCCTCATCCTCATCCTCGCTTAGCACAACCACCGGGTCATCAACAGATGATGAAACCGCGGGGGAGGTTGGTCTCAACAGTGGCATAACCTTACCAACTGGAGCTTCCTGTCGGGCGGCACTGGGTTCCCCAGGCTCATCAACCCGGTCCAGGGGGCGCGAGGGGGCCGTATTAGGCGCGCAGGGCCGCTCCTCCCGAGTAGGTCTGGCCTGTCTCTTAGGAGTGGCGGCTACACAAAAGCCAGACGGGGTATTGAAAGTCAGGCGTCGAGTACCATCAGGCAGGCGCCATACCATGCGCATCAAAGGGACAGTTCTCCCGACGAGTTCACACCTCTTGTTAACATAATAACGTATATCTTTTATTGGACTTTGAACCAAACTTTCCAACTTACTTGAGCTCGCGAGGTCAGCAAAGCCAGGCCATACCCAGATTTTACTCAGAACAGAGTCGAAGAGATCACTTACGAAAGTTAGATAAAGCCCGTCAGGTATAAGCCACATTTCTCTACTCACACCCTTAGCGGGCAACGGATAGCAGCAGTGCCCGTAGAAAGCGTCCCCCACTACCCAGGCAGAGGAGAGAAGGAGATCGCTTCCACAGAAGACACACCGCGGCTCATCCTGGTTATCCTGGTAAATACACAGACACAAGTCGACAATTCTTAAACCTGAGGGGAGCCCACAAGATCGCGGCTCCCGGTAAATACATTCTGATCCTGATCTAAATGTTCATCCGCACCCGCTCTGTCGGGAGAATGCGGAAAGCCTCTACTACGATAGAGCGAGGATGTGGTCGCTCTCCGAGTAGCGGAACCTTTTGGCGGGAGAGTAAAGATAGCAGCATAGGTAAAAAACCAAATCACTAAAACCAATTGGTCGACCAGGCGTAACCAAAGGAGAATTCAAATTATTCCCCAAACTATACCCCATAATATTAATTTAGCTGTTCGCCATATCCAAACCCTGCTGCCTGTAGCCACGGGGTTTCTCTGAAGGCGAATTACCATATTCATGATGTAGAGGGCCAAGGCGATGGCCAATATACCTTCCAATACAACAGCTCCATATATAACTTCAAAAATTTGGATGGAGGTTATATCTAAACAAATCCAACAAACCAAGAGGAAAGTTTCAGCTACCCCTCTTGGGGTTTTATAATCTATTCTAATTCGGCCATGCATATACACAATGAAGCATCCCAGTCCCAGTGTGTATGTACAAAACACAAAGCGCAACACCAATACCTTGATAACAGCTATTATCAAAATGATGGGTCGAGTTAGTTGCCATACGTCCCATTGTCCAGTACAACAGTAAAGAAGCCATATTATGAAAATCATCCAAAATTCAGCCTCATTACTCACATTTTGAAGGGCACCTGGTCTCCCCTTAGTACCATTAACCGAACTGCATGCCATGGTCAATTGTAGTTTTACTGTTCCGCCAAAAGATTTCAGTGAGAAGTGAGGAAGTCGGGGCTAGGGCGTAGTATTTAAAGTTGGGTCGATCCCGCCCCTTTCCGTAGCCCTTCCCCAATGCTCAGTAACTTCCTTTTTGTCGTCCCTCCCCAATTTGCCTGCAGCTCGTTGGCCAATAACTGAGCTTTTACCTTATTTGGTATGGTTTTCTCTTTATGATTTTGGCGAGGAAATAACGACAAAGTTCCTCTTTTGACAATTGCAAAGGCTATCACCGCTGATAGGACGATTCCTAAACCTAGCAGGAACCAAAGTCCCACTTCTTGTACTAAATTATATAGCCCTGTACTTATTCCAGTAGCTGCCGTCTCCGCTACCTCTTCTACAACTTCAACGGCTGTTGTGGCCACAGTTTTTACCACACCTTTTATTGCCAATCCCATTCTCTCATACCATGTACACACATGTTCCCCTTTACGGTTATATTCGTCACTGTGTCCACAATGCAGCCACCTTTCAGCGGGCTTGTGGCATGTGCCAGGGCCATAAATTTTATTAAATCCCAACCAATCAAACCCAGTAACTATATTTCCTTTACAAAGGGTCTTCCTAAATGCGTGACCTTCTAAAATTTGCATAATAGAGTCAGGGGGTTTGGGGAGAATTTTCAGTCCTAGCATTTTGGACAAGTCATTATCTTTGTCCCATCGCGCGCAGTAATCCCTACCTGCAGCCTGACTCCGGATCCATTTACTATTATTATCCTTAATCCACACTGCTCCCTCAACATTGGCATATTCTGCATCGCGGTAACGTGGAGTACAAAAATTCATAAACCGGGACTGAACATTGAGACAGGATATACGTGCTAGTACAATTGTACAGTTTTTAAAATTTTCCACTGCATTACCTCCCTCACACACCATCTCCCATGGCCTAGGATTAGCGTATAAGGCTGGTCTCTCAACATCAGGCCAAATATCGTTTTCTTTAGAGTATACTGTCGCAATATATTGGTATTTAACCCAATAATTTTCCGACTCTCCTAAGCATGGTAACACGTCGCTAACAATTTCATCTTTATTGAGTCCCCACCACGTCTTACTCTCCTCTCTCGTATGTTTTTCTTTCCACGCTTGTAGCACCCCTTTAATCGTCAGGTTTCCCTTCAACCCTGTACAGTCATAAATCCAATGAGTCAAAGGTGGCGTTCCCATTTCCATCAAGGGACATCGTGGTGAAATTCCACTTTTCCACTCTGACCCATGTAATCTGTTAAACATTCTCAAAGCCACACATTGGTCAATTTTATCAAAATCACCCTTCGGGACATTATGTAAATCATCCGGTGTTGGAATACGTTGAGCCCACATTCGTGCCCACGCTACATTTAATACATTTATCCCCAAGGTTCTATTAAAGGTCGATTTCAATAATTTTGTACCTCTTTTCCATATCCATGGAAAGGAGTCGTTCAGCCACTCTTCGTGTTTCACTTCTATTTTCTTTTTATCCAATGTGTTCCCGAGAGTCATTCCAACAACCCCAGCCAAGGGAAACAGGGGAGTTAGAAACTTACTTGCGTCACCCATAAGCCCTTTGCCGGGGACGGTAATGCTATTACCCTCATCCGCATAGCAAAACATATGATAGGGCTCAGGACAATATTTCATCATATTCCAATCACAATGGCTGTTATTATACGACTGGGCCTTTCTTAACTTTAACCTACAGCCTGGCCTGTACTTTATTTCTACTATTTTCTGTGGTACGGGCTTTTCTCTACTTCCAAAAACGCCTCCGCGCAGCTTAAGAAATTTAGGTGACTCCTCTGCTGACAGAGTAGGAGTACCTGGCCGATAAGTTATCGCTCGTTTAATAACCTTAATCGCCCCCGGTTTTCTAAATTTCCCAAACCCTCGTAGCCGAAAAATTTTAGATGACTTACCCGATGATGTAGTAGGAGTACCTGGCAGGTGGTTGGTGGTCCCATTGGTCCCTGGTCCCTTGCACCGAAAGGTTAAACAGCTCCAACATGGTTCCCATGCTGGCCGAAGTTCGGTACAAGTGTCATTTCGTGAGACCGCCGGGTAGGTGAAATCAGGGGCATCAGGGTCAGTCTCCACCCAGTATCCTCCTGTTGCATCTGGCAATCCTGCACAGTATTCGTTGAAGAACCAAGCAGGATCTCCTTCTCCAATCTGGATCCAAATATTTCTGACAATTCTTTGCTCTCGCTTCTTCAAGCACAACAGGGTAATATTGACTACAGAGTCGTTCGCTGTGTTATCAATCCGTCGAATAACTCGGACTTTACACTTAATCTTTGATTTTACAGGGTACGTTGTGCTTCTTTTCAAAATCTTCATGGATTCATTGTAATACGTGTCGTTGAAGGTGTTGCGGAGGTAGGAATTCACGAGGGCGGTTCTCTCTTCCCTCCATCCTTTCTCACAGGGATTATTCGCTCCGGCACCGCAGGCTTCCCTATTCGGTCCCTTCCTCCTCTTCCATTCTTCACAAACATGCATCACCTCCACTTTCCAGCATGTTTGGTTGGTTATTTTAGTGGTGCCATGCCGTATCTCCACCAGGTCGATGGGATTAATTGGAGCCATGCTGTCGAAGCTGAACCTTCGCCTTCTCTGCGCTCGCAGCCCCAACAAACAATAAATCAATGTTATTACTATCAAGCAAAGTATGGTGGCCAGCCAAACCCTTCCATACACCCAGCGTTGTCTTCGACGGATGACCGGAACGTTCATGTAAACTCTGTCAGCTTCAGGTTGTTCATGAACGGTGTCCAATGGGTCTTCATGTGCTGGAGTATCATAGTGGTTGTCTAGCATTTGGCGCTTTGGTTGGCGTGCAATCGTTCCTCCATCGGGGTAGGCATGCGGTCCTTCACCTACTTCTAAAGTCAGGGGGTGAGGCACGTTTAGAGTCGCAGGTCGGGGTATGTCATAAATCGGGGTTTCGTATCCAGGAGGACTCCATCCTCGGCGCTCGAATCGTTCCCTTGCCTCGGCTGAACAAAGTTTCCCGGGTATTACTAACTTGCCCCCGCTGCCACTAAAATCTTTCTCTTCTTCCATCGCATCTTCGTAGCTTCGTTTCATGCTTTCTCCTGTTGGTCTTGTCTTTTGTGGACTGCTAAGTTTTGAAATCTCATTGGCTCCTCCCTCCTTTCCTTGGGGGTTGGCCTTCATCACATAGTTATTTTATTTTTATTTAAATTGTTTCTACATTCCACTGAGCCAAATTCATCTTAATCTTGATCAAGAGGGGGATTTTTATTATTATTATACTCAATGTACCCCGCACCTCTTAATCATTTTAACTACTTATCTTCATCATACTTGGCCCTCAATTCAGCCATTCTTTCTTGCATTTGATTCTGTCGAAATACTTGGTAGTCAAACAATAGGGCCGTTGAGGGTCCTGGTGACCCCTCCTGCTCAAGGTTCACGGGAGTCCAATGGGACTCCTGAACCTTGGTATCTATTTCCTCGATTTTCTTTTCCAATAGTTTAATTTTTTCTCTCAATTCTTTTTGCTCAGCGATTCTTTCCTGAGAACTCTCAATTAAAGACAACCAATGTGGCCTAAATTGCCCAAGATCTACAAAAAGATTGTGTAGGGCCGGTATTAATGCTCTTAGGAAATGTTCTAATAATTCTCTACTTGTTTCTAACCTGGTTACTCGAGTCTTTAGCTCAGCAATCTCGTCCTCCATCTCCTTCCTGTTGCTACTTTTCAGCGGATGTAGAGGGCCGTGGGTCCTGGTGCCTGTTCCAAAAGCGTGACAGGACTACCTTAAGGACCTTGTGCTCATCAGCCTCGCTATCTTCGCTCGCCTCGCCTTCATACCCTTTTCCTTCTGGCTCCTCCTCATTAGAGGAGGGGTCTTCACTCATCTCTGGCTTTTCCCTCCACGCCGCCTTCGACCCTGCGGCGGGAGTTTCCGGTACCACCCCCTTTTCCGTTTGCTCCTCTTGAGGAAGCACGGAATGGGGGGCCTCTCTATACATTTTTATCAGCTTTTTCCACTTAGGCTTATCGCTATACCGCCATGGGTTTGCCTCATAAAATTTAGGGCACCCACGCAGAGACCAATGCCTTTTGCGGTAGCCTGACAAATTTCCATCACCATCACAACCCGGGTAGGGACATCCAAGCCCCCATCTCTTCTTCGGGCGACCCCTGAGGTCAAAGTCTCCCTTCGACCTGGGTGCCTTGTGTTCATCCTCTCCTAATGAACTCACATTACATTTTTCCAGCTCTCTTGTGGCCACCTGAGCCAATGCCAACAACTTCCCATTACCCTTAGGCTTTACTTCTTCATCTCCACTCTCACTACTACCAACGTATTCTCCATTAAAAGTACAGTTGGGGTGTAACCGTTTGGCTTCCTCCTCTGTACTCATTGACACTGCCATCCCTAACGAGTATATTCCCTCGTAGGGTTTCATAGCCATCATTACTTTTACTTTCAACCAATATATCGGGTCCCCCAAAACCCATCGTCGCGGCATCGCTGGACTCATTTTTACTACTACTGTTTTAGCTTTATATTCCATTCTATCCAATGTAGTCCCCTTTATTATATGACTACCTTCCATATCGCTAATATTCACTGCTTTCTCTTGCGGGACATCCGGCAATGTTTCCATTGAAATGTCCCCTCGAGCCAAAGCAACATTGATTAGCGTGGGCCAGGGGGTTCTTGGTTCCCCCCCGCTTAACACAGGTTCAACGTGAACTAAAGTTGGCACCGCTTCCGAGCCAACAATTACTGAATCCAAGCCATACTTACCTCCATGCGGTGGCCAGTTGTTGTAAAGCAGTGCCTGGAACCTCGGGTCGCGAGTCCTCTCGTTTACTTCCATCGGCCAATAGGTCAGCAAATCGGAACTTAGCGACTTTATCGAAGTTTCTGCTCTAGTTAACTGCCATCCCTCGGCCTCTCCTGCTCTCACTAGTGAACCTTTTCCCATTCTCATCCTACAATGTAGGCAATACAGTATGCTCTCCCCGTCCCACAAACATTCACAATGCTGTGCCTCTGTATTCTCTTGCGGGGCTAAGTCCCACTGAGCATACGCTTTTATCCTAGGTAGGCTTTTTATTCTACAGTATCCACACACCTGTATTTCAAGCACCTTAGCCGGGCCTATTTTACTCAGGTCTGGCTTAAAGCCATCTACCCAATACTTATTGGCTATATTCCACTGTCTCCTCGACTCCTCGTTTCCACTGCAAATTACACAGGTCGAGACAGCCGGTTGCCAACTAAAATCTTCCACTCTATTACTAATATATCCTCTCACTGCATTCGTCCAAAGATTAAATGCCTTACCGACCATTATCACCTTCTCCGTCCTCCGCACGATGACAGCTCCCTTCATCATAACGAGCCTGACAAAGTCCGGAGGGACTGGTTCCATTTTTAATTATTTGTCTTACTCCTTAACTTCAGGCTGAATTAACTGGTATCGGTTTTAGCTGCTCTACCCCTTGGACTCCCTTCTTCTTCAGTCGCACTGTATTTCTGTCTAAAACTTCTTCAACGATGTCAAATTGGTCATATTTCGCTTTCACTGCCTGACTATCAAAAGGACCATGAGATTTTATCCACACTCTCTGTCCTACCTGAAATGGACACTTTCCCTTTTGAGGGTGTTGTGTGCTTTGCATCCGTCCTACCTCAGGAGCGACAAAGGGGCGCTGGTTCAATTCCTCTGAAGGGGAGGGTCTATCTGCTCTGCTCCTCCCATTCAAATCCTTGACCAACTCCACCAATTTCTCACTCCATTCTTTTCCATTAGCATTTTTCCCAAGCCAACTTTTAACTAGACCAATGGTCCTTTCAGCCACGCCGTTAGCTTGAGGGGTGTAGGGCGGCGAATAAGTTCTTATTATTCCCCACCTTTGACACCACCTGTCTATTGTAGCGTTTTTGAAATGAGTTCCATTGTCAGTTCTTAACTCTCTCGGTATGCCTAACCACATACAACCCTCTTCTAGCGTTTTCAGCACGCTATTAGCATTCGCATTACGTACAGCTTTTAAACCAAAATGTCCTGACATCGAATCAACAAGCACAATAAGATATTTCTCACCTTTAGTGCCGCTTACTCCCATGGGGCCTGCTACGTCCATGCAAACTGATGCCCATGGAACAGTGCTTTTAATCGTCAATCCGTCCACTCGCTGTCCTCGGCGTCCTGCATTATACTTATTACACAACTCGCAATTTCGTATAACTGAACGGATTTTCTTTTCTGGGATCCACAGTTCCAGTTTTTCCAGCTCCCTTTTTGTGGGCAAGGCACCTCCATGGCCTAGCGCTTCATGTACGGCCTTAGTCACCTCACACACAAACTCATTTGGGACCACTTTTCCTCCTTTGGGAGTATTGTCCCATTTTTCTGCTCCTAC
Source organism: Festucalex cinctus (assembly GCF_051991245.1). Lineage (NCBI taxonomy): Eukaryota > Metazoa > Chordata > Actinopteri > Syngnathiformes > Syngnathidae > Festucalex > Festucalex cinctus. The sequence goes on from NC_135428.1 coordinate 22,499,625, forward strand.
AATTACCAATCTTCTCTCTTGGACGTATTTATCTATTTCATCATTTCCTCTCCAGTGAGCCCCCGCCTTGACGTGGGCTTTCTGGTGAACAACATCGATAGTCATATTCAACCTTAACTCGGCTATTTTCTTCCACAACTCAGCATGAGCAATTTCTTTACTCCTCGCTCCTTCAAACCCATTTTCTTCCCAAATGGATAAGTCCTCTTTGAGCGCCTGAGTACAATAGTGACTATCGGTTATAAGTCTTACTCGACTCACGTGTAATCTTATGGCCTCTAACAATCCTTCTAACACCGCTGTAGCCTCTCCTGCTTGGGCACTACCAGGAGTCTGACCCTTTCGGTGGCATACCTCTTTACCATTGTGTTTCAGGATGAAGCCCCAGTGGGCATTCTGGTCTTCACCCTTTTTAGAACCATCTGTGTATAAAACCCATTCATATGGCTTCTCCTCACCATTTACAGTTTTTGCCTGTTTTTTAGATATGGATTTTGCTGGTCCTATTTCTAAATCGGGGTCTAGCAGGATATCTTCCCACCTTCCCCATCTCACATTAGTCGCTTTAGTACTTTCTAATGTGTCTTTACGCAGGTAGCGATGTACTTGACTCTGCGTAACAACCTTTATGCCTTGTCCCTGGGCTAAGTCTTTCAATGTTCCCCAATATTTAGCAAGAACCGCTAATTCTCTCTCCTCCTGGGGAAACTTTTTCTCAACATTATTTATAGTATAAGTCCACAATGTTACCAAGCCGGCACCTTCATTACTAACACTTACCATTGCATTATCTTCATCACATTGAATCTCGGCAACTAACCTAACCTCCAAACTTCTCGGCTCAAGGCGTATAGCATTTTTTACTGCGTTTTTGAGCCCTTCTAAATTTTCTTGGTCTTTAGCCGACCACGGCCAATCTTTTGTTTTCTTTTCGTTAGGATTTTTACGCAATCGGGCATAAAGGGGTCTCGCAAATTTCTGATAAAACGGAACATGATCTCGAACATAATTACACAATCCTAATACTTTCTGCAGCTCGTTCTCGGACGTTGGCGGCAAAATTTGGTCTATTTTTTCTCGATACGCTTGTGACAGCCCCAAGTCTTCAGACACTTGGAATCCCAGGTAATCTACCTGAAATCTGGCAAGCTGACACTTCTTAAGATTTAGCTTCAATCCTGCCGCCGTCACTCGCTCGATTACGGCCTGCAAAGTTTCCAAATGTTCCTCCTCCGTGTCACTAGCAATGAACACATCATCAATGTACACTGTGACTGGGAGACCTTCCAAAACATGCAAGACAGCTGATTGAAATACGTTCGGAGAATTTTTATACCCCTGCGGCAAGCGCTGCCAAACGTATGCTTTTCCCTTATGCGTAAACGCTGTTTTCCCTTGTGACGCTTTGGCAATTCTCAGGGAAAAGAATCCATTTGCAAGGTCAATACATGATTTATACTTTTTTACTCTTAATGTTTTTAAAGACGCCTGGGGGTTTATGAGGCTCGCTCGGTTAGCCACCGTACGGCGGTTTAGAGCTTTAAAGTTAATGACCGGCCTCCAACCCCCTCCTACCGCTTCAGGTTTTTTAACAGCTTGAATTGGGCTATTGGTAATCGGGTTTAGCTCTTCACGAATAATACCAAGTGCTAATAATTCTTTTACAATTACCTCCATTTCGGCAACTGCTCCGGGGTTGAGGGGATATTGCCTTACGGGCGGATGTACTCCCCCACTTATAGTATGCATGTATTTTGCTCCTAAATCACCGCAATCATTTTTAAAATGTGCGACTGCGGCCTTGTCTAAAATTTCACCTAATTTCTTTTTCCCTTCCAATGTCAATACACTGTCTTGGATTTGTTGGGCTTTTACGGCTGGTACATCTACTGACTTATACCATTCTTGATCAGGTATTATTTTTGTAGGGCCTACTTTCACTAATTTTGATTTTAGTTTTTCCCATCTCTTTTTTGCAACTTGCTTTTGATTTTTGGGCTTTTTCAGTTCTTCTGCATCTTTTAGTGTCAACAAATTGTGCGGTCCCAATACCCACACAATTCCCTTCCACATTCCTACCGGCATTTTGGCTATTGAACCATCAGCTACCATTACTTGCAGGTGTCCAATTTGTTTTAAGGCTTTACGGGTCATGGACACCTCGGCCCCTGTGTCTACTAAATAGGGCACTCCCTCCACCTTAGCATATAGGTTATCCCCTATTCTGTAAACCCCTTCCAGGGTGACCCGTGCCTTTGTCTCCATTATTTGCCAGGCCCCCCGGAGGCTTCAGCCTTGCGAGCCTCGAGGAAGGCCTTCCTTTCTTCTGGGTTCAGTTTGTCAAATTCTTCTTTGGGCATGTATGCCGGACCTGGTCTTCGCGCTGCTGGCTGTTGTCTTGGTTGGGGCCTCGTCTGCTGTCCTGGCTGAGTGGCTGGTCTCTGATTTCCACTCATTCTCTGTTGCTGAGGTCTCACATAGGGGACAGTCTGAACTGGTCGCTGAGCTCCCTGCTGGACTTGCTGTTCGTTCCCTCGGGTGCGACTAGCGATTGGTCCGGTTCTCCTCTTCTCAGCGTTATGCTTATTCAGGCGATCCCACTTCTTAACGGAGGCTTCAATTTTCAGCGTCGTGCTATTTGGAGCCATTTTCACAAAGACAGCTTCGTTCCCTTTGTCCTTAACAATCATCCGCAGCACTTTGATATACCTATTTGGCGATATAACTTCTTTAATTTTGTGCCACACGTTTAGCAGTGAAACGTCCCTTTTGAGTTGCTCCCTAGCTCTGTTAATATGGGCATCTTCATCTTCATCTTCGCCATCCACCCATCTTTCATAGACCTGTTGTGGTGTTTCGTTTGGTCCGACGGGGCTAGCGATGATGTATTGAAGCCATAGCTTCTTCGCGCCATCTCCTCCGGGCGTGTCCCTAATCATGGGCCATGTCTCAACTAAATACTCTTTAGCTGATTCTAGCCTACCTTTTTGGCGAACCAACTCTTTTAAGGTCTTAAACTGCTGCACATCACCCTCTATGTCGTGTGGCTGATTTATTAAATTCGGTACTATTGTAGTTGATCCCAGTTGTGTCATATATTGGGACTGCTGGTTCAAGGAGGCTCTTGGGGCAGCTGGTACCGTTAAAGTAACCGCTGCTCCATCATTATCTGAATCTGAATTCAGGTCATCGTCGGCTCTCAGCTCACATTTTGCTTTATCATTTATTGCTTTTTTGAGCCGTCTTAACATAAAATCATGTGCCACCGCCACGTAACCATCCCTGAAATTCTTAGTCAGGTCTTGGTGAGCAAGTAATGTGGTGTATGGCGGGGCTTGTAAAATGTTAACAGCCTCGCGATAAGTTATTCGCATAGTTAGAGGCATTTTACTATCTAGCTTACTAAGCCAGGCCGGTGGATAAGGGCGATTTACTTGCCCTGCCTCGGGTATGTACGCTTTTCGCCCATCCTTTGTCTCGATCCATCCCCAACTAACATCCCTAGCTATCCTTTCTGAGGACCGGTACACATCAAACGTAGGTTGAGGATTTTTCTTTCTTCTATTCACTGGTCTTGTTACTATTTTTGGGTTCTGGCCGGGGTTGGCCGGGTCATCTTCTGACGAGGTTGAGTCTCGGTCTTCATCAGCGGGATTAGCGCCAATCGCGGTCGGAACAGGAGCTTGCTCTCCACCGTCTTCCTCTTCGCTCCCATCTTCTGGCAGGGGCACCGGCATCATGGGGGGTCGTCCCGGAAAGGGGTCCCGCGCTGTTCCAGGTGTAGACGTGACGGGGCTAAAGGTTACTGTTCCCCTTGGGGCTTTGCTTTTCCCCTTCGGGGCCTGTCTGCTCGGTCCCGCTCGCTCTTCATCCTCTACCACCCGGGCAGCTCCTGACATCCCTCCACTTACCGGGGAAGGCACGGGAGTTGTTTTAACTGGGGATGGGGACTGGGGCGAGTCCCTGAGTTCTCCGGTTATTGATTGCTGGAGCTGCCGCCGTTCACGATCCATCTGCCTAGTACGGGTTAAAATTTCATCTGTCACTGATTTAACCCGCTCCTCTCTCTGCTTTTTTGATATTGCTACCACAAATTCTACTCCCGATGGTGTTGTCACGGGAGTCTTAGCTCTTAAGGTGAAGGCCGCCACAGCTATGGACTCAGCCTGTTGCCACTGCATTTTCCCAGTTTTAATCCAATTTACATCTATCACTACTCTCTCCGCTCCTTCACCTAGCGCTTTGTCAACCCCTCTCTCCAATGCTTTTGCCATTTCGTCCGCATATTGTGACTGCTCGCTTTTAGGGTTCCACTCTGTCCCTGGCACGTGAATTATCATGCCATAGGGAGTGTTCCCGCCACTAGTTTTTGCCGCTATTATTGGCCGCTGATAATTTTTCTGTAATTCCTGTTTAACCTCTGATTCATATTCTTGTCCTGCTTCCTGCCTTAAAATGTTCCTAAGCGCTTTACTATGTGGTTTTAGTGATCTATCTGTAATTATCACTATAGCATCCCCTTGTATTTGCCAGGGGCTCCCCACATAGTGACACAATACCACTCCATTCCCGATTGAAACCTTTTTAGTTTCCTCCGGCAGCCCGCCAAGGGCCGCCGTTCTTATCAGGGGAGTCATTCTCACAGTTATCCCTGAGCTCTCATTCTCCGATGCTCCTGCGTCCTCCTCTACTGGGACACATGAGCCCGTATCATAAAAGCCCTCTTCACTTGCGGCTTCAGCAAACCGCTGCCTCGCCATCTGGAGCTCTCTCAACTCCGGTTGTTCCCAAAGGTTGAGGCTTAAAGCTTCAGTCCCCTTGGGATTTGCCAATTCCACCCTTATGTGCATTTTCTCGGCAAGGGATCTTATCGTCGGGTCCCACTGGACTCCGGTACTAACCACTTCCATCACATTATACACATCCAACAACACAGACCACCAGTGGACCCAAAGGCCCACCGTCCCAGAGGTGCATCCCTCTTGGGGGTGGTTTACCACTACTGTTGCTATGCCCATTATTTCGGGAAATTCGCTCACGAACATTCCCGTTTCCTTCACCGCCCTTTCCACCTCGACTGGGAGGTCTGTCGGACGGATCGAAGGGTTGTTTATCTCCAGGTGCCTTCTGGCTCCTGGTGGCCATCGATCTACACCTTCACCCAGTAGCATAACCACTACCGGTATATCCACTTGTTTTAGAGGACGGAATTCAGGCCTTAATCCTGCTCCCCTCTCCGTAGGGCTGGGGGGCTTTTCCCCTCCATTTTTCCCCGTCAATTTTTCCATTACTTCACTAGCGTGTTTTATAGCCCGCTTTGCTTTCTTATTGTAGGAGTGGAGCTATCTATTTCCGAAGCCTACCCGTGCGCTTTGGGTTTCAGGGACGTACTATAGCTCCTGGTTACTCAGCTCCGTACCCGTGTACGTTGCCTCTACTTCTATCGGGACTACCGCGTTCGGGTTTCCTACCTTAACTCGTAGGCGGACGTCCTCTCTTAAACGGTGGGGTGTACTGTCCTTCCAAATCGGTTGTAATCCTCTCCGCTTCCCTTTTCCGAGATCCGGCTATCTTCTTGTGCCAATGGACACTCCTGTCAGAACCGAAAAAGGCTGCCTCCACTAGAACATTAGTCTAGTGGAAACTCCTACCTTTTCTCCTTGGTTCTCGACGACTTTCTTCTTGTGCCAATGGACACTCCTGTCAGAACCGAAAAAGGCTGCCTCCACTAGAACATTAGTCTAGTGGAAACTCCTACCTTTTCTCCTTGGTTCTCGACGACTTTCTTCTTGTGCCAATGGACACTCCTGTCGGGAACCGAAAACTTAAAATTTCCGCAAAAATACAAGGAGGAAAGGCAGGGGATGGGGGATCAGGGTTATGCCTGTAGCGGCGGCAGCCTCGGTCAATGGGTCCGCTATCAAAGAAAAGGGACCATAAATATTCTCGGGCACCCCGCAATAACCAAGCAAAGAATATGGTAGATTTGCTATAAATGGGTATCTATAATGACAAGCCACTAACATGGGCAACCGCACCCAATATGGAAGGCCTAAATACCGTAGACCATAGTTTATCATCACACTACTAAAGGAGACTCCTTCTCCCCGAGCAGCTCTCCACCATTAACTCTAACTGTTCAAGCCCTCCTCCTCTTCGTGGGCGGGCTTGAACCACCCCTTGACTCAGCCCCTCCCTCAGGAATGCGCGGCGCAACGCGCTCTACCAGGTACACTATCAGTACCTTCACAGCCGACCAAAGCAGCAGGTCGCTGTAAAAGCCCATTCACTTTAAATGGCTCTCTCACACTCAGCCTCTGTTTGAGTGTAAGTCTCCTGGGGGGGCCAGTCACCGTTCCTTTAACACAAAATAGTACAATCAACTTCAATTCAAAAATCACACTAGATTTTCACAATTAAAGCAGTTCTTTCCCATGAAACATTTTCATCAAAGAGACTAGTTTTGTGTTAGCTCAGGGTCGTCTGACATGACAATTTATCAGCGAGATCGCCGTCAGCTCTAAGCAGCGTGCCCACCACTCAGAGCCGCGCTCACTCGGGTTCCTGTTTGGGCTTCGATCGACCCCGATTTTGACAAAAATGAGTCAATCGTCGCCCCACGTTGGGCGCCACATGTCAACTTCCGCTTACCCGCAGGACTTAAATCGGGAAATATGTCCTGATCGACTCTCCAATCAAAGGGTCAGTAATTCCCCCTTTCCCTCACCGGCTCTAAGGCGTCAGCGTGAGGGGACGGGAATTAGTTAAGCCGATACATCAAAGTGGACTCACCTAGGTTTGTTCACTGTCTTCTTATCATGAGGCCAATCCGTTTTCATCCACCTATCAATCCTGAATGAGCAACCACACAGAACCCAGGAATAATAGACTGAACACCTCACTTACTTGGCAGCTCCACTTCTCTTAGTTGTTTGCATTTGTTATTGACCTAGTCATTTAATAATCCTTGTTAGGATCATACGGACTTGTTTCATATCAAGCAGGAGTATTTGACTTTATTAATACAAATGGAGACATTCATTAGATGTTATTAGAATGCACTTACCTCTTTCCAGACGTCCGTTGCTGCTGTCCGTCTCGAAGAAAAATAATAGGGTCTTATAAATCGACCTGGACTTATTAAACGTCCGAAAGAAATAAAACAAAAGTGAAATCAAATAACTAAACCAAAATTTATGTTTCAAGGGTCTTATAAAATGACCTGGACTTATGAAACGTCCGAAAGAAATAAAACAAAAATAGAAATCAACAAATAAACAAATAAACTAAATAATTCACAATCGGTTTTTAAATCCTTTTATTAGGTCTCATAAAATGACCCCGGACTTATAAAATGTCCAAACAAAATAGAATAAAACCGAAAGAAACAAATAAAATAATTAAATCAGAAATTGTCTTTCAATTATTTTATTTCAAATAATAATATGAATATAAAAAACAGTTTCCAAATCCTTTAATGAGCGCCCGCCAAACGCGAGACACAATTATAAATCACAAAAATCACAAATACAATAAAAATTAAAATTAATAAAATATAGAATGAAATAGGAAAAGGGAAATCAAACATAAATATTTAAACCTTTGATAAGAGCCTTCTAAGATTGATCACTTCTCAAAAGAGCTCAAGACCTGAATTTAAAATAAGACGTTTTTGGCTAAAAATTAATCTGAAGACATGGGAGTGTGTTAAATGGCTCCGTCCCTACACGCGATTAACCGTTCATAACTTCCTGCTAAACATCTTATTTAATAAAGCATTTTACTTTACCCAATTTGGTGAGAAAAGTCCCGGTCGCGACTAACAGCCAAAGGTCCTTCGAAAAAACCTAAGTCCTATCACGCCGCTGAACAGTCCTCCAGTGACACACTCCATACAGGTTCATCGCAGGGAGAAGTCGAAGAGCAGAGCCCCGATCCTCGCAAGGGACGGTCTTTTATAACCTTGGTTGCGTGTCACTGTTTCCTCTTGGTGAACGTGTCCTTCCGCGTGTCTTGGGGGATTTCCAGTCTCTTGTAGTCTCTTCACATATCAATGCGCCGAGACGAGTTAGGACTTGTTCACAGTCTCCACACAGTTGAGTGACAGGCGCGCAACATTGGAGCTCAATCTTGCACCAGCGCACACAGGAAACTGTTGAACCAGGTTGCGCTCTGTGGCTTGCGTAGCTTAGCAACCAGTTCCTGTTCTTCAAACAGGAAATTCATCGTGCTGCTAAAGTCTCAGTTACAATTCAACGGTCTTGGCTCTTATTTGATAGTCACACACATCAAATCAACATAATGTATGATAATGTTCTAAACATAACTAAGCAAGCATGAATAACATGTATATACATGACATGTTAAATCCCAAATTCTCTCAGGGAATCTTAACAGGCTGATTCTATTTCATGTTACACATCTTGTATGACAATGTCAGGAGAAAACATTTGCATACAGGTAATCTTTACACTCAATGCAGTTACAGCAATCTTATAAGCGATTAACAGACAGTATCACTCGTAATTAAAAGAAAAGACAGCAAAGCTTCATAGTGGCTTCAATGTGCTGTAAGCATTGATCCCTAATTCAGGCTAACAATTGTCGAATATAAATTGTGTGTGTGTATTATTACTTAATTCAGGATACCTTTTATTTACTTTTAATTTAATTTGGCATAAAGGATGACCGGTCCTTGCTAAGCAGGCGGCTCTGGTTGTACAGGTTTGGCGGCATCTGGTGGTTACTTTGAGGAACTACACCCAGAGGCCAAAGTTTGATTATCAGCCCTATAAACACCAATTCCTCAATCTTATGGACACCAATTGATCTCTAACTTAGAATTGAGTTCAGTCCATTAATTTATTATCTTATTTTACACGATATGGCGCTACATCTGACCCACTCAACCCCGCTCAATTCAACACATGCTAATGCTAAGTTAGCATGCTGATGCTAAGTTAGCATGCTAATGCTAATGTTAGCTTAGCATGCTAATCCTCATGCAAAGTTAACATGTAGGAAGTGACCCAGAACGGACCAGTGCATTCGGCTTTCCACCTTGCAAGAGTCAGCAGTCACATCCAAAATTTCCGCGGGAATTTTTCTAGTTATGTGACTGCTGCCCGCAAAGCAGTAGCGAAGCTACTGCTGCGGAGCAGTCACATATTACTATCCAGAAAAAAAGCGTTTATTATTCTTTTTATTTTTCTTTATTCTTCACATTTTTTCAGACAAAATGCGGGCCGTACCGTTGAACGTACCGGCACAAGTGAGGTATCAAAAGATGCGTCTCGATCTGACTCGGCGGGGTACCATTTTTTTTCGGAATTTCGAGTTACCATGGCGACGCAATTTCCCAAAAACCCCGCCAAAAAGTCCCATAGGAATAAATGGAGAAGGGAAAAAAACATCGACAAATTTAACACCTTTTTCGAAGCCACGCTGCGCGCACATACATTGACCGACCGAGACGATTTTTAGCTCATTTTGTTGCAATTTTTCCCATCTTTAGCTCTGTGTCGAAATTTTTTTTAAGAAATGTAAGCGCTCCCTCCTGTGCGGGTTCAAAGACAGGGTGTGAAATGAAGAAAAAAAGGCGTTTTACATTAGTGTGTATTGCGTTTGCTAGAGTGGAGCAATCAGCGCTAGAGTGGAGAGACAAAAAAAATTCTTTCGAAAAATTTCACTTCAACTCGTCACCGTGGCCACAATATTTGCTCAGTAAACATCAAATTTGGATATTTTGTAGTCACAAGGGTCTTCTTTCTGACAAACCCACTTTTGTGCGGCAAAGGTGTCATTTAGTACCTTTTATTTGACTTGAAGCGAGGGGAAGTCGCACTTTTTCGCCCATTGAGTCCCATGTTATTTTCGCCGCCTTTTTTTGTCATTTTTTTAAAAGTCACACGTTTTCAACCTGCTCTAATTTGCTCATTTTTTATCCGATTTAAAAAATTACAACATGCTTGCGTTCCCCAAAGCCTTGCCGTTCTAACGGGGCATTTCTGAAATCTGTATCTTAAACCGTTGAGTCGTGAGAGCCTTTTGTTCGAGGTGTGCGCTTTCTCATAGAACTCTATTGAAGCAAAATGTTCGCCCACCTGGTAATTACGAAATGTGTGTGCGTGAATGCGCATATTTGTTAAAGTGACAGTAACCCATTTTCAGTTTATTGATTATGGCTTAACTTCCACATTTCTTGATCAATTAAAACCATTCAAATTTTAAACTCTTCAGATCATTCCCTATTTTCGCTTAATGAAAAAAAATCAAAGCACAATATTATATTTTTGTTTATGAAATGTAATGTAATGAACTGCTATTTAAATGGTGCTTTTTGAGCTATTCTGCCCACTCTCTCACTTCTGCACAGCAACTGCCTCAGCCAATCAGAGCTGCTTGTTGTCATCCACGCCTGGAATTTCCCCACCAACGCCCACACACTGTGGCGGCCATCTTGGCCAGGGATTCTCACACTACTGGCCATACAGAGCGACGGCCATCTTGGCCAGGGATTCTCACACTACTGCCCATATAGAGCGGCGGCCATCTTGGCCAGGGATTCTCACACTACTGCCCATACAGAGCGGCGGCCATCTTGGCCAGGGATTCTCACACTACTGCCCATATAGGTCGCTTGCACGTGTCGTCACTTCCGCCTCGGATTTCTCGTAGTCGCCATGCTGGGTGGCCTCCATTTACGTAGCGATTCGATCTAACACGTATCTATCACGTTTGTTGTCTGCGTTTAAAATGGTACATTGTTGCTGCATCGTTGGCTGTTCGAACAAAGCCCAGGGGGAAAATGGTCGGCCTTTCTGCCGAATTCCGAAAATAATTAGGAACCAGGGCCTGGAGACAGAGGAGTGCGGACTCCGGAGGGAAGTCGTTACTTTGGGCTCGTGTGTGCAGCGATCACTTTGTGAGCGGTAAGATTATTTACCTTTATTTAATGTAATGCATGAGGATTAATAACGTTTCGACCGCGCATATATGGGCAAGTTGCTTATGTTTTGGATTCATGAGCAAGTAAGTTCGGTAATACAAGCTGGCTAGCGGACGTTAGCCGAAAGCTAACATCGAACATTTTCACCCAAGTAGTGCCAGTGCAAAGTGTTTACTGCTGAAATTGGATTGATTAGTCTTGGGCTCTTAATGCCGATAACATGTTTTTTGGTGGCAAAATGTAAACTTGGAAAAAAGAGACAGAAGGGGGTGATGCAAGTAAACAGACCCCCGGTAGCCTACACATCATGCTAAAGAACTTATTCGGTAGCCTACACATCATGCTAAAGAACTTATTCACGGCCACCCTACTGCGGCAAAATAACCAGTCTTTCCATATTTTATTTGTTTATATATTTGTTTATTTTAACAGGTCGCCCTGCGCCCGTTTTTCTGTCCAATCATCCCGACTGAGCTCCAACATTAAAGTTGGGTCCCAAGTTACATCTATGTCTCAGCCCAGTCGGTGCCAAGATATGAACGTGCACAGGAGAGACAAGCAAAGAAAAGACGACTCGAAGTGGCAGAGATTGTTGCAGTTATGCAGCCAGATGGCTCCAGTAACCTGTACCCTCAAGTACTGCTGACATCATTGACTCTGGTATGCCACTCAGAATTCATTACATGATATATTGTATGCATGAGTGAATGTATGTGTTTATGTTTGTGTGTGTACATGCACCTTATATTTTAGAGGCATTTGGAAGTGTTTATAGAAATAAGTATTTGCCTGTAGCAATGTTCATACATTAAAAAATTCAACAAAATGTGTACATTTCTTTTACACTGACAAAAAAAAACTATACTACTGTACTATATTAAACCTATTACTGGTACCGTATTTTTTTGTGATCTTTTTTTATTATTATTTCTTTAGGGATCTCATGCCACACCGACTTGATTGCCAATGACATGATGGAAACGAAGGCGAGCATCAAAGCATTGGAGGAGGACAACATGCGACTGTTTGTTTGGAGCTAATAAAGGCAGCGATTATACAAATTCTATTGTTGGGTTTGTTTACAAAGCTGTACATAATACAAATGACAGGATTTGACTCAATGTGCAATATGGTCCCTCTTAAAGTAATGGCATAAATCTTTATTATTTCTAAAAGCACAAAAAATGAAGTGAATAATGATTAGATGTAGTAAATTCAGGGATAAAATTGAACTGTTAATTAATGTAGTTTATTTTAGCACAGGTGCCTACCATCCTGAGATGACGGTATGATGTAATGTTGATGGGGTACGCAATGACTTTCATTATACTATGTACAGAGGAAAAAGTTGCTCTCTTTTAAATTTGTTTAATGTAAGACAAGTACCAGTACTGTGTTAGTTTTCCCAATAATCCTTGTTTCACACTTGTCACAAAACCACTGTCCTTTTGGCAGTCTAGATTGGCACACTTCAAGTGATATCATTTTATTTTACAATCTGCTGCAGCACAAAAAACTACTTTATTCCGCATCTTTGAAGTACATGAGCAAGTGGTAGGTGACAGCGGCTGAGCAGGAACACTGGAAGTCCACTGCTGATCTAGTAAATGCTCTCCCGAGCAGTTCAGGTAAGGAGGGGATTTTGGAAAAAACAAACAAACTGGCTTTTCCAGCTGGCCAAAACGAGCGATCTGGGTGGACTCGCTCAATCACACTTTGTCCACACCACAAAGTCGCAGAAGTCCCGTCCAGTTAAACTCATCTGTGCCTGAATCTGAAAATATTACAAACATTGTAATGAAAATATGAAACCTAGCATTAAATAAACTACAAAAAGTAAAGCCATACATACCTGGTAATAATATTGGTGTTGTCGTGACAAGTGATGGGAATTGTTGCCATCCGGCACCAGACAGAAATTGGGTGTTGTGACAGCCTCCTTAACCGTGAGATCATAAGAAAAGCTGTCAGTATGCTCAGTAGTTACCATGAACACGTTTTATTGTACTGGAAACTGAAACTAAAAATACGTCCTCTGAGTGGTTAACCTTAACCATTTAGAATAAGTTGATTAAGTAACATGTAACTAGTGAAAGGGTAGCATTAAATTTAATTAAGCCACGGGGAGGCTGTGCATAGTTACTTTTTATTCTTATACGCTCTGCCATATTTGCCTGTTATAAAATTATTAGAAAAACCACATCAGGTAAACCCAGCTGTGCATGTAAACACAATAACAGGAAGCCTGAGAACAAATCAACATTTTTGTGTGCAGAATTACCAACACCATGTGGTTTACTTACGTGCAACAGCAACCGTTTCTTCTGATGCGATGTTAAAGTTTACACTCTGTATCCACCCGCTTACAAAATAATTGTAAGCCTCCAGGGATTTGTTGGCGTGTTATGGAGCATGTTGTCAACACGAGGTAAGGAAAGATGTCCAGAGACGTCACATTTGGCCAGCAAGCTTTCTCCATCAAAAAAAAAAATCACCCTTGGTCAGGACGTAATTAGGATCAATCCCGCCACACAGAGACACCTTCTGCCTGTATCGTTGTTTTTGATCTTCCGGTAAATCGTGAAAATACTGCGAAAATGACATCAGGTTGATAAGCTCTACCGTGTAACTCGCGAGTGTACCTTGTGAACCGGCGGACACCCAATATGGCGCCCGAAGAAAAAATTCCCATGATGCATTACGATGTGCAAGCGACCTATAGAGCGCCAGCCATCTTGGCCAGGGATTATCACACGACTGCCCAGATAGAGCGGCGGCCATCTTGGCCAGGGATTCTCACACTACTGCCCATACAGAGCGGCGGCCATCTTGGCCAATTGATTAGCTTGGCCAGGGATTGACCTAATTTCAACAGGAAGTGACCCAGACAGACCTAAATTCAACAGGAAGTGACTTGATTTCAGCAGGAAATGACCTGAAAATGACCTGATATCAACAGGAAGTGACTTAATTTGAACAGGAAGTGACCGAATTTCAATAGGAAGTGACCCAGACAGACCTAAATTCAACAGGAAGTGACTTGATTTCAGCAGGAAATGACCTGAAAATGACCTGATATCAACAGGAAGTGACTTAATTTGAACAGGAAGTGACCTAATTTCAACAGGAAGTGACCCAGAACTGACCTAAAATCAACAAGAAGTGACTGGATTTCAACAGGAAGTGACCTAATATCAACAGGAAGTGACCCGACTTTAACAGGAAGTGACCTGATTTCAACAGGAAGTGACCTGAAATCAACAGGAAGTGAGCATGCTAGTGCTAAGTTAGCATGCTAATGTTAGCTGAGCATACTAATGCTAAGTTAGCATGCTAATGTTAGCTTAGCATGCTAATGCTAATGTTAACTTAGCATGCTAATGTTAAGTTAGCATGCTAATGCTAGTTTATCAAGCTAATGCTAAGTTAGCATGCTAATGCTAATGCTACGTTAGCATGCTAATGCTAAGTTAGCATGCTAATGCTAATGCTAAGTTAGCATGCTAATGCTAAATTAGCATGCTAATGCTACGTTAGCATGCTAATGCTAAGTTAGCATGCTAATGCTAATGCTAAGTTAGCATGCTAATGTTAAATTAGCATGCTAATGCTACGTTAGCATGCTAATGCTAATGCTAAGTTAGCATGCTAATGCTACGTTAGCATGCTAATGCTAAGTTAGCATGCTAATGCTAATGCTAAGTTAGCATGCTAAAGCTACATTAGCATGCTAATGCTACGTTAGCATGCTAATGCTAAGTTAGCATGCCAATGCTAAGTTAGCATGCTAATGCTAAGTTAGCATGCTAATGCTACATTAGCATGCTAATGCTAAGTTAGCATGCTAATGCTAAGTTAGCATGCTAATGCTAATGCTAAGTTAGCATGCTAATGCTAAGTTAGCATGATAATGCTAATGTTAGGTTAGCATGATAATGCTAAGTTAGCACGTTAATGCTAATGTTAGCTTAGCATGCTAATCCTCATGCAAAGTTAACATGTAGGAAGTGACCCAGAACAGACCAGTGCATTCGGCTTTCCACCTTGCAAGAGTCAGCAGTCACATCCAAAATTTCCGCGGGAATTTTTCTAGTTTTACTTTATTCTTCACATTTTTTCAGACAAAATGCGGGTCGTACCGTTGAACATACCGGCACAAATGAAGTATCAAAAGATGCGTCTCGATCTGACTCGGCGGGGAACCATTTTTTTTCGGAATTTCCAGTTAGCATGGCGACGCAATTTCCCCAAAACCCCGCCAAAAAGTCCCATAGGAATGAATGGAGAAGAGGGAAAAACATCCACAAATTTAACACCCTTTTCGAAGCCACGCTGCGCGCACATACATTGACCGACCGAGACGATTTTTAGCTCATTTTGTTGCAATTTTTCCCATCTTTAGCTCTGTGTCGAAATTTTTTTTAAGAAATGTAAGCGCTCCCTCCTGTGCGGGTTCAAAGACAGGGTGCGAAATGAAGAAAAAAAGGCTTTTTACATTAGTGTGTATTGCGTTTGCTAGAGTGGGGCAATCAGCGCTCGAGTGGAGAGACAAAAAAATTTCTTTCGAAAAATTTCACTTCAACTCGTCACCGTGGCCACAATATTTGCTCACTAAACATCAAATTTGGATATTTTTTAGTCACAAGGGTCTTCTTTCTGACAAACCCACTTTTGTGAGGCAAAGTGTCATTTAGTACCTTTTATTTGACTTGAAGCGAGGTGAAGTCGCACTTTTTCGCCCATTCAGCCCCATGTTATTTTCGCCGCCTTTTTTTTGTAATTTTTTTAAAAGTCACACGTTTTCAACCTGGTCTAATTTGGTCATTTTTTATCCGATTTAAAAAATGAGAACATGCTTGCGTTCCCCAAAGCCTTGCCATTCTAACGGGGCATTTCTGAAATCTGGATCTTAAACCGTTGAGTCGTGAGAG
This sequence comes from Festucalex cinctus, assembly GCF_051991245.1. Taxonomy (NCBI): domain Eukaryota; kingdom Metazoa; phylum Chordata; class Actinopteri; order Syngnathiformes; family Syngnathidae; genus Festucalex; species Festucalex cinctus. The sequence continues at coordinate 22,515,504 of NC_135428.1, forward strand.
CCTTTTGTTCAAGGTGTGCGCTTTCTCATAGAACTCAATTGAAGCAAAATGTTCGCCCACCTGGTAATTACGAAATGTGTGTGCGTGAATGCGCATATTTGTTAAAGTGACAGTAACCCATTTTCAGTTTATTGATTATGGCTTAACTTCCACATTTCTTGATCAATTAAAACCATTAGAATTTTATACTCTTCAGATCATTCCCTATTTTCGTTTAACTCTTTGACCGCCATAAACGTTTAAAAACGTTCAGTATAATCCTAGGATTGGCCGCCATAGACGTTAATTGACGTCTACTATGTTTTTTTATGGAAACGGGTGGAGGAAAGCCTTGGGCAGCTGTGCTCCAAGTATCAAGCCGATCGGGTTACTATAATGGGTATTCCTGGCCACGAGATGGCTGTGATGAGTCTTTTGGACAAGATCGGGTAGGAGACAACAGTAGAAGAAGAGAGGCTGAGCTAGAGTGTTGAGGGGGAGAGAATGGCTAACTTGACTAAGGGAGTCAAAAAAGGCAACAGATGGCAAGCAGCTCACGCTTGATCCTTATTTTCAAAGCTCAAAAGCATCGACCAGTGCTCAAGAGCACAGTGATGATGGGGTTAAGTCATAGTTGAAGCGGTGACGCGGCCGTTTCGACCACGTCCTAAGGCCCCACCGGCTAGCGATGCTAATAACGTCCTAAGGCCCCACCGGCTAGCGATGCTAACACCGGAGAAAAGTGGTGCACAACCGAGCACGTCTGCACAGATGACGTTTCATCGGACGATGACGACTACTATGGGTCCGATGCAAGACAGTCTTGGACAGTCTTCCAAAGAACGTGAAGGTAAGCGCTAACATGCTAAGAGATTGCTAGTAAGATTACTTTTCGGGCGATCTGCTAGCAGCGTGTGTAAATGTGCTGATATACACTAAAACATCTATTACCTATACAAACGTGAATGTATATTTTATAGATCGTGCTCACAGCAACGTCCAACCGCTGGTTCTACGACAAAGAAAGGTAAAAAATAAAAAAACGTTTTCAATACACCGCAACAATAAAAGGAAAGTCTTTCGATTGTATTGTAATTGTATATGTTTCTTTCAGCTCCCCCTCATAGGGCCCAAAGTGACCCTTCTCACAGTGAGCAGAACAAAGTAAAAAGAAAAGATTCTCCACAGCACTAATAAAATATTTGATGGTAAACGTCTTCTATAATTTACAGAATGTGCATCAACCAATACACCCAAGAAAAAAAAGGTAAACATATGCACACACACACACACATTGCATCACACTGCTCTAAAATAATATGATATTGAAATGTATATTTGCAGATCCCAAAGATTCTGGCTGGCATGAAGTTGATGAATTCGGCTGGCAGCCAACCATCTTCCCCTTTGCTGCAAAACCAGGACCAAGGGATGCAGCAGCAGAGCTGAATTCCCACCTGCCAGCTGACATCCTGGAGCTCTTCATCACGGATGAACTTCTCCAGCACATCGTTCATCATACCAACCTCTACGCAAATCAGTCCATGCAGAAGCAGACTGACAAAAACTGTTGCGCACGTGTAAATAGTTTGCAAAGAGTTTTCCAAATTGTTTGTTTGGATTGCTACTGTTGAATGTAAATAAACTGTTATTTTGCAATCAAAAAACATTTTTTATTGTTGGGGTAGTGTTTTATAGAAGTTTAGGTGTTTGTAGAATCACTCATGCAAAAAAAAAAAAGTGCCAAATTCACTAGAGTGCATGAAATAACATTGTTTCACAAAAAGCTTGATTTCTCCGTATTTTGGAAGAAAATAGAGGATTTGGGTGAAACGAAGCTGTTTTCTATTAATTACTGAAGATCCGAATAAGGTAGAAACAATTTTTTTTTTTAGATGAAAGATGAGACTTCAATCTTTCATTTGGTAGTATCCGCGTTTCCATAGTCCTAACACAACATTTTCTGTGGAGCTTGAAAGATCGGTAAAATTCTGTAAATCAGCTGGCAGTATGGGGTTACCTTTTCCGAAAATGGCTGGCAGTCAAAGAGTTAATAACAAAAAAATCAAAGCACAATATTATATTTTTGTTTATGAAATGTAATGTAATGAACTGCTATTTAAATGGTGCTTTTTGAGCTATTCTGCCCACTCTCTCACTTCTGCACAGCAACTGCCTCAGCCAATCAGAGCTGCTTGTTGTCATCTACGCCTGGAATTTCCCCACCACCGCCCACACACAGTGGCGGCCATCTTGGCCAATTGTTGAGGTGCACCCAGGATTCTCGGCCTCTGCCCGCATGGAGCGGCGGCCATTTTGGTCAATTGATTAGCTAGGCCAGGGATTCTCACACTACTGCCCACACACAGCCGCGGCCATCTTGGCCAATTGATTAGCTTGGCCAGGGATTCTCACACTACTGTCCATACAGAGTGGCGGCCATATTGGCCAATTGATTGGCTAGGCCAGGGATTCTCACACTATTGCCCACACATAGCGGCGGCCATCTTGGCCAATTAATTGGCTAGGCGAGGGATTCTCACACGACTGCCCACACAGAGCGGCGGCCATCTTGGCCAATTGATTCGCTAGGCCAGGGACTTAAGCACCAATGCGCACACACAGAGTGGCGGCCATCTTGTCCTATTGTTGAGGTGCACCCAGGATTCTCGGCCCCTGAGTGGCGGCCATCTTGGCCAATTGATTAGGTATGACAGGGATTGACCTCATTTCAACAGGAAGTGACCCAGACAGACCTAAATTCAACAGGAAGTGACTTAATTTCAGCAGGAAATGACCTAAAAATGACCTGATATCAACAGGAAGTGACTTAATTTGAACAGGTAGTGACCTAATTTGAACAGGAAGTGACCCAGAACTGACTTAAAATCAACAGGAAGTGACCCGATTTCAACAGGAAGTGACCTAATATCAACAGGAAGTGACCTGACTTCAACAGGAAGTGACCTGATTTCAACAGGAAGTGACCTGAAATCAACAGGAAGTGAGCATGTTAGTGTTAAGTTAGCATGTTAATGTTAGCTTAGGATGCTAATGTTAGGTTAGCATGTTAATGCTAATGCTAAGTTAGCATGCTAATGTTAGGTGAGCATGCTAATGCTAAGTTAGCATGCTAATGCTAAGTTAGCATGCTAATGTTAGCTTAACATGTTAATGCTAATGTTAGGTTAACATGCTAATGCTAAGTTAGCATGCTAATGCTAGTTTGTCATGCTAATGGTAAGTTAGCATGCTAATGATAAGTTAGCATGCTAATGCTAAATTAGCATGCTAATGCTAAGTTAACATGCTAATCCTAAGTTAGCATGCTAATGCTAATGCTAATTTAGCATGCTAATACTAAGTTAGCATGCTAATGCTAAGTTAGCATGCTAATGCTATGCTAGCATACTAATGCTAAGTTAGCATGCTAATGCTAATGATAAGTTAGCATGCTAATGCTAAGTTAGCATGCTAATGCTAAGTTAGCATGTTAATGCTAATGCTAAGTTAGAATGCTAATGCTAAGTTAGCATGCTAATGCTAATGTTAGGTTAGCATGCTAATACTAAGTTAGCATGCTAATGCTAATGCTAAGTTAGCATGCTAATGCTAATGTTAGCTTAGCATGCTAATCCTAATGCTAAGTTAACATGTAGGAAGTGAGCCAGAACGGAGCAGTGCATTCGGCTTTCCACCTTGCAAGAGTCAGCAGTCACATCCAAAATTTCCGCAGGAATTTTCTAGTTTATGATGTAGTTTATTTTAGCACAGGTGCCTACCATCCTGAGATATTTACATTAAAAAAATATATATATATGTACATATATATATATATATATATATATATATATATATATATATATATATATATATATATATATATATATATTCATTCCTTACTGCTTATCCTCACGAGGGTTGATAATTTGTGTCAAAATATTAGGCCATTATTTTAAGACGGTATAATGTAATGTTGATGGGGTACGCAATGACTTTCATTATGCTATGTACAGAGGAAAAAGTTGCTCTCTTTTAAATTTGTTTAATGTAAGACAAGCACCAGTACTGTGTTACAGAGTTTTCCCAATAATCCTTGTTTCACACTTGTCACAAAACCACTGTCCTTTTGGCAGTCTAGATTGGCACACTTCAAGTGATATCATTTGATTTTACAATCTGCTGCAGCACAAAAAACTACTTTACTCCGCGTCTTTGAAGGACATGAGCAAGTCGTAGGTGACAGCGACTGAGCAGGAACACTGGAAGTCCACTGCTGATCTAGTAAATGCTCTCCCGAGCAGTTCAGGTAGGAGGGCTTTTTGGAAAAAAACTCTGGCTTTTCCAGCTGGTCAAAACGAGCGATCTGGGTGGACTCGCTCAATGTAAATATCACACTTCGTCCACACCACAAAGTCGCAGAAGTCCCGTCCAGTTAAACTCATCTGTGCCTGAATCTGAAAATATTACAAACATTGTAATGAAAATATGAAACATAGAATTAAATAAGAAACTACAAAAAGTAAAGCCATACATACCTGGTGTCACACCGCCACGCCGGTGGCGGATCATGCTTTTATTTTGTAACCATGTTTCCTGTTTTATTTTGAAGTCATTAACCACCCTCTCACCTCAGGTCACTTGCCCTTCCTCCTGCACAGTTAATCACCGGTCCACGCCCATGATTGTCTCCACCTGCTACCAATCACCCCGTCAATAAAAGCCATCATCCACGACCTGCAGTTTGTTGAAGTGTCACAACCCGTGCAGGGAAGCGTCTTCACAGTCATTGATTCACAGTCCTTGTTTTTGCCTTGCCTTGCTTTGCGCCTTGAGTTTGCCCCTTGTTTTCCTCCTTTGTTTGTTGATGGGGGAACTTGCGGGACAAGTTCAGGACCTGATGAGCCAGCTACGCAGTTCCGCTTCAGTCGCCACGAGACAGGAAAGATCAGCTGAACCTTCTGTTTCGAGGCCGGCGTCTACCGGAGTGGGCTTGAGGCTCGCCCCCCCGGAACGATACTCCGGCGAGACAGGACAATGTCAAGCCTACTTGATCGAATGTGACATCCATTTTGAACTCTCTCCACAGGCCTTTCCCACAGACCGATCCCGCGTGGCCTTCATGATCTCTCACTTGTCTGGAAGAGCCAGAGACTGGGCCACCGCTGAATGGGCACGGGGATCCCCGACCTGCTCAACCGCAGCTGGGTTTTGCACAGCTCTCCGCCAAGTCTTTGATCCGGTCAGTATGGATCGTGAAAAGGCTCGAGAGCTAAGCAACCTTCGACAAGGCAGAGAATCCGTTAACGACTATGCAATCCGATTCCGAACCTTGTCAGCCAAGAGTGGCTGGAACACCACAGCACTCTATGATCACTTTCTAAAGGGGCTCACGACATCCATGCAAGAACTATTGATTCCTATTGACTTACCCGGCGACCTGGACTCCTTGATTTTGCTTGCCATCCGCACTGACCATCGGAGACGAGAACTCGCGCGGACCAGCGGACTCCAAAAGAGACCCGGCTCGGGGAGCTTCCAACACCCATCCGTATGGGAGTCTCCACGACGTGCGCTTTCCCAGTCGCCCATCGCAAGGGAGGTCAGTGGGGATGAAGAAGAACCCATGCAGCTTGACCGTGCCCGACTAACGCAGAAGGAACGCCTACGACGTCGCCAGGAGGGTCGGTGCTACTATTGTGGTGAACATGGTCATTTGGTGGTAGCCTGTCCCAGCAAGAGGGTCTCCCCGGTGAGTCACGACTCTCACACGCAAATCAAAGCCCGAAAACCCACTCATGTCAGGATCTTTTGCCATGCGATCACCATAGATTTGCCAGCCCTCATCGACTCCGGGGCAGACGAAAGTCTCATGGACTGGGGACAAGTGGAAAAGCTGCAGGCAGGCACGGAGCCACTCACCACCCATATGAGAGCCAGGGCACTACATGGCAAGGACTTATTTGTAATCACCCACATCACAGAACCCCTCGAGGTTCATATTGGACAACACAAGGAACAGATCCGCTTCCATGTCTTTCGATCCCAATCCCCCACTCTGGTCCTGGGACATCCCTGGTTGCACTTGCACAATCCCCGCATTGATTGGAGATCCGGGCAGATCTTAGAGTGGGGAAAGGACTGTGAAAACCATGGACTGGCGCAGTCAGCGGCAGAGGCACCCTCAGCTGCCGTTCACCAGGTGACCTGCACGACAGACGACTACCCGGACCTGAACACCGTTCCTTCCTGCTATCATCATCTCTGAGAAGTATTCAGCAAATCCAAGGCCATGTCACTCCCTCCACATCGACCCTACGATTGCTCCATTGAGTTGATTCCAGGTTCGACCATCCCCAAAGGTAGACTGTACTCTGTTTCGGGGCCCGAACGCAATGCACTCGACTATATTGACACGTCCTTGAAAGCCGGCCTGATCCAGCCATCATCATCACCAGCAGGAGCTGGATTCTTCTTTGTGGGCAAGAAGGATGGCTCCTTGCAACCCTGTATTGACTATAGCCCCCTGAATGACATAACGATCAAGAATCGTTACCCTCTGCCCTTGATGTCCTCAGTTTTCGACCAGTTACAACAGGCAAAGGTGTTCACGAAATTGGACCTCCGGAATGCGTATCACCTTTTTATTTTTTTTATTTTATTTGTTCATTTTTCCTTTCGGACAGCATTGTGACAATCAAACATTTCATCATACAATTTTAACATATAATAACCGAAAAGAAAAAGGGCTGGCAGGAAGAAGCATAAAGCTTATAAATTCCCACCCCCATCCTATACTAGGACGCAGAAAATCAAACAATTATAGTTAAAAGTCAGCAGAGATGATAAAATTTCACTCAGTTCATCGTGTCCATGAAGTTTGTTATCCAGTTGATTACATTCATTCTTTTGATTCAGGCAAATGGATTATTAAAAGTTCAATCATTTCATCTTCACCAGTGATTTGATCGCATGTAGCTCATGACAGTAGATTCGTTCCAATAGTTTGTTGATCACTTGTTGATTAGTACCGTGTACATTGTCTCAGTCCAGTAGCTTTAGATAACTGGGCATAGTGAAAGCCATGTGTCCGACCCCTCCTTTAGTCAGATCCGTCTTCATCACGATTTCGGTTCATCGCAGTCTCCAGTCCGACTTTTCTCTCCAGTTCAAGCAACCTTGTGGCCATGTCTCTCCTCATTCTGTTCATGGCAAGGTTGAGTGCTGCAAGGTCGTTTTTCACCAGAGAAGTGTCATCACAGGCCTTAGTTCAGCCGGCTTGCACGCCAGTGATGGCTCTCAGGGTGGCCGCAGCCATTTCCTCTGCATTCTTCTGGCGATCAGACATTTTTCGTAGCGTACGAAACAGCCAGCAGCATCAGTATAACCACCAGCACCGCAAGCAGGTATACGTCCTCACATCTTCAACGTCCAGAGAAGTCAGACACAATGGTCTCTACTTAGCCCAGGAATCTTCAGCATATCCAGACATGTGAGTTCCACTTGGACATGAACGCTGAGTAGGTCCAGGTCTCATCGTAGAAAAGATTTTGTCACACGCACTTAGAGACCAGCTAATTAGATCCATACTGATTTGTCGAAAGTTTTTGTAGCAGTGTCCTTTTCTCAACACTCAGCACAGATGCTGTTTTCAAATGATTCAAGATTAACTGTCCTGGCACTTCAATAACATAGACAGACATGTTTACATTTCTGTGTTGAAGCTCCCTCCTTGTTGATAACACAAGAGTTATTGCTCTCCCACACATAAATTGAACAAAAGACAGGTTAAACATTTTCTTCACTATAACTAATTAATACCAATTATTTATATTTTTTCTTATATCCAGCTAGTGTCTGTGTTCCAGTTAGTCCCCAATCTAGTGAATTCCATAATTTTACACCATTACAGGAGATCGAAAATGACTTCAGTGTAGTTCTAGCACATCTCTGTACAAACACAAGTTTCTCTCTCAAATCATATTTCGATTCCTTGGCCTGGAAGCATATTTGCAGGTTGTAAGGGAGACAGTGTCTGGCCGCCTTATACATTATCTGAATAGTTCTATAATTTATTAAATCATATAATTTCAATAGTTTAGCTTCAATAAACAATTTGTGTGTGTGTGCATTATATGGAGCACTATGGATTATTCTTACTGCTCTTTTCTTTAATACCATCAACGGCTGCAATCGACTTGTAAGTGTAAGTGTTTCCCCAAATTTCAACACAATAAGTCAAATAAGGCAGGATCAGTGCACTATAGATTATTTGGAGTGCCTTTTGACTCAAAATTTTTTGGGTTCTGTACAGGATGGATATACTTCTTGCCAGTTTTTTTTTTTAACTGTGTTATCTGAGGAATCCATGTAAGCATCTCATCAATAATTATTCCCAACACATTGTGTTGGCTTACCTGTTCAATATTTACATTAGAAATTCGTATTCTGATATTTTCTTTAGTTCCTTTTTTACCAAATAACCAGTGTTGCCACAGTTACCTTGAAAAAGTAACTTAGTTACTTTACTGATTACTTGGTTTTAAAAGTAACTAAATTGCGTTACTGATTACTTGATTTTAAAAGTAACTAAGTTAGATTAAAAGTTACTTTTTTAGTTACTTTCAGCAGCTGCCGATAACACCATCTCAACATAAAAATAATGCAGTAGAAACGGAGTTCCAAATACTTTATTGAAAGTGCATTTTTAACATGAAAATAAAGGTTTTTTTTTATGAAAAACAAAATAGGCAGTCTCTCTTGACTTCTTGTAACGTAAATACTTTTTATAAAACAAAAAATAAAAATCTATCCAGGTTGAAAATGAAAATCCCCTAAATTCCTCTATTGTTTGTTTGTTCCGCTATTCCAGTGTGTACACATGTATCAGTTTAAATATTTATTAGTAGTTATTGACAGTTATAATTGTTTTTTGGTTTGTTTGTTTTTTCTCTTCAAAATAAGGATCAGGAAAACAAAAGGTTGATAATTTAATGTTAAATATAAATATTTAACCTTTAGACAGACACCAACACAATTAAACAGAATATTTGCACATTGTGAAGTATTTCAGAAACATAAATTTAAGACATGAAATAAACCTACCGTCCAGCCAAAAGAAATATGAAGCCACCTTATGGAACAATAAATCTATCAAACACATTTTAACCACTTAATATATGCAAAAATATTTCCAAAAGTTCATTTCCCTTTTTAATCAACAATTTTTGTACTTAACAATTTTTTTTTCTTTTGTCATCACTTTCATTTTTGGTTAATGTATGACATCTTTTTTTGTTTTTTTAATCTGAGACACGATGATGACCACAGAATCACTACTGTTTATATTTTGTTTTTTGGGCTGTCGTAATCGCGGGCACGTCTCAGTTCTCCTATCTGCTGCTCATGCTAGTTGTAGACATTGACAGGGAGCCACAAACTGAGAAATGAGATACTTGCAGTGTGCTTTTAGCTTAGCTGGTGTGTTGGCTGTGGGACATACCTGTGTCGTTTGAATCCATGCATTGGATCGTCACGGGAGTTGTTCTTTTTGGCTCGCGCGCAGTACCAACGCCGGCCCGGGACATACAAGTGCACCGAGAGGACTCGATAGCCATGGGAAATACCGAGATGTACGGCACCGGCTTCTGCTAACTGTCTCCATTTGTATGTTGTCACTCGTTGCGCGCGCGCGCGCCGTGTCGCGAGCACGGAAACACGGAAGTAGCTTGAATGGTGATGCTACTGAAATGTAAACAAAACAAGTAGAGCACGGCGCTGAACTCTTGCTATTGTTATGAAAACCATAAAGCCTCACTCGCAACCGATACGGTCGTTTAGCTCCCCTTGACGAACGATGGTTCGGTCGAATCGTTTTTTTGTTCCACCCCTACTGAAAACGTTACTTGTCTGACGTCACTCCCCCTGGCGAGAGGGCGGAGACGACCTCATCCCATAATGCTTCACGGACCAGTTGAGGATGGAAATAAATTATTTTTTTTACCACTTTTATGGTCCATAATGCACACTTTTTTTGTTGTGTTTTGTGCCTGTTGGTTAATAAAACTAGTAGTAAAAGTATCATCACTTTTGTTTTGAATGTGCAAACCATTCATGACCAGACCATGGCTGAATTCAGTGTGGTGATCAATGACTTCTGCCTCATCTTCGTAGTTCGCAGTAGTTGTTTGTGACTGTTACAACAGTGAGATAGTTTGCCTTCTTCATGAAAATGTGGAGTAACGCATTGATTCTCTGGACAGTAACTTTAATCAGACTACTTTGTAGAATAAAGTAACGCGTTAGACTATTAGTTACTTTAGAAAGCAACTTTTTTGAGTAACGCGTTACTAAGTAACTAAGTAACGCGTTACCGGCAACACTGCAAATAACATAAATTTAGTCTTATTGAGATTAATAGACAATTTATTAACATTAAGCCATTGTTGTAGTTTATATAATTCCTCATTTATTATTTGTACTAGCTTCTGGATATCCTCACCTGTACAGAAAATGTTTGTATCATCAGCAAAGAGTACCATCGTTAACACAGTAGAGACTTTACATATATCGTTTATATACAGTATAAACAATTTAGGGCCCTGAGGTACACCACATGAAACTTCCATTTTATTAGAAGTACTCCCTCCTAATGTCACATACTGATATCTTTTGGTTAGATAACTTCGTAACCAATCTAATACAGTGCCCCTGATCCCCATTCTCTCTAATTTATTTAATAATATTTTGTGATTTAGATTGTCAAACGCTTTTTTTAGATCAAGAAATATTCCAATGGTATAGAATTTTTGATCAATAGCATCTGTGATTATTTCCATGGATTCAGTCAGGGCTTGGGCCGTAGAATGTTCTTTTCTAAAACCATATTGACTATCATCTAACAATTTATGTTTAGTTATAAATTTATCAAGTCCATTATTGAAGAGTTTTTCTAATATTTTTGACAACTGTGGCAAAATTGAGATGGGTCTATAATTACCATAATCATGAACATCACCAGTTTTATATATAGGAATAATTTTTGCAATTTTCATTTCATCTGGGAATGTCCCAGTCTGAAATGATAAATGACATATATAAGTTAGTGGATGTAGGATTTCATTTATTATATTCTTGATTAACTTCATATCAAAACCGTTACAAAAAACTCATTAAAATTGCTTGCAATAACTTCTGTATTCAGTACTTTTTTATTATTAACATTAAAATATTCAGGATAAGATAGTTTATCCTTTTTATTCTTTCTGATAACTTCATTCATAATATCCCATAATTTACAAGTAAAGTTTTTGTTTTCATCTAATAATTGTTAAGGCTCGACCGAGTCGAGGAAAAAGCAGATCCCACAAACGCAGGCTCAGAGGAGGAAAAATCAATTCGATTTATTTTTGAACAAACCGAAGATGCAAAAGCTTGCTCGCAGGCAAGACAATAATAATTACAAAAGCGCTTGCTCACAGCAAGGCACACGAAGGTAACGAAAAACACTTGCAAAAGGCAAGGACGGAATAGAAAACACAAAACACTTGCAAAAGACAAGGAACGCGAATGTAACAAAAATACTTGCAAACGGCAAGGAGCACTAACTTAACAAAAAACACTTGCAAACGGCAAGGAGCACTAACGAAACTAAAGACACTTGCAAAAGGCAAGAACATGAACTAGAAGAACACAAAACACTTGCAACCGGCAAGGACTACTCGAAATATACACGGAATCAATCAACACGGAAATACAACAAAGGGCGACGCGGAATACTCACACGTGAATACAAATTAAACTAAGGCGACAGCAATTCAGAATTTATCAACAGGAGAACGCGGAGAACACTTGGACACAATGGTGAGCAAATAATAATCCGACAGCTGGCTGTGCTGCTCGGAGTCCTTTTAAAGTCCTGATTGCCAACGCGATGCAGGTGCGGGGCTGGGGAACGCCCCCCTCGTTATTGGCACTGAAACACAAATAAGAGCACAACAGGGCTGAGAACCGAACCATGACAATAATTTAGTATAATACTGTTTTTTACAGTCCCTTAAAATAAAATGTAGCTTATTTCTCTATTTTTTATATCTGTCCTCTGCCTGTTTGGTTCTTTGGTTAATAAATATCTTGTATAAATTATTCTTTTTTCTACAAGCATTTATTAATGACTTACTCATCCATGGTTTAGATTGTAAATGTTGTTTCAGGTAAACCTTCTTTCCTGGACAGTGTTTATCATACAATTGTTCAAGTTTGTTTATAAAGTAGCCATAGGCCATATTCACATTCATTGCATCATAAACACAACTCCAGTTTTGAGTCAACAGTTCATTTCTTAATGCAATAATATTTTCCTCTGTCCTAAATCTTTTGTATATAGCTTGTACTTGTCTAGTACCATTTTGATACCATGTATGATTAGCAAATATTGGAAGATGATCCGTTATATCGTTAATCAATATACCACTTTTGAGCTCATTTAACAAAATATTGGTATAGATATTATCTATTAGAGTAGCACTATGGGTCGTAATTCTTGTAGGACATGTAATTAATGGATGCAGACCTAGTGAGTACATTGTATCAGTAAAGTCTTCAATTTGTATGTTTTTGTTGGGGTTCAACAGGTCTATTTTTATGTCACCACAGAAGAATATTTGTTTGTTGTGGATTGTTGACAAAAGTTTTTGTACACATTCGGTAAACAGTTCCACCTTAGAGTCCGGTGTGCGATAGATACAGCTTACAATTATATTTTTACCTTTTATCACATTAATTTCGATCGTAATACATTCCATGAGATTGTCAACCTGTATCGACATTTTATGTAGTATATCAAACTTAATGTTGCTACCCACAAACAAGGCCACCCCTCCACCTCCTTTACCAATTCGATTTGTACATACCATATTATATCCAGGTAAATCAATATCCAAGTCCTTGTTTTATTTCATCCATGTTTCTGACATTGCAATAATTAGGGCCCGAGCAGCGACCGCTGCGAGGTCCCTATTGTTTTTGTAAAAATTATTATTATTATTAGGGCCCGAGCAGCGACCGCTGCGAGGTCCCTATTGTACCTGAAGGAATTCTTCTTCTTCTTCTTCTTCTTCTTCTTCTTCTTCTTCTTCTTCTTCTTCTTCTTCTTCCCTATTTTTCCTGAAGGAATTCTTCTTCTTCTTCTTCTTCTTCTTCTTCTTTTTTTCTTTGTTATTATTCTTTTCCGCAAACAATCACATCTTTGAGACACTAAACGTGAACGAAAACTCACCAAACTTTACACAGGCCTTTACGTCAGGCCTGGCGAAAAATTTGATATTTTAAAGTCGCCATACATGATAACAGAAAAATGGCTCTCGAGCGCCACCTAGATAGGTCAAACGGATCCCTGTCCTGCTACGATTGTCCTACGACTACGAAAATTGTGTGGCACCTGTAGCACATCCAGATGAACAAAAACCTCTTTGATATGTGTACCCTAAAATAGACAGGAAGTGAGGTATGAGTATTTGAATGTCCAATTTTGGCCCATTTTGGCCCATTTACAGGGGTCATACTTTTGCCCGCTTCTCCTACACGGTTAACCTGATTGACTTCAAACTTGGGCTGTACCATCTCAACACCTGGGACAACATCATGGTAAAAAATCAAAAGTTTTTGACATACTATATGACGGCGGCGGGGTATCTAATTTAGAGTTTCAAATTTCTTACTTAACGAAGCATTGCCGGTTGTACGTTTAATCTAGAGCTACACAAATTAGTACACATATGTAACAGACTATGACCTACAAAAAAGTCTTTTGGTGCCATTTGCTAAACCGAACAGGAAGTCAGCCAGAGTCAGGGCATCAAATTTTACATTTCAAAATTCTTACTTATTGAAGCATTCCCGGCTGTACAATTCACCTAGAGTTACAAAAATTTGAATACCTATGTAACAGCCCTCGAGGTACAAAAAACTCTTTTTGAAGCATATGCTAAACCTAACAGAAAGTCCGCCATTTTGATTTACTTTGGAACGTGTTGCCATTTTTTGGGCAATTTCATAGGGGTCGTATTTTAACGAATTACTCCTACAGAGTTTATCCGATCATCTCCAAATTTGGGGTGATTCATCTTAAGATGTTGTCGATGAAAAGTTATTGAAAGCATTTTATTTCGTCGCACGCTGTTGCCGTGGCATGCACAGTTTGCAAAGGAAAACATTATTTCTTTTTTTTTTTTTTTTTTTTTTAAAGAGCTCAGAATTGTTCATTCGGTAGTCTTACCGATTCAACGTCTTGTCATCATTGCTCTTTTTTTTTTTTTTTTTTTTTTTTTTTTTGTGTATGTGTGCGTGCGTTTGCGTGCGTGCGTTTGCGTGTGTGCGTTTGCGTGCGTTTGCGTGCGTGCGCGTGCGTGCGTGTGCGTGCGTGCAAATACGTATAAATTTATACTCATTCATTCACCTAAAACCTTATAAATTTCCCATTACCCTTCGCCTTAACCAGGTACTTCAGAATCTTGCCAGAGTCGTGAGGTTTAGATGGTCAGGAGACCAGAGAAAAGGTCAGGAAAAAAAAGAAATAAAGAGAAAAGAAAGGTAAATCAAAGTGAAATCCAGCACCGACCAAACACTTCCTGCCTTCCCCATGATTACAAAATCAAAGTCTTACGCCAACCCCGGAAGCCTCTAAATTCCAGCAAATTTAGCGAGATCTCAAGAGCCCAGAGGAAAAACTAAAGAGAGGAAGGAGGGAAGGATCGATAAGGCAGAGTGAGATCCATAGAAGCCAGTACATCCAATCCATCAAAGTGAAGTCCAGCACCAACAAGACCCCTCCTGCGTGGTTACAAAACCAGAGTCTTATGCCAACCCCAGAAACCTCATACTTCTAATAAATTAAGATCTCAAGTGACCAGAGGAAAAACTAAAGAGAGGAAGGAGGGAAGGATAGATAAAGCAAAGTGAGAACCACAGACACCAGCACCAACTGATTCAAGGGGCTGTGGGAGGGAGAGGGTACTTCTGTTGAGTTTCAGTAGATGCTGGTGCGACGGATCTGGCATGCATAAGGACCACCACCAAAGAAAGAAGCCGTCAACCGCGGTCCAGCAAAGCGAGCACCCCCCCCCCCCCCCCCCCCGGAATCCCCAGGCCGCGGCAGCACCAAGGCCACCCCCAAGCCACCCGAGCGGACACCGGTCGGCGAGCCGACCCAGACACCCGGAACACCCCCGCCCCAGCCACACCCCCGAGCCCAAGGCCGCAGAACGAGGCCCAGCGGGCCCCCACAGCGCCCCACCGGTCCCCAGCCCCCATCCCCCCACGACCCCCCCGCACCCCACCCAAACCCGCCATCCACCACGACCCAGGCCCCACCACCCCCGACCCCCAAACCCCCGAACACACCCCGACCCCCAGCACCCAACCCCCCACCCACCCATACCTCCACCCCCCCCCAAACAAGCCGCCCCCCCCCCGATGGCCGCCACCCCCCCCGCGAACCCGGCCCCCCGCGAGAACCCCCCACCGCCCCCCGGAAACCGGCACCGGGCAGCAGCGCAGAGAGGGAAGATGTGCCCACCCCACCTCCAGCCGCGCGAGATTTGCACAGCGGCGGGAGGGGGGAAGCAGAGGAGGAAGCACCAGGGGAGAAGGCGGAACACCAGAACACCGAGCCCGGTGGGGAGAGGCCCCGGTCGTCACGCCAGAGTACTAGTGACACCTAACCCTGTTACTGAGTCCGCCAGCTCGCCGACTGGCGAGCTCTACCCTTACACCATGAATGTGGCCCCACCCAGTGTATATACAAGTGTGTGCGTGTGGTGCATTAAAATTGGGAGCAGGTGAGTCGGAGCAGAGGGAAAAAATTTCCCCTACTCCGACACACCCGTATCCCCCCCCAAAAAATGAATATGTATATGTGTGGTGCATTAAAAAAGGGAATGGAGGGACAAAGTGGTGGGGCAGGGACACAAATGGGGGGGACCACAGCGCTGCCAGGCACTGCAGTCCATCCCCTCTGATGGCTCCCCGCCCCAACTCACCCCTCCCCTTGGACGTGAGGTGCATTAAAATTGGAGGGGAGTTGAAGGGTGAAGACGGTGTTTCCACCCTTCCCCACCCCACCAAGAAATGTGTTGTGTGCCCTATGTGTATATTTACAAAGTGTATAGTGCAAGCTAGTGAAGTGAGTAAGAGGAGCGACCAGCGGGGCCTCACCCAACCCGGCGGGTGTAGGTGGCACGCCCGCCCCCCAGCACCCCCACCCCCACCCGCCCCCCACCTCATCCACCCGGCACCACAATGGGCGGACAGCCAGCGCAGCAGGGCTACCGGACAGCCCACCGGCCACCGGAGCCCGCCCGGGGCGCCAGGAGTTATACCGGAGTGGGGCAGGCCCCAAACCCTCGCCCGGCCCCCGGAGCCCGACGCCCGGGCCGGGGAGGGAGCCCCAGGCCCAGGGAGAGGGAGGGGGAGGGGCCGCAGGGCAGACAGGGAAGGGGGGGGGGGGGGGAAGCAGGGAGAAGACGACAAGAAGGCGAAAGGGCGGCTGCAGGGCAGGAGGCGGGGGGGGGGGAGGAGGAGGGAGGGCGACAAGGGAAAAGGGACCGGGAGGCAGAGGAGGATGGGCGGGAGGAGGCGAGGAGGGAGAGGCGACGGGGGGGAGGAAGGGGGAGGGGAGAGGGAACCACGGGGCACACCGGAGGCCCACCCATCCCGAACCGCGCCGCCGGGCACGGAGCAGCGGACCGCGCCGGGACGGCACCGCCCCGGGCACCAGGGGAAGCACCCCAACACCGCACCCCACAGGGGGCCCAGGGAGCGGCCAAGACGCAACCGCCACCGAGCAGACAACGGGGGGGGGGGGGGGGGGGCAGAACCACCCCCGCCCGACCACAGGGGACGGCGTCAAGAAAATTGACTAATTAGCATGCAGTAACACCAAGTGTTGATGCTTAGTGCCCACTAGAAATAGATCTTAAGGAGTTATTGAGTATAGTGTCGTATAGTGTGGTATGCTCGAGCCCACTAGCAGCAACTAGGTTCCTGACTATATAAAAATAAAAACAATCAGATACAAAATACCAAATACAGAAGCAGCGAAAACAGAAGTTGTAACGATGTGGTGGCTCTCGTTAACAGGCAGAATCTTGGCAGGATTAAGTTGCCAAATTGAGATTAAAATATTCTATGTACATAGACCATATTTGTTTAAATCTTGATACTTGATTTTTATTTAAGGCAGAGATTTTTTCCATTGAGATATAATTTATTAGTAAGTTTAACCAGTGGTCGATATTTAGAGATTGTTTATTTTTCCAATTGACAAGGATTATTTTTTTAGCAATAGTAAGGGCTATAAATATAGATTGAGATTGTTTACATGGTAGCTCAGTTATTGTTAAGTCACCTAGTAAACACAATCTTGGCGATAAAGGAAGCCTACAGTTTAATATATCAGCGAGCTTTTCCAAGATTTTAGTCCAGAAATGCAGCACTGGAGTACATGACCATAAAGCATGAAGATAAGTATCGGCAGTGTTTTGTGAGCACTGGAGACAAATGTCGGAGTCAGAGAGTCCCATTTTTTTCATCATATATTGTGTAATATATGTTCTATGAAGTATCTTATATTGGATAAGTTGCAAATTTGTCTGTTTGGTCATTTTAAATACATTTTCACAGATTTGGGTCCAAAAGTCTGGTTCCGGAACTATAGACAAGTCTTTTTCCCATTTTAAAGTCGGTAAATACGTTTTATTTGTGTATAAAAATAACTTAGATATTTTTGATATTTTCTTTATTGTTGTTGGAGAAAGCTTTATAATATCTTTAGCTAAGACAGGCAGTTGGAGCGTATCCTGAAGTGTTGGGATTTGTTTCTTAACCATATTTTTTAACTTGCAGATAATGTAAGAAATTTCCCTTTTTTATTTCATATTTCTGGACCAAGTTTGTATACGATATAAACTTATTATCTGAGAAAAGATGATGAAGGTGTGTAATTCCTTTCTGCTCCCATAGGCTTAAATGGAACGACTGATTATTAAGTTGAAAGTCGGGGTTATGCCAAATGGGAGAGAGCCCACAGGGCGCCAATTGGGAGTTTGTAATTTCTAATGCCTTCCACCAGGCAGTCAGGGTGGCGGCTATCATTGGGTTTTTAAAACAATTATGTCGTCTTATTGATTTTGTAATAAAGAGTAAATCTGACAGTCTAAGATTATTACAATCCTTCTGCTCCAATTCCAACCAACAGTTAGTATCTCTGTTGGGTTGTGTCCATAGCACAAGATATTGTAGTTGATTAGCTAAATAATAGTACATAAAGTTTGGTGCCTCTAAACCTCCTTTAGATTTACTTTCCTGAAGAGTAGATAGACTAATTTTGGCTTTTTTTTTTTTATTCCAATAGAATTTTATGATAGCAGAGTCCAGCGATTGGAACCAGTTAGACGTAGGTTTAAATGGAATCATTGAAAATAAATAATTAATCTTTGGTAAAACTTTCATTTTTATAGTAGCTATCCGTCCTATTAAAGAGATCGGAAGATTATTCCAGCGCTCCAGGTCACTTCGGATACTATCCAATAATGGTGAAAAATTTAAAGAAGTTAATTCAGTTAACTTAGGTGAAATTTTAACACCTAAGTATTTTAAATTACCTGTAGGAAAGGAGTAGTGTGGATCCTGACTTGTAGGATTCCATGAATTTTCTGTAATAGGTAATAATGTTGATTTTGTCCAGTTAATAGAGTAATCTGATAAGTGAGAGAATTTAGTTATTAATTTAAATGCTTCCCCTAGCGAGATAGCAGGTTCTTCTAAATAGAGTAATATATCATCGGCATATAGATTAATTTTATGTTCTATTGTCCCGGAGTGGATTCCTTGGATCCGTCTATCCTGACGTATAGCTAATGCAAGCGGCTCAATAAATATAGCAAATAATAAAGGAGAAATTGGGCACCCTTGTCTTGTTCCCCTTTGTAAAGTAAAACTCTGTGATGTAATCCCATTAGTAGTAACTGTAGCTTTAGGAGAATCATATAATATTGAGACCCATTGAATGAATGACTCCCCGAAGCCGAATTTATTTAAGACAGCAAAGAGGAAGGACCAGTTAACTTTATCGAATGCTTTTTCTGCATCCAGCGAAATAACAACTGCCTTTTTATCATGCCGCTGTGACATACTAATCAAGTTAAAGAGTCTCCTAATATTATTAGTAGAATGACGACCTTTAATAAAACCTGTTTGATCACTATGAATAATTGTCGAGATTACCGTCTCTAATCGAGATGCCAAGGCCTTAGCGATAATTTTAATATCGGTATTAATTAGTGATATCGGTCGGTAACTTGACGGGAGGGTAGGGTCTTTTTCTGGCTTTAATAAAAGTTTAATTGCTGCTATATTCATATCTTGACGTATATCACCTTTACTTTTAATTTCAGTTACTACTCTTAGAAATAATGGAGCAAACATTAACCAGAAATGTTTAAAAAATATAGCCGGAAAGCCGTCTGGACCAGGTGCTCTGCCATTAGGCATACTGTCTAAAGCACGATACAACTCATCTATAGTAAGCGGGGTATCGAGAATATCTTTATGTTCAATAGATAACTGAGGTATATTTAAGCTGTTTAGGAATTCCTCAATATATTCAGGGTTAGGTCTATTAATTTCTGTGTATAGATTTCGATAATAGTTATAAAAAAATATGGTTAATTTCTTCTGGTGATTGTGTGCATTCACCATTTATATCTTTAATAGCCGTTATAAGAGATTTTTCCCGATTCCGTTGAAGTTGATTTGCCAGGAATTTACCTGATTTATTATTATGTTCAAAATTATTATATCTCAACTGTTGTATTATAAACTCTGTCTTTTTAGATAACATGTTATCTAACTGTATTTTTATATTCTGTAGTTCTATCCATATTTGATTATTTGGGTTTAATACATATTCATCCGTTAGTTGTTTAATTTTATCTTCCAGGTATTTTTCTAATTTTTGATCCTGTTTCTTTTTATAAGTTGAATATGATATAATTTTCCCTCTAATTACCGCTTTCCCTGCTTCCCAGAGAAGAGATGGAGATATATTTGGAGAGTCATTTATTTCCCAAAAATCTGCCCACTCCCTTCTAATAATTTTATCAAACTCTACGTCTTTCAGTAATGAGATGTTAAAACGCCATATCGGGGGAGGTTTAAAGGTAGAGTCAATTTGTAGAGTGAGGGAGACTGGTGCATGATCACTTATAATTATAGAATGTATTTTTATAGCAGTTTTATCAACAATAGAATTATTTGTAAGGAAAAAATCAATTCTTGAGAATGATCGGTGCACAGCAGAGAAGAAAGTAAATTCCTTCTTAGTTGGGTTTTGAAGTCTCCAGCCATCGCTGAGGCCAAAATCCTCCATATATTCATCTATTACTTTAGCGGATCGTAATCGCCTTGTATATATCGTATTATTAGAACGATCTATTAACGGGATCAAGACCGTGTTAAAATCACCTCCAATAATAATAGTAGAATTTGTTGCTAAATCGAGTAACCGAGAGAAAAATTCATGGAAAAAATCAGGGTCATCATTATTTGGGGCATATAAATTACCAATTGTATATACTTTATTAAATATAGTTACCTGGATAATAATATATCGGCCCTCTAAATCTGTTACTATATTATTTAGAGTAAAGAATAAATTCTTATGTATAAGTATAGAGACACCTCTTTGTCTACTATTATAGGAGGCAGAGTAAACTTGACTAAAATTTTTATCTATAAATAATTTTTCTTCTGATTTTTGTAAGTGGGTTTCTTGTAGGAGACAAATATCTGCCTTAAATTTTGATAGATGGTCTAAAATTTTTATTCTTTTTGCCTGGGAGCGAGCGCCACACACATTCCAGGAGACCAGAACTAATTTCTGCATACAAGCAATATAGACTCAGTCTTATGTATACATCTATATAAGCTGCTTATTAATATTAACATATTGTAGGATAGCAAAAGAGTAATTAGGCAATTTATATAATTTATATAAAGAGAGAGATAGCAAGTAGATAAGTATAATAGTGAAGAAACGTGGGGGGAAGTGAGTGTGAAGGAAATCTGTGGGGGATTCAACATAACAATACACCAGTAAATGGTGACCTAAGCGAGATTATTATTATTATTATTAATTTATTTTTTTTAAGAATATATTTTTATATTATTATTATTATTATTATTATTACTATATAGCCTATGCATAATATAAATTCATATTCTATTTCGTAACCCATTATCCATACATATACATATACATACATATACATATACATATATATACATATATACACATATACATACACATACATATACATATACATACGTCAAATAATCACACAATGCTCGGCTCTACCAATTGTCAGTTAGAACAGCCAAGGGGTCGAGGTTGGGTTTCGGAATAGCTGGCCGTCGATATATAATTTATCAACGACCATCGAAGTCCGTTTACCCTCCTGTCTATTTTGTTTCATTATAGGAAACAGTACTTTTCGCCGCTCGTTTATCTCTCTTGGGAATTGATCATTCATCCCAAAAGATGTCCCTTTGAGCTCCCGTCCTTTACTTTTTACCAATTCTTTATGTTTAAAATGTTCGAACTTAGCAATAATAGGACGGGGCTTATTGCCCTTACGAGCTCCGAGCCGGTGTACACGGTGAAAAGAGATATTATTTACCTTCTCCTGTGGGATCTTTAGCGATGATGTCATGAATTTTTTCATCTCACTCTCTGGATTATCTGGAGAATTTTCGGATATACCTGAGAATATTAGATTTTCCCGCATACTACGGGATTGAACATCTAAGACCGTTTCCTTTAGCATTTTATTTTCCTTTTTAATCGTCTCCAACTCGGCTGTGACAGCGACGAGAGAGGAGCGTAGCTCGGAGTTATCGCATTGGAGATCGCTTACCTGTTGGCTAACGAATTCCAAACTTGCCTTTAATTCTTTGACGTCCTCGCGGATAAGACAGAGGACGTCAAGTTTTTTATTTATGGAATCCAGCATACTCACCGATACGTCGGCGGTTGCTAAATCGTCCGTGTCTGTTGACGAGTCATTTTTCCTTTTTTTTTCCGAAGGATTATCCCGACTAGCCGCCAGATCATCCATCGCGCAGCTATAAAAATAATCGTCAATAAAACGTTCGAGGTCGTCCACACTGGATAATATTTCCGATCTTTCTTAGAAAAGAAAAAAATCGAATTTATCTAATCATTAAATTCGGGTTTAATTAGAAATATAAAGCTAATTCTATTTTAGCAGCAGAGCGCCGCCATGTTAGATTTTCCCAGTCTCGCTACCGGTCACGCGATAGTCACAGCATCTCGCGATGGGGCTTGACAGTTTGACAGTTGACAGAAAACATTATTTCTTAATGAAGCATTCCCGATTGTACGAAGCAGCTAGAGCTACGAAAATTTGTAGACATATGTAACAGCCCACAATGTACAAAAAAATCTATTGGTGCCATGTGCTAAACCCAACAGGAAGTCCCCCAGGGGCCGGGCATCACATTTTGAGCTAAAAAAAACCCAACAACTCCTCTTTAACGAAGCATTCCCGGTTGTACGTTTCACCTAGCGCTATTATAATTTGGAGGCATACATAAGAGCCCACGATGTACAAAAAGGTCTCTTGGAACCATCTGCTAAACCAAACAGGAAGTCCGCCATTTTGATTTATGTCGGGATTTGCAGCCATTTTTTGTGACCTTTTTTAGGGGTCATTTTAACGAACTCCTCCTACAAAATTCATCCGACCGTCTTCAAACTTGATGTGTTTCATCTTAACATGTTTAAGATGCAAAGTTATCGAAAGTTGTTTATTTTGTCGCACGCTGTTGCCATAGCGATGCAATGTTTGCCAAGTAAAGTACTGCTTTTTTTTTTGGTCTATACATGTGTGAAAACTCATGAAACTTTGCACACACATCAGACTTGTCATGAACATGAATTTTTAGAGATTTCTTATGCAATTTGCAATAATTAGCGCCCTCTAGACATTTTCATGGAGCATTTCCGATTGTATGATTCATGCGCGCTATATAACTAAAGATGACTTTTTGTGATTTGTGAACACTGGGAGACATACCTATTAGCCTAAGACCTAGAAAAAGTATTCTGTAGCCATATGCTAAACCTAAAAGGAAGTCCACCGTTTTGAATTTATTTGGGGAATTGCACACCATCTTTGGGCCTTTTGATAAAACTTTGCACACACAAGGCTTGTCAAAAACATTTTAGATGGTCCTTGTCCTATTTGACAGTACCCCAACGTGCCAGTACCCCGACGTGCAAGTACCCCAAGGTGGCCCGGGTTGCGAGGGCCCTTTATAGCTGCTCGCAGCTCGAGTTAGGGCCCGAGCAGCGGCGGCGGCGGTGCCGCTGCGAGGCCCTATTGTTTTTGTAGGAATTCTTCTTATTATTAGGGCCCGAGCAGCGACCGCTGCGAGGTCCCTATTGTTCCTGAAGGAATTCTTCTTCTTCTTCTTCTTCTTCTTTTCAGGGCCCGAGCAGCGGCGGCGGCGGTGCCGCTGCGAGGCCCTATTGTTTTTCAAGGAATTCTTATTAGGGCCCGAGCAGCGGCGGCGGCGGTGCCGCTGCGAGGCCCTATTGTTTTTGTAGGAATTCTTCTTATTAGGGCCCGAGCAGCGACCGCTGTGAGGTCCCTATTGTTCCTGAAGGAATTCTTATTAGGGCCCGAGCAGCGGCGGCGGCGGTGCCGCTGCGAGGCCCTATTGTTTTTGTAGGAATTCTTATTATTAGGGCCCGAGCAGCGGCGGCGGCGGTGCCGCTGCGAGGCCCTATTGTTTTTGTAGGAATTCTTCTTATTAGGGCCCGAGCAGCGACCGCTGCGAGGTCCCTATTGTTCCTGAAGGAATGCTTATTAGGGCCCGAGCAGCGACCGCTGCGAGGTCCCTATTGTTCCTGAAGGAATTCTTATTAGGGCCCGAGCAGCGGCGGCGGCGGTGCCGCTGCGAGGCCCTATTGTTTTTGTAAGAATTCTTCTTATTAGGGCCCGAGCAGCGGCGGCGGCGGTGCCGCTGCGAGGCCCTATTGTTTTTGTAGGAATTCTTCTTATTATTATTATTCTTATTCTTATTATTCTTCTCCGCAAACAATCGCATTTTTGAGACACTAAACGTGACCGAAAACTCACCAAACTTTACACGCACATCAGGCCTGGCGAAAAATTTGATATTTTAAAGTCGCCATACATGATAACAGAAAAATGGCTCCTTAGCGCCCCCTACATAGGTTAAACGGATCCCTGTCCCGCTACGATTGTCCGACGGCTATGAGAATTGTGTGGCACCTGTAGCACATCCCAATGAACAAAAACCTCTTTGAAGTGTGTACCCTAAAATAGACAGAAAGTGAGGTATGAGTATTTAAATGTCCAATTTTTGCCAATTTTTGCACATTTACAGGGGTCATACTTTTGCCCGCTTCTCCTACACGGTTAACCCGATTGACTTCAAACTTGGGATGTACCATCTCAACACCTGGGACAACATCATTGTGAAAAATGAAAAGTTTTTGATATACTATATGACGGCGGCGGCGCATCAAATTTAGAGTTTAAAAATTCTTACTTCACGAAGCATTGCCGGTTGTACGTTTAATCTAGAGCTACGAAAATTGGTACACATATGTAACAGGCTATGACCTACAAAAAACTCTTTTTGAACCATATGCTAAACCTAACAGGAAGTCCACCATTTTGATTTATTTTGGAACGTGTTGCCATTTTTTTGGCCATTTCATTGGGGTCTTATTTTAACGAACTCCTCCTACAGTGTTTATCCGATCATCTTCAAACTTGGTGTGATTCATCTTAAGATGTTGAAGATGAAAAGTTATTGAAAGCTTTGTATTTTGTCGCACGCTGTTGTCATGGCATGCACTGTTTTTAAAGGAAAAAAAATATCCTTAAAGAAGCATTCCCATTTGTACGAAGCAGCTAGAGCTACGAAAATTTGTAGACATATGTAACAGCCCAAGATGTACAAAAAAAGTCTCTTGGTGCCCTGTGCTAAACCCAACAGGAAGTCCCCCAGGGGCCGGGCATCACATTTTGAGCTAAAAAACTCCTCTTTAACAAAGCATACCCGGCTGTACGTTTCACATAGAGTTACCAAAATTTGTAGAGGTATATAACAGCCCTCGAGGTACAAAAAACTCTTTTTGAACCATATGCTAAACCTAACAGGACGTCCGCCATTTTGATTTCCTTTGGAATGTGTTGCCATTTTTTTTGGCCATTTCATAGGGGTCATATTTTAACAAACTCCTCCTACAGAGTTTATCCGATCATCTTCAAACTTGGTGTGATTCATCTTAAGATGTTGAAAATGAAAAGTTATTGAAAGTTTTTTATTTCGTCACACGCTGTTGTCGTGGCATGCACTTTTTGCAAAGGAAAAAAAATCTTATTAATGAAGCATTCCCAGTTGTACGAAGCAGCTAGAGCGACGGAAAATTGTAGACATATGTAACAGTCCAGGATGTACAAAAAAGTCTCTTGTTGCCATGTGCTTAACCTAACAGGAAGTCCCCCAGGGGCCGGGCATCACATTTTGAGCTAAAAAACTCCTCTTTAACGAAGCATTCCCGGTTGTACGTTTCACCTAGCGCTATGATAATTTTCAGGCATACATAAGAGCCCATGATGTACAAAAAAGTCTCTTGGAACCATGTGCTAAACCAAACAGGAAGTCTGCCATTTTGATTTATGATGGGGTTTGTTGCCATTTTTTGTGGCCTTTTTCAGGGGTCATATTTTAACGAACCCCTCCTACAAAATTTATCCGACTGTCTTCAAACTTGGTGTGTTTCATCTTAAGATGTTTAAGATGCAAAGTAATCGAAAGTTTTTTATTTTGTAACACGCTGTTGCCATAGCAATGCATTGTTTGTCAAGTGCTGCTTTTTTTTTTTTTATACACATGAAAACTCATGAAACTTTGCAAACACATCAGACTTGTCATGAACATGAATTTTCAGAGATTTATTGTGCAATTTGCAATAAATAGCGCCCTCTAGACATTTTTACGAAGCATTTCCGATTGTATGATTATGCTAGACCTACAAAAAAGTATTATGTAGCCATTTGCCAAACCAAAGAGGAAGACCGCTATTTTGATTTTATTTTGGGAATTATACATCATTTTTGGCCTTTTTCATGAAACTTTGCACAGACAAGGCATGGAAAAAACTAACATTTTAAATGGTCCTTGTTCCATGTAACAGTACCCCAACGTGCCAGTACCCCGACGTGCAAGTAACCCAACGTTGTGCTCAATAGCGCCCTCTATGCATTTTTATGGAGCATTTCCAATTGTATGATTCAAGCGATACACAACTAAAGATGACTTGACCTAGATTTGTGAAAACTGGGAGGCATACCTATTAGCTTAAGACCTACAAAAAGTATTCTGTAGCCGTATGCTAAACCTAAAAGGAAGTCCGCCATTTTGAATTTATTTTGGGAATTGCGCACCATATTTTGCGTTTTGATTAAACTTTGCACACACAAGGCTTGTCAAAAACATTTTAGATGGTCCTTGTCCTATTTGACAGTACCCCAACGTGCCAGTACCCCGACGTGCAAGTACCCCAACGTGGCCCGGGTTGCGAGGGCCCTTTATAGCTGCTCGCAGCTCTAGTTATTCTTCTTCTTCTTTATTCTCCGCAAACGATCGCGATTTTGGGTACCTAAACATTCACGAAAACTCACCGAACTTTGCACACTCCTCAGGCCCGGCGAAAAATTTGATATTATTAAGTCGTCATAACAATGCGACTCGATAGCGCCCCCTAGCGTAGAAAAATAAAAACCAAGCCCGGCACGTTTGAGCTAGAGCAACAAAAATTGGCAGGCACGTGTAGCACCCCGAGACGCACAAAAAAGTCTATTGGGACCATGTAGCTAAAATGTACCGGAAGTGAGCTATGAATTTTTTTATGTCCAATTTTGGCCTATTTTGGCACATTCACTGTGGTCATGCTTTTTCCCCCTTTGCAAACATTTTTCATCCAATTGACTTCAAACTTGGCATTTATCATCTCAAGACCTGAGAGAAAAACTGGGCAAAACATCTTGCCTTTTTGAAATACTATATGACGGGGGCGGGGCATCAAATATTGCCTTTAAAATTTCATTTGTCCAGAAAGAGCAAATGCTTAATAACTCCCATGTTCAAGCTCCAAAAAATCTCAAACTTCTCAGGCAACGTAATAGTCACGGCCTGAAAACATCTATATGATAAAATTCAGTTATACATATAGTTCCACCTAGTGGTTACAATAAATGTCATACTTTACGTTTTTAGCTACTGTGCTGAGCTTGTTGAAGGGATCCATTTGAAAATTGGTCAGAAAAGGCTTAAGATGTTGATCATGCCCCACACCGAATATTGTAACTTTTCGCCAAAGGGCGTGGCCGCTACGGTGACGCAAAGTCTGAAGATTTTTCGTGAAAATAAAAGCTGCATTAACTTGACCGAGATGATCCTATCTTCTCAAAATTTCACACATTTGATGAGAGTCCAGCCCTAAAGACATCTACTGACTTATATTTCATCTAACTGATAGCGCCACCTAGTGGCAATTTTTTTTCTTACGAATTTTCTTCTACGTTTTTCTCCAAACACGTTAACTGGACCTACCTCCTATTTGCTCAGATGAGGGTTTCGGCCTTCATGATGTCACAACACGAAGTTTGTGAGTTTTCGCGAATTGCTGTGGGCGTGGCTAAGCGCTGTTCGCCAAGAAAACAATGCCAGTTTTGAGGGTCTAAACATGCACAGAAACTCCTGAAACTTGGCACACACATCTGGCCTGGTAAAATGAGCAATATTTTATTGTTGATTGTGCTATTTTTACAAAAATGAATCAATAGCGCCCCCTAGAAATTTTTAACGAAGCAGCCCCGGTTGTATGTTTAAGCTAGAACGACAAATATTTTTAGGTGCATGAGGGAGCCCAAGACCTACAAAAAAGTCTCTTGTACCCATATGCTAAAATGAACAGGAAGTGAGCTATGAATTTTTGAATATCCCATTTTTTACGATTTTTGCACATTCACAGGGGGCAGACTTTTGCCCACTTCTCCTACACGTTTCATCCGACTGAGTTAAGACTTGGCCTGGACCATGTCAAGACCTGAGCCAACGACAGGGGGAAAAATTTTGACTTTTCGAAATACTATATGATGAGGACGGGGCATCAAATTTTGTGTTTTGCAATGAAAAAGGATATGCTTGATAACTCCCTGGTACATGCTCCAAAAAATCCCAAACTTGACATGTATGTTTATCGTCAAGGCCTGAAGTTATCTCTATGACAACATTCAGTTATATATGCAGCGCCACCTAGCCCTTGAGGAATAAAAAAAAAAATACCCCACATACGGTATTTTGTACAAAAAATGTACACTCATTCTAAGTGTGATAACTAAGTCATTTATGAATATTCTTTTAGTTTCCACCACTCAAATTGTTCACTGGCTTCACACCGATCCAAACGTATGTACATTTACATTTTGTTTTATTCATTTTTGATTGCCCCTTTGGACAATAAAAGTAACATTGTGCAATGAGTACAACGAGCGATGATGTGTATATACACTTTTACAAAAAATACCAATCAGGGCAACTCATTGCCTAAAAATAAAAAATAAGACGCTGATTTTTGCAGATCTTAACAATCACCAAAACCCATTGAGCTTGACACACTCATCACACCTGGCAAAAAAAAAAAAAAACAAAATCCACGTTTATCATGCCATTTTCAAAGAAATTCTGCTTCCAATGTGCCAGTACCCCAATGTGCAAGTTCCCCAACGTGCAAGTACCCCAACGTGGCCCGGGCTGCGAGGGCCCTCTATAGCTGCTCGCAGCTCTAGTTATTATTATTATTATTATTCTCCGCAAACGATCACATTTTTGAGACACTAAACGTGACCGAAAACTCACCAAACTTTACACGCACATCAGGCCTGGCGAAAAATTTGATATTTTAAAGTCGCCATACATGATAACAGAAAAATGCCTCCTTAGCGCCCCCTACATAGGTTAAACGGATCCCTGTCCCGCTACGATTGTCCGACGGCTATGAAAATTGTGTGGCACCTGTAGCACATCCCAATGAACAAAAACCTCTTTGAAGTGTGTACCCTAAAATAGACAGAAAGTGAGGTACGAGTATTTAAATGTCCAATTTTTGCCAATTTTTGCACATTTACAGGGGTCATACTTTTGCCCGCTTCTCCTACACGGTTAACCCGATTGACTTCAAACTTGGGATGTACCATCTCAACACCTGGGACAACATCATTGTGAAAAATGAAAAGTTTTTGATATACTATATGACAGCGGCGGCGCATCAAATTTAGAGTTTAAAAATTCTTACTTCACGAGGCATTGCCGGTTGTACGTTTAATCTAGAGCTACGAAAATTGGTACACATATGTAACAGACTATGACCTACAAAAAACTCTTTTTGAACCATATGCTAAACCTAACAGGAAGTCCACCATTTTGATTTATTTTGGAACGTGTTGCCATTTTTTTGGCCATTTCATTGGGGCCTTATTTTAACGAACTCCTCCTACAGTGTTTATCCGATCATCTTCAAACTTGGTGTGATTCATCTTAAGATGTTGAAGATGAAAAGTTATTGAAAGCTTTGTATTTCGTCGCACACTGTTGTCATGGCATGCACTGTTTTTAAAGGAAAAAAAATATCCTTAAAGAAGCATTCCCATTTGTACGAAGCAGCTAGAGCTACGAAAATTTATAGACATATGTAACAGCCCAAGATGTACAAAAAAGTCTCTTGGTGCCCTGTGCTAAACCCAACAGGAAGTCCCCCAGGGGCCGGGCATCACATTTTGAGCTAAAAAACTCCTCTTTAACAAAGCATACCCGGCTGTACGTTTCACATAGAGTTACCAAAATTTGTAGAGGTATATAACAGCCCTCGAGGTACAAAAAACTCTTTTTGAACCATATGCTAAACCTAACAGGACGTCCGCCATTTTGATTTCCTTTGGAATGTGTTGCCATTTTTTTTGGCCATTTCATAGGGGTCATATTTTAACAAACTCCTCCTACAGAGTTTATCCGATCATCTTCAAACTTGGTGTGATTCATCTTAAGATGTTGAAAATGAAAAGTTATTGAAAGTTTTTTATTTCGTCACACGCTGTTGTCGTGGCATGCACTTTTTGCAAAGGAAAAAAAATCTTATTAATGAAGCATTCCCAGTTGTACGAAGCAGCTAGAGCGACGAAAAATTGTAGACATATGTAACAGTCCAGGATGTACAAAAAAGTCTCTTGTTGCCATGTGCTTAACCTAAAAGGAAGTCCCCCAGGGGCCGGGCATCACATTTTGAGCTAAAAAACTCCTCTTTAACGAAGCATTCCCGGTTGTACGTTTCACCTAGCGCTATGATAATTTTCAGGCATACATAAGAGCCCATGATGTACAAAAAAGTCTCTTGGAACCATGTGCTAAACCAAACAGGAAGTCTGCCATTTTGATTTATGATGGGGTTTGTTGCCATTTTTTGTGGCCTTTTTCAGGGGTCATATTTTAACGAACCCCTCCTACAAAATTTATCCGACTGTCTTCAAACTTGGTGTGTTTCATCTTAAGATGTTTAAGATGCAAAGTAATCGAAAGTTTTTTATTTTGTAACACGCTGTTGCCATAGCAATGCATTGTTTGTCAAGTGCTGCTTTTTTTTTTTTTATACACATGAAAACTCATGAAACTTTGCAAACACATCAGACTTGTCATGAACATGAATTTTCAGAGATTTATTGTGCAATTTGCAATAAATAGCGCCCTCTAGACATTCTTATGAAGCATTTCCGATTGTATGATTATGCTAGACCTACAAAAAAGTATTATGTAGCCATTTGCCAAACCAAAGAGGAAGTCCGCTATTTTGATTTTATTTTGGGAATTATACATCATTTTTGGCCTTTTTCATTAAACTTTGCACAGAAGGCATGGAAAAAACTAACATTTTAAATGGTCCTTGTTCCATGTAACAGTACCCCAACGTGCCAGTACCCTGACGTGCAAGTAACCCAACGTTGTGCTCAATAGCGCCCTCTATGCATTTTTATGGAGCATTTCCAATTGTATGATTCAAGCGATACACAACTAAAGATGACTTGACCAAGATTTATGAAAACTGGGAGGCATACCTATTAGCTTAAGACCTACAAAAGGTATTCTGTAGCCGTATGCTAAACCTAAAAGGAAGTCCACCATTTTGAATTTATTTTGGGAATTGCACACCATATTTTGCGTTTTGATTAAACTTTGCACACACAAGGCTTGTCAAAAACATTTTAGATGGTCCTTGTCCTATTTGACAGTACCCCAACGTGCCAGTACCCCTGACGTGCAAGTACCCCAACGTGGCCCGGGTTGCGAGGGCCCTTTATAGCTGCTCGCAGCTCTAGTTATTCTTCTTTTTCTTCTCCGCAAACAATCGCATTTTTGAGACACTAAACATGAACGAAAACTCACCAAACTTTACACGCACATCAGGCCTGGCGAAAAATTTGATATTTTAAAGTCGCCATACATGATAACAGAAAAATGGCTCCTTAGCGCCCCCTACATAGGTTAAACGGATCCCTGTCCCGCTACGATTGTCCGACGGCTATGAAAATTGTGTGGCACCTGTAGCACATCCCAATGAACAAAAACCTCTTTGAAGTGTGTACCCTAAAATAGACAGAAAGTGAGGTATGAGTATTTAAATGTCCAATTTTTGCCAATTTTTGCACATTTACAGGGGTCATACTTTTGCCCGCTTCTCCTACACGGTTAACCCGATTGACTTCAAACTTGGGATGTACCATCTCAACACCTGGGACAACATCATTGTGAAAAATGAAAAGTTTTTGATATACTATATGACGGCGGCGGCGCATCAAATTTAGAGTTTAAAAATTCGTACTTCACGAAGCATTGCCGGTTGTACGTTTAATCTAGAGCTACGAAAATTGGTACACATATGTAACAGGCTATGACCTACAAAAAACTCTTTTTGAACCATATGTTAAACCTAACAGGAAGTCCACCATTTTGACTTATTTTGGAACGTGTTGCCATTTTTTTGGCCATTTCATTGGGGTCTTATTTTAACGAACTCCTCCTACAGTGTTTATCCGATCATCTTCAAACTTGGTGTGATTCATCTTAAGATGTTGAAGATGAAAAGTTATTGAAAGCTTTGTATTTCGTCGCACACTGTTGTCATGGAATGCACTGTTTTTAAAGGAAAAAAAATATCCTTAAAGAAGCATTCCCATTTGTACGAAGCAGCTAGAGCTACGAAAATTTGTAGACATATGTAACAGCCCAAGATGTACAAAAAAGTCTCTTGGTGCCCTGTGCTAAACCCAACAGGAAGTCCCCCAGGGGCCGGGCATCACATTTTGAGCTAAAAAACTCCTCTTTAGCAAAGCATACCCGGCTGTACGTTTCACATAGAGTTACCAAAATTTGTAGAGGTATATAACAGCCCTCGAGGTACAAAAAACTCTTTTTGAACCATATGCTAAACCTGGTCCTTGTTCCATGTAACAGTTGTCAAGTGCTGCTTTTTTTTTTTTTTATACACATGAAAACTCATGAAACTTTGCAAACACATCAGACTTGTCATGAACATGAATTTTTCAGAGATTTATTGTGCAATTTGCAATAAATAGCGCCCTCTAGACATTTTTATGAAGCATTTCCGATTGTATGATTATGCTAGACCTACAAAAAAGTATTATGTAGCCATTTGCCAAACCAAAGAGGAAGTCCGCTATTTTGATTTTATTTTGGGAATTATACATCATTTTTGGCCTTTTTCATTAAACTTTGCACAGACAAGGCATGGAAAAAACTAACATTTTAAATGGTCCTTTTTCCATGTAACAGTACCCCAACGTGCCAGTACCCTGACGTGCAAGTAACCCAACATTGTGCTCAATAGCGCCCTCTATGCATTTTTATGGAGCATTTCCAATTGTATGATTCAAGCGATACACAACTAAAGATGACTTGACCAAGATTTATGAAAACTGGGAGGCATACCTATTAGCTTAAGACCTACAAAAGGTATTCTGTAGCCGTATGCTAAACCTAAAAGGAAGTCCACCATTTTGAATTTATTTTGGGAATTGCACACCATATTTTGCGTTTTGATTAAACTTTGCACACACAAGGCTTGTCAAAAACATTTTAGATGGTCCTTGTCCTATTTGACAGTACCCCAACGTGCCAGTACCCCGACGTGCAAGTACCCCAAGGTGGCCCGGGTTGCGAGGGCCCTTTATAGCTGCTCGCAGCTCTAGTTAGGGCCCGAGCAACGACCGCTGCGAGGTCCCTATTGTTCCTGAAGGAATTCTTATTATTAGGGCCCGAGCAGCGACCGCTGCGAGGTCCCTATTGTTTTTCAAGGAATTCTTATTATTCTTCTTTTTATTTTTTGTTATTATTCTTTTCCGCAAACAATCACATTTTTGAGACACTAAACGTGAACGAAAACTCACCAAACTTTACACACACGTCAGGCCTGGCGAAAAATTTGATATTTTAAAGTCGCCATAGGTGATAACAGAAAAATGGCTCCATAGCGCCACCTACATAGGTTAAACGGATCCCTGTCCCGCTACGATTGTCCGACGGCTATGAAAATTGTGTGGCACCTGTAGCACATCCCAATGAACAAAAACCTCTTTGAAGTGTGTACCCTAAAATAGACAGAAAGTGAGGTATGAGTATTTAAATGTCCAATTTTTGCCAATTTTTGCACATTTACAGGGGTCATACTTTTGCCCGCTTCTCCTACACGGTTAACCCGATTGACTTCAAACTTGGGATGTACCATCTCAACACCTGGGACAACATCATTGTGAAAAATGAAAAGTTTTTGATATACTATATGACGGCGGCGGCGCATAAAATTTAGAGTTTAAAAATTCGTACTTCACGAAGCATTGCCGGTTGTACGTTTAATCTAGAGCTACGAAAATTGGTACACATATGTAACAGGCTATGACCTACAAAAAACTCTTTTTGAACCATATGTTAAACCTAACAGGAAGTCCACCATTTTGACTTATTTTGGAACGTGTTGCCATTTTTTTGGCCATTTCATTGGGGTCTTATTTTAACGAACTCCTCCTACAGTGTTTATCCGATCATCTTCAAACTTGGTGTGATTCATCTTAAGATGTTGAAGATGAAAAGTTATTGAAAGCTTTGTATTTCGTCGCACACTGTTGTCATGGAATGCACTGTTTTTAAAGGAAAAAAAATATCCTTAAAGAAGCATTCCCATTTGTACGAAGCAGCTAGAGCTACGAAAATTTGTAGACATATGTAACAGCCCAAGATGTACAAAAAAGTCTCTTGGTGCCCTGTGCTAAACCCAACAGGAAGTCCCCCAGGGGCCGGGCATCACATTTTGAGCTAAAAAACTCCTCTTTAGCAAAGCATACCCGGCTGTACGTTTCACATAGAGTTACCAAAATTTGTAGAGGTATATAACAGCCCTCGAGGTACAAAAAACTCTTTTTGAACCATATGCTAAACCTGGTCCTTGTTCCATGTAACAGTTGTCAAGTGCTGCTTTTTTTTTTTTTTATACACATGAAAACTCATGAAACTTTGCAAACACATCAGACTTGTCATGAACATGAATTTTTCAGAGATTTATTGTGCAATTTGCAATAAATAGCGCCCTCTAGACATTTTTATGAAGCATTTCCGATTGTATGATTATGCTAGACCTACAAAAAAGTATTATGTAGCCATTTGCCAAACCAAAGAGGAAGTCCGCTATTTTGATTTTATTTTGGGAATTATACATCATTTTTGGCCTTTTTCATTAAACTTTGCACAGACAAGGCATGGAAAAAACTAACATTTTAAATGGTCCTTTTTCCATGTAACAGTACCCCAACGTGCCAGTACCCTGACGTGCAAGTAACCCAACATTGTGCTCAATAGCGCCCTCTATGCATTTTTATGGAGCATTTCCAATTGTATGATTCAAGCGATACACAACTAAAGATGACTTGACCAAGATTTATGAAAACTGGGAGGCATACCTATTAGCTTAAGACCTACAAAAGGTATTCTGTAGCCGTATGCTAAACCTAAAAGGAAGTCCACCATTTTGAATTTATTTTGGGAATTGCACACCATATTTTGCGTTTTGATTAAACTTTGCACACACAAGGCTTGTCAAAAACATTTTAGATGGTCCTTGTCCTATTTGACAGTACCCCAACGTGCCAGTACCCCGACGTGCAAGTACCCCAAGGTGGCCCGGGTTGCGAGGGCCCTTTATAGCTGCTCGCAGCTCTAGTTAGGGCCCGAGCAACGACCGCTGCGAGGTCCCTATTGTTCCTGAAGGAATTCTTATTATTAGGGCCCGAGCAGCGACCGCTGCGAGGTCCCTATTGTTTTTCAAGGAATTCTTATTATTCTTCTTTTTATTTTTTGTTATTATTCTTTTCCGCAAACAATCACATTTTTGAGACACTAAACGTGAACGAAAACTCACCAAACTTTACACACACGTCAGGCCTGGCGAAAAATTTGATATTTTAAAGTCGCCATAGGTGATAACAGAAAAATGGCTCCATAGCGCCACCTACATAGGTTAAACAGATCCCTGGCCCGCTACGATTGTCCGACGGCTATGAAAATTGTGTGGCACCTGTAGCACATCCAGATGAACAAAAACCTCTTTGATGTGTGTACCCTAAAATAGACAGGAAGTGAGATATGAGTATTTAAATGTCCAATTTTGGCCAATTTTTGCACATTTACAGGGGTCATACTTTTGCCTGCTTCTCCTACACGGTTAATCCAATTCACTTCAAACTTGGGATGTACCATCTCAAGACCTGGGACAACACCATGGTAAAAAATCTAAAGTTTTCGACATACTATATGACGGCGGTGGGGCATCAAATTTAGAGTTTCAAAACTCTTACTAAACGTAGTATTGCCGGTTGTATGTTTAACCTAGAGCTACGAAAATTGGTACACATATGTAACAGACTATGACCTACAAAAAAGTCTTTTGGTGCCATATGCTAAACCCAACAGGAAGTCCGCCAGAGGCGGGTCATCAAATTTTGAGTTTCAAAATTCTTACTTAATGAAGCATGTACGTTTCACCTAGAGTTACTAAAATTTAAAGACATATGTAACAGCCCTCAAGGTACAAAAAACTCTTTTTGAACCATATGCTAAACCTAACAGAAAGTCCACCATTTTGATTTACTTTGGAACGTGTTCCCATTTTTT
The DNA here is from genome assembly GCF_051991245.1 of Festucalex cinctus. Lineage (NCBI taxonomy): Eukaryota > Metazoa > Chordata > Actinopteri > Syngnathiformes > Syngnathidae > Festucalex > Festucalex cinctus. The sequence continues at coordinate 22,551,891 of NC_135428.1, forward strand.
TGGCCATTTCATAGGGGTCCTATTTTAACGAACTCCTCTTACAGAGTTTATCCGATCATCTTCAAACTTGGTGTGATTCATCTTAAGATGTTGAAGATGAAAAGTTATTGAAAGCTTTTTATTTCGCTGCACGCTGTTGTCGTGGCATGCACTTGTTTGCAAAGGAAAAAAATTCTTCTTAATGAAGAATTCTCAGTTGTACGAAGCAGCTAGAGCTACGGAAATTTGTAGACATATGTAACAGCCCACGATGTACAAAAAAGTCTCTTGCTGCTTTGTGCTAAACCCAACAGGAAGTCCCGCAAGGGCCGGGCATCACTTTTTGAGCTAAAAAACTCCTCTTTAACGAAGCATTCCCGGTTGTACCTTTCACCTAGCGCTATGATAATTTGGAGGCATACATAAGAGCCCACGATGTACAAAAAAGTCTTTTAGAACCATATGCTAAGCCAAACAGGAAGTCCGGCATTTTGATTTACTTTGCTATTTGTAGCCATTTTTTGGGGGCCTTTTATAGGCCTCATATTTTCTACAAAACTTATCAGATTGTCTTCATTCTTTGGCATGTTTCATCTGAAGTATTGCCGGTTATACGTTTAATCTAGAGCTACGAAAATTGGTACACATATGTAACAGACTATGATCTACAAAAAAGCCTGTTGGTGCCATATGCTAAACCTAACAGGAAGTCCGCCAGAGGCAGGGCATAAAATTTTGCATTTCAAAATTTTTACTTAATGAAGCATTTCCGGCTGTACGTTTCACCTAGAGTGACCAAAATTTGAAGACATATGTAACAGCCCTCGAGGTACAAAAAACTCTTTTTGAACCATATGCTAAACCTAACAGGAAGTCTGCCATTTTGATTTACTTTGGAACATGTTGCCATTTTTTTGGCCATTTCATAGGGGTCTTATTTTAACGAACTCCTTCTACAGAGTTTATCCGATCATCTTCAAACTTGGTGTGATTCATCTTAAGATGTTGACGATGAAAAGTTATTGAAAGCTTTTTATTTCGTCGCACGCTGTTGTCGTGGCATGCACTTTTTGCAAAGGAAAAAAATCCTTCTTAATGAAGCATTCCCAGTTGTACGAAGCAGCTAGAGCGACGAAAAATTGTAGACATATGTAACAGCCCAGGATGTACAAAAAAGTCTCTTGGTGCCATGTGCTAAACCCAACAGGAAGTCCCCCAGGGGCCGGGCATCACATTTTGAGCTAAAAAACTCCTCTTTAACGAAGCATTCCCGGTTGTACGTTTCACCTAGCGCTATGATAATTTGCAGGCATACATAAGAGCCCATGATGTACAAAAAAGTCTCTTGGAACCATGTGCTAAACCAAACAGGAAGTCTGCCATTTTGATTTATGATGGGATTTGTTGCCATTTTTTGTGGCCTTTTTCAGGGGTCATATTTTAACGAACCCCTCCTACAAAATTTATCCGACTGTCTTCAAACTTGGTGTGTTTCATCTTAAGATGTTTAAGATGCAAAGTAATCGAAAGTTTTTTATTTTGTAACACGCTGTTGCCATAGCAATGCATTGTTTGTCAAGTGCTGCTTTTTTTTTTTTTATACACATGAAAACTCATGAAACTTTGCAAACACATCAGACTTGTCATGAACATGAATTTTCAGAGATTTATTGTGCAATTTGCAATAAATAGCGCCCTCTAGACATTTTTATGAAGCATTTCCGATTGTATGATTATGCTAGACCTACAAAAAAGTATTATGTAGCCATTTGCCAAACCAAAGAGGAAGTCCGCTATTTTGATTTTATTTTGGGAATTATACATCATTTTTGGCCTTTTTCATTAAACTTTGCACAGACAAGGCATGGAAAAAACTAACATTTTAAATGGTCCTTGTTCCATGTAACAGTACCCCAACGTGCCAGTACCCTGACGCGCAAGTAACCCAACGTTGTGCTCAATAGCGCCCTCTATGCATTTTTATGGAGCATTTCCAATTGTATGATTCAAGCGATACACAACTAAAGATGACTTGACCTAGATTTGTGAAAACTGGGAGGCATACCTATTAGCTTAAGACCTACAAAAAGTATTCTGTAGCCGTATGCTAAACCTAAAAGGAAGTCCGCCATTTTGAATTTATTGTGGGAATTGCGCACCATATTTTGCGTTTTGATTCAACTTTGCACACACAAGGCTTGTCAAAAACATTTTAGATGGTGCTTGTCCTATTTGACAGTACCCCAACGTGCCAGTACCCCGACGTGCAAGTACCCCAACGTGGCCCGGTTTGCGAGGGTCCTTTATAGCTGCTCGCAGCTCTAGTTAGGGCCCGAGCAGCGGCGGCGGCGGTGCCGCTGCGAGGCCCTATTGTTTTTGTAGGAATTCTTCTTATTAGGGCCCGAGCAGCGGCGGCGGCGGTGCCGCTGCGAGGCCCTATTGTTTTTGTAGGAATTCTTCTTATTATTAGGGCCCGAGCAGCGGCGGCGGCGGTGCCGCTGCGAGGCCCTATTGTTTTTGTAGGAATTCTTCTTATTATTCTTCTTTTTCTTCTCCGCAAACAATCGCATTTTTGAGACACTAAACGTGAACGAAAACTCACCAAACTTTACACGCACATCAGGCCTGGCGAAAAATTTGATATTTTAAAGTCGCCATACATGATAACAGAAAAATGGCTCCTTAGCGCCCCCTACATAGGTTAAACGGATCCCTGTCCCGCTACGATTGTCCGACGGCTATGAAAATTGTGTGGCACCTGTAGCACATCCCAATGAACAAAAACCTCTTTGAAGTGTGTACCCTAAAATAGACAGAAAGTGAGGTATGAGTATTTAAATGTCCAATTTTTGCCAATTTTTGCACATTTACAGGGGTCATACATTTGCCCGCTTCTCCTACACGGTTAACCCGATTGACTTCAAACTTGGGATGTACCATCTCAACACCTGGGACAACATCATTGTGAAAAATGAAAAGTTTTTGATATACTATATGACGGTGGCGGCGCATCAAATTTAGAGTTTAAAAATTCTTACTTCACGAAGCATTGCCGGTTGTACGTTTAATCTAGAGCTACGAAAATTGGTACACATATGTAACAGGCTATGACCTACAAAAAACTCTTTTTGAAGCATATGCTAAACCTGACAGGAAGTCGACCATTTTGATTTATTTTGGAACGTGTTGCCATTTTTTTGGCCATTTCATTGGGGTCTTATTTTAACGAACTCCTCCTACAGTGTTTATCCGATCATCTTCAAACTTGGTGTGATTCATCTTAAGATGTTGAAGATGAAAAGTTATTGAAAGCTTTGTATTTCGTCGCACACTGTTGTCATGGCATGCACTGTTTTTAAAGGAAAAAATATATCCTTAAAGAAGCATTCCCATTTGTACGAAGCAGCTAGAGCTACGAAAATTTGTAGACATATGTAACAGCCCAAGATGTACAAAAAAGTCTCTTGGTGCCCTGTGCTAAACCCAACAGGAAGTCCCCCAGGGGCCGGGCATCACATTTTGAGCTAAAAAACTCCTCTTTAACAAAGCATACCCGGCTGTACGTTTCACATAGAGTTACCAAAATTTGTAGAGGTATATAACAGCCCTCGTGGTACAAAAAACTCTTTTTGAACCATATGCTAAACCTAACAGGACGTCCGCCATTTTGATTTACTTTGGAATGTGTTGCCATTTTTTTTGGCCATTTCATAGGGGTCATATTTTAACAAACTCCTCCTACAGAGTTTATCCGATCATCTTCAAACTTGGTGTGATTCATCTTAAGATGTTGAAAATGAAAAGTGATTGAAAGTTTTTTATTTCGTCACACGCTGTTGTCGTGGCATGCACTTTTTGCAAAGGAAAAAAAATCTTATTAATGAAGCATTCCCAGTTGTACGAAGCAGCTAGAGCGACGAAAAATTGTAGACATATGTAACAGTCCAGGATGTACAAAAAAGTCTCTTGGTGCCATGTGCTAAACGCAACAGGAAGTCCCGTAGGGGCCGGGCATCACATTTTGAGCTAAAAAAAAAACTCCTCTTTAACGAAGCATTACCGGTTGTACGTTTCACCTAGCGCTATGATAATTTGCAGGCATACATAAGAGCCCACGATGTACAAAAAAGTCTCTTGGAACAATGTGCTAAACCAAACAGGAAGTCTGCCATTTTGATTTATGATGGGATTTGTTGCCATTTTTTGTGGCCTTTTTCAGGGGTCATATTTTAACGAACCCCTCCTACAAAATTTATCCGACTGTCTTCAAACTTGGTGTGTTTCATCTTAAGATGTTTAAGATGCAAAGTAATCGAAAGTTTTTTATTTTGTAACACGCTGTTGCCATAGCAATGCATTGTTTGTCAAGTGCTGCTTTTTTTTTTTTATACACATGAAAACTCATGAAACTTTGCAAACACATCAGACTTGTCATGAACATGAATTTTCAGAGATTTATTGTGCAATTTGCAATAAATAGCGCCCTCTAGACATTTTTATGAAGCATTTCCGATTGTATGATTATGCTAGATTTTTAAAAATTAGGACAGAACCCTATCAGCCTAAGACCTACAAAAAAGTATTATGTAGCCATTTGCCAAACCAAAGAGGAAGTCCGCTATTTTGATTTTATTTTGGGAATTATACATCATTTTTGGCCTATTTCATTAAACTTTGCACAGACAAGGCATGGAAAAAACTAACATTTTAAATGGTCCTTGTTCCATGTAACAGTACCCCAACGTGCCAGTACCCTGACGTGCAAGTAACCCAACGTTGTGCTCAATAGCGCCCTCTATGCATTTTTATGGAGCATTACCAATTGTATGATTCAAGCGATACACAACTAAAGATGACTTGACCTTGATTTGTAACTGGGAGGCATACCTATTAGCTTAAGACATACAAAAAGTATTCTGTAGCCGTATGCTAAACCTAAAAGGAAGTCCGCCATTTTGAATTTATTTGGGGAATTGCACACCATATTTTGCGTTTTGATTAAACTTTGCACACACAAGGCTTGTCAAAAACATTTTAATGGTCCTTGTCCTATTTGACAGTACCCCAACGTGCCAGTACCCCGACGTGCAAGTACCCCAACGTGGCCCAAGTTGCGAGGGCCCTTTATAGCTGCTCGCAGCTCTAGTTATTCTTCTTATTATTCTTCTCCGCAAACAATCGCATTTTTGAGACACTAAACGTGACCGAAAACTCACCAAACTTTACACGCACATCAGGCCTGGCGAAAAATTTGATATTTTAAAGTCGCCATACATGATAACAGAAAAATGGCTCCTTAGCGCCCCCTACATAGGTTAAACGGATCCCTGTCCCGCTACGATTGTCCGACGGCTATGAAAATTGTGTGGCACCTGTAGCACATCCCAATGAACAAAAACCTCTTTGAAGTGTGTACCCTAAAATAGACAGAAAGTGAGGTATGAGTATTTAAATGTCCAATTTTTGCCAATTTTTGCACATTTACAGGGGTCATACTTTTGCCCGCTTCTCCTACACGGTTAACCCGATTGACTTCAAACTTGGGCTGTACCATCTCAACACCTGGGACAACATCATGGTAAAAAATCAAAAGTTTTTGACATACTATATGACGGTGGCGGGGCATCAAATTTACAGTTTCAAAATTCTTACTTAACAAACCATTGCCGGTGGTACGTTTAATTGAGAGCCATGAAAATTGGTACACATATGTAACAGACTATGATCTACAAAAAAGCCTGTTGGTGCCATATGCTAAACCTAACAGGAAGTCCGCCAGAGGCGAGGCATCAAATTTTGTGTTTCAAAATTCTTATTTAATGAAGCATTCCCGGCTGTACATTTCACCTAGAGTTACCAACATTTGAAGACATATGTAACAGCCCTCAAGGTACAAAAAACTCTTTTTGAACCATATGCTAAACCGAACAGGAAGTCCGCCATTTTGATTTACTTTGGAACGTGTTGCCATTTTTTGGGCCATTTCATAGGGGTCTTATTTTAACGAACTCCTCCTACAGAGTTTATCCGATTATCTCCAAACTTGGTGTGATTCATCTTAAAATGTTGAAGATGAAAAGTTATTGAAAGCTTTTTATTTCGTCGCACGCTGTTGCCGTGGCATGCACAGTTTGCAAAGGAAAAAATTCCCTCTTAATGAAGCATTCCCAGTTGTACGAAGCAGCTAGAGCTACGAAAATTTGGAGACAAATTTAACAGCCCACGATGTACAAAAAAGTCTCTTGGTGCCATGTGCTAAACCCAACAGGAAGTCCCGTAGGGGCCGGTCATCACATTTTGAGGTAAAAAACTCCTCTTTAACGAAGCATTCCCCGTTGTACGTTTCACCTAGCGCTATGATAATTTAGAGGCATACATAAGAGCCCACGATGTACAAAAAAAGTCTCTTGGAACCATCTGCTAAACCAAACAGGAAGTCCGCCATTTTGATTTACGTTGGGATTTGTAGCCATTTTTTGTGGCCTTTTTTAGGGGTCATATTTTAACGAACTCCTCCTACAAAATTTATCCGACTGTCTTCAAACTTGGTGTGCTTCATCTTAAGATGTTTAAGATACAAAGTTATCGAAAGTTATTTATTTTGTCGCACGCCGTTTCATGGCGATGCATTGTTTGCCAAGTAAATTGCTGCTTTTTTTTTTTTGGTCTAAACATGTGCAAAAACTCATGAAACTTTACACACACATCAGGCTTGTCATAAGCATGAATATTTTAGAGATTTCTTATTAAATTTGCAATAAATGCTTCAATAGCGCCCTCTAGACATTTTTATGAAGTCTTTCCGATTATATGATTCAGCTAGATGTGTGAATATTGGCAGGCATGCCTAATATATTCAAAAAGTATTCTATATAGCCATGTGCCAATCCATTTTGATTTTATTTTGTTAATTGTGCATCATTTTTGGCCTTTCCATGAAACTTTACAAACACAAAGCATGGCAAAAACGTTTAAAATTTAGATGGTTTCCTATTTGACAGTACCCCAACATGCCAGTACCCCGACGTGCAAATACCCCAACGTGGCCCGGGTTGCGAGGGCCCTTTATAGCTGCTCGCAGCTCTAGTTATTCTTCTTTTTCTTCTCCGCAAACAATCGCATTTTTGAGACACTAAACGTGAACGAAAACTCACCAAACTTTACACGCACATCAGGCCTGGCGAAAAATTTTATATTTTAAAGTCGCCATACATGATAACAGAAAAATGGCTCCTTAGCGCCCCCTACATAGGTTAAACGGATCCCTGTCCCGCTACGATTGTCCGACGGCTATGAAAATTGTGTGGCACCTGTAGCACATCCCAATGAACAAAAACCTCTTTGAAGTGTGTACCCTAAAATAGACAGAAAGTGAGGTATGAGTAATTAAATGTCCAATTTTTGCCAATTTTTGCACATTTACAGGGGTCATACTTTTGCCCGCTTCTCCTACACGGTTAACCCGATTGACTTCAAACTTGGGATGTACCATCTCAACACCTGGGACAACATCATTGTGAAAAATGAAAAGTTTTTGATATACTATATGACGGCGGCGGCGCATCAAATTTAGAGTTTAAAAATTCTTACTTCACGAAGCATTGCCGGTTGTACGTTTAATCTAGAGCTACGAAAATTGGTACACATATGTAACAGGCTATGACCTACAAAAAACTCTTTTTGAACCATATGCTAAACCTAACAGGAAGTCCACCATTTTGATTTATTTTGGAACGTGTTGCCATTTTTTTGGCCATTTCATTGGGGTCTTATTTTAACGAACTCCTCCTACAGTGTTTATCCGATCATCTTCAAACTTGGTGTGATTCATCTTAAGATGTTGAAGATGAAAAGTTATTGAAAGCTTTGTATTTCGTCGCACACTGTTGTCATGGCATGCACTGTTTTTAAAGGAAAAAAAATATCCTTAAAGAAGCATTCCCATTTGTACGAAGCAGCTAGAGCTACGAAAATTTGTAGACATATGTAACAGCCCAAGATGTACAAAAAAGTCTCTTGGTGCCCTGTGCTAAACCCAACAGGAAGTCCCCCAGGGGCCGGGCATCACATTTTGAGCTAAAAAACTCCTCTTTAACAAAGCATACCCGGCTGTACGTTTCACATAGAGTTACCAAAATTTGTAGAGGTATATAACAGCCCTCGAGGTACAAAAAAATCTTTTTGAACCATATGCTAAACCTAACAGGACGACCGCCATTTTGATTTACTTTGGAATGTGTTGCCATTTTTTTTGGCCATTTCATAGGGGTCATATTTTAACAAAGTCCTCCTACAGAGTTTATCCGATCATCTTCAAACTTGGTGTGATTCATCTTAAGATGTTGAAAATGAAAAGTTATTGAAAGTTTTTTATTTCGTCACACGCTGTTGTCGTGGCATGCACTTTTTGCAAAGGAAAAAAAATCTTATTAATGAAGCATTCCCAGTTGTACGAAGCAGCTAGAGCGACGAAAAATTTTAGACATATGTAACAGTCCAGGATGTACAAAAAAGTCTCTTGGTGCCATGTGCTTAACCTAACAGGAAGTCCCCCAGGGGCCGGGCATCACATTTTGAGCTAAAAAACTCCTCTTTAACGAAGCATTCCCGGTTGTACGTTTCACCTAGCGCTATGATAATTTGCAGGCATACATAAGAGCCCATGATGTACAAAAAAGTCTCTTGGAACCATGTGCTAAACCAAACAGGAAGTCTGCCATTTTGATTTATGATGGGATTTGTTGCCATTTTTTGTGGCCTTTTTCAGGGGTCATATTTTAACGAACCCCTCCTACAAAATTTATCCGACTGTCTTCAAACTTGGTGTGTTTCATCTTAAGATGTTTAAGATGCAAAGTAATCTAAAGTTTTTTATTTTGTAACACGCTGTTGCCATAGCAATGCATTGTTTGTCAAGTGCTGCTTTTTTTTTTTTATACACATGAAAACTCATGAAACTTTGCTAACACATCAGACTTGTCATGAACATGAATTTTCAGAGATTTATTGTGCAATTTGCAATAAATAGCACCCTCTAGACATTTTTATGAAGCATTTCCGATTGTATGATTATGCTAGACCTACAAAAAAGTATTATGTAGCCATTTGCCAAACCAAAGAGGAAGTCCGCTATTTTGATTTTATTTGGGGAATTATACATCATTTTTGGCCTTTTTCATTAAACTTTGCACAGACAAGGCATGGAAAAAACTAACATTTTAAATGGTCCTTGTTCCATGTAACAGTTGTCAAGTGCTGCTTTTTTTTTTTTTTTTATACACATGAAAACTCATGAAACTTTGCAAACACATCAGACTTGTCATGAACATGAATTTTTAGAGATTTATTGTGCAATTTGCAATAAATAGCGCCCTCTAGACATTTTTATGAAGCATTTCCGATTGTATGATTATGCTAGACCTACAAAAAAGTATTATGTAGCCATTTGCCAAAGAAAAGAGGAAGTCCGCTATTTTGATTTTATTTTGGGAATTATACATCATTTTTGGCCTTTTTCATTAAACTTTGCACAGACAAGGCATGGAAAAAACTAACATTTTAAATGGTCCTTGTTCCATGTAACAGTACCCCAACGTGCCAGTACCCTGACGTGCAAGTAACCCAACGTTGTGCTCAATAGCGCCCTCTATGCATTTTTATGGAGCATTTCCAATTGTATGATTCAAGCGATACACAACTAAAGATGACTTGACCAAGATTTATGAAAACTGGGAGGCATACCTATTAGCTTAAGACCTACAAAAGGTATTCTGTAGCCGTATGCTAAACCTAAAAGGAAGTCCACCATTTTGAATTTATTTTGGGAATTGCACACCATATTTTGCGTTTTGATTAAACTTTGCACACACAAGGCTTGTCAAAAACATTTTAGATGGTCCTTGTCCTATTTGACAGTACCCCAATGTGCCAGTACCCCGACGTGCAAGTACCCCAACGTGGCCCGGGTTGCGAGGGCCCTTTATAGCTGCTCGCAGCTCTAGTTATTATTTTTTCTTTTTATTTGTTATTATTCTTTTCCGCAAACAATCACATTTTTGAGACACTAAACGTGAACGAAAACTCACCAAACTTTACACGCAGATCGGGCCTGGCGAAAAATTTGATATTTTAAAGTCGCCATACATGATAACAGAAAAATGGCTCTGTAGCGCCACCTACATAACTTAAACGGATCCCTGTCCCGCTACGATTGTCCTACGGCTATGAAAATTGTGTGGCACCTGTAGCATATCCAGATGAACAAAAACCTCTTTGATCTGTGTACTCTAAAATAGACAGGAAGTGAGATATGAGTATTTAAATGTCAAATTTTGGCCAATTTCTGCACATTTACAGGGGTCATACTTTTGCCTGCTTCTCCTACACGGTTAATCTGATTGACTTCAAACTTGGGATGTACCATCTCAAGACCTGGGACAACACCATGGTAAAAAATCTAAAGTTTTTGACATACTATATGACGGTGGCGGGGCATCAAATTTACAGTTTCAAAATTCTTACTTAACGAAGCATTGCCGGTGGTACGTTTAACCTAGAGCTATGAAAATTGGTACACATATTGTTGAATTGAGCGGGGTTGAGTGGGTCAGATGTAGCGCCATATCATGTAAGATAAGATAATACATTAATGGACTGAACTCAATTCTAAGTTAGAGATCAATTGGTGTCCATAAGATTGAGAAATTGGTGTTTATAGGGCTGATAATCAAACTTTGGCCTCTGGGTGTAGTTCCTCAAAGTAACCACCAGATGCCGCCAAACCTGTACAACCAGAGCCGCCTGCTTAGCAAGGACAGGTCATCCTTTATGACCTTATAAGAGGATGCCAGACACAAATTAAAAGTAAATAAAAGGTATCCTGAATTAAGTAATAATACACACACACAATCTATATTCGACAATTGTTAGCCTGAATTATGGATCAATGCTTACAGCACATTGAAGCCACTATGAAGCTTTGCTGTCTTTTCTTTTAATTACAAGCGATACTGTCTTTTAATCGCTGATAAGATTGCTGTAACTGCATTGAGTGTAAAGATTGCCTGTATGTAATTGTTTTCTCCCGAAATTGTCATACAAGATGTATAACATGAAATAGAATCAACCTGTTAAGATTCCCTGAGAGAATTTGGGATTTAACATGTCATGTATATACATGTTATTTATGCTTGCTTAGTTATGTTTAGAACATTATCATACATTATGTTGATTTGATGTTTGTGACTATCAAATAAGAGCCAAGACCGTTGAATTGTAACTGAGACTTTAGCAGCACGATGAATTTCCTGTTTGAGAAACAGGAACTGGTTGCTAAGCTACGCAAGCCACAGAGCGCAACCTGGTTCAACAGTTTCCTGTGTGCGCTGATGCAAAGATTGAGCTCCAATGTTGCGCACCTGTCACTCAACTGTGTGAAGACTGTGAACAAGTCCTAACTCGTCTCGGCGCATTGATATGTGAAGAGACTACAAGAGACTGGAAATCCCCCAAGACGCGCGGAAGGACACGTTCACCAAGAGGAAATCAGTGACATGCGACCAAGGTTATAAAAGATCGTCCCCTGCGAGGATCGGGGCTCTTCGACTTCTCCCTGCGATGAACCTGTATGGAGTGTGTCACTGGAGGACTGTTCAGCGGCGTGGTAGGACTTAGGTTTTTTCGAAGGACCTTTGGCTGTTAGCCGCGACCGGGACTTTTCTCCCCAAATTGGGTAAAGTACAATGCCTCTATTAAATAAGATGTTTAGTAGGAAGTTATGAACGGTTAATCGCGAGTAGGGACGGAGCCATTTAATACACTCCCATATCTTCAAATCAATTTTTAGCCAAAAAACGTCTTATTTTAAATTCAGGTCTTGAGCTCTTTTGAGAAGTGATCAATCTTAGAAGGCTCTTATCAAAGGTTTAAATATTTATGTTTGATTTCCCTTTTCCTATTTCATTCTATATTTTATTAAATTTTAATTTTTATTGTATTTGTGATTTTTGTGATTTATAATTGTGTCTCGCGTCTGGCGAGCGCTCATTAAAGGATTTGAAAACTGTTTTCTATATTCATATTATTATTTGAAATAAAATAATTGAAAGACAATTTTTGATTTAATTATTTTATTTGTTTCTTTCGGTTTTATTCTATTTCTTTTGGACCTTCTATAAGTCCGGGGTCATTTTATGAGACCTAATAAAAGGATTTAAAAACCGATTGTGAATTATTTAGTTTATTTGTTTATTTGTTTATTTCTATTTTTGTTTTATTTCTTTTGGACATTTTATAAGTCTAGGTCATTTTATAAGACCCTTGAAACATAAATTTTGGTTTAGTTATTTAATTTCACTTTTGTTTTATTCCTTTCGGACGTTTAATAAGTCCAGGTCGTTTTATAAGACCCTATTATTTTTCTTCGAGACGGACAGCAGCAACGGACGTCTGGAAAGAGGTAAGTGCATTCTAATAACATCTAATGAATGTTTCCATTTGTATTAATAAAGTCAAATACTCCTGCTTGATATGAAACAAGTCCGTATGATCCTAACAAGGATTATTAAATGACTAGGTCAATAACAAATGCAAACAACTCAGAGAAGTGGAGCTGCCAAGTAAGTGAGGTGTTCAGTCTATTATTCCTGGGTTATGTGTGGTTGCTCATTCAGGATTGATAGGTGGATGAAAACGGATTGGCCTCATGATAAGAAGACAGTGAACAAACCTAGGTGAGTCCACTTTGATATATCGGCTTAACTAATTCCCGTCCCCTCACTTTGACGCCTTAGAGCCGGTGAGGGAAAAGGGGAATTACTGACCCTTTGATTGGAGAGTCGATCAGGACATATTTCCCGATTTAAGTCCTGCGGGTAAGCGGGAGTTGACATGTGGCGCCCATACGTGGGGCTCGATTGACTCATTTTTGTCAAAATCGGGGTCGATCGAAGCCCAAACAGGAACCCGAGTGAGCGCGGCTCTGAGTGGTGGGCACGCTGCTTAGAGCTGAGGGCAATCTCGCTGATAAATTGTCATGTCAGACGACCCTGAGCTAACACAAAATTAGTCTCTTTGATGAAAGTGTTTCATGGAAAAGAACTGCTTTAATTGTGAAAATCTAGTGTGATTTTTTAATTGAAGTTGATTGTACTATTTTGTGTTAAAGGAACGGTGACTGCCCCCCCCCAGGAGACTTACACTCAAACAGAGGCTGAGTGTGAGAGAGCCATTAAAAGTGAATGGGCTTTTACAGCGACCTGCTGCTTTGGTCGGCTGTGAAGGTACTGATAGTGTACCTGGTAGAGCGCGCTGCGCCGCGCATTCCTGAGGGAGGGGCTGAGTCAAGGGGTGGTTCAAGCCCGCCCACAAAGAGGAGGAGGGCTTGAACAGTTAGAGTTAATGGTGGAGAGCTGCTCGGGGAGAAGGAGTCTCCTTTAGTAGTGTGATGATAAACTATGGTCTACGGTATTTAGGCCTTCCATATTGGGTGCGGCTGCCTATTTTATTTGTTTGTTATCACAGGTGTCCATATTTAGCAAGACTACCATACTCTTTGTTTAGTTATTGCGGGGTGCCTGAAGATATATACGGTCCCTTTTCTTTGATAGTGGACACATTAACAGAGGTTGACGCTATAGACCAAAACCTGATCTCCTATCCCTTGCCTTTTCTCCTGGTGTTTTTTAGAAAATTTTAAGTTTCGGTTCCCGACAGGAGTATCCATAGGCACAAGAAGAAAGTCGTCGAGAACCAAGGAGAAAAGGTAGGGGTTTCCACTAGACTAATGTTCTAGTGGAAGCAGCCTTTTTCGGTTCCTGACAGGAGTGTCCATTGGCACAAGAAGAAAGTCGTCGAGAACCAAGGAGAAAAGGTAGGAGTTTCCACTAGACTAATGCTCTAGTGGAAGCAGCCTTTTTCGGTTCTGACAGGAGTGTCCATTGGCACAAGAAGAAAGTCGTCGAGAACCAAGGAGAAAAGGTAGGAGTTTCCACTAGACTAATGCTCTAGTGGAAGCAGCCTTTTTCGGTTCTGACAGGAGTGTCCATAGGCACAAGAAGAAAGTCGTCGAGAACCAAGGAGAAAAGGTAGGAGTTTCCACTAGGCTAATGTTCTAGTGGAAGCAGCCTTTTTCGGTTCTGACAGGAGTGTCCATTGGCACAAGAAGATAGCCAGATCCCGGAAAAGGGAAGAGGAGAGGATTACAACCGATTTGGAAGGACAGTACACCCCACCGTTTAAGAGAGGACATCCGCCTACGAGTTAAGGTAGGAAACCCGAACGCGGTAGTCCCGATAGAAGTAGAGGTAACGTACACGGGTACGGAGCTGAGTAACCAGGAGCTATAGTACGTCCCTGAAACCCAAAGCGCACGGGTAGGCTTCGGAAATAGATAGCTCCACTCCTACAATAAGAAAGCAAAGCGGGCTATAAAACACGCTAGTGAAGTAATGGAAAAATTGACGGGGAAGAATGGAGGGGAAAAGCCCCCCAGCCCTACGGAGAGGGGAGCAGGATTAAGGCCTGAATTCCGTCCTCTAAAACAAGTGGATATACCGGTAGTGGTTATGCTACTGGGTGAAGGTGTGGATCGATGGCCACCAGGAGCCAGAAGGCACCTGGAGATAAACAACCCTTCGATCCGTCCGACAGACCTCTCAGTCGAGGTGGAAAGGGCGGTGAAGGAAACGGGAATGTTCGTGAGCGAAATTCCCGAAATAATGGGCATAGCAACAGTAGTGGTAAACCACCCCCAAGAGGGATGCACCTCTGGGACGGTGGGCCTTTGGGTCCACTGGTGGTCTGTGTTGTTGGATGTGTATAATGTGATGGAAGTGGTTAGTACCGGAGTCCAGTGGGACCCGACGATAAGATCCCTTGCCGAGAAAATGCACATAAGGGTGGAATTGGCAAATCCCAAGGGGACTGAAGCTTTAAGCCTCAACCTTTGGGAACAACCGGAGTTGAAAGAGCTCCAGATGGCGAGGAAGCGGTTTGCTGAAGCCGCTAGTGAAGAGGGCTTTTATGATACGGGCTCATGTGTCCCAGTAGAGGAGGACGCAGGAGCATCGGAGAATGAAAGCTCAGGAATAACAGTAAGAATGACTCCCCTGATAAGAACGGCGCCCCTGGGGGGGCTGCCGGAGGAAACCAAAAAGGTTTCAATCGGGAATGGAGTGATATTGTGTCACTATGTGGGAAGCCCCTGGAGGATACAGGGGGATGCTATAGTGATAATTACAGATAGATCACTAAAACCACATAGTAAAGCGCTTAGGAACATTTTAAGGCAGGAAGCAGGACAAGAATATGAATCAGAGGTTAAACAGGAATTACAGAAAAATTATCAGCGGCCAATAATAGCGGCAAAAACTAGTGGTGGGAACACTCCCTATGGCATGATAATTCACGTGCCAGGGACAGAGTGGAACCCTAAAAGCGAGCAGTCACAAGATGCGGACGAAATGGCAAAAGCATTGGAGAGAGGGGTCGACAAAGCGCTAGGTGAAGGGGCGGAGAGAATAGTGATGGATGTAAATTGGATTAAAACTGGGAAAATGCAGTGGCAACAGGCTGAGTCCATAGCTGTGGCGGCCTTCATCTTAAGAGCTAAGACTCCCGTGACAACACCATCGGGAGTAGAATTTGTGGTAGCAATATCAAAAAAGCAGAGAGAGGAGCGAGTTAAATCAGTGACAGATGAAATTTTAACCCGTACTAGGCAGATGGATCGTGAACGACGCCAGCTCCAGCAATCGATAACCGGAGAACTCAGGGACTCGCCCCAGTCCCCATCCCCAGTTAAAACAACTCCCGTGCCTTCCCCGGTGAGTGGAGGGATGTCAGGAGCTGCCCGGGTGGTAGAGGATGAAGAGCGAGCGGGACCGAGCAGACAAACCCCGAAGGGGAAAAACAAAGCCCCAAGGGGAACGGTGACCTTTAGCCCCGTCACGTCTACCCCTGGAACAGCACGGGACCCCTTTCCGGGACGACCCCCCATGATACCGGTGCCCCTGCCAGAAGATGGGAGCGAAGAGGAGGACGGTGGAGAGCAAGCTCCTGTTCCGACCGCGATTGGCGCTAATCCCGCTGATGAAGACCGAGACTCAACCTCGTCAGAAGATGACCCGGCCAACCCCGGCCAGAACCCAAAAATAGTTACAAGACCAGTGAATAGAAGAAAGAAAAATCCTCAACCTACGTTTGATGTGTACCGGTCCTCAGAAAGGATAGCTAGGGATGTTAGCCTGGGATGGATCGAGAAAAAGGATGGCCGAAAAGCGTACATACCCGAGGCAGGGCAAGTAAATCGCCCTTATCCACCGGCCTGGCTTAGTAAGCTAGATAGTAAAATGCCTCTAACTATGCGAATAACTTATCACGAGGCTGTTAACATTTTACAGGCTCCGCCATATACCACATTACTTGCTCATCAAGACCTGACTAAGAATTTCAGGGATGGTTACGTGGCGGTGGCACATGATTTTATGTTAAGACGGCTCAAAAAAGCAATAAATGATAAAGCAAAATGTGAGCTGAGAGCCGACGATGACCTGAATTCAGATTCAGATAATGATGGAGCAGCAGTTACTTTAACGGTACCAGCTGCCCCAAGAGCCTCCTTGAACCAGCAGTCCCAATATATGACACAACTGGGATCAACTACAATAGTACCGAATTTAATAAATCAGCCACACGACATAGAGGGTGATGTGCAGCAGTTTAAGACCTTAAAAGAGTTGGTTCGCCAAAAAGGTAGGCTAGAATCAGCTAAGGAGTATTTAGTTGAGACATGGCCCATGATTAGGGACGCGCCAGGAGGAGATGGCGCGAAGAAGCTATGGCTTCAGTACATCATCGCTAGCCCCGTCGGACCAAACGAAACACCACAACAGGTCTATGAAAGATGGGTGGATGGCGAAGATGAAGATGAAGATGCCCATATTAACAGAGCTAGGGAGCAACTCAAAAGGGACGTTTCACTGCTAAACGTGTGGCACAAAATTAAAGAAGTTATATCGCCAAATAGGTATATCAAAGTGCTGCGGATGATTGTTAAGGACAAAGGGAACGAAGCTGTCTTTGTGAAAATGGCTCCAAATAGCACGACGCTGAAAATTGAAGCCTCCGTTAAGAAGTGGGATCGCCTGAATAAGCATAACGCTGAGAAGAGGAGAACCGGACCAATCGCTAGTCGCACCCGAGGGAACGAACAGCAAGTCCAGCAGGGAGCTCAGCGACCAGTTCAGACTGTCCCCTATGTGAGACCTCAGCAACAGAGAATGAGTGGAAATCAGAGACCGGCCACTCAGCCAGGACAGCAGACGAGGCCCCAACCAAGACAACAGCCAGCAGCGCTGTAATGGAGTAATGGAGCTGACAGCTGTGCTCAGGCGCTCAAAGAAGACTTATCCATTTGGGAAGAAAATGGGTTTGAAGGAGCGAGGAGTAAAGAAATTGCTCATGCTGAGTTGTGGAAGAAAATAGCCGAGTTAAGGTTAAATATGACTATCGATGTTGTTCACCAGAAAGCCCACGTCAAGGAGGGGGCTCACTGGAGAGGAAATGATGAAATAGATAAATACGTCCAAGAGAGAAGATTGGTAATTGTAGGAGCAGAAAAATGGGACAATACTCCCAAAGGAGGAAAAGTGGTCCCAAATGAGTTTGTGTGTGAGGTGACTAAGGCCGTACATGAAGCGCTAGGCCATGGAGGTGCCTTGCCCACAAAAAGGGAGCTGGAAAAACTGGAACTTTGGATCCCAGAAAAGAAAATCCGTTCAGTTATACGAAATTGCGAGTTGTGTAATAAGTATAATGCAGGACGCCGAGGACAGCGAGTGGACGGATTGACGATTAAAAGCACTGTTCCATGGGCATCAGTTTGCATGGACGTAGCAGGCCCCATGGGAGTAAGCGGCACTAAAGGTGAGAAATATCTTATTGTGCTTGTTGATTCGATGTCAGGACATTTTGGTTTAAAAGCTGTACGTAATGCGAATGCTAATAGCGTGCTGAAAACACTAGAAGAGGGTTGTATGTGGTTAGGCATACCGAGAGAATTAAGAACTGACAATGGAACTCATTTCAAAAACGCTACAATAGACAGGTGGTGTCAGAAGTGGGGAATAATAAGGACTTATTCGCCGCCTTATACCCCTCAAGCTAACGGCGTGGCTGAAAGGACCATTGGTCTAGTTAAAAGTTGGCTTGGGAAAAATGCTAATGGAAAAGAATGGAGTGAGAAACTGGTGGAGTTGGTCAAGGATCTGAATGGGAGGAGCAGAGCAGATAGACCTTCCCCTTCAGAGGAATTGAACCAGCGCCCCTTTGTCGCTCCTGAGGTAGGACGGATGCAAAGCACACAACACCCTCAAAAGGGAAAGTGCCCATTTCAGGTAGGACAGAGAGTGTGGATAAAATCTCATAGTCCTTCTGATAGTCAGGCGGTAAAAGCGAAATATGACCAATTTGACATTGTTGAAGAAGTTTTAGACAGAAATACAGTGCGATTGAAAAAGAAGGGACTCCAAGGGGTAGAGCAGCTGAAACCGATACCAGTAAATTCAGCCTGAAGCTAAGGAGTAAGACAAATAATTAAAAGATGGAACAAGCCCCTCCGCCCTTTGTCAAGCTCGTCATGGTGAAGGGAGCTGTCATCGTGCGGGGGACGGAGAAAGTGGTAATGGTCGGTAAGGCATTTAATCTTTGGATGAATGCAGTGAGAGGATATATTAGTAATAGAGTGGAAGATTTTAGTTGGCAACCGGCTGTCTCAACCTGTGCAATTTGCAGTGGAAACGAGGAGTCGAAGGAACAGTGGAGCGTAGCAGACAAGGACTGGCTAGATGGCCTTAAGCCGGACTTGAGTGAGGTAGGCACGGCTAAGGTGCTTGAAATACAGGTGTGTGGATACTGTAGAATAAAAAGCCTACCTAGAATAAAAGCATATGCTCAGTGGGATTTAGCCCCGCAAGAGAATACAGAGGCACAGCATTGTGAATGTTTGTGGGACGGAGAGAGCATACAGTATTGCCTACATTGTAGGATGAGAATGGGAAAAGGTTCACTAGTGAGAGCAGGGGAGGCCGAAGGGTGGCAGTTAACTGGAGCAGAAACCCCGATAATGTCGCTAAGTTCCGATTTGCTGACCTATTGGCCGATGGAAATAAACGAAAGGACGTGCGACCCGAGGTTCCAGGCACTGCTCTACAATAACTGGCCGCTGATTGTTGGTTCGGAAGCGATGCCAACTTTGATTCACGTTGAGCCTATGTTTACGTGGGAATCAAGGACACCCTGGGCCACACTAATCGATGTTGCATTGGCCCGAGGGGACATTCCGATGGAAACGTTGCCTGATGTCCCGCAGGAAAGAGCAGTGAATATTATCGCTTTGTGTGGCAGTCATATAGTAAAGGAGACTACATTGAACAGAATGGAGTATAAAGCTAAAACAGTAGTAGTAAAGATGAGTCCAGCGATGCCGCAGCGATGGGTTCCGGGGGACCCGATATACTGGATGAAAGTAAAAGTAATGATGGCCATGAAACCCTATGAGGGAATATACTCTTTGGGGATGGCAGTATCGATGAGTACAGAGGAGGAAGCCAAACGGTTACACCCCAACTGTACTTTTTATGGGGATTATATTGGTGTTAGGCCGACAAGAAGGTGTAGTAGTGAGAGTGGAGATGAAGAAGTAAGGCCTAGAGGTAATGAGAAGTTGATGGCATTAGCTCAGGTGGCCACAGGAGAGTTAGAGAAATTGAATGAGAGTTCATTAGGAGAGGATGAATACAAGGCACCCAGGTCGAAAGAAAAGTTTGACCTCAGGGGTCGCCCGAAGAAGAGATGGGGGCTTGGATGTCCCTACCCGGGTTGTGACGGTGATGGAAATTTGTCAGGCTAGCGCAAAAGGCATTGGTCTTTGCGTGGGTGCCCTAAATTTTATGAGGCAAACCCATGGCGGTATAGCGATAAGCCTAAGTGGAAAAGGCTGATAAAAATGTATAGAGAGGCCCCCCATTCCGTTCTTCCTCAACAGGAGCAACCGGAAAAGGAGATAGTACCGGAAACTCCAGCCGCAGGGTTGGAAGCGGAGTGGAGGGAAAAGCCAGAAATGAGTGAGAGCCCCTCCTCTAACGGGGAGGAGCCAGAAGAGAAAGAGTACAAGCTAGAGTTGAGCGAAGATAGCGAGGAAGACGTGGTAAGAGAACACAAGGTCCTTAAGGTAGTCCTGTCACGCTTTTGGAACAGGCACCAGGACCCACAGCCCTCTACATCCGCTGAAAAGTAGCAACAAGAAGGGAGATGGAGAACGAGATTGCTGAGCTAAAGACTCGAGTAACCAGGTTAGAAACAAGTAGAGAATTATTAGAAAATTTCCTAAGAGCATTAATACCGGCCCTACAGAATCTTTTTGTAGATATTGGGCAATTTAGGCCACATTGGTTGCTTTTAATTGAGAGTTCTCAGGAAAGGATCGCTGAGCAAAAAGAATTGAGAGAAAAAATTAAACTATTGGAAAAGAAAATCGTGGAAATAGAAGCCAAGGTTCAGAAGTCCCATTGGACCCCCGTGAACCTTGAGCAGGAGGAGTCACCAGGACCCTCAACGGCCCTATTGTTTGACTACCAAGTATTTCGACAGAATCAAATGCAAGAAAGAATGGCTGAATTGAGGGCCAAGTGTGATGAAGATAAGTAGTTAAAATGATTAAGAGGTGCAGGGGTAATTGAGTATTAATTAAGTTAGAACCCCCCTTGTTTAAAATTAAGATGAATTTGGCTCAGTGGAATGTAGAAACAATTTAAATAAAAATAAGATAACTGTGTAATGAAGGCCAACCCCCAAGGGAAAGAGGGAGGAGCCAATGAGATTTCAAAACTTAGCAGTCCACAAAAGACAAGACCAACAGAAGGAAGCATGAAACGAAGCTACGAAGACGCGATGGAAGAAGAGAAAGATTTTAGTGGCAACGGGGGCAAGTTAGTAATACCTGGGAAACTTTGTTCAGCCGAGGCAAGAGAACGATTCGAGCGCCGAGGTTGGAGTCCTCCTGGATACGAAACCCCGATTTATGACATACCCCGACCTGCGACTCTAAATTTGCCTCACCCCCTAACATTAGAGGTAGGTGAAGGTCCGCATGTCTACTTCAATGAAGGAACAATTACACGCCAGCCAAAGCCCCCGAGGTCAGAGAACCACTATGAGACTCCAGTAAATGAAGACCCACAGGACACAGTTCATGAACAACCTGAAGCTGAAAGAATTTACATGAACGTTCGTGTCAACCGTCGAAGACAACGCTGGGGGTATGGAAGGATTTGGCTGACTACCATACTTTGCTTAGTAGTAATATCCTTGATATATTGTTTGTTGGGGTTGCGAGCGTGGAGAAGACGAAGGTTCAGCTTCGATAGCATGGCCCCAATTAATCCCATCGACCTGGTAGAGATACGGCATGGCACCACTAAAATAACCAACCAAACGTGCTGGAAAGTGGAGGTGATACATGTCTTTGAAGAATGGAAGAGGAGGAAGGGACCGAATAGGGAAGCCTGCGGTGCCGGAGCGGAAAATCCCTGTGAGAAAGGATGGAGGGAAGAGAGAACCGCCCTCGTGAATTCCTACCTCCGCAACACCTTCAACGACACGTAATACAATGAATCCATGAAGATTTTGAAAAGAAGCACAACGTACCCTGTAAATTCAAAGATTAAGTGTAAAGTCCGAGTTATTCGACGGATTGATAACACAGCGAACGACTCTATAGTCAATATTACCCTGTTATGCTTGAAGAAGCTAGAGCAAAGAATTGTCAGAAATATTTGGATCCAGATTGGAGAAGGAGATCCTGCTTGGTTCTTCAACGAATACTGTGCAGGATTGCCAGATGCAACAGGAGGATATTGGTTGAAGACTGACCCTGATGCCCCTGATTTCACCTACCCGGCAGTCCCACGAAATGACACTTGTACCGAACTTCGGCCGGCATGGGAACCATGTTGGAGCTGTTTAACCTTTCGGTGCAAGGGACCAGGGACCAACGGGACCACCGCTTACCTGCCAGGTACTCCTACTCCATCATCGGGTAAGTTATCTAAAGCTTTTAGACTACGTGGGTTTGGAAAATTTAGAAAGCCGAGGGCGATTAAAGTTATTAAACGAGCAATAACTTATCAATTGGGTGCTCCTACTTTGCCATCAGAGGAGCCACCCTCACTACTCCACCACGCCAATAGAATACGCCGGACGATTTATGCCTCACCTAAATTTCTTGGGATGCAAGAGATTGAGAGGCCCCCACCAACAAAAGTAATAAAGAAACGGCCAGGATGCAGGGTTAGGTTAAGAAAGGCCCAGTCGTATAATAATAGCCATTGTGATTGGAATATGATGAAGTTTTGTCCCGAGCCCTACCACATGTTTTGCTATGCGGATGAGGGTAATAAATTTACCCTCCCTAATGGAGGGCTTATGGGTGACGCAAGTAACCTCCTAGCTCCCCTTCTTGGGATAAGGATTAGAAGGGTATTGTGTGAAAAGAAGATAGAAGTAAGACACGAAGAGTGGTTAAATAACTCCTTTCCATGGATATGGAAAAGGGGTACGCATGTGTTGGAATCAACCTTTAACAAGACCGTGAAAATAACTGTATTGAATATAAGGCGGGTACGAATGTGGGCTCAACGTATTCCTACGCCGGATGATTTACATAATGTTCCGAAGGGTGATTTTGATAAAATTGATCAATGTGTAGCACTAAGAATGTTTGACAGATTGGATAGGAAGGAATGGGTAAGTGGTATTTCACCGCGATGCCCCTTGGTGGAAATGGGAACGCCACCTTTTACTCGTTGGATTTATAACTGTACAGGGTTAAAAACAAACTTAACGATTAAAGGGGTGCTGCAAGCTTGGAAAGAAAAACATACAAGAGATGAGAGTAAGACGTGGTGGGGGCTCAATAAAGATGAAATGGTTAAGGATGTAATACCTTGCTTAGGAAAGTCGGACAATTATTGGGTTAAATACCAATATATGGCGACGGTGTATTCTAAGGAGAACGACATTTGGCCTGACATTGAGAGACCAGCCTTATACGCTAATCCAAGGCCATGGGAGATGGTGTGTACGGGAGGAAGTTCCGGGAAAAATTTTAAAAACTGTACAATTGTATTAGCACGTGTACCCTGTCACAAAGTTCAGTCCCGGTTTAAAAATGTTTGTACTCCACGCTACCGCGATGCGGAATATGCCAATGTTGAGGGAGCGGTGTGGATTAAGGATAATAGTAGTAAATGGCTCCGGGGTCAGGCGGCAGGAAGAGATTACTGCGCGCGATGGGACAATGATAATGACTTGTCTAAAATGGTAGGACTTAAAATTATCCCCAAGCCTCCTGACTCTACTATGCAAATTTTAGAAGGTCACGCATTTAGGAAGACCCTTTGTAAAGGAAACATAGTTATAGGATTTGATTGGTTGGGATTTAATAAGATTTATGGCCCGGGCGCATGCCACGAACCTGCTGAAAGATGGCTGCATTGTGGACACAGTGACGAATATAATTATAAAGGGGAACATGTATGTACATGGTATGAGAGAATGGGATTGGCAATAAGGGGTGTAGTAAAAACTGTGGCCACAACAGCCGTTGAAGTTGTAGAAGATGTGGCGGAGACGGCGATTACTGGGATGCGAACCGGGCTATATAATTTAGTACAAGAAGTGGGACTTTGGTTCCTGCTAGGTTTAGGGATTGTTCTATCAGCGGTGATAGCTTTTGTAATTGTCAAAAGAGGAACTTTGTCGTTATTTCCTCACCGAAATCACAAAGAGAAAACCATACCAAATAAGGTAAAAGCTCAGTTATTGGCCAACGAGCTACAGGCAAATTGGGGAGGGACGACAAAAAGGAAGTTACTGAGCATTGGGGAAGGGCTACGGAAAGGGGCGGGATCGACCCAACTTTAAATGCAACGCCCCAGCCCCGACTTCCTCACTTCTCACTGCAATCTTTTGGCGGAACAGTAAAACTACAATTGACCATGGCATGCAGTTCGGTTAATGGTACTATAGGGAGACCAGGCGCCCTTCAAAATGTAAGTAATGAAGTTGAGTATTGGATAATTTTCATAATATGGCTTCTTTATTGTTGTACTGGACAATGGGACATTTGGCAGCTAACTCGACCCATTATTTTGATAATAGCTGTTGTCAAGGTATTGGTGTTGCGCTTTGTGTTTTGTACATACACACTGGGACTGGGATGCTTCATTGTGTATATGCACGGCCGAATTAGAATAGATTATAAAACCCCAAGAGGGGTAGCTGAAACTTTCCTCTTGGTTTGCTGGATTTGTTTGGATATAACCTCTATCAAGATTTTTGAGGTTTTATATGGAGCAGTTGTATTAGAAGGTGTATTGGCCATTGCAATGGCTCTCTACATCATGAATATGGTGGTTCGCCTTCAAAAGAACCCTGTGGCTACGGGCAGCGGGGTCTGGGTGTGGCGAACAGCTAAACTAATATTATGGGGAATGGTTTGGGGAATAATATCAATTCTCCTTTGGTTGCGCCTGGTCGACCAATTGGTTTTAGTGATTTGGTTTTTTACCTATGCAGCTATCTTTACTCTCCCGCCAAAAGGTTCCGCTACTCGGAGAGCGACCACATCCTCGCTCTACCGTAGTAGAGGTGTTCCGCATTCGCTCGATGGAGCAGGTGCGGATGTCGACTTAGATCGAGATCAAAATGTGTATACGGAGAGCCGCGATGTTTTAGGCTCCCCTCAGGTCTAAGAAGGATTGTATTTACTGGAAGCCGCGATCTTGTAGGCTCCCCTCAGGTTTAAGAATTGTCGACTTGTGTTTGTGTATTTACCAGATTAACCAGGATGAGCCGCGGTGTGTCTTCTGTGGAGGCGATCTCCTTCTCTCCTCTGCCTGGGTAGTGGGAGACGCTTTCTACGGGCACTGCTGCTATCCGTTGCCCGATAAGGGTGTGAGTAGAGAAATGTGGCTTATACCTGACGGGCTTTATCTAACTTTCGTAAGTGATCTCTTCGACTCTGTTCTGAGTAAAATCTGGGTATGGCCTGGCTTTGCTGACCTCGCGAGCTCAAGTAAGTTGGAAAGTTTGGTTCAAAGTCCAATAAAAGACATACGTTATTATGTTAACAAGAAGTGTGAACTCATCGGGAGAACTGTCCCTTTGATGCGCATGGTATGGCGCCTGCCTGACGGTACTCGACGCCTGACTTTCAATACCCCGTCTGGCTTTTGTGTAGCCGCCACTCCTAAGAGACAGGCCAGACCTACTCAGGAGGAGCGACCCTGCGCGCCTAATACGGCCCCCTCGCGCCCCCTGGACCGGGTTGATGAGCCTGGGGAACCCAGTGCCGCCCGACAGGAAGCTCCAGTTGGTAAGGTTATGCCACTGTTGAGACCAACCTCCCCCGCGGTTTCATCATCTGTTGATGACCCGGTGGTTGAGCTAAGCGAGGATGAGGAGGAGGGCTCGTTGGCTGCGTTGTCGCCCTCCACGATGATAGGTGAGTTGGGCCTGTGGTCTCCCCTTCCTGATCCCCCGTCCGTCTCCATGTCCTCTGACACCCCGGAATCTCCACTAGTTGATGACGGAGGGTTGGATGATCTATGGATGATGGGGGAGGACGGGGAGCTTGAGCCGGTGCCTCCGCTTTTGCGAATGATTTGCATGGAGAACACCTTTGATCTCTAGGAGGGGGTGTTGAATTGAGCGGGGTTGAGTGGGTCAGATGTAGCGCCATATCATGTAAGATAAGATAATACATTAATGGACTGAACTCAATTCTAAGTTAGAGATCAATTGGTGTCCATAAGATTGAGAAATTGGTGTTTATAGGGCTGATAATCAAACTTTGGCCTCTGGGTGTAGTTCCTCAAAGTAACCACCAGATGCCGCCAAACCTGTACAACCAGAGCCGCCTGCTTAGCAAGGACAGGTCATCCTTTATGACCTTATAAGAGGATGCCAGATACAAATTAAAAGTAAATAAAAGGTATCCTGAATTAAGTAATAATACACACACACAATCTATATTCGACAATTGTTAGCCTGAATTATGGATCAATGCTTACAGCACATTGAAGCCACTATGAAGCTTTGCTGTCTTTTCTTTTAATTACAAGCGATACTGTCTTTTAATCGCTGATAAGATTGCTGTAACTGCATTGAGTGTAAAGATTGCCTGTATGTAATTGTTTTCTCCCGAAATTGTCATACAAGATGTATAACATGAAATAGAATCAACCTGTTAAGATTCCCTGAGAGAATTTGGGATTTAACATGTCATGTATATACATGTTATTTATGCTTGCTTAGTTATGTTAAGAACATTATCATACATTATGTTGATTTGATGTTTGTGACTATCAAATAAGAGCCAAGACCGTTGAATTGTAACTGAGACTTTAGCAGCACGATGAATTTCCTGTTTGAGAAACAGGAACTGGTTGCTAAGCTACGCAAGCCACAGAGCGCAACCTGGTTCAACAGTTTCCTGTGTGCGCTGATGCAAAGATTGAGCTCCAATGTTGCGCACCTGTCACTCAACTGTGTGAAGACTGTGAACAAGTCCTAACTCGTCTCGGCGCATTGATATGTGAAGAGACTACAAGAGACTGGAAATCCCCCAAGACGCGCGGAAGGACACGTTCACCAAGAGGAAATCAGTGACACGCGACCAAGGTTATAAAAGATCGTCCCCTGCGAGGATCGGGGCTCTTCGACTTCTCCCTGCGATGAACCTGTATGGAGTGTGTCACTGGAGGACTGTTCAGCGGCGTGGTAGGACTTAGGTTTTTTCGAAGGACCTTTGGCTGTTAGCCGCGACCGGGACTTTTCTCCCCAAATTGGGTAAAGTACAATGCCTCTATTAAATAAGATGTTTAGTAGGAAGTTATGAACGGTTAATCGCGAGTAGGGACGGAGCCATTTAATACACTCCCATATCTTCAAATCAATTTTTAGCCAAAAAACGTCTTATTTTAAATTCAGGTCTTGAGCTCTTTTGAGAAGTGATCAATCTTAGAAGGCTCTTATCAAAGGTTTAAATATTTATGTTTGATTTCCCTTTTCCTATTTCATTCTATATTTTATTAAATTTTAATTTTTATTGTATTTGTGATTTTTGTGATTTATAATTGTATCTCGCGTCTGGCGAGCGCTCATTAAAGGATTTGAAAACTGTTTTCTATATTCATATTATTATTTGAAATAAAATAATTGAAAGACAATTTTTGATTTAATTATTTTATTTGTTTCTTTCGGTTTTATTCTATTTCTTTTGGACCTTCTATAAGTCCGGGGTCATTTTATGAGACCTAATAAAAGGATTTAAAAACCGATTGTGAATTATTTAGTTTATTTGTTTATTTGTTTATTTCTATTTTTGTTTTATTTCTTTTGGACATTTTATAAGTCTAGGTCATTTTATAAGACCCTTGAAACATAAATTTTGGTTTAGTTATTTAATTTCACTTTTGTTTTATTCCTTTCGGACGTTTAATAAGTCCAGGTCGTTTTATAAGACCCTATTATTTTTCTTCGAGACGGACAGCAGCAACGGACGTCTGGAAAGAGGTAAGTGCATTCTAATAACATCTAATGAATGTTTCCATTTGTATTAATAAAGTCAAATACTCCTGCTTGATATGAAACAAGTCCGTATGATCCTAACAAGGATTATTAAATGACTAGGTCAATAACAAATGCAAACAACTCAGAGAAGTGGAGCTGCCAAGTAAGTGAGGTGTTCAGTCTATTATTCCTGGGTTATGTGTGGTTGCTCATTCAGGATTGATAGGTGGATGAAAACGGATTGGCCTCATGATAAGAAGACAGTGAACAAACCTAGGTGAGTCCACTTTGATATATCGGCTTAACTAATTCCCGTCCCCTCACTTTGACGCCTTAGAGCCGGTGAGGGAAAAGGGGAATTACTGACCCTTTGATTGGAGAGTCGATCAGGACATATTTCCCGATTTAAGTCCTGCGGGTAAGCGGGAGTTGACAATATGTAACAGACTATGATCTACAAAAAAGCCTGTTGGTGCCATATGCTAAACCTAACAGGAAGTCCGCCAGAGGCGAGGCATCAAATTTTGTGTTTCAAAATTCGAACTTAATGAAGCATTCCCGGCTGTACATTTCACCTAGAATTACCAAAATTTGAAGACATATGTAACAGCCCTCAAGGTACAAAAAACTCTTTTTGAACCATATGCTAAACCGAACAGGAAGTCCGCCATTTTGATTTACTTTGGAACGTGTTGCCATTTTTTGGGCCATTTCATAGGGGTCTTATTTTAACGAACTCCTCCTACAGAGTTTATCCGATCATCTCCAAACTTGGTGTGATTCATCTTAAGATGTTGAAGATGAAAAGTTATTGAAAGCTTTTTATTTCGTCGCACGCTGTTGCCGTGGCATGCACAGTTTGCAAAGGAAAAAATTCCTTCTTAATGAAGCATTCCCAGTTGTACGAAGCAGCTAGAGCTACGAAAATTTGGAGACAAATTTAACAGCCCACGATGTACAAAAAAGTCTCTTGGTGCCATGTGCTAAACCCAACAGGAAGTCCCGTAGGGGCCGGGCATCACATTTTGAGCTAAAAAACTCCTCTTTAACGAAGCATTCCCGGTTGTACGTTTCACCTAGCGCTATGATAATTTGGAGGCATACATAAGAGCCCACGATGTACAAAAAAGTCTCCTAGAACCATATGCTAAATCAAACAGGAAGTCCGGCATTTTGATTTACGCCTTTTTTAGGGGTCACATTTTAACGAACTCCTACGATATTTATCCGACTGTCTTCCAACTTGGTGTGTTTCATCTTAAGATGTTTAAGATGCAAAGTTATCGAAAGTTTTTTTTATTTTGTCGCAAGCCGTTGCCATAGCGATGCATTATTTGCCAAGTAAAATGCTGCTTTTTTTTTTCTTTTTTTTTTGTCTAAACGAGCGAAAACTCATGAAACTTTACACACACATCAGACTTGTCATAAACATGAATATTTTAGAGATTTCTTGTGCAATTTGCAATAAATGGCAATAGCGCCCTATAGACATTTTTAGAAAGCTTTTGGAAATGTATGATTCAGCTAGATTTGTAAAAATTGGGATACCTATCAGCCTAAGACTGACAAAAAAGTTTCTAAAGCCATATGCTAAACCAAACAGGAAGTCTGCCATTTTGATTTAATTTGCTATTTGTAGCCATTTTTTGGGGCCTTTTATAGGCCTCATATTTTCTACAAAACGTATCAGATTGTCTTCATTCTTTGGCGTGTTTCACCTGAAGATATTTAAGATGAAAAGTTATTGAAATTGTTTGTCACGCCTTTCCTCTAGCGATGCATTGTTTGCAAAGAAAAATGCTTTTTTTTTTTAAAGTCTAAACATGAGCGAAAACTCAAAAATTGCACGCAGATCAGACCTCTAAAGAACATGAATATTTTAGAGATTTGTTGTGCAATTTGTAATAAATGGCTCAATAGCGCCCTCTAGACATTTTTTATGAAGTATTTCCGATTATATGATTCAGCTAGATGTGTGAATATTTGGAGGCACACCTATCAGTCTAATACCTACACAAATTATTCTATAGCCATGTGCCAAACCATTTTGATTTTATTTTGTTAATTGTGCATCATTTTTGGCCTTTCCATGAAACTTTGCAAGCACAAAGCATGGCAAAAAAGTTTACAATTTAGACGGTTTCCTATGAAACAGTACCCCAACATGTCAGTACCCCGACGTGCAAGTACCCTAACGTGGCCCAGGTTGCGAGGGCCCTTTATAGCTGCTCGCAGCTCTAGTTCTTCTTCTTCTTTTTCTTTGTTATTATTCTTTTCCGCAAACAACCACATTTTTGAGGCACTAAACATGAATGAAAACTCACCAAACTTTACACGCAGATCGGGCCTGGCGAAAAATTTGATATTTTAAAGTCGCCATACATGATAACAGAAAAATGGCTCTGTAGCGCCACCTACATAGGTTTAACGGATCCCTGTCCCGCTACGATTGTCCTATGGCTACGAAAATTGTGTGGCACCTGTAGCACATCCAGATGAACAAAAACCTCTTTGATATGTGTACCCTAAAATAGACAGGAAATGAGGTATGAGTATTTGAATGTCCAATTTTGGCCCATTTTTGCACATTTACAGGGGTCATACTTTTGCCCGCTTCTCCTACACGGTTAACCCGATTGACTTCAAACTTGGGCTGTACCATCTCAACACCTGGGACAACATCATGGTAAAAAATCTAAAGTTTTTGACATACTATATGACGGTGGCGGGGCATCAAATTTACAGTTTCAAAATTCTTACTTAACAAAGCATTGCCGGTGGTACGTTTAATTGAGAGCCACGAAAATTGGTACACATATGTAACAGACTATGATCTACAAAAAAGCCTGTTGGTGCCATATGCTAAACCTAACAGGAAGTCCGCCAGAGGCGAGGCATCAAATTTTGTGTTTCAAAATTCTTATTTAATGAAGCATTCCCGGCTGTACATTTCACCTAGAGTTACCAACATTTGAAGACATATGTAACAGCCCTCAAGGTACAAAAAACTCTTTTTGAACCATGTGCTAAACCTAACAGAAAGTCCACCATTTTGATTTACTTTGGAACGTGTTGCCATTTTTTTGGCCATTTCATAGGGGTCTTATTTTAACGAACTCCTCCTACAGAGTTTATCCCATCATCTTCAAACTTGGTGTGATTCATCTTAAAATGTTGAAGATGAAAAGTTATTGAAAGCTTTTTATTTCGTCGCACGCTGTTGCCGTGGCATGCACAGATTGCGAAGGAAAAAATTCCCTCTTAATGAAGCATTCCCAGTTGTACGAAGCAGCTAGAGCTACGAAAATTTGGAGACAAATTTAACAGCCCACGATGTACAAAAAAGTCTCTTGGTGCCATGTGCTAAACCCAACAGGAAGTCCCGTAGGGGCCGGTCATCACATTTTGAGGTAAAAAAACTCCTCTTTAACGAAGCATTCCCGGTTGTACGTTTCACCTAGCGCTATTATAATTTGGAGGCATACATAAGAGCCCACGATGTACAAAAAAGTCTCTTGGAACCATCTGCTAAACCAAACAGGAAGTCCGCCATTTTGATTTACGTTGGGATTTGTAGCCATTTTTTGTGGCCTTTTTTAGGGGTCATATTTTAACGAACTCCTCCTACAAAATTTATCCGACTGTCTTCAAACTTGGTGTGCTTCATCTTAAGATGTTTAAGATACAAAGTTATCGGAAGTTATTTATTTTGTCGCACGCCGTTTCATGGCGATGGATTGTTTGCCAAGTAAAATGCTGCTTTTTTTTTTGGTCTAAACATGTGCAAAAACTCATGAAACTTTACACACACATCAGGCTTGTCATAAGCATGAATATTTTAGAGATTTCTTATTAAATTTGCAATAAATGCTTCAATAGCGCCCTCTAGACATTTTTATGAAGTCTTTCCGATTATATGATTCAGCTAGATGTGTGAATATTGGCAGGCATGCCTAATATATTCAAAAAGTATTCTATATAGCCATGTGCCAATCCATTTTGATTTTATTTTGTTAATTGTGCATCATTTTTGGCCTTTCCATGAAACTTTACAAACACAAAGCATGGCAAAAACGTTTAAAATTTAGATGGTTTCCTATTTGACAGTACCCCAACATGCCAGTACCCCGACGTGCAAATACCCCAACGTGGCCCGGGTTGCGAGGGCCCTTTATAGCTGCTCGCAGCTCTAGTTAGGGCCCGAGCAGCGGCGGCGGCGGTGCCGCTGCGAGGCCCTATTGTTTTTGTAGGAATTCTTCTTATTATTAGGGCCCGAGCAGCGACCGCTGCGAGGTCCCTATTGTTTTTCAAGGAATTCTTATTATTCTTCTTTTTATTTTTTGTTATTATTCTTTTCCGCAAACAATCACATTTTTGAGACACTAAACGTGAACGAAAACTCACCAAACTTTACACACACGTCAGGCCTGGCGAAAAATTTGATATTTTAAAGTCGCCATAGGTGATAACAGAAAAATGGCTCCATAGCGCCACCTACATAGGTTAAACAGATCCCTGGCCCGCTACGATTGTCCGACGGCTATGAAAATTGTGTGGCACCTGTAGCACATCCAGATGAACAAAAACCTCTTTGATGTGTGTACCCTAAAATAGACAGGAAGTGAGATATGAGTATTTAAATGTCCAATTTTGGCCAATTTTTGCACATTTACAGGGGTCATACTTTTGCCTGCTTCTCCTACACGGTTAATCCAATTGACTTCAAACTTGGGATGTACCATCTCAAGACCTGGGACAACACCATGGTAAAAAATCTAAAGTTTTCGACATACTATATGACGGCGGTGGGGCATCAAATTTAGAGTTTCAAAACTCTTACTAAACGTAGTATTGCCGGTTGTATGTTTAACCTAGAGCTACGAAAATTGGTACACATATGTAACAGACTATGACCTACAAAAAAGTCTGTTGGTGCCATATGCTAAACCCAACAGGAAGTCCGCCAGAGGCGGGGCATCAAATTTTGAGTTTCAAAATTCTTACTTAATGAAGCATTCCCGGCTGTACGTTTCACCTAGAGTTACCAAAATTTAAAGACATATGTAACAGCCCTCAAGGTACAAAAAACTCTTTTTGAACCATATGCTAAACCGAACAGAAAGTCCACCATTTTGATTTACTTTGGAACGTGTTCCCATTTTTTTGGCCATTTCATAGGGGTCCTATTTTAACGAACTCCTCTTACAGAGTTTATCCGATCATCTTCAAACTTGGTGTGATTCATCTTAAGATGTTGAAGATGAAAAGTTATTGAAAGCTTTTTATTTCGCTGCACGCTGTTGTCGTGGCATGCACTTGTTTGCAAAGGAAAAAAATTCTTCTTAATGAAGAATTCTCAGTTGTACGAAGCAGCTAGAGCTACGAAAATTTGTAGACATATGTAACAGCCCACGATGTACAAAAAAGTCTCTTGCTGCTTTGTGCTAAACCCAACAGGAAGTCCCGCAAGGGCCGGGCATCACTTTTTGAGCTAAAAAACTCCTCTTTAACGAAGCATTCCCGGTTGTACCTTTCACCTAGCGCTATGATAATTTGGAGGCATACATAAGAGCCCACGATGTACAAAAAAGTCTTTTAGAACCATATGCTAAGCCAAACAGGAAGTCCGGCATTTTGATTTACTTTGCTATTTGTAGCCATTTTTTGGGGGCCTTTTATAGGCCTCATATTTTCTACAAAACTTATCAGATTGTCTTCATTCTTTGGCATGTTTCATCTGAAGTATTGCCGGTTATACGTTTAATCTAGAGCTACGAAAATTGGTACACATATGTAACAGACTATGATCTACAAAAAAGCCTGTTGGTGCCATATGCTAAACCTAACAGGAAGTCCGCCAGAGGCAGGGCATCAAATTTTGCATTTCAAAATTTTTACTTAATGAAGCATTTCCGGCTGTACGTTTCACCTAGAGTGACCAAAATTTGAAGACATATGTAACAGCCCTCGAGGTACAAAAAACTCTTTTTGAACCATATGCTAAACCTAACAGGAAGTCTGCCATTTTGATTTACTTTGGAACATGTTGCCATTTCATAGGGGTCTTATTTTAACGAACTCCTCCTACAGAGTTTATCCGATCATCTTCAAACTTGGTGTGATTCATCTTAAGATGTTGACGATGAAAAGTTATTGAAAGCTTTTTATTTCGTCGCACGCTGTTGTCGTGGCATGCACTTTTTGCAAAGGGAAAAAATCCTTCTTAATGAAGCATTCCCAGTTGTACGAAGCAGCTAGAGCGACGAAAAATTGTAGACATATGTAACAGCCCAGGATGTACAAAAAAGTCTCTTGGTGCCATGTGCTAAACCCAACAGGAAGTCCCCCAGGGGCCGGGCATCACATTTTGAGCTAAAAAACTCCTCTTTAACGAAGCATTCCCGGTTGTACGTTTCACCTAGCGCTATGATAATTTGCAGGCATACATAAGAGCCCATGATGTACAAAAAAGTCTCTTGGAACCATGTGCTAAACCAAACAGGAAGTCTGCCATTTTGATTTATGATGGGATTTGTTGCCATTTTTTGTGGCCTTTTTCAGGGGTCATATTTTAACGAACCCCTCCTACAAAATTTATCCGACTGTCTTCAAACTTGGTGTGTTTCATCTTAAGATGTTTAAGATGCAAAGTAATCGAAAGTTTTTTATTTTGTAACACGCTGTTGCCATAGCAATGCATTGTTTGTCAAGTGCTGTTTTTTTTTTTTTTTTATACACATGAAAACTCATGAAACTTTGCAAACACATCAGACTTGTCATGAACATGAATTTTCAGAGATTTATTGTGCAATTTGCAATAAATAGCGCCCTCTAGACATTTTTATGAAGCATTTCCGATTGTATGATTATGCTAGACCTACAAAAAAGTATTATGTAGCCATTTGCCAAACCAAAGAGGAAGTCCGCTATTTTGATTTTTTTTGGGAATTATACATCATTTTTGGCCTTTTTCATTAAACTTTGCACAGACAAGGCATGGAAAAAACTAACATTTTAAATGGTCCTTGTTCCATGTAACAGTACCCCAACGTGCCAGTACCCTGACGTGCAAGTAACCCAACGTTGTGCTCAATAGCGCCCTCTATGCATTTTTATGGAGCATTTCCAATTGTATGATTCAAGCGATACACAACTAAAGATGACTTGACCTAGGTTTGTGAAAACTGGGAGGCATACCTATTAGCTTAAGACCTACAAAAAGTATTCTGTAGCCGTATGCTAAACCTAAAAGGAAGTCCGCCATTTTGAATTTATTTTGGGAATTGCGCACCATATTTTGCGTTTTGATTCAACTTTGCACACACAAGGCTTGTCAAAAACATTTTAAATGGTGCTTGTCCTATTTGACAGTACCCCAACGTGCCAGTACCCCGACGTGCAAGTACCCCAACGTGGCCCGGGTTGCGAGGGCCCTTTATAGCTGCTCGCAGCTCTAGTTCTTCTTATTATTATTCTTCTCCGCAAACAATCGCATTTTTGAGACACTAAACGTGACCGAAAACTCACCAAACTTTACACGCACATCAGGCCTGGCGAAAAATTTGATATTTTAAAGTCGCCATACATGATAACAGAAAAATGGCTCCATAGCACCACCTACATAGGTTAAACGGATCCCTGTCCCGCTACGATTGTCCTATGGCGACGAAAATTGTGTGGCACCCGTAGCACATCCAGATGAACAAAAACCTCTTTGATGTGTGTACCCTAAAATAGACAGAAAGTGAGGTATGATCATCTGAATGTCCAATTTTGGCCCAGTTTTGCACATTTACAGGGGTCATACTTTTGCCCGCTTCTCCTACACGGTTAACCCGATTGACTTCAAACTTGGGATGGACCATCTCAACACCTGGGACAACATCATTGTAAAAAATCTAAAGTTTTTGATATACTATATGACAGCGGCGACGCATCAAATTTAGAGTTTAAAAATTCTTACTTCACGAAGCATTGCCGGTTGTACGTTTAATCTAGAGCTACGAAAATTGGCACACATATGTAACAGGCTATGACCTACAAAAAACTCTTTTTGAACCATATGCTAAACCTCACAGGAAGTCCGCCATTTTGATTTACTTTGGAACGTGTTGCCATTTTTTTGGCCATTTCATTGGGGTCTTATTTTAACGAACTCCTCCTACAGTGTTTATCCGATCATCTTCAAACTTGGTGTGATTCATCTTAAGATGTTGAAGATGAAAAGTTATTGAAAGCTTTGTATTTCGTCACACGCTGTTGTCATGGCATGCACTGTTTGCAAAGGAAAAAAAATATCCTTAAAGAAGCATTCCCATTTGTACGAAGCAGCGAGAGCTACGAAAATTTGTAGACATATGTAACAGCCCAAGATGTACAAAAAAGTCTCTTGGTGCCCTGTGCTAAACCCAACAGGAAGTCCCCCAGGGGCCGGGCATCACATTTTGAGCTAAAAAACTCCTCTTTAACAAAGCATACCCGGTTGTACGTTTCACCTAGAGTTACCAAAATTTGTAGAGGTATATAACAGCCCTCGAGGTACAAAAAACTCTTTTTGAACCATATGCTAAACCTAACAGGACGTCCGCCATTTTGATTTACTTTGGAATGTGTTGCCATTTTTTGGGCCATTTCATAGGGGTCATATTTTAACGAACTCCTCCTACAGAGTTTATCCGATCATCTTCAAACTTGGTGTGACTCATCTTAAGATGTTGAGGATGAAAAGTTATTGAAAGCTCTTTATTTCGTCGCACGCTGTTGTCGTGGCATGCACTTTTTGCAAAGGAAAAAAATCCTTCTTAATGAAGCATTCCCAGTTGTACGAAGTAGCTAGAGCTACAAAAATTTGTAGACATATGTAACAGCCCACAATGTACAAAAAAGTCTCTTGGTGCCATGTGCTAAACCCAACAGGAAGTCCCCCAGGGGCCGGGCATCACATTTTGAGCTAGAAAACTCCTCTTTAACGAAGCATTCCCGGTTGTACGTTTCACCTAGCGCGATGATAATTTGCAGGCATACATAAGAGCCCACGATGTACAAAAAAGTCTCTTGGAACCATGTGCTAAACCAAACAGGAAGTCTGCCATTTTGATTTACGATGGGATTTGTTGCCATTTTTTGTGGCCTTTTTCAGGGGTCATATTTTAACGAACTCCTCGTACAAAGTTCATCCGACCGTCTTCAAACTTGGTGTGTTTCATCTTAAGATGTTTAAGATCCAAACTTATCGAAAGTTTTTTATTTTGTCGCACACTGCTGCTATAGCGATGCATTGTTTGCCAAGTAAAGTGCTGCTTTGTTTTTTTAACTATACATGTGTGAAAACTCATGAAACTTTGCAAACACATCAGACTTGTCATGAACATGAATTTTTAGAGATTTATTGTGCAATTTGCAATAAATAGCGCCCTCTAGACATTTTTATGAAGTATTTCCGATTGTATGATTCTGCTAGATTTGTGAAAATTAGGACAGACCCCTATCAGCCTAATACCTACAAAAAAGTATTATGTAGCCATTTGCCAAACCAAAGAGGAAGTCCGCTATTTTGATTTTATTTTGGGAATTATACATCATTTTTGGCCTCTTTCATTAAACTTTGCACAGACAAGGCATGGAAAAAACTAACATTTTAAATGGTCCTTGTTCCATGTAACAGTACCCCAACGTGCCAGTACCCTGACGTGCAAGTAACCCAACGTTGTGCTCAATAGCGCCCTCTATGCATTTTTATGGAGCATTTCCAATTGTATGATTCAAGCGATACACAACTAAAGATGACTGGACCTAGATTTGTGAAAACTGGGAGGCATACCTATTAGCTTAAGACCTACAAAAAGTATTCTGTAGCCGTATGCTAAACCTAAAAGGAAGTCCGCCATTTTGAATTTATTTTGGGAATTGCACACCATCTTTGGCCTTTTGCACTCACAAAGCTTGTCAAAAACATTTTAGATGGTCCTTGTCCGATTTGACAGTACCCCAACGTGCCAGTACCCCGACGTGCAAGTACCCCAACGTGGCCCAGGTTGCGAGGGCCCTTTATAGCTGCTCGCAGCTCTAGTTAGGGCCCGAGCAGCGACCGCTGCGAGGTCCCTATTGTTCCTGAAGGAATTCTTATTAGGGCCCGAGCAGCGGCGGCGGCGGTGCCGCTGCGAGGCCCTATTGTTTTTGTAGGAATTCTTCTTCTTATTATTATTATTATTATTAGGGCCCGAGCAGCGACCGCTGCGAGGTCCCTATTGTTTTTGTAAAAATTATTATTATTATTATTATTATTATTATTCTTCTTTATTCTCCGCAAACGATCGCGATTTTGGGTACCTAAACATTCACGAAAACTCACCGAACTTTGCACACTCCTCAGGCCCGGCGAAAAATTTGATATTATTAAGTCGTCATAACAATGCGACTCGATAGCGCCCCCGAGCGTAGAAAAATAAAAACCAAGCCCGGCACGTTTGAGCTAGAGCAACAAAAATTGGCAGGCACGTGTAGCACCCCGAGACGCACAAAAAAGTCTATTGGGACCATGTAGCTAAAATGTACAGGAAGTGAGCTATGAATTTTTTAATGTCCAATTTTGGCCTATTTTGGCACATTCACTGTGGTCATGCTTTTTCCCTCTTTGCAAACATTTTTCATCCAATTGACTTCAAACTTGGCATTTATCATCTCAAGACCTGAGAGAACAACTGGGCAAAACATCTTGCCTTTTTGAAATACTATATGACGGGGGCGGGGCATCAAATATTGCCTTTAAAATTTCATTTGTCCAGAAAGAGCAAATGCTTAATAACTCCCATGTTCAAGCTCCAAAAAATCTCAAACTTCTCAGGCAACGTAATAGTCACGGCCTGAAAACATCTATATGATAAAATTCAGTTATACATATAGCGCCACCTAGTGGTTACAATAAATGTCATACTTTACGTTTTTAGCTACTGTGCTGAGCTTGTTGAAGGGATCCATTTGAAAATTGGTCAGAAAAGCCTTAAGATGTTGATCATGCCCCACACCGAATATTGTAACTTTTCGCCAAAGGGCGTGGCCGCTACGGTGACGCAAAGTCTGAAGATTTTTTGTGAAAATAAAAGCTGCATTAACTTGACCGAGATGATCCTATCTTCTCAAAATTTCACACATTTGATGAGAGTCCAGCACTAAAGACATCTACTGACTTATATTTCATCTAACTGATAGCGCCACCTAGTGGCAATTTTTTTTATTACGAATTTTCTTCTACGTTTTTCTCCAAACACGTTAACTGGACCTACCTCATATTTGCTCAGATGAGGGTTTCGGCCTTCATGATGTCACAACACGAAGTTTGTGAGTTTTCGCGAATTGCTGTGGGTGTGGCTAAGCGCTGTTCGCCAAGAAAACAACGCCAGTTTTGAGGGTCTAAACATGCACAGAAACTCATGAAACTTGGCACACACATCTGGCCTGGTAAAATGAGCAATATTTTATTGTTGATTGTGCTATTTTTACAAAAATGACTCAATAGCGCCCCCGAGAAGTTTTTAACGAAGCAGCCCCGGTTGTACGTTTAAGCAAGAACGACGAATATTTTTAGGTGTATGAGGGAGCCCAAGACCTACAAAAAAGTCTCTTGGACCCATATGCTAAAATGAACAGGAAGTGAGCTACGAATTTTTGAATGTCCCATTTTTGACTATTTTTGCACATTCACAGGGGGCAGACTTTTGCCCACTTCTCCTACACGTTTCATCTGACTGAGTTAAGACTTGACCTGGACCATGTCAAGACCTGAGCCAAAGACAGGGGGAAAAATCTTGACCTTTCGAAATACTATATGATGAAGGCGGGGCATCAAAATTTGTGTTTCGCACTGAAAAAGGATATGCTTAATAACTCCCCGGTACATGCTCCAAAAAATCCCAAACTTGACATGTATGTTTATCGTCAAGGCCTGAAGCTATCTCTATGACAACATTCAGTTATATATGCAGCGCCACCTAGCCCTTGAGGCATAAAAAAAAAATACCCCACATACGGTATTTTGTACAAAAAATGTAAACTCATTCTAAGTGTGATAACTAAGTCATTTATGAATATTCTTTTAGTTTCCACCACTCAAAATGTTCACTGGCATCAGACTTATCCAAACATATATATATTTTTATTTATTTTTGATAGCCTCTGTGGACATTAAAAGCAATATCGTGAATGAAGGATATGCTTAATAACTCCACGGTACATGCTCCAAAAAAAATCCCACACTTTACATGTATGCTTATAATCAAGGCCTGAAGGTATCTCGATGACAACATTCAGTTATAAATACAGCGCCACCTAGCCCTTGAGGCTTATATAAAAAAAAAAACCCACATACGGTATTTTGTACAAAAAAATGTAAACTCATTCTAAGTGTGATGACTAAGTCATTTCTGAATATTCTTTTAGTTTCCACCACTCAAATTGTTCACTGGCTTCACACCGATCCAAACGTATGTACGTTTCCATTTTGTTTTATTCATTTTTGATTGCCCCTTTGGACAATAAAAGTAACATTGTGCAATGAGTACAACGAGCGATGATGTATATATACACTTTTACAAAAAATACCAATCAGGGCAACTCATTGCCTAAAAATAAAAAAGGACGCTGATTTTTGCAGGTCTTAACAATCACCAAAACCCGTTGAGCTTGACACACACTGGCAAAAAAAATATTCTACATGTAAACGTTTATTATGCCATTTTCAAAGAAATTTTGCTTCCAATATGCCAGTACCCCAACGTGCCAGTACCCTAACGTGCAAGTACCCCAACGTGCAAGGACTCCAACGTGGCCCGGGCTGCGAGGGCCCTTTATAGCTGCTCGCAGCTCTAGTTAGGGCCCGAGCAGCGGCGGCGGCGGTGCCGCTGCGAGGCCCTATTGTTTTTGTAGGAATTCTTCTTATTATTCTTCTTTTTCTTCTCCGCAAACAATCGCATTTTTGAGACACTAAACGTGAACGAAAACTCACCAAACTTTACACGCACATCAGGCCTGGCGAAAAATTTGATATTTTAAAGTCGCCATACATGATAACAGAAAAATGGCTCTGTAGCGCCACCTACATAGGTTTAACGGATCCCTGTCCCGCTACGATTGTCCTATGGCTACGAAAATTGTGTGGCACCTGTAGCACATCCAGATGAACAAAAACCTCTTTGATATGTGTACCCTAAAATAGACAGGAAGTGAGGTATGAGTATTTGAATGTCCAATTTTGGCCCATTTTTGCACATTTACAGGGGTCATACTTTTGCCCGCTTCTCCTACACGGTTAACCCGATTGACTTCAAACTTGGGCTGTACCATCTCAACACCTGGGACAACATCATGGTAAAAAATCTAAAGTTTTTGACATACTATATGACGGTGGCGGGGCATCAAATTTACAGTTTCAAAATTCTTACTTAACTAAGCATTGCCGGTGGTACGTTTAATTGAGAGCCACGAAAATTGGTACACATATGTAACAGACTATGATCTACAAAAAAGCCTGTTGGTGCCATATGCTAAACCTAACAGGAAGTCCGCCAGAGGCGAGGCATCAAATTTTGTGTTTCAAAATTCTTATTTAATGAAGCATTCCCGGCTGTACATTTCACCTAGAGTTACCAACATTTGAAGACATATGTAACAGCCCTCAAGGTACAAAAAACTCTTTTTGAACCATATGCTAAACCGAACAGGAAGTCCGCCATTTTGATTTACTTTGGAACGTGTTGCCATTTTTTGGGCCATTTCATAGGGGTCTTATTTTAACGAACTCCTCCTACAGAGTTTATCCGATCATCTCCAAACTTGGTGTGATTCATCTTAAAATGTTGAAGATGAAAAGTTATTGAAAGCTTTTTATTTCGTCGCACGCTGTTGCCGTGGCATGCACAGATTGCGAAGGAAAAAATTCCCTCTTAATGAAGCATTCCCAGTTGTACGAAGCAGCTAGAGCTACGAAAATTTGGAGACAAATTTAACAGCCCACGTTGTACAAAAAAGTCTCTTGGTGCCATGTGCTAAACCCAACAGGAAGTCCCGTAGGGGCCGGTCATCACATTTTGAGGTAAAAAACTCCTCTTTAACGAAGCATTCCCGGTTGTACGTTTCACCTAGCGCTATGATAATTTAGAGGCATACATAAGAGCCCACGATGTACAAAAAAGTCTCTTGGAACCATCTGCTAAACCAAACAGGAAGTCCGCCATTTTGATTTACGTTGGGATTTGTAGCCATTTTTTGTGGCCTTTTTTAGGGGTCATATTTTAACGAACTCCTCCTACAAAATTTATCCGACTGTCTTCAAACTTGGTGTTCTTCATCTTAAGATGTTTAAGATATAAAGTTATCGGAAGTTATTTATTTTGTCGCACGCCGTTTCATGGCGATGGATTGTTTGCCAAGTAAAATGCTGCTTTTTTTTTTTGGTCTAAACATGTGCAAAAACTCATGAAACTTTACACACACATCAGGCTTGTCATAAGCATGAATATTTTAGAGATTTCTTATTAAATTTGCAATAAATGCTTCAATAGCGCCCTCTAGACATTTTTATGAAGTCTTTCCGATTATATGATTCAGCTAGATGTGTGAATATTGGCAGGCATGCCTAATATATTCAAAAAGTATTCTATATAGCCATGTGCCAATCCATTTTGATTTTATTTGTTAATTGTGCATCATTTTTGGCCTTTCCATGAAACTTTACAAACACAAAGCATGGCAAAAATGTTTAAAATTTAGATGGTTTCCTATTTGACAGTACCCCAACATGCCAGTACCCCGACGTGCAAATACCCCAACGTGGCCCGGGTTGCGAGGGCCCTTTATAGCTGCTCGCAGCTCTAGTTATTCTTATTATTATTATTCTCCGCAAACAATCGCATTTTTGAGACGCTAAACGTGAACGAAAACTCACCAAACTTTACACGCACATCAGGCCTGGCGAAAAATTTGATATTTTA
Source organism: Festucalex cinctus (assembly GCF_051991245.1). Taxonomy (NCBI): domain Eukaryota; kingdom Metazoa; phylum Chordata; class Actinopteri; order Syngnathiformes; family Syngnathidae; genus Festucalex; species Festucalex cinctus. The sequence continues at coordinate 22,594,487 of NC_135428.1, forward strand.
AAGTCGCCATACATGATAACAGAAAAATGGCTCCATAGCGCCACCTACATAGGTTAAACGGATCCCTGTCCCGCTACGATTGTCCTATGGCGACGAAAATTGTGTGGCACCCGTAGCACATCCAGATGAACAAAAACCTCTTTGATGTGTGTACCCTAAAATAGACAGAAAGTGAGGTATGATCATCTGAATGTCCAATTTTGGCCCAGTTTTGCACATTTACAGGGGTCATACTTTTGCCCGCTTCTCCTACACGGTTAACCCGATTGACTTCAAACTTGGGATGGACCATCTCAACACCTGGGACAACATCATTGTAAAAAATCTAAAGTTTTTGATATACTATATGACGGCGGCGACGCATCAAATTTAGAGTTTAAAAATTCTTACTTCACGAAGCATTGCCGGTTGTACGTTTAATCTAGAGCTACGAAAATTTGTACACATATGTAAAAGGCTATGACCTACAAAAAACTCTTTTTGAACCATATGCTAAACCTCACAGGAAGTCCGCCATTTTGATTTATTTTGGAACGTGTTGCCATTTTTTTGGCCATTTTATTGGGGTCTTATTTTAACGAACTCCTCCTACAGTGTTTATCCGATCATCTTCAAACTTGGTGTGATTCATCTTAAGATGTTGAAGATGAAAAGATATTGAAACCTTTATATTTCGTCGCACGCTGTTGTCATGGCATGCACTGTTTGCAAAGGAAAAAAAATATCCTTAAAGAAGCATTCCCATTTGTACGAAGCAGCGAGAGCTACGAAAATTTGTAGACATATGTAACAGCCCAAGATGTACAAAAAAGTCTCTTGGTGCCCTGTGCTAAACCCAACAGGAAGTCCCCCAGGGGCCGGGCATCACATTTTGAGCTAAAAAAACTCCTCTTTAACAAAGCATACCCGGCTGTACGTTTCACCTAGAGTTACCAAAATTTGTAGAGGTATATAACAGCCCTCGAGGTACAAAAAACTCTTTTTGAACCATATGCTAAACCTAACAGGACGTCCGCCATTTTGATTTACTTTGGAATGTGTTGCCATTTTTTTTGGCCATTTCATAGGGGTCATATTTTAACAAACTCCTCCTACAGAGTTTATCCGATCATCTTCAAACTTGGTGTGATTCATCTTAAGATGTTGAAAATGAAAAGTTATTGAAAGTTTTTTATTTCGTCACACGCTGTTGTCGTGGCATGCACTTTTTGCAAAGGAAAAAATTCCTTCTTAATGAAGCATTCCCAGTTGTACGAAGCAGCTAGAGCGACGAAAAATTGTAGACATATGTAACAGCCCAGCATGTACAAAAAAGTCTCTTGGTGCCATGTGCTAAACCCAACAGGAAGTCACATTTTGAGCTAAAAAACTCCTCTTTAACGAAGCATTCCCGGTTGTACGTTTCACCTAGCGCTATGATAATTTGCAGGCATACAAAAGAGCCCATGATGTACAAAAAAAGTCTCTTGGAACCATGTGCTAAACCAAACAGGAAGTCTGCCATTTTGATTTATGATGGGATTTGTTGCCATTTTTTGTGGCCTTTTTCAGGGGTCATATTTTAACGAACCCCTCCTACAAAATTTATCCAACTGTCTTCAAACTTGGTGTGTTTCATCTTAAGATGTTTAAGATGCAAAGTAATCGAAAGTTTTTTATTTTGTAACACGCTGTTGCCATAGCAATGCATTGTTTGTCGAGTGCTGCTTTTTTTTTTTATATACACATGAAAACTCATGAAACTTTGCAAACACATCAGACTTGTCATGAACATGAATTTTCAGAGATTTATTGTGCAATTTGCAATAAATAGCGCCCTCTAGACATTTTTATGAAGCATTTCCGATTGTATGATTATGCTAGACCTACAAAAAAGTATTATGTAGCCATTTGCCAAACCAAAGAGGAAGTCCGCTATTTTGATTTTATTTTGGGAATTATACATCATTTTTGGCCTTTTTCATTAAACTTTGCACAGACAAGGCATGGAAAAAACTAACATTTTAAATGGTCCTTGTTCCATGTAACAGTACCCCAACGTGCCAGTACCCTGACGTGCAAGTAACCCAACGTTGTGCTCAATAGCGCCCTCTATGCATTTTTATGGAGCATTTCCAATTGTATGATTCAAGCGATACACAACTAAAGATGACTTGACCTAGATTTGTGAAAACTGGGAGGCATACCTATTAGCTTAAGACCTACAAAAAGTATTCTGTAGCCGTATGCTAAACCTAAAAGGAAGTCCGCCATTTTGAATTTATTTTGGGAATTGCGCACCATATTTTGCGTTTTGATTAAACTTTGCACACACAAGGCTTGTCAAAAACATTTTAGATGGTCCTTGTCCTATTTGACAGTACCCCAACGTGCCAGGACCCCGACGTGCAAGTACCCCAACGTGGCCCGGGTTGCGAGGGCCCTTTATAGCTGCTCGCAGCTCTAGTTATTATTCTTCTTCTTCTTTTTCTTTGTTATTATTCTTTTCCGCAAACAACCACATTTTTGAGGCACTAAACATGAACGAAAACTCACCAAACTTTACACGGAGATCGGGCCTGGCGAAAAATTTGATATTTTAAAGTCGCCATACATGATAACAGAAAAATGGCTCTGTAGCGCCACCTACATAGGTTTAACGGATCCCTGTCCCGCTACGATTGTCCTATGGCTACGAAAATTGTGTGGCACCTGTAGCACATCCAGATGAACAAAAACCTCTTTGATATGTGTACCCTAAAATAGACAGGAAGTGAGGTATGAGTATTTGAATGTCCAATTTTGGCCCATTTTTGCACATTTACAGGGGTCATACTTTTGCCCGCTTCTCCTACACGGTTAACCCGATTGACTTCAAACTTGGGCTGTACCATCTCAACACCTGGGACAACATCATGGTAAAAAATCTAAAGTTTTTGACATACTATATGACGGTGGCGGGGCATCAAATTTACAGTTTCAAAATTCTTACTTAACAAAGCATTGCCGTGGTACGTTTAACTGAGAGCCACGAAAATTGGTACACATATGTAACAGACTATGATCTACAAAAAACTCTTTTTGAACCATATGCTAAACCTAACAGGAAGTCCGCCAGAGGCGAGGCATCAAATTTTGTGTTTCAAAATTCTTATTTAATGAAGCATTCCCGGCTGTACATTTCACCTAGAGTTACCAACATTTGAAGACATATGTAACAGCCCTCAAGGTACAAAAAACTCTTTTTGAACCATATGCTAAACCGAACAGGAAGTCCGCCATTTTGATTTACTTTGGAACGTGTTGCCATTTTTTGGGCCATTTCATAGGGGTCTTATTTTAACGAACTCCTCCTACAGAGTTTATCCGATCATCTCCAAACTTGGTGTGATTCATCTTAAAATGTTGAAGATGAAAAGTTATTGAAAGCTTTTTATTTCGTCGCACGCTGTTGCCGTGGCATGCACAGTTTGCAAAGGAAAAAATTCCCTCTTAATGAAGCATTCACAGTTGTACGAAGCAGCTCGAGCTACGAAAATTTGGAGACAAATTTAACAGCCCACAATGTACAAAAAAGTCTCTTGGTGCCATGTGCTAAACCCAACAGGAAGTCCCGTAAGGGCCGGTCATCACATTTTGAGGTAAAAAAAACTCCTCTTTAACGAAGCATTCCCGGTTGTACGTTTCACCTAGCGCTATGATAATTTAGAGGCATACATAAGAGCCCACGATGTACAAAATAGTCTCTTGGAACCATCTTCCAAAACAAACAGGAAGTCCGCCATTTTGATTTACGTTGGGATTTGTAGCCATTTTTTGTGGCCTTTTTTAGGGGTCATATTTTAACGAATTCCTCCTACAAAATTTATCCGACTGTCTTCAAACTTGGTGTGCTTCATCTTAAGATGTTTAAGATACAAAGTTATCGAAAGTTATTTATTTTGTCCCACACCGTTTCATGGCGATGCATTGTTTGCCAAGTAAAATGCTGCTTTTTTTTTTGGTCTAAACATGTGCAAAAACTCATGAAACTTTACACACACATCAGGCTTGTCATAAGCATGAATATTTTAGAGATTTCTTATTAAATTTGCAATAAATGCTTCAATAGCGCCCTCTAGACATTTTTATGAAGTCTTTCCGATTATATGATTCAGCTCGATGTGTGAATATTGGCAGGCATGCCTAATATATTCAAAAAGTATTCTATATAGCCATGTGCCAATCCATTTTGATTTTATTTTGTTAATTGTGCATCATTTTTGGCCTTTCCATGAAACTTTACAAACACAAAGCATGGCAAAAACGTTTAAAATTTAGATGGTTTCCTATTTGACAGTACCCCAGCATGCCAGTACCCCGACGTGCAAATACCCCAACGTGGCCCGGGTTGCGAGGGCCCTTTATAGCTGCTCGCAGCTCTAGTTAGGGCCCGAGCGGCGGCGGCGGCGGTGCCGCTGCAAGGCCCTATTGTTTTTGTAGGAATTCTTCTTCTTATTAGGGCCCGAGCAGCGGCGGCGGCGGTGCCGCTGCGAGGCCCTATTGTTTTTGTAGGAATTCTTCTTATTATTATTATTCTTATTCTTATTATTCTTCTCCGCAAACAATCGCATTTTTGAGACACTAAACGTGACCGAAAACTCACCAAACTTTACACGCACATCAGGCCTGGCGAAAAATTTGATATTTTAAAGTCGCCATACATGATAACAGAAAAATGGCTCCTTAGCGCCCCCTACATAGGTTAAACGGATCCCTGTCCCGCTACGATTGTCCGACGGCTATGAAAATTGTGTGGCACCTGTAGCACATCCCAATGAACAAAAACCTCTTTGAAGTGTGTACCCTAAAATAGACAGAAAGTGAGGTATGAGTATTTAAATGTCCAATTTTTGCCAATTTTTGCACATTTACAGGGGTCATACTTTTGCCCGCTTCTCCTACACGGTTAACCCGATTGACTTCAAACTTGGGATGTACCATCTCAACACCTGGGACAACATCATTGTGAAAAATGAAAAGTTTTTGATATACTATATGACGGCGGCGGCGCATCAAATTTAGAGTTTAAAAATTCTTACTTCACGAAGCATTGCCGGTTGTACGTTTAATCTAGAGCTACGAAAATTGGTACACATATGTAACAGGCTATGACCTACAAAAAACTCTTTTTGAACCATATGCTAAACCTAACAGGAAGTCCACCATTTTGATTTATTTTGGAACGTGTTGCCATTTTTTTGGCCATTTCATTGGGGTCTTATTTTAACGAACTCCTCCTACAGTGTTTATCCGATCATCTTCAAACTTGGTGTGATTCATCTTAAGATGTTGAAGATGAAAAGTTATTGAAAGCTTTGTATTTCGTCGCACGCTGTTGTCATGGCATGCACTGTTTTTAAAGGAAAAAAAATATCCTTAAAGAAGCATTCCCATTTGTACGAAGCAGCTAGAGCTACGAAAATTTGTTGACATATGTAACAGCCCAAGATGTACAAAAAAAGTCTCTTGGTGCCCTGTGCTAAACCCAACAGGAAGTCCCCCAGGGGCCGGGCATCACATTTTGAGCTAAAAAACTCCTCTTTAACAAAGCATACCCGGCTGTACGTTTCACCTAGAGTTACCAAAATTTGTAGAGGTATATAACAGCCCTCGAGGTACAAAAAACTCTTTTTGAACCATATGCTAAACCTAACAGGACGTCCGCCATTTTGATTTACTTTGGAATGTGTTGCCATTTTTTGGGCCATTTCATAGGGGTCATATTTTAACGAACTCCTCCAACAGAGTTTATCCGATCATCTTCAAACTTGGTGTGACTCATCTTAAGATGTTGAGGATGAAAAGTTATTGAAAGCTCTTTATTTCGTCGCACGCTGTTGTCGTGGCATGCACTTTTTGCAAAGGAAAAAAATCCTTCTTAATGAAGCATTCCCAGTTGTACGAAGTAGCTAGAGCTACAAAAATTTGTAGACATATGTAACAGCCCACAATGTACAAAAAAAGTCTCTTGGTGCCATGTGCTAAACCCAACAGGAAGTCCCCCAGGGGGCATCACATTTTGAGCTAGAAAACTCCTCTTTAACGAAGCATTCCCGGTTGTACGTTTCACCTAGCGCGATGATAATTTGCAGGCATACATAAGAGCCCACGATGTACAAAAAAGTCTCTTGGAACCATGTGCTAAACAAAACAGGAAGTCTGCCATTTTGATTTACGATGGGATTTGTTGCCATTTTTTGTGGCCTTTTTCAGGGATCATATTTTAACGAACTCCTCGTATGCATTGTTTGCCAAGTAAAGTGATGCTTTGTTTTTTTATCTATACATGTGTGAAAACTCATGAAACTTTGCAAACACATCAGACTTGTCATGAACATGAATTTTTAGAGATTTATTGTGCAATTTGCAATAAATAGCGCCCTCTAGACATTTTTATGAAGTATTTCCGATTGTATGATTCTGCTAGATTTGTGACAATTAGGACAGACCCCTATCAGCCTAATACCTACAAAAAAGTATTATGTAGCCATTTGCCAAACCAAAGAGGAAGTCCGCTATTTTGATTTTATTTTGGGAATTATACATCATTTTTGGCCTCTTTCATTAAACTTTGCACAGACAAGGCATGGAAAAAACTAACATTTTAAATGGTCTTTGTTCCATGTAACAGTACCCCAACGTGCCAGTACCCCGACGTGCAAGTAACCCAACGTTGTGCTCAATAGCGCCCTCTATGCATTTTTATGGAGCATTTCCAATTGTATGATTCAAGCGATACACAACTAAAGATGACTTGACCTAGATTTGTGAAAACTGGGAGGCATACCTATTAGCTTAAGACCTACAAAAAGTATTCTGTAGCCGTATGCTAAACCTAAAAGGAAGTCCGCCATTTTGAATTTATTTTGGGAATTGCACACCATCTTTGGACTTTTACACTAACAAAGCTTGTCAAAAACATTTTAGATGGTCCTTGTCCGATTTGACAGTTCCCCAACGTGCCAGTACCCTGACGTGCAAGTACCCCAATGTGGCCCAGGTTGCGAGGGCCCTTTATAGCTGCTCGCAGCTCTAGTTCTTCTTCTTCTTTTTCTTTGTTATTATTCTTTTCCGCAAACAACCACATTTTTGAGGCACTAAACATGAACGAAAACTCACCAAACTTTACACGCAGATCGGGCCTGGCGAAAAATTTGATATTTTAAAGTCGCCATACGTGATAACAGAAAAATGGCTCTGTAGCGCCACCTACATAGGTTTAACGGATCCCTGTCCCGCTACGATTGTCCTATGGCTACGAAAATTGTGTGGCACCTGTAGCACATCCAGATGAACAAAAACCTCTTTGATATGTGTACCCTAAAATAGACAGGAAGTGAGGTATGAGTATTTGAATGTCCAATTTTGGCCCATTTTTGCACATTTACAGGGGTCATACTTTTGCCCGCTTCTCCTACACGGTTAACCCGATTGACTTCAAACTTGGGCTGTACCATCTCAAGACCTGGGACAACATCATGGTAAAAAATCAAAAGTTTTTGACATACTATATGACGGTGGCGGGGCATCAAATTTACAGTTTCAAAATTCTTACTTAACAAAGCATTGCCGTGGTACGTTTAATTGAGAGCCACGAAAATTGGTACACATATGTAACAGACTATGATCTACAAAAAACTCTTTTTGAACCATATGCTAAACCTAACAGGAAGTCCGCCAGAGGCGAGGCATCAAATTTTGTGTTTCAAAATTCTTATTTAATGAAGCATTCCCGGCTGTACATTTCACCTAGAGTTACCAACATTTGAAGACATATGTAACAGCCCTCAAGGTACAAAAAACTCTTTTTGAACCATATGCTAAACCGAACAGGAAGTCCGCCATTTTGATTTACTTTGGAACGTGTTGCCATTTTTTGGGCCATTTCATAGGGGTCTTATTTTAACGAACTCCTCCTACAGAGTTTTTCCGATCATCTCCAAACTTGGTGTGATTCATCTTAAAATGTTGAAGATGAAAAGTTATTGAAAGCTTTTTATTTCGTCGCACGCTGTTGCCGTGGCATGCACAGTTTGCAAAGGAAAAAATTCCCTCTTAATGAAGCATTCACAGTTGTACGAAGCAGCGAGAGCTATGAAAATTTGGAGACAAATTTAACAGCCCACAATGTACAAAAAAGTCTCTTGGTGCCATGTGCTAAACCCAACAGGAAGTCCCGTAAGGGCCGGTCATCACATTTTGAGGTAAAAAACTCCTCTTTAACGAAGCATTCCCGGTTGTACTTTTCACCTAGCGCTATGATAATTTAGAGGCATACATAAGAGCCCACGATGTACAAAATAGTCTCTTGGAACCATCTTCCAAAACAAACAGGAAGTCCGCCATTTTGATTTACGTTGGGATTTGTAGCCATTTTTTGTGGCCTTTTTTAGGGGTCATATTTTAACGAACTCCTCCTACAAAATTTATCCGACTGTCTTCAAACTTGGTGTGCTTCATCTTAAGATGTTTAAGATACAAAGTTATCGAAAGTTATTTATTTTGTCCCACGCCGTTTCATGGCGATGCATTGTTTGCCAAGTAAAATGCTGCTTTTTTTGGGGGGGGTCTAAACATGTGCAAAAACTCATGAAACTTTACACACACATCAGGCTTGTCATAAGCATGAATATTTTAGAGATTTCTTATTAAATTTGCAATAAATGCTTCAATAGCGCCCTCTAGACATTTTTATGAAGTCTTTCCGATTATATGATTCAGCTAGATGTGTGAATATTGGCAGGCATGCCTAATATATTAAAAAAGTATTCTATATAGCCATGTGCCAATCCATTTTGATTTTATTTTGTTAACTGTGCATCATTTTTGGCCTTTCCATGAAACTTTACAAACACAAAGCATGGCAAAAACGTTTAAAATTTAGATGGTTTCCTATTTGACAGTACCCCAACATGCCAGTACCCCGACGTGCAAATACCCCAACGTGGCCCGGGTTGCGAGGGCCCTTTATAGCTGCTCGCAGCTCTAGTTATTATTATTATTCTTATTATTATTCTTCTCCGCAAACGATCACATTTTTGAGACACTAAACGTGACCGAAAACTCACCAAACTTTACACGCACATCAGGCCTGGCGAAAAATTTGATATTTTAAAGTCGCCATACATGATAACAGAAAAATGGCTCCTTAGCGCCCCCTACATAGGTTAAACGGATCCCTGTCCCGCTACGATTGTCCGACGGCTTTGAAAATTGTGTGGCACCTGTAGCACATCCCAATGAACAAAAACCTCTTTGAAGTGTGTACCCTAAAATAGACAGAAAGTGAGGTATGAGTATTTAAATGTCCAATTTTTGCCAATTTTTGCACATTTACAGGGGTCATACTTTTGCCCGCTTCTCCTACACGGTTAACCCGATTGACTTCAAACTTGGGATGTACCATCTCAACACCTGGGACAACATCATTGTGAAAAATGAAAAGTTTTTGATATACTATATGACGGCGGCGGCGCATCAAATTTAGAGTTTAAAAATTCTTACTTCACGAAGCATTGCCGGTTGTACGTTTAATCTAGAGCTACGAAAATTGGTACACATATGTAACAGACTATGACCTACAAAAAACTCTTTTTGAACCATATGCTAAACCTAACAGGAAGTCCACCATTTTGATTTATTTTGGAACGTGTTGCCATTTTTTTGGCCATTTCATTGGGGCCTTATTTTAATGAACTCCTCCTACAGTGTTTATCCGATCATCTTCAAACTTGGTGTGATTCATCTTAAGATGTTGAAGATGAAAAGTTATTGAAAGCTTTGTATTTCGTCGCACGCTGTTGTCATGGCATGCACTGTTTGCAAAGGAAAAAAAATATCCTTAAAGAAGCATTGCCAGTTGTACGAAGCAGCTAGGGCTACGAAAATTTGTAGACATATGTAACAGCCCAAGATGTACAAAAAAAGTCTCTTGGTTCCCTGTGCTAAACCCAACAGGAAGTCCCCCAGGGGCCGGGCATCACATTTTGAGCTAAAAAAAACTCCTCTTTAACAAAGCATACCCGGCTGTATGTTTCACCTAGAGTTACCAAAATTTGTAGAGGTATATAACAGCCCTCGAGGTACAAAAAACTCTTTTTGAACCATATGCTAAACCTAACAGGACGTCCGCCATTTTGATTTACTTTGGAATGTGTTGCCATTTTTTTTGGCCATTTCATAGGGGTCATATTTAAACAAACTCCTCCTACAGAGTTTATCCGATCATCTTCAAACTTGGTGTGATTCATCTTAAGATGTTGAAAATGAAAAGTTATTGAAAGTTTTTTATTTCGTCACACGCTGTTATCGTGGCATGCACTTTTTGCAAAGGAAAAAAATCCTTCTTAATGAAGCATTCCCAGTTGTACGAAGCAGCTAGAGCGACGAAAAATTGTAGACATATGTAACAGCCCAGGATGTACAAAAATGTCTCTTGGTGCCATGTGCTAAACGCAACAGGAAGTCCCCCAGGGGCCGGGCATCACATTTTGAGCTAAAAAACTCCTCTTTAACGAAGCATTCCCGGTTGTACGTTTCACCTAGCGCTATGATAATTTGCAGGCATACATAAGAGCCCACGATGTACAAAAAAGTCTCTTGGAACCATGTGCTAAACCAAACAGGAAGTCCGCCATTTTGATTTATGATGGGATTTGTTGCCATTTTTTGTGGCCTTTTTCAGGGGTCATATGTTAACGAACCCCTCCTACAAAATTTATCCGACTGTCTTCAAACTTGGTATGTTTCATCTTAAGATGTTTAAGATGCAAAGTAATCGAAAGTTTTTTATTTTGTCACACGCTGTTGCCATAGCAATGCATTGGAATTGCACACCATATTTTGCGTTTTGATTAAACAGACAAAGCATTCCCGGTTGTACATTTCACCTAAAGCTATGATAATTTGCAGGCAAACATAAGAGCTCAGGATGTACAAAAAAGTCTCTTGGAGCCATATGCTAAACCAATCAGGAAGTCCACCATTTTGATTTACGTTGGGATTTGTAGCCATTTTTTGTGGCCTTTTTTAGGGGTCATATTTTAACGAACTCCTCCTACAAAATTTATCCGACTGTCTTTAAACTTGGTGTGCTTCATCTTAAGATGTTTAAGATGCAAAGTTATCGAAAGTTATTTATTTTGTCGCACGCCGTTGTCATGGCGATGCATTGTTTGCCAAGTAAAATGCTGCTTTTTTTTGGGGGTCTAAACATGTGCAAAAACTCATGAAACTTTACACACACATCAGGCTTGTCATCAGCATGAATATTTTAGAGATTTCTTATTCAATTTGCAATAAATGGTTCAATAGCGCCCTCTAGACATTTTTATGAAGCTTTTGCAAATGTTTTGTGTTTTATGATTCAGCTAGATTTGTAAAAATTGGGATACCTATCAGCCTAAGACTTACAAAAAGGTTTCTAAAGCCATATGCTGAATCAAAAAGGAAGTCTGCCATTTTGATTTACTTTGGTATTTGTAGCCATTTTTTAGGGCCTTTTATAGGGGTCATATTTTCAACAGAACATCAGATCGTCTTCATTCTTTGGCGTGTTTAATCTTAAGATATTTAAGATGAAAAGTTATTGAATTTTTTTATTTTGTCACACGCCTTTGCTGTAGCCATGCATTGTTTGTGAAGAAAAATGCTTTTTTGAGAGTCTAAATATGGGTGAAAACTCACAAAACTTTGCACACACACCAGACCTGTCTGGAACATGAATATTTTATTTAGAGATTTGTTGTGCAATTTGTAATAAATGGCTCAATAGCGCCCTCTAGACATTTTTATGAAGTCTTTCCGATTATATGATTCAGCTAGATGTGTGAAGATTGGCAGGCATGCCGAATATATTCAAAAAGTATTCTATATAGCCATGTGCCAATCCATTTTGATTTTATTTTGTTAATTGTGCATCGTTTTTGGCCTTTCCATGAAACTTTAAAAACACAAAGCATGGCAAAAACGTTTACAATTTAGATGGTTTCCTATTTGACAGTACCCCAACATGCCAGTACCCCGACGTGCAAATACCCCAACGTGGCCCAGGTTGCGAGGGCCCTTTATAGCTGCTCGCAGCTCTAGTTCTTCTTCTTCTTCTTTGTTATTATTCTTTTCCGCAAACAACCACATTTTTGAGGCACTAAACATGAACGAAAACTCACCAAACTTTACACGCAGATCGGGTCTGGCGAAAAATTTGATATTTTAAAGTCGCCATACATGATAACAGAAAAATGGCTCTGTAGCGCCACCTACATAGGTTTAACGGATCCCTGTCCCGCTACGATTGTCCTATGGCTACGAAAATTGTGTGGCACCTGTAGCACATCCAGATGAACAAAAACCTCTTTGATATGTGTACCCTAAAATAGACAGGAAGTGAGGTATGAGTATTTGAATGTCCAATTTTGGCCCATTTTTGCACATTTACAGGGGTCATACTTTTGCCCGCTTCTCCTACACGGTTAACCCGATTGACTTCAAACTTGGGCTGTACCATCTCAACACCTGGGACAACATCATGGTAAAAAAATCTAAAGTTTTTGACATACTATATGACGGTGGCGGGGCATCAAATTTACAGTTTCAAAATTCTTACTTAACGAAGCATTGCCGGTGGTACGTTTAATCTAGAGCTACGAAAATTGGTACACATATGTAACAGACTATGATCTACAAAAAAGCCTGTTGGTGCCATATGCTAAACCTAACAGGAAGTCCGCCAGAGGCGAGGCATCAAATTTTGTGTTTCAAAATTCTAACTTAATGAAGCATTCCCGGCTGTACATTTCACCTAGAGTTACCAATATTTGAAGACATATGTAACAGCCCTCAAGGTACAAAAAACTCTTTTTGAACCATATGCTAAACCGAACAGGAAGTCCGCCATTTTGATTTACTTTGGAACGTGTTGCCATTTTTTGGGCCATTTCATAGGGGTCTTATTTTAACGAACTCCTCCTACAGAGTTTATCCGATCATCTCCAAACTTGGTGTGATTCATCTTAAGATGTTGAAGATGAAAAGTTATTGAAAGCTTTTTATTTTGTCGCACGCTGTTGCCGTGGCATGCACAGTTTGCAAAGGAAAAAATTACTTCTTAATGAAGCATTCCCAGTTGTACGAAGCAGCTCGAGCTACGAAAATTTGGAGACAAATGTAACAGCCCACGATGTACAAAAAAGTCTCTTGGTGCCATGTGCTAAACCCAACAGGAAGTCCCGTAGGGGCCGGGCATCACATTTTGAGCTAAAAAACTCCTCTTTAACGAAGCATTCCCGGTTGTACGTTTCACCTAGCGCTATGATAATTTAGAGGCATACATAAGAGCCCACGATGTACAAAAAAGTCTCTTGGAACCATGTGCTAAACCAAACAGGAAGTCCGCCATTTTGATTTATGATGGGATTTGTAGACTTTTTTTGTGGCCTTTTTTAGGGGTCATATTTTAACTCCTCCTACAAAATTCATCCGACCGTGTTCAAACTTGGTGTGTTTCATCTTAAGATGTTTAAGATGCAAATTTATCGAAAGTTTTTTATTTTGTCGCACGCTGCTGCTATAGCGATGCATTGGTTGCCAAGTAAAGTGCTGCTTTGTTTTTTTTTATCTATACATGTGTGAAAACTCGTGAAACTTTGCACACACATCAGACTTGTCATTAACATGAATTTTTAGAGATTTCTTGTGCAATTTGCAATAAATCGCACCCTCTATACATTTTTTATGGAGCATTTCCGATTGGATGATTCAAGCGCAAAATAACTAAAGATGACTTGACTTGACCTAGATTTGTGAAAACTCAGAGGCATACCTATTATATTATTATTATTTTTTGTACCTTACAAGATTATCTCTTGTGCCACATTAAACCCCTTTGCAGGCCTGAGCCAAACCACGGTCCATACATTTGATACCACTGCTTTATTTCAATGGTCAAGTACTTCATAACCACACCTACTTATGCTTGTCCTTGCATATATAGTAGACAACAAAGAGCTCTTTCAACAAAAGACATTTCCATCTACAAAGTCATACAAGGTAAGCACTCTATAAATTCTGCAATCACTACACTTCTATTCCTAAATTATCACTTCAAATACCAACAATGGTTAATACAGCTACAAATTTCTTGTATGTTTATGAAGTATGATACTGTATTTATTTCTACTCCTTTGCTTTTCTACAGAACATGAACAAATCAACAAGCAAATTCTCTTTTGATAAAGACCCTCTAATCATCTCCATACGCAAAGATTGCCAACTTTTTTCCGTAAGTATACAATACATAAACTAAACAGGACAACTTTCTCAATCATATACAGTATGCCATACATATATGTATTAAGTTCTCATTTATTAACAGGTTTGTTAAAGGCACCTTTAGTGTGTTTTTCTGTTTGTAATGTTTCTCCACGAGCACGTCTAGCCATTGATATCATGTAGAACACATATGCTAACCTTTTAGAGACAATTGAAGCTTACTTGCACAGTAGCCACTATCTTAACCACTTAATTCACATGTCTACTTGACAACTTATTACATGTAGTGAAATGGTACTTTGTGCGTCTTATGCTTTTTTCTGAACACTGCTTTTCAACTCTTTCCTTAAAACCAATACATGCGGCACTGTTATACTGTATAAATATATATGTCCGTGTGTATATATTTGTATATTCTTTCAAATAAACTCGTTTTGACACACACAGCCATTGAGTAACATGCAACACGACCACAACGTTTTGCACCAACACGTTACCTCTGCTATTTAGAATCATGGAATCTAACATGACTGATTTTCATTGAATGCTTTGTCATTACAGTATGCATGCATTGATCATGCTTCCAGTCGCAACGACTTATACCAGCGCAGCCTTGATCTTCATTCCCAAATGAACCAACTAGTCCATGTGACTCGAGTCAATCGAGCACTTGAAAAACAGATAGACTTCAAAACCAAGCTTGTGAAAGAACTCCAGACTGCATTGGATATAAAGGATGCATGTGATGCATTTGTCCGTGATGGTAAGCTATATGACATGGAAGACACACAACCACTAACACAGCAAGCATCCCCATCCTACACATTGTGTATAATGAATGACATGTTTGACAATGGACATTTTTACATTTTTTTGTTAATGCACGTTCCTTTTTTTCTGTTAGGAATATCTTGAAGGTAACATTGGACTGTTAACTAAAACACTGACTGATTATTGAGCCGCAATTTCTCAATGTATATAATGTGAATACATACTACACTTGATTACTTTCAAATGTGACTGATATCATGTAGCTATGCTGTGATCTTGCCCTCTTTCATCCACTGATAGACACTTCAAAGTTCTTTTTTTTCTGTATCTTCTCAAAATAACTGACATATTCATGGAAAAGATTGTATTTAAATTCTATCATTATTAATTACTATTATTATGTTTATGTCTTTGCCCCTGATTATGATGTTTCTATACCATAGATTTAAAAAAAAAAATTTTTTGGGACATACTGTGACTTGACCTTTACAATACTAATTTTTACTAAGAAAAAATCAATCACACACCATAATATTTTATACTTATCCTGCATGTATCTGGACACACCATGCCAAATTTTACACTTACATAACCATTTATGTACCTGTCGTATCCTTACTTTTATTCATCATTTCATCACACAATCCTAAAACATTGCTTTTTGACACAGAGGATTCAACTATACCATTTTTGCGTGTCTTATTACTTACTAGCTATATTATTTATTAACGGGCAAAAACTATGAATATAAGATCACCGTCAAATATTACGTCTGTAATATCCATATACAGTGCATTACATAATATGCATTTGTATTAAGAAAAAAAAAAATAAAAAATATGCACACGACTGTTCTGTAAACTACACCTAAGACAACCAAACTTCACAGATCTAACATGATTCTTCATTCTTTTTTGTTCTACAGATGTATCAAATGCTGCCACACAGACAGAAGAAGCCACTGAGGACATGCACGAAGACGATGATCACAATATAACAGGACAGGTTAACCCCCCTGAAGTTTTAGCCCGCAGGTCAAAGCGTCCTAGGACTAATTCATCCATGGAGGTTACATTATCCTAAGACAGACTATGTGCTAACCCAAACTCTTTGACCCCAAGGGATTCATCTGTCCCAGAAAACTTTTACACTAAAGAGTTTATCTGTCCTCGGGCGCTGTTAACCCCAGGTTAAAGTGTTATTTAATCTGTCCTGTTACAACAGCTATACATAAACAGCTGCATTCCTCTCCTGTTCCATCTCTCGTACTTCTTTCATCTCTTTTTCTCCTCTACTTATACCTATGCTTGCTCATGTGCTTTTTTCCCCTTTAGATGATGTCATTGGTTAGCCTGCTTCAAAGCTACATTTTTTCTTGAATAACTGTCACACATTTACTGTTTGCTGGACCCTACAAAACTGTCACAATACTTCACTATGTCATGAATACATATGTGTTGCACAGCGACACC
This sequence comes from Festucalex cinctus, assembly GCF_051991245.1. NCBI lineage: Eukaryota > Metazoa > Chordata > Actinopteri > Syngnathiformes > Syngnathidae > Festucalex > Festucalex cinctus. Next base: position 22,611,019 of record NC_135428.1, read on the forward strand.
ACATTAAGAGTCATCAAAAAGCTTTTTATTTGATCACACACCATCTCTGTGCCATGCAATGTTTTCAAATAAACAGATGCTGGTTTTGAATATCAAACGAGCGACTTTTCATGAAACTTTGCACACACATCAGAAAGTCCACACTTTTGAATTTATTTTGGGAATTGTGCATCATTTTTGCCCTTTTACTGCACCTTTTTACACACAAGGCACGGCAAATGCATTTCTATTTTCCATGGTCCTTGTCTATTTAACAGTACCCCAACGTGCAAGTCCCCCGACTTGCATATACCCCAACGTGGCCCGGGTTGCGAGGGCCCTTTATAGCTGCTCGCAGCTCTAGTTAGGGCCCGAGCAGCGACCGCTGCGAGGTCCCTATTGTTCCTGAAGGAATTCTTATTATTAGGGCCCGAGCAGCGGCGGCGGCGGTGCCGCTGCGAGGCCCTATTGTTTTTGTAGGAATTCTTCTTATTATTATTATTCTTATTCTTATTATTCTTCTCCGCAAACAATCGCATTTTTGAGACACTAAACGTGACCGAAAACTCACCAAACTTTACACGCACATCAGGCCTGGCGAAAAATTTGATATTTTAAAGTCGCCATACATGATAACAGAAAAATGGCTCCTTAGCGCCCCCTACATAGGTTAAACGGATCCCTGTCCCGCTACGATTGTCCGACGGCTATGAAAATTGTGTGGCACCTGTAGCACATCCCAATGAACAAAAACCTCTTTGAAGTGTGTACCCTAAAATAGACAGAAAGTGAGGTATGAGTATTTAAATGTCCAATTTTTGCCAATTTTTGCACATTTACAGGGGTCATACTTTTGCCCGCTTCTCCTACACGGTTAACCCGATTGACTTCAAACTTGGGATGTACCATCTCAACACCTGGGACAACATCATTGTGAAAAATGAAAAGTTTTTGATATACTATATGACGGCGGCGGCGCATCAAATTTTGAGTTTAAAAATTCTTACTTCACGAAGCATTGCCGGTTGTACGTTTAATCTAGAGCTACGAAAATTGGTACACATATGTAACAGGCTATGACCTACAAAAAACTCTTTTTGAACCATATGCTAAACCTAACAGGAAGTCCACCATTTTGATTTATTTTGGAACGTGTTGACATTTTTTTGGCCATTTCATTGGGGTCTTATTTTAACGAACTCCTCCTACAGTGTTTATCCGATCATCTTCAAACTTGGTGTGATTCATCTTAAGATGTTGAAGATGAAAAGTTATTGAAAGCTTTGTATTTCGTCGCACGCTGTTGTCATGGCATGCACTGTTTTTAAAGGAAAAAAAATATCCTTAAAGAAGCATTCCCATTTGTACGAAGCAGCAAGAGCTACGAAAATTTGTAGACATATGTAACAGCCCAAGATGTACAAAAAAGTCTCTTGGTGCCCTGTGCTAAACCCAACAGGAAGTCCCCCAGGGGCCGGGCATCACATTTTGAGCTAAAAAACTCCTCTTTAACAAAGCATACCCGGCTGTACATTTCACCTAGAGTTACCAACATTTGTAGAGGTATATAACAGCCCTCGAGGTACAAAAAACTCTTTTTGAACCATATGCTAAACCTAACAGGGCGTCCGCCATTTTGATTTACTTTGGAATGTGTTGCCATTTTTTTTGGCCATTTCATAGGGGTCATATTTTAACAAACTCCTCCTACAGAGTTTATCCGATCATCTTCAAACTTGGTGTGATTCATCTTAAGATGTTGAAAATGAAAAGTTATTGAAAGTTTTTTATTTCATCACACGCTGTTGTCGTGGCATGCACTTTTTGCAAAGGAAAAAAATCCTTAATGAAGCATTCCCAGTTGTACGAAGCAGCTAGAGCGACGAAAAATTGTAGACATATGTAACAGCCCAGGATGTACAAAAAAGTCTCTTGGTGCCATGTGCTAAACCCAACAGGAAGTCCCCCAGGGGCCGGGCATCACATTTTGAGCTAGAAAACTCCTCTTTAACGAAGCATTCCCGGTTGTACGTTTCACCTAGCGCGATGATAATTTGCAGGCATACATAAGAGCCCACGATGTACAAAAAAAAGTCTCTTGGAACCATGTGCTAAACCAAACAGGAAGTCCGCCATTTTGATTTATGATGGGATTTGTTGCCATTTTTTGTGGCCTTTTTCAGGGGTCATATTTTAACGAACCCCTCCTACAAAATTTATCCGACTGTCTTCAAACTTGGTATGTTTCATCTTAAGATGTTTAAGATGCAAAGTTATCGAAAGTTATTTATTTTGTCGCACGCCGTTGTCATGGCGATGCATTGTTTGCCAAGTAAAATGCTGCTTTTTTGTTTTGGTCTAAACATGGGCAAAAACTCATGAAACTTTACACACACATCAGGCTTGTCATCAGCATGAATATTTTAGAGATTTCTTATTAAATTTGCAATAAATGCTTCAATAGCGCCCTCTAGACATTTTTATGAAGTCTTTCCGATTATATGATTCAGCTAGATGTGTGAATATTGGCAGGCATGCCTAATATATTCAAAAAGTATTCTATATAGCCATGTGCCAATCCATTTTGATTTTATTTTGTTAATTGTGCATCATTTTTGGCCTTTCCATGAAACTTTACAAACACAAAGCATGGAAAAAACGTTTAAAATTTAGATGGTTTCCTATTTGACAGTACCCCAACATGCCAGTACCCCGACGTGCAAATACCCCAACGTGGCCCGGGTTGCGAGGGCCCTTTATAGCTGCTCGCAGCTCTAGTTATTCTTCTTTTTCTTCTCCGCAAACAATCGCATTTTTGAGACACTAAACGTGAACGAAAACTCACCAAACTTTACACGCACATCAGGCCTGGCGAAAAATTTGATATTTTAAAGTCGCCATACATGATAACAGAAAAATGGCTCCTTAGCGCCCCCTACATAGGTTAAACGGATCCCTGTCCCGCTACGATTGTCCGACGGCTATGAAAATTGTGTGGCACCTGTAGCACATCCCAATGAACAAAAACCTCTTTGAAGTGTGTACCCTAAAATAGACAGAAAGTGAGGTATGAGTATTTAAATGTCCAATTTTTGCCAATTTTTGCACATTTACAGGGGTCATACTTTTGCCCGCTTCTCCTACACGGTTAACCCGATTGACTTCAAACTTGGGATGTACCATCTCAACACCTGGGACAACATCATTGTGAAAAATGAAAAGTTTTTGATATACTATATGACGGTGGCGGCGCATCAAATTTAGAGTTTAAAAATTCTTACTTCACGAAGCATTGCCGGTTGTACGTTTAATCTAGAGCTACGAAAATTGGTACACATATGTCACAGGCTATGACCTACAAAAAACTCTTTTTGAACCATATGCTAAACCTAACAGGACGTCCGCCATTTTGATTTACTTTGGAATGTGTTGCCATTTTTTTGGGCCCTTTCATAGGGGTCATATTTTAACAAACTCCTCCTACAGAGTTTATCCGATCATCTTCAAACTTGGTGTGATTCATCTTAAGATGTTGAAAATGAAAAGTGATTGAAAGTTTTTTATTTCGTCACACGCTGTTGTCGTGGCATGCACTTTTTGCAAAGGAAAAAAAATCTTATTAATGAAGCATTCCCAGTTGTACGAAGCAGCTAGAGCGACGAAAAATTGTAGACATATGTAACAGTCCAGGATGTACAAAAAAAGTCTCTTGGTGCCATGTGCTTAACCTAACAGGAAGTCCCCCAGGGGCCGGGCATCACATTTTGAGCTAAAAAAACTCCTCTTTAACGAAGCATTCCCGGTTGTACGTTTCACCTAGCGCTATGATAATTTGCAGGCATACATAAGAGCCCACGATGTACAAAAAAGTCTCTTGGAACCATGTGCTAAACCAAACAGGAAGTCTGCCATTTTGATTTATGATGGGATTTGTTGCCATTTTTTGTGGCCTTTTTGAGGGGTCATATTTTAACGAACCCCTCCTACAAAATTTATCCGACTGTCTTCAAACTTGGTGTGTTTCATCTTAAGATGTTTAAGATGCAAAGTAATCGAAAGTTTTTTATTTTGTAACACGCTGTTGCCATAGCAATGCATTGTTTGTCAAGTGCTGCTTTTTTTTTTTTTATACACATGAAAACTCATGAAACTTTGCAAACACATCAGACTCGTCATGAACATGAATTTTCAGAGATTTATTGTGCAATTTGCAATAAATAGCGCCCTCTAGACATTTTTATGAAGCCTTTCCGATTGTATGATTATGCTAGACCTACAAAAAAGTATTATGTAGCCATTTGCCAAACCAAAGAGGAAGTCCGCTATTTTGATTTTATTTTGGGAATTATACATCATTTTTGGCCTTTTTCATTAAACTTTGCACAGACAAGGCATGGAAAAAACTAACATTTTAAATGGTCCTTGTTCCATGTAACAGTACCCCAACGTGCCAGTACCCTGACGTGCAAGTAACCCAACGTTGTGCTCAATAGCGCCCTCTATGCATTTTTATGGAGCATTTCCAATTGTATGATTCAAGCGATACACAACTAAAGATGACTTGACCAAGATTTATGAAAACTGGGAGGCATACCTATAAGCTTAAGACCTACAAAAGGTATTCTGTAGCCGTATGCTAAACCTAAAAGGAAGTCCACCATTTTGAATTTATTTTGGGAATTGCACACCATATTTTGCGTTTTGATTAAACTTTGCACACACAAGGCTTGTCAAAAACATTTTAGATGGTCTTGTCCTATTTGACAGTACCCCAACGTGCCAGTACCCCGACGTGCAAGTACCCCAACGTGGCCCGGGTTGCGAGGGCCCTTTATAGCTGCTCGCAGCTCTAGTTATTATTATTATTCTTCTTCTTTTTCTTTGTTATTATTCTTTTCCGCAAACAACCACATTTTTGAGGCACTAAACATGAACGAAAACTCACCAAACTTTACACGCAGATCGGGTCTGGCGAAAAATTTGATATTTTAAAGTCGCCATACATGATAACAGAAAAATGGCTCTGTAGCGCCACCTACATAGGTTAAACGGATCCCTGTCCCGCTACGATTGTCCTATGGCTACGAAAATTGTGTGGCACCTGTAGCACATCCAGATGAACAAAAACCTCTTTGATATGTGTACCCTAAAATAGACAGGAAGTGAGGTATGAGTATTTGAATGTCCAATTTTGGCCCATTTTTGCACATTTACAGGGGTCATACTTTTGCCCGCTTCTCCTACACGGTTAACCCGATTGACTTCAAACTTGGGCTGTACCATCTCAACACCTGGGACAACATCATGGTAAAAAATCTAAAGTTTTTGACATACTATATGACGGTGGCGGGGCATCAAATTTACAGTTTCAAAATTCTTACTTAACGAAGCATTGCCGGTGGTACGTTTAATCTAGAGCTACGAAAATTGGTACACATATGTAACAGACTATGATCTACAAAAAAGCCTGTTGGTGCCATATGCTAAACCTAACAGGAAGTCCGCCAGAGGCGAGGCATCAAATTTTGTGTTTCAAAATTCTTACTTAATGAAGCATTCCCAGCTGTACATTTCACCTAGAGTTACCAAAATTTTAAGACATATGTAACAGCCCTCAAGGTACAAAAAACTCTTTTTGAACCATATGCTAAACCGAACAGGAAGTCCGCCATTTTGATTTACTTTGGAACGTGTTGCCATTTTTTGGGCCATTTCATAGGGGTCTTATTTTAACGAACTCCTCCTACAGAGTTTATCCGATCATCTCCAAACTTTGTGTGATTCATCTTAAGATGTTGAAGATGAAAAGTTATTGAAAGCTTTTTATTTCGTCGCACGCTGTTGCCGTAGCATGCACAGTTTGCAAAGGAAAAAATTCCTTCTTAATGAAGCATTCCCAGTTGTACGAAGCAGCTAGAGCTACGAAAATTTGGAGACACATGTAACAGCCCACGATGTACAAAAAAGTCTCTTGGTGCCATGTGCTAAACCCAACAGGAAGTCCCGTAGGGGCCGGGCATCACATTTTGAGCTAAAAAAAATCTTTAACGAAGCATTCCCGGTTGTACGTTTCACCTAGCGCTATGATAATTTAGAGGCATACATAAGAGCCCACGATGTACAAAAAAGTCTCTTGGAACCATCTGCTAAACCAAACAGGAAGTCCGCCATTTTGATTTACGTTGGGATTTGTAGCCATTTTTTGTGGCCTTTTTTCGGGGTCATATTTTAACGGACTCCTCCTACAAAATTTATCCGACTGTCTTTAAACTTGGTGTGCTTCATCTTAAGATGTTTAAGATGCAAAGTTATCGAAAGTTATTTATTTTGTCGCACGCCATTGTCATGGTGATGCATTGTTTGCCAAGTAAAATAATGCTTTTTTTTTTGGTCTAAACATGTGCAAAAACTCATGAAACTTTACACAAACATCAGGCTTGTCATAAGCATGAATATTTTAGAGATTTCTTATTCAATTTGCAATACATGGTTCAATAGCGTCCGGTCTCCTCCCACATTCCAAAGACATGCATGGCAGGTTAATTGGGCGCTCCGAATTGTCCCTAGGTGTGCGTGTGAGTGTGGATGGTTGTTCGTCTCTGTGTGCCCTGCGATTGGTTGGCAACCAGTCCAGGGTGTCCCCCGCCTACTGCCCAGAGCCCGCTGAGATAGGCGCCAGCAGCCCCCGCGACCCTTGCGAGGAATAAGCGGTCAAGAAAATGGATGGATGGATGGATGGTTCAATAGCGCCCTCTAGACATTTTTATGAAGCTTTTGCAAATGTTTTGTATTTTATGATTCAGCTAGATTTGTAAAAATTGGGATACCTATCAGCCTAAGACTTACAAAAAGGTTTCTAAAGCCATATGCTGAATCAAACAGGAAGTCTGCCATTTGGATTTACTTTGGTATTTGTAGCCATTTTTTGGGGCCTTTTATAGGGGTCATATTTTCAACAGAACTTATCAGATCGTCTTCATTCTTTGGCGTGTTTCATCTTAAGATATTTAAGATGAAAAGTTATTGAATTTTTTTATTTTGTCACACGCCTTTGCTCTAGCCATGCATTGTTTGTGAAGAAAAATGCTTCTTTGAGAGTCTAAATATGGGCGAAAACACACAAAACTTTGCACACACACCAGACCTGTCTGGAACATGAATATTTTATTTAGATATTTGTTGTGCAATTGTAATAAATGGCTCAATAGCGCCCTTTAGACATTTTTATGAAGTCTTTCCGTTTATATGATTCAGCTAGATGTGTGAATATTGGCAGGCATGCCGAATATATTCAAAAAGTATTCTATATAGCCATGTGCCAATCCATTTGGATTTTTTTTTTTTTTTTTTTGTTAATTGTGCATCATTTTTGGCCTTTCCATGAACCTTTACAAACACAAAGCATGGCAAAAACGTTTACAATTTAGATGGTTTCCTATTTGACAGTACCCCAACATGCCAGTACCCCGACGTGCAAATACCCCAACGTGGCCCGGGTTGCGAGGGCCCTTTATAGCTGCTCGCAGCTCTAGTTATTATTCTTTTTCTTTGTTATTATTCTTTTCCGCAAACAATCACATTTTTGAGACACTAAACGTGAACGAAAACTCACCAAACTTTACACACACGTCAGGCCTGTCGAAAAATTTGATATTTTAAAGTCGCCATAGGTGATAACAGAAAAATGGCTCCATAGCGCCACCTACATAGGTTAAACAGATCCCTGGCCCGCTACGATTGTCCGACGGCTATGAAAATTGTGTGGCACCTGTAGCACATCCCGATGAACAAAAACCTCTTTGATGTGTGTACCCTAAAATAGACAGAAAGTGAGGTATGATCATCTGAATGTCCAATTTTGGCCCAGTTTTGCACATTTACATGGATCATACTATTGCCCGCTTCTCCTACACGGTTAACCCGATTGACTTCAAACTTGGGCTGTACCATCTCAACACCTGGAACAACATCATGGTAAAAAAGCAAAAAATTTTGACCTACTATATGACAGGGGTGAGGCATCAAATTTAGAGTTTCAAAATTCTTACTAAACGTAGTATTGCCGGTTGTACGTTGAACCTAGAGCTACGAAAATTGGTACACATATGTAACAGACTATGATCTACACAAAAGTCTGTTGGTGCCATATGCTAAACCCAACAGGAATTCCGCCAGAGGCCGGGCATCAAATTTTGTGTTTCAAAATTCTTACTTAAAGAAGCATTCCCGGCTGTACGTTTCACCTAGAGTTACCAAAATTTGAAGACATATGTAACAGCCCTCAAGGTACAAAAAACTCTTTTTGAACCATGTGCTAAACCTAACAGAAAGTCCACCATTTTAATTTACTTTGGAACGTGTTGCCATTTTTTTGGCCATTTCATAGGGGTCTTATTTTAACGAACTCCTCCTACAGAATTTATCCCATCATCTTCAAACTTGGTGTGATTCATCTTAAGATGTTGAAGATGAAAAGTTATTGAAAGCTTTTTATTTCGTCGCACGCTGTTGCCGGGGCATGCACTTGTTTGCAAAGGAAAAAAATTCTTCTTAATGAAGAATTCCCAGTTGTACGAAGCAGCTAGAGCTACGAAAATTTGTAGACATATGTAACAGCCCACAATGTACAAAAAAGTCTCTTGGTGCTATGTGCTAAACCCAACAGGAAGTCCCCCAGGGGCCGGGCATCACATTTTGAGCTAAAAAACTCCTCTTTAACGAAGCATTCCCGGTTGTACGTTTTACCTAGAGTTACCAAAATTTGAAGACATATGTAACAGGCCTCGAGGTACAAAAAACTCTTTTTGAAACATATGCTAACCCCAACAGGAAGTCCGCCATTTTGATTTACTTTGGAACGTGTTGCCATTTTTTTGGGCATTTCTTAGGGGTCTCATTTTAACGAACTCCTCCTACAGAGTTTATCCGATCATCTTCAAACTTGGTGTGATTCATCTTAAGATTTTGAAGATGAAAAGTTATTGAAAGCTTTGTATTTCGTCGCACGCTGTTGTCATGACATGCACTGTTTGCAAAGGAAAAAAATTGTTCTTAAAGAAGCATTCCCATTTGTACGAAGCAGCTAGAGCTACGAAAATTTGTAGACATATGTAACAGCCCAAGATGTACAAAAAATTCTCTTGGTGCCCTGTGCTAAACCCAACAGGAAGTCCCCCAGGGGCCGGGCATCACATTTTGAGCTAAAAAACTCCTCTTTAACAAAGCATACCCGGCTGTACGTTTCACCTAGAGTTACCAAAATTTGTAGAGGTATATAACAGCCCTCGAGGTACAAAAAACTCTTTTTGAACCATATGCTAAACCTAACAGGACGTCCGCCATTTTGATTTACTTTGGAATGTGTTGCCATTTTTTGGGCCATTTCATAGGGGTCATATTTTAACGAACTCCTCCTACAGAGTTTATCCGATCATCTTCAAACTTGGTGTGACTCATCTTAAGATGTTGAGGATGAAAAGTTATTGAAAGCTCTTTATTTCGTCGCACGCTGTTGTCGTGGCATGCACTTTTTGCAAAGGAAAAAAATCCTTCTTAATGAAGCATTCCCAGTTGTACGAAGTAGCTAGAGCTACAAAAATTTGTAGACATATGTAACAGCCCACAATGTACAAAAAAGTCTCTTGGTGCCATGTGCTAAACCCAACAGGAAGTCCCCCAGGGGCCGGCATCACATTTTGAGCTAGAAAACTCCTCTTTAACGAAGCATTCCCGGTTGTACGTTTCACCTAGCGTTATGATAATTTGCAGGCATACATAAGAGCCCACGATGTACAAAAAAGTCTCTTGGAACCATGTGCTAAACCAAACAGGAAGTCTGCCATTTTGATTTCCGATGGGATTTGTTGCCATTTTTTGTGGCCTTTTTCAGGGGTCATATTTTAACGAACTCCTCGTACAAAGTTCATCCGACCGTCTTCAAACTTGGTGTGTTTCATCTTAAGATGTTTAAGATCCAAAGTTATCGAAAGTTTTTTATTTTGTCGCACGCTGCTGCTATAGCGATGCATTGTTTGCCAAGTAAAGTGCTGCTTTGTTTTTTTAACTATACATGTGTGAAAACTCATGAAACTTTGCAAACACATCAGACTTGTCATGAACATGAATTTTTAGAGATTTATTGTGCAATTTGCAATAAATAGCGCCCTCTAGACATTTTTATGAAGTATTTCCGATTGTATGATTCTGCTAGATTTGTGAAAATTAGGACAGACCCCTATCAGCCTAATACCTACAAAAAAGTATTATGTAGCCATTTGCCAAACCAAAGAGGAAGTCCGCTATTTTGATTTTATTTTGGGAATTATACATCATTTTTGGCCTCTTTCATTAAACTTTGCACAGACAAGGCATGGAAAAAACTAACATTTTAAATGGTCCTTGTTCCATGTAACAGTACCCCAACGTGCCAGTACGCTGACGTGCAAGTAACCCAACGTTGTGCTCAATAGCGCCCTCTATGCATTTTTATGGAGCATTTCCAATTGTATGATTCAAGCGATACACAACTAAAGATGACTGGACCTAGATTTGTGAAAACTGGGAGGCATACCTATTAGCTTAAGACCTACAAAAAGTATTCTGTAGCCGTATGCTAAACCTAAAAGGAAGTCCGCCATTTTGAATTTATTTTGGGAATTGCACACCATCTTTGGCCTTTTGCACTCACAAAGCTTGTCAAAAACATTTTAGATGGTCCTTGTCTGATTTGACAGTACCCCAACGTGCCAGTACCCCGACGTGCAAGTACCCCAACGTGGCCCAGGTTGCGAGGGCCCTTTATAGCTGCTCGCAGCTCTAGTTATTATTCTTTTTCTTTGTTATTATTCTTTTCCGCAAACAATCACATTTTTGAGACACTAAACGTGAACGAAAACTCACCAAACTTTACACACACGTCAGGCCTGTCGAAAAATTTGATATTTTAAAGTCGCCATAGGTGATAACAGAAAAATGGCTCCATAGCGCCACCTACATAGGTTAAACAGATCCCTGGCCCGCTACGATTGTCCGACGGCTATGAAAATTGTGTGGCACCTGTAGCACATCCCGATGAACAAAAACCTCTTTGATGTGTGTACCCTAAAATAGACAGAAAGTGAGGTATGATCATCTGAATGTCCAATTTTGGCCCAGTTTTGCACATTTACATGGATCATACTATTGCCCGCTTCTCCTACACGGTTAACCCGATTGACTTCAAACTTGGGCTGTACCATCTCAACACCTGGAACAACATCATGGTAAAAAAGCAAAAAAATTTGACCTACTATATGACAGGGGTGAGGCATCAAATTTAGAGTTTCAAAATTCTTACTAAACGTAGTATTGCCGGTTGTACGTTGAACCTAGAGCTACGAAAATTGGTACACATATGTAACAGACTATGATCTACACAAAAGTCTGTTGGTGCCATATGCTAAACCCAACAGGAATTCCGCCAGAGGCCGGGCATCAAATTTTGTGTTTCAAAATTCTTACTTAAAGAAGCATTCCCGGCTGTACGTTTCACCTAGAGTTACCAAAATTTGAAGACATATGTAACAGCCCTCAAGGTACAAAAAACTCTTTTTGAACCATGTGCTAAACCTAACAGAAAGTCCACCATTTTAATTTACTTTGGAACGTGTTGCCATTTTTTTGGCCATTTCATAGGGGTCTTATTTTAACGAACTCCTCCTACAGAATTTATCCCATCATCTTCAAACTTGGTGTGATTCATCTTAAGATCTTGAAGATGAAAAGTTATTGAAAGCTTTTTATTTTTCGTCGCACGCTGTCGCCGGGGCATGCACTTGTTTGCAAAGGAAAAAAATTCTTCTTAATGAAGAATTCCCAGTTGTACGAAGCAGCTAGAGCTACGAAAATTTGTAGACATATGTAACAGCCCACAATGTACAAAAAAGTCTCTTGGTGCTATGTGCTAAACCCAACAGGAAGTCCCCCAGAGGCTGGGCATCACATTTTGAGCTAAAAAACTCCTCTTTAACGAAGCATTCCCGGTTGTACGTTTTACCTAGAGTTACCAAAATTTGAAGACATATGTAACAGGCCTCGAGGTACAAAAAACTCTTTTTGAAACATATGCTAACCCCAACAGGAAGTCCGCCATTTTGATTTACTTTGGAACGTGTTGCCATTTTTTTGGGCATTTCTTAGGGGTCTCATTTTAACGAACTCCTCCTACAGAGTTTATCCGATCATCTTCAAACTTGGTGTGATTCATCTTAAGATTTTGAAGATGAAAAGTTATTGAAAGCTTTGTATTTCGTCGCACGCTGTTGTCATGACATGCACTGTTTGCAAAGGAAAAAAATTGTTCTTAAAGAAGCATTCCCATTTGTACGAAGCAGCTAGAGCTACGAAAATTTGTAGACATATGTAACAGCCCAAGATGTACAAAAAAGTCTCTTGGTGCCCTGTGCTAAACCCAACAGGAAGTCCCCCAGGGGCCGGGCATCACATTTTGAGCTAAAAAAATCCTCTTTAACAAAGCATACCCGGCTGTACGTTTCACCTAGAGTTACCAAAATTTGTAGAGGTATATAACAGCCCTCGAGGTACAAAAAACTCTTTTTGAACCATATGCTAAACCTAACAGGACGTCCGCCATTTTGATTTACTTTGGAATGTGTTGCCATTTTTTGGGCCATTTCATAGGGGTCATATTTTAACGAACTCCTCCTACAGAGTTTATCCGATCATCTTCAAACTTGGTGTGACTCATCTTAAGATGTTGAGGATGAAAAGTTATTGAAAGCTCTTTATTTCGTCGCACGCTGTTGTCGTGGCATGCACTTTTTGCAAAGGAAAAAAATCCTTCTTAATGAAGCATTCCCAGTTGTACGAAGTAGCTAGAGCTACAAAAATTTGTAGACATATGTAACAGCCCACAATGTACAAAAAAGTCTCTTGGTGCCATGTGCTAAACCCAACAGGAAGTCCCCCAGGGGCCGGCATCACATTTTGAGCTAGAAAACTCCTCTTTAACGAAGCATTCCCGGTTGTACGTTTCACCTAGCGCTATGATAATTTGCAGGCATACATAAGAGCCCACGATGTACAAAAAAGTCTCTTGGAACCATGTGCTAAACCAAACAGGAAGTCTGCCATTTTGATTTCCGATGGGATTTGTTGCCATTTTTTGTGGCCTTTTTCAGGGGTCATATTTTAACGAACTCCTCGTACAAAGTTCATCCGACCGTCTTCAAACTTGGTGTGTTTCATCTTAAGATGTTTAAGATCCAAAGTTATCGAAAGTTTTTTATTTTGTCGCACGCTGCTGCTATAGGATGCATTGTTTGCCAAGTAAAGTGCTGCTTTGTTTTTTTAACTATACATGTGTGAAAACTCATGAAACTTTGCAAACACATCAGACTTGTCATGAACATGAATTTTTAGAGATTTATTGTGCAATTTGCAATAAATAGCGCCCTCTAGACATTTTTATGAAGTATTTCCGATTGTATGATTCTGCTAGATTTGTGAAAATTAGGACAGACCCCTATCAGCCTAATACCTACAAAAAAGTATTATGTAGCCATTTGCCAAACCAAAGAGGAAGTCCGCTATTTTGATTTTATTTTGGGAATTATACATCATTTTTGGCCTCTTTCATTAAACTTTGCACAGACAAGGCATGGAAAAAACTAACATTTTAAATGGTCCTTGTTCCATGTAACAGTACCCCAACGTGCCAGTACCCTGACGTGCAAGTAACCCAACGTTGTGCTCAATAGCGCCCTCTATGCATTTTTATGGAGCATTTCCAATTGTATGATTCAAGCGATACACAACTAAAGATGACTGGACCTAGATTTGTGAAAACTGGGAGGCATACCTATTAGCTTAAGACCTACAAAAAGTATTCTGTAGCCGTATGCTAAACCTAAAAGGAAGTCCGCCATTTTGAATTTATTTTGGGAATTGCACACCATCTTTGGCCTTTTGCACTCACAAAGCTTGTCAAAAACATTTTAGATGGTCCTTGTCCGATTTGACAGTACCCCAACGTGCCAGTACGTGCAAGTACCCCAACGTGGCCCAGGTTGCGAGGGCCCTTTATAGCTGCTCGCAGCTCTAGTTATTATTCTTTTTCTTTGTTATTATTCTTTTCCGCAAACAATCACATTTTTGAGACACTAAACGTGAACGAAAACTCACCAAACTTTACACACACGTCAGGCCTGTCGAAAAATTTGATATTTTAAAGTCGCCATAGGTGATAACAGAAAAATGGCTCCATAGCGCCACCTACATAGGTTAAACAGATCCCTGGCCCGCTACGATTGTCCGACGGCTATGAAAATTGTGTGGCACCTGTAGCACATCCCGATGAACAAAAACCTCTTTGATGTGTGTACCCTAAAATAGACAGAAAGTGAGGTATGATCATCTGAATGTCCAATTTTGGCCCAGTTTTGCACATTTACATGGATCATACTATTGCCCGCTTCTCCTACACGGTTAACCCGATTGACTTCAAACTTGGGCTGTACCATCTCAACACCTGGAACAACATCATGGTAAAAAAGCAAAAAAATTTGACCTACTATATGACAGGGGTGAGGCATCAAATTTAGAGTTTCAAAATTCTTACTAAACGTAGTATTGCCGGTTGTACGTTGAACCTAGAGCTACGAAAATTGGTACACATATGTAACAGACTATGATCTACACAAAAGTCTGTTGGTGCCATATGCTAAACCCAACAGGAATTCCGCCAGAGGCCGGGCATCAAATTTTGTGTTTCAAAATTCTTACTTAAAGAAGCATTCCCGGCTGTACGTTTCACCTAGAGTTACCAAAATTTGAAGACATATGTAACAGCCCTCAAGGTACAAAAAACTCTTTTTGAACCATGTGCTAAACCTAACAGAAAGTCCACCATTTTAATTTACTTTGGAACGTGTTGCCATTTTTTTGGCCATTTCATAGGGGTCTTATTTTAACGAACTCCTCCTACAGAATTTATCCCATCATCTTCAAACTTGGTGTGATTCATCTTAAGATCTTGAAGATGAAAAGTTATTGAAAGCTTTTTATTTTTCGTCGCACGCTGTCGCCGGGGCATGCACTTGTTTGCAAAGGAAAAAAATTCTTCTTAATGAAGAATTCCCAGTTGTACGAAGCAGCTAGAGCTACGAAAATTTGTAGACATATGTAACAGCCCACAATGTACAAAAAAGTCTCTTGGTGCTATGTGCTAAACCCAACAGGAAGTCCCCCAGAGGCTGGGCATCACATTTTGAGCTAAAAAACTCCTCTTTAACGAAGCATTCCCGGTTGTACGTTTTACCTAGAGTTACCAAAATTTGAAGACATATGTAACAGGCCTCGAGGTACAAAAAACTCTTTTTGAAACATATGCTAACCCCAACAGGAAGTCCGCCATTTTGATTTACTTTGGAACGTGTTGCCATTTTTTTGGGCATTTCTTTGGGGTCTCATTTTAACGAACTCCTCCTACAGAGTTTATCCGATCATCTTCAAACTTGGTGTGATTCATCTTAAGATTTTGAAGATGAAAAGTTATTGAAAGCTTTGTATTTCGTCGCACGCTGTTGTCATGACATGCACTGTTTGCAAAGGAAAAAAATTGTTCTTAAAGAAGCATTCCCATTTGTACGAAGCAGCTAGAGCTACGAAAATTTGTAGACATATGTAACAGCCCAAGATGTACAAAAAAGTCTCTTGGTGCCCTGTGCTAAACCCAACAGGAAGTCCCCCAGGGGCCGGGCATCACATTTTGAGCTAAAAAAATCCTCTTTAACAAAGCATACCCGGCTGTACGTTTCACCTAGAGTTACCAAAATTTGTAGAGGTATATAACAGCCCTCGAGGTACAAAAAACTCTTTTTGAACCATATGCTAAACCTAACAGGACGTCCGCCATTTTGATTTACTTTGGAATGTGTTGCCATTTTTTGGGCCATTTCATAGGGGTCATATTTTAACGAACTCCTCCTACAGAGTTTATCCGATCATCTTCAAACTTGGTGTGACTCATCTTAAGATGTTGAGGATGAAAAGTTATTGAAAGCTCTTTATTTCGTCGCACGCTGTTGTCGTGGCATGCACTTTTTGCAAAGGAAAAAAATCCTTCTTAATGAAGCATTCCCAGTTGTACGAAGTAGCTAGAGCTACAAAAATTTGTAGACATATGTAACAGCCCACAATGTACAAAAAAGTCTCTTGGTGCCATGTGCTAAACCCAACAGGAAGTCCCCCAGGGGCCGGCATCACATTTTGAGCTAGAAAACTCCTCTTTAACGAAGCATTCCCGGTTGTACGTTTCACCTAGCGCTATGATAATTTGCAGGCATACATAAGAGCCCACGATGTACAAAAAAGTCTCTTGGAACCATGTGCTAAACCAAACAGGAAGTCTGCCATTTTGATTTCCGATGGGATTTGTTGCCATTTTTTGTGGCCTTTTTCAGGGGTCATATTTTAACGAACTCCTCGTACAAAGTTCATCCGACCGTCTTCAAACTTGGTGTGTTTCATCTTAAGATGTTTAAGATCCAAAGTTATCGAAAGTTTTTTATTTTG
Source organism: Festucalex cinctus (assembly GCF_051991245.1). Classification (NCBI taxonomy): domain Eukaryota; kingdom Metazoa; phylum Chordata; class Actinopteri; order Syngnathiformes; family Syngnathidae; genus Festucalex; species Festucalex cinctus. The sequence goes on from NC_135428.1 coordinate 22,627,570, forward strand.
TCGCACGCTGCTGCTATAGGATGCATTGTTTGCCAAGTAAAGTGCTGCTTTGTTTTTTTAACTATACATGTGTGAAAACTCATGAAACTTTGCAAACACATCAGACTTGTCATGAACATGAATTTTTAGAGATTTATTGTGCAATTTGCAATAAATAGCGCCCTCTAGACATTTTTATGAAGTATTTCCGATTGTATGATTCTGCTAGATTTGTGAAAATTAGGACAGACCCCTATCAGCCTAATACCTACAAAAAAGTATTATGTAGCCATTTGCCAAACCAAAGAGGAAGTCCGCTATTTTGATTTTATTTTGGGAATTATACATCATTTTTGGCCTCTTTCATTAAACTTTGCACAGACAAGGCATGGAAAAAACTAACATTTTAAATGGTCCTTGTTCCATGTAACAGTACCCCAACGTGCCAGTACCCTGACGTGCAAGTAACCCAACGTTGTGCTCAATAGCGCCCTCTATGCATTTTTATGGAGCATTTCCAATTGTATGATTCAAGCGATACACAACTAAAGATGACTGGACCTAGATTTGTGAAAACTGGGAGGCATACCTATTAGCTTAAGACCTACAAAAAGTATTCTGTAGCCGTATGCTAAACCTAAAAGGAAGTCCGCCATTTTGAATTTATTTTGGGAATTGCACACCATCTTTGGCCTTTTGCACTCACAAAGCTTGTCAAAAACATTTTAGATGGTCCTTGTCCGATTTGACAGTACCCCAACGTGCCAGTACGTGCAAGTACCCCAACGTGGCCCAGGTTGCGAGGGCCCTTTATAGCTGCTCGCAGCTCTAGTTATTATTCTTTTTCTTTGTTATTATTCTTTTCCGCAAACAATCACATTTTTGAGACACTAAACGTGAACGAAAACTCACCAAACTTTACACACACGTCAGGCCTGTCGAAAAATTTGATATTTTAAAGTCGCCATAGGTGATAACAGAAAAATGGCTCCATAGCGCCACCTACATAGGTTAAACAGATCCCTGGCCCGCTACGATTGTCCGACGGCTATGAAAATTGTGTGGCACCTGTAGCACATCCCGATGAACAAAAACCTCTTTGATGTGTGTACCCTAAAATAGACAGAAAGTGAGGTATGATCATCTGAATGTCCAATTTTGGCCCAGTTTTGCACATTTACATGGATCATACTATTGCCCGCTTCTCCTACACGGTTAACCCGATTGACTTCAAACTTGGGCTGTACCATCTCAACACCTGGAACAACATCATGGTAAAAAAGCAAAAAAATTTGACCTACTATATGACAGGGGTGAGGCATCAAATTTAGAGTTTCAAAATTCTTACTAAACGTAGTATTGCCGGTTGTACGTTGAACCTAGAGCTACGAAAATTGGTACACATATGTAACAGACTATGATCTACACAAAAGTCTGTTGGTGCCATATGCTAAACCCAACAGGAATTCCGCCAGAGGCCGGGCATCAAATTTTGCGTTTCAAAATTCTTACTTAAAGTCCCCCAGGGGCGGGGCATCACATTTTGAGCTAAAAAACTCCTCTTTAACGAAGCATTCCCGGTTGTACGTTTTACCTAGAGTTACCAAAATTTGAAGACATATGTAACAGGCCTCGAGGTACAAAAAACTCTTTTTGAAACATATGCTAACCCCAACAGGAAGTCCGCCATTTTGATTTACTTTGGAACGTGTTGCCATTTTTTGGGGCATTTCTTAGGGGTCTCATTTTAACGAACTCCTCCTACAGAGTTTATCCGATCATCTTCAAACTTGGTGTGATTCATCTTAAGATTTTGAAGATGAAAAGTTATTGAAAGCTTTGTATTTCGTCGCACGCTGTTGTCATGACATGCACTGTTTGCAAAGGAAAAAAATTGTTCTTAAAGAAGCATTCCCATTTGTACGAAGCAGCTAGAGCTACGAAAATTTGTAGACATATGTAACAGCCCAAGATGTACAAAAAAAGTCTCTTGGAACCAAATGCTAAACCAAACAGGAAGTCTGACATTTTGATTTACTTTGGTATTTGTAGCCACTTTTTGGGGCCTTTTATAGGGGTCATATTTTCTGCAAAACTTATCACATCGTGTTCATTCTTTGGCGCCGCTGCGAGGCCCTATTGTTTTTGTAGGAATTCTTATTATTATTATTATTATTAGGGCCCGAGCAGCGACCGCTGCGAGGTCCCTATTGTTCCTGAAGGAATTCTTCTTCTTCTTCTTCTTCTTCTTCTTCTTCTTTTTCTTTGTTATTATTCTTTTCCGCAAACAACCACATTTTTGAGGCACTAAACATGAACGAAAACTCACCAAACTTTGCACGCAGATCGAACCTGGCGAAAAATTTGATATTTTAAAGTCGCCATACATGATAACAGAAAAATGGCTCTGTAGCGCCACCTACATAGGTTTAACGGATCCCTGTCCCGCTACGATTGTCCTATGGCTACGAAAATTGTGTGGCACCTGTAGCACATCCAGATGAACAAAAACCTCTTTGATATGTGTACCCTAAAATAGACAGGAAGTGAGGTATGAGTATTTGAATGTCCTATTTTGGCCCATTTTTGCACATTTACAGGGGTCATACTTTTGCCCGCTTCTCCTACACGGTTAACCCGATTGACTTCAAACTTGGGCTGTACCATCTCAACACCTGGGACAACATCATGGTAAAAAATCTAAAGTTTTTGACATACTATATGACGGTGGCGGGGCATCAAATTTACAGTTTCAAAATTCTTACTGCAAACACATCAGACTTGTCATGAACATGAATTTTCAGAGATTTATTGTGCAATTTGCAATAAATAGCGCCCTCTAGACATTTTTATGAAGCATTTCCGATTGTATGATTATGCTAGACATACAAAAAAGTATTATGTAGCCATTTGCCAAACCAAAGAGGAAGTCCGCTATTTTGATTTTATTTTGGGAATTATACATAATTTTTGGCCTTCTTCATTAAACTTTGCACAGACAAGGCATGGAAAAAACTAACATTTTAAATGGTCCTTGTTCCATGTAACAGTACCCCAACGTGCCAGTACCCTGACGTGCAAGTAACCCAACGTTGTGCTCAATAGCGCCCTCTATGCATTTTTATGGAGCATTTCCAATTGTATGATTCAAGCGATACACAACTAAAGATGACTTGACCTAGATTTGTGAAAACTGGGAGGCATACCTATTAGCTTAAGACCTACAAAAAGTATTCTGTAGCCGTATGCTAAACCTAAAAGGAAGTCCGCCATTTTGAATTTATTTTGGGAATTTCGCACCATATTTTGCGTTTTGATTAAACTTTGCACACACAAGGCTTGTCAAAAACATTTTAGATGGTCCTTGTCCTATTTGACAGTACCCCAACGTGCCAGTACCCCGACGTGCAAGTACCCCAACGTGGCACGCCTTTGCTGTAGCGATGCATTGTTTGCAAAGAATTTTTTTTTTTTATATGATTCAGCTAGATGTGTGAATATTGGGAGGCATACCTATCAGCCGAATACCTCGACAAAGCATTCCATAGCAATGTGAACAAACACAAAAAGCATGGCAAAACATTTACAATTTAGACGGTTTCTTATGAAACAGTACCCTAACGTGCCAGTACCCCGACGTGCAAATACCCCAACGTGGCACGGGTTGCGAGGGCCCTTTATAGCTGCTCGCAGCTCTAGTTCTTCTTCTTCTTCTTCTTTTTCTTTGTTATTATTCTTTTCCGCAAACAACCACATTTTTGAGGCACTAAACATGAACGAAAACTCACCAAACTTTACACGCAGATCGGGTCTGGCGAAAAATTTGATATTTTAAAGTCGCCATACATGATAACAGAAAAATGGCTCTGTAGCGCCACCTACATAGGTTTAACGGATCCCTGTCCCGCTACGATTGTCCTATGGCTACGAAAATTGTGTGGCACCTGTAGCACATCCAGATGAACAAAAACCGCTTTGATATGTGTACCCTAAAATAGACAGGAAGTGAGGTATGAGTATTTGAATGTCCAATTTTGGCCCATTTTTGCACATTTACAGGGGTCATACTTTTGCCCGCTTCTCCTACACGGTTAACCCGATTGACTTCAAACTTGGGCTGTACCATCTCAACACCTGGGACAACATCATGGTAAAAAATCTAAAGTTTTTGACATACTATATGACGGTGGCGGGGCATCAAATTTACAGTTTCAAAATTCTTACTTAACGAAGCATTGCCGGTGGTACGTTTAATCTAGAGCTACGAAAATTGGTCCACATATGTAACAGACTATGATCTACAAAAAAGCCTGTTGGTGCCATATGCTAAACCTAACAGGAAGTCCGCCAGAGGCGAGGCATCAAATTTTGTGTTTCAAAATTCTAACTTAATGAAGCATTCCCGGCTGTACATTTCACCTAGAGTTACCAATATTTGAAGACATATGTAACAGCCCTCAAGGTACAAAAAACTCTTTTTGAACCATATGCTAAACCGAACAGGAAGTCCGCCATTTTGATTTACTTTGGAACGTGTTGCCATTTTTTGGGCCATTTCATAAGGGTCTTATTTTAACGAACTCCTCCTACAGAGTTTATCCGATCATCTCCAAACTTGGTGTGATTCATCTTAAGATGTTGAAGATGAAAAGTTATTGAAAGCTTTTTATTTTGTCGCACGCTGTTGCCGTGGCATGCACAGTTTGCAAAGGAAAAAATTACTTCTTAATGAAGCATTCCCAGTTGTACGAAGCAGCTAGAGCTACGAAAATTTGGAGACAAATGTAACAGCCCACGATGTACAAAAAAGTCTCTTGGTGCCATGTGCTAAACCCAACAGGAAGTCCCGTAGGGGCCGGGCATCACATTTTGAGCTAATTACTCCTCTTTAACGAAGCATTCCCGGTTGTACGTTTCACCTAGCGCTATGATAATTTAGAGGCATACATAAGAGCCCACGATGTACAAAAAAGTCTCTTGGAACCATGTGCTAAACCAAACAGGAAGTCCGCCATTTTGATTTATGATGGGATTTGTAGCCTTTTTTTGTGGCCTTTTTTAGGGGTCATATTTTAACTCCTCCTACAAAATTCATCCGACCGTGTTCAAACTTGGTGTGTTTCATCTTAAGATGTTTAAGATGCAAATTTATCGAAAGTTTTTTATTTTGTCGCACGCTGCTGCTATAGCGATGCATTGGTTGCCAAGTAAAGTGCTGCTTTGTTTTTTTTTATCTATACATGTGTGAAAACTCGTGAAACTTTGCACACACATCAGACTTGTCATTAACATGAATTTTTAGAGATTTCTTGTGCAATTTGCAATAAATCGCACCCTCTATACATTTTTTATGGAGCATTTCCGATTGGATGATTCAAGCGCGAAATAACTAAAGATGACTTGACTTGACCTAGATTTGTGAAAACTCAGAGGCATACCTATTATATTATTATTATTTTTTGTACCTTACAAGATTATCTCTTGTGCCACATTAAACCCCTTTGCAGGCCTGAGCCAAACCACGGTCCATACATTTGATACCACTGCTTTATTTCAATGGTCAAGAACTTCATAACCACACCTACTTATGCTTGTCCTTGCATATATAGTAGACAACAAAGAGCTCTTTCAACAAAAGACATTTCCATCTACAAAGTCATACAAGGTAAGCACTCTATAAATTCTGCAATCACTACACTTCTATTCCTAAATTATCACTTCAAATACCAACAATGGTTAATACAGCTACAAATTTCTTGTATGTTTATGAAGTATGATACTGTATTTATTTCTACTCCTTTGCTTTTCTACAGAACATGAACAAATCACCAAGCAAATTCTCTTTTGATAAAGACCCTCTAATCATCTCCATACGCAAAGATTGCCAACTTTTTTCCGTAAGTATACAATACATAAACTAAACAGGACAACTTTCTCAATCATATACAGTATGCCATACATATATGTATTAAGTTCTCATTTATTAACAGGTTTGTTAAAGGCACCTTTAGTGTGTTTTTCTGTTTGTAATGTTTCTCCACGAGCACGTCTAGCCATTGATATCATGTAGAACACATATGCTAACCTTTTAGAGACAATTGAAGCTTACTTGCACAGTAGCCACTATCTTAACCACTTAATTCACATGTCTACTTGACAACTTATTACATGTAGTGAAATGGTACTTTGTGCGTCTTATGCTTTTTTCTGAATACTGCTTTTCAACTCTTTCCTTAAAACCAATACATGCGGTACTGTTATACTGTATAAATATATATGTCCGTGTGTATATATTTGTATATTCTTTCAAATAAACTCGTTTTGACACACACAGCCATTGAGTAACATGCAACACGACCACAACGTTTTGCACCAACACGTTACCTCTGCTATTTAGAATCATGGAATCTAACATGACTGATTTTCATTGAATGCTTTGTCATTACAGTATGCATGCATTGATCATGCTTTCAGTCGCAACGACTTATACCAGCGCAGCCTTGATCTTCATTCCCAAATGAACCAACTAGTCCATGTGACTCGAGTCAATCGAGCACTTGAAAAACAGATAGACTTCAAAACCAAGCTTGTGAAAGAACTCCAGACTGCATTGGATATAAAGGATGCATGTGATGCATTTGTCCGTGATGGTAAGCTATATGACATGGAAGACACACAAACACTAACACAGCAAGCATCCCCATCCTACACATTGTGTATAATGAATGACATGTTTGACAATGGACATTTTTACATTTTTTTGTGAATGCACGTTCCTTTTTTTCTGTTAGGAATATCTTGAAGGTAACATTGGACTGTTAACTAAAACACTGACTGATTATTGAGCCGCGATTTCTCAATGTATATAATGTGAATACATACTACACTTGATTACTTTCAAATGTGACTGATATCATGTAGCTATGCTGTGATCTTGCCCTCTTTCATCCACTGATAGACACTTCAAAGTTCTTTTTTTTCTGTATCTTCTCAAAATAACTGACATATTCATGGAAAAGATTGTATTTAAATTCTATCATTATTAATTACTATTATTATGTTTATGTCTTTGCCCCTGATTATGATGTTTCTATACCATAGATTTTTTTTAAAACAAATTTTGGACATACTGTGACTTGACCTTTACAATACTAATTTTTACTAAGAAAAAATCAATCACACACCATAATATTTTATACTTATCCTGCATGTATCTGGACACACCATGCCAAATTTTACACTTACATAACCATTTATGTACCTGTCGTATCCTTACTTTTATTCATCATTTCATCACACAATCCTAAAACATTGCTTTTTGACCCAGAGGATTCAACTATACCATTTTTGCGTGTCTTATTACTTACTAGCTATATTATTTATTAACGGGCAAAAACTATGAATATAAGATCACCGTCAAATATTACGTCTGTAATATCCATATACAGTGCATTACATAATATGCATTTGTATTAAGACACTACCATGCTAAAAATATGCACACGACTGTTCTGTAAACTACACCTAAGACAACCAAACTTCACAGATCTAACATGATTCTTCATTCTTTTTTGTTCTACAGATGTATCAAATGCTGCCACACAGACAGAAGAAGCCACTGAGGACATGCACGAAGACGATGATCACAATATAACAGGACAGGTTAACCCTCCTGAAGTTTTAGCCCGCAGGTCAAAGCGTCCTAGGACTAATTCATCCATGGAGGTTACATTATCCTAAGACAGACTATGTGCTAACCCAAACTCTTTGACCCCAAGGGATTCATCTGTCCCAGAAAACTTTTACACTAAAGAGTTTATCTGTCCTAGGGCGCTGTTAACCCCATGTTAAAGTGTTATTTAATCTGTCCTGTTACAACAGCTATACATAAACAGCTGCATTCCTCTCCTGTTCCATCTCTCGCACTTCTTTCATCTCTTTTTCTCCTCTACTTATACCTATGCTTGCTCATGTGCTTTTTTCCCCTTTAGATGATGTCATTGGTTAGCCTGCTTCAAAGCTACATTTTTTCTTGAATAACTGTCACACATTTACTGTTTGCTGGACCCTACAAAACTGTCACAATACTTCACTATGTCATGAATACATATGTGTTGCACAGCGACACCACATTAAGAGTCATCAAAAAGCTTTTTATTTGATCACACACCATCTCTGTGCCATGCAATGTTTTCAAATAAACAGATGCTGGTTTTGAATATCAAACGAGCGACTTTTCATGAAACTTTGCACACACATCAGAAAGTCCACACTTTTGAATTTATTTTGGGAATTGTGCATCATTTTTGGCCTTTTACTGCACCTTTTTACACACAAGGCACGGCAAATGCATTTCTATTTTCCATGGTCCTTGTCTATTTAACAGTACCCCAACGTGCAAGTCCCCCGACTTGCATATACCCCAACGTGGCCCGGGTTGCGAGGGCCCTTTATAGCTGCTCGCAGCTCTAGTTCTTCTTCTTCTTCTTTTTCTTTGTTATTATTCTTTTCCGCAAACAACCACATTTTTGAGGCACTAAACATGAACGAAAACTCACCAAACTTTACACGCAGATCGGACCTGGCGAAAAATTTGATATTTTAAAGTCGCCATACATGATAACAGAAAAATGGCTCTGTAGCGCCACCTACATAGGTTTAACGGATCCCTGTCCCGCTACGATTGTCCTATGGCTACGAAAATTGTGTGGCACCTGTAGCACATCCAGATGAACAAAAACCTCTTTGATATGTGTACCCTAAAATAGACAGGAAGTGAGGTATGAGTATTTGAATGTCCAATTTTGGCCCATTTTTGCACATTTACAGGGGTCATACTTTTGCCCGCTTCTCCTACACGGTTAACCTGATTGACTTCAAACTTGGGCTGTACCATCTCAACACCTGGGACAACATCATGGTAAAAAATCTAAAGTTTTTGAAATACTATATGACGGTGGCGGGGCATCAAATTTACAGTTTCAAAATTCTTACTTAACAAAGCATTGCCGGTGGTACGTTTAATTGAGAGCCACGAAAATTGGTACACATATGTAACAGACTATGATCTACAAAAAAGCCTGTTGGTGCCATATGCTAAACCTAACAGGAAGTCCGCCAGAGGCGAGGCATCAAATTTTGTGTTTCAAAATTCTTATTTAATGAAGCATTCCCGGCTGTACATTTCACCTAGAGTTACCAACATTTGAAGACATATGTAACAGCCCTCAAGGTACAAAAAACTCTATTTGAACCATATGCTAAACCGAACAGGAAGTCCACCATTTTGATTTACTTTGGAACGTGTTGCCATTTTTTTGGCCATTTCATAGGGGTCTTATTTTAATGAACTCCTCCTACAGAATTTATCCCATCATCTTCAAACTTGGTGTGATTCATCTTAAGATGTTGAAGATGAAAAGTTATTGAAAGCTTTTTATTTCGTCGCACGCTGTTGCCGGGGCATGCACTTGTTTGCAAAGGAAAAAAATTCTTCTTAATGAAGAATTCCCAGTTGTACGAAGCAGCTAGAGCTACGAAAATTTGTAGACATATGTAACAGCCCACAATGTACAAAAAAGTCTCTTGGTGCCATGTGCTAAACCCAACAGGAAGTCCCGTAGGGGCCGGTCATCACATTTTGAGGTAAAAAACTCCTCTTTAACGAAGCATTCCCGGTTGTACGTTTCACCTAGCGCTATGATAATTTAGAGGCATACATAAGAGCCCACGATGTACAAAAAAGTCTCTTGGAACCATCTGCTAAACCAAACAGGAAGTCCGCCATTTTGATTTACGTTAGGATTTGTAGCCATTTTTTGTGGCCTTTTTTAGGGGTCATATTTTAACGAACTCCTCCTACAAAATTTATCCGACTGTCTTCAAACTTGGTGTGCCTCATCTTAAGATGTTTAAGATACAAAGTTATCGAAAGTTATTTATTTTGTCGCACTCCGTTTCATGGCGATGGATTGTTTGCCAAGTAAAATGCTGCTTTTTTTTTTTGGGTCTAAACATGTGCAAAAACTCATGAAACTTTACACACACATCAGGCTTGTCATCAGCATGAATATTTTAGAGATTTCTTATTAAATTTGCAATAAATGCTTCAATAGCGCCCTCTAGACATTTTTATGAAGTCTTTCCGATTATATGATTCAGCTAGATGTGTGAATATTGGCAGGCATGCCTAATATATTCAAAAAGTATTCTATATAGCCATGTGCCAATCCATTTTGATTTTATTTTGTTAATTGTGCATCATTTTTGGCCTTTCCATGAAACTTTAGAAACACAAAGCATGGCAAAAACGTTTAAAATTTAGATGGTTTCCTATTTGACAGTACCCCAACATGCCAGTACCCCGACGTGCAAATACCCCAACGTGGCCCGGGTTGCGAGGGCCCTTTATAGCTGCTCGCAGCTCTAGTTATTATTATTATTATTATTATTATTATTCTCCGCAAACAATCGCATTTTTGAGATGCTAAACGTGAACGAAAACTCACCAAACTTTACACGCACATCAGGCCTGGCGAAAAATTTGATATTTTAAAGTCGCCATACATGATAACAGAAAAATGGCTCCATAGCGCCACTTACATAGGTTAAACGGATCCCTGTCCCGCTACGATTGTCCTATAGCGACGAAAATTGTGTGGCACCCGTAGCACATCCAGATGAACAAAAACCTCTTTGATGTGTGTACCCTAAAATAGACAGAAAGTGAGGTATGATCATCTGAATGTCCAATTTTGGCCCAGTTTTGCACATTTACAGGGGTCATACTTTTGCCCGCTTCTCCTACACGGTTAACCCGATTGACTTCAAACTTGGGATGGACCATCTCAACACCTGGGACAACATCATTGTAAAAAATCTAAAGTTTTTGATATACTATATGACGGCGGCGGGGCATCAAATTTACAGTTTCAAAATTCTTACTTAACTAAGCATTGCCGGTGGTACGTTTAATTGAGAGCCACGAAAATTGGTACACATATGTAACAGACTATGATCTACAAAAAAGCCTGTTGGTGCCATATGCTAAACCTAACAGGAAGTCCGCCAGAGGCGAGGCATCAAATTTTGTGTTTCAGAATTCTTATTTAATGCAGCATTCCCGGCTGTACATTTCACCTAGAGTTACCAACATTTGAAGACATATGTAACAGCCCTCAAGGTACAAAAAACTCTTTTTGAACCATATGCTAAACCGAACAGGAAGTCCGCCATTTTGATTTACTTTGGAACGTGTTGCCATTTTTTGGGCCATTTCATAGGGGTCTTATTTTAACGAACTCCTCCTACAGAGTTTATCCGATCATCTCCAAACTTGGTGTGATTCATCTTAAAATGTTGAAGATGAAAAGTTATTGAAAGCTTTTTATTTCGTCGCACGCTGTTGCCGTGGCATGCACAGATTGCGAAGGAAAAAATTCCCTCTTAATGAAGCATTTCCAGTTGTACGAAGCAGCTAGAGCTACGAAAATTTGGAGACAAATTTAACAGCCCACGATGTACAAAAAAGTCTCTTGGTGCCATGTGCTAAACCCAACAGGAAGTCCCGTAGGGGCCGGGCATCACATTTTGAGCTAAAAAACTCCTCTTTAACGAAGCATTCCCGGTTGTACATTTCACCTAGCGCTATGATAATTTAGAGGCATACATAAGAGCCCACGATGTACAAAAAAGTCTCTTGGAACCATCTGCTAAACCAAACAGGAAGTCCGCCATTTTGATTTACGTTGGGATTTGTAGCCATTTTTTGTGGCCTTTTTTAGGGGTCATATTTTAACGAACTCCTCCTACAAAATTTATCCGACTGTCTTCAAACTTGGTGTGCTTCATCTTAAGATGTTTAAGATACAAAGTTATCGGAAGTTATTTATTTTGTCGCACGCCGTTTCATGGCGATGGATTGTTTGCCAAGTAAAATGCTGCTTTTTTTTTTTTGGTCTAAACATGTGCAAAAACTCATGAAACTTTACACACACATCAGGCTTGTCATAAGCATGAATATTTTAGAGATTTCTTATTAAATTTGCAATAAATGCTTCAATAGCGCCCTCTAGACATTTTTATGAAGTCTTTCCGATTATATGATTCAGCTAGATGTGTGAATATTGGCAGGCATGCCTAATATATTCAAAAAGTATTCTATATAGCCATGTGCCAATCCATTTTGATTTTATTTTGTTAATTGTGCATCATTTTTGGCCTTTCCATGAAACTTTACAAACACAAAGCATGGCAAAAACGTTTAAAATTTAGATGGTTTCCTATTTGACAGTACCCCAACATGCCAGTACCCCGACGTGCAAATACCCCAACGTGGCCCGGGTTGCGAGGGCCCTTTATAGCTGCTCGCAGCTCTAGTTATTCTTATTAGGGCCCGAGCAGCGACCGCTGCGAGGTCCCTATTGTTCCTGAAGGAATTCTTATTAGGGCCCGAGCAGCGACTGCTGCGAGGTCCCTATTGTTTTTGTAAAAATTATTATTAGGGCCCGAGCAGCGACCGCTGCGAGGTCCCTATTGTTTTTGTAAAAATTATTAGGGCCCGAGCAGCGACCGCTGCGAGGTCCCTATTGTTTTTGTAAAAATTATTATTATTATTATTATTATTATTATTATTATTATTATTATTATTATTATTCTTTATTCTCCGCAAACAATCGCGATTTTGGGTACCTAAATATTCACGAAAACTCACCGAACTTTGCACACTCCTCAGGTCCGGCGAAAAATTTGATATTATGAAGTCGTTATAACAAAGCGACTCTATAGCGCCCCCTAGCGTAGAAAAATAATAACCAAGCCCGGCACGTTTGAGCTAGAGCAACGAAAATTGGCAGGCACGTGTAACACCCCGAGACGCACAAAAAAGTCTATTGGGACCATGTAGCTAAAATGTACAGGAAGTGAGCTATGAATTTTTTAATGTCCAATTTTGGCCTATTTTGGCACATTCACTGTGGTCATGCTTTTTCCCCCTTTGCAAACATTTTTCATCCAATTGACTTCAAACTTGGCATTTATCATCTCAAGACCTGAGAGAAGAGCTGGGCAAAACATCTTGCCTTTTCGAAATACTATATGACGGGGGCGGAGCATCAAATATTGCCTTTAAAATTTCATTTGTCCAGAAAGAGCAAATGCTTAATAACTCCCATGTTCAAGCTCCAAAAAATCTCAAACTTCTCAGGCAACGTAATAGTCACGGTCTGAAAACATCTATATGATAAAATTCAGTTATCCATGTAGCGCCACCTCGTGGTTACAATAAATGTCATACTTTACGTTTTTAGCTACTGTGCTGAGCTTGTTGAAGGGATCCATTTGAAAATTGGTCAGAAAAGCCTTAAGATGTTGATCATGCCCCACACCGAATATTGTAACTTTTCGCCAAAGGGCGTGGCCGCTACGGTGACGCAAAGCCTGAAGATTTTTCGTGAAAATAAAAGCTGCATTAACTTGACCGAGATGATCCTATCTTCTCAAAATTTCACACATTTGATGAGAGTCCAGCCCTAAAGACATCTACTGACTTATATTTCATCTAACTGATAGCGCCACCTAGTGGCAATTTTTTTTCTTACGAATTTTCTTCTACGTTTTTCTCCAAACACGTTAACTGGACCTACCTCATATTTGCTCAGATGAGGGTTTCGGCCTTCATGATGTCACAACACGAAGTTTGTGAGTTTTCGCGAATTGCTGTGGGTGTGGCTAAGCGCTGTTCGCCAAGAAAACAACGCCAGTTTTGAGGGTCTAAACATGCACAGAAACTCATGAAATTTGGCACACACATCTGGCCTGGTAAAATGAGCAATATTTTATTGTTGATTGTGGTATTTTTACAAAAATGACTCAATAGCGCCCCCTAGAAGTTTTTAACGAAGCAGCCCCGGTTGTACGTTTAAGCAAGAACGACGAATATTTTTAGGTGTATGAGGGAGCCCAAGACCTACAAAAAAGTCTCTTGGACCCATATGCTAAAATGAACAGGAAGTGAGCTACGAATTTTTGAATGTCCCATTTTTGACGATTTTTGCACATTCACAGGGGGCAGACTTTTGCCCACTTCTCCTACACGTTTCATCTGACTAAGTTAAGACTTGACCTGGACCATGTCAAGACCTGAGCCAACGACAGGGGGAAAAATCTTGACCTTTCGAAATACTATATGATGAAGACGGGGCATCAAAATTTGTGTTTCGCACTGAAAAAGGATATGCTTAATAACTCCCCGGTACATGCTCCAAAAAATCCCAAACTTGACATGTATGTTTATCGTCAAGGCCTGAAGCTATCTCTATGACAACATTCAGCTATATATGCAGCGCCACCTAGCCCTTGAGGCATAAAAAAAAATACCCCACATACGGTATTTTGTACAAAAAATGTAAACTCATTCCAAGTGTGATAACTAAGTCATTTATGAATATTCTTTTAGTTTCCACCACTCAAAATGTTCACTGGCATCAGACTTATCCAAACATATATATATTTTTATTTATTTTTGATAGCCTCTGTGGACATTAAAAGCAATATCGTGAATGAAGGATATGCTTAATAACTCCACGGTACATGCTCAAAAAAAAATCCCACACTTGACATGTATGCTTATAATCAAGGCCTGAAGGTATCTCTATGACAACATTCAGTTATAAATACAGCGCCACCTAGCCCTTGAGGCTTATATAAAAAAATAAAAAATTCCCCACATACGTTATTTTGTACAAAAAATGTACACTCATTCTAAGTGTGATAACTAAGTCATTTATGAATATTCTTTTAGTTTCCACCACTCAAATTGTTCACTGGCTTCACACCGATCCAAACGTATGTACGTTTCCATTTTGTTTTATTCATTTTTGATTGCCCCTTTGGACAATAAAAGTAACATTGTGCAATGAGTACAACGAGCGATGATGTGTATATACACTTTTACAAAAAATACCAATCAGGGCAACTCATTGCCTAAAAATAAAAAAGGACGCTGATTTTTGCAGGTCTTAACAATCACCAAAACCCGTTGAGCTTGACACACACACTGGCAAAAAAAATATTCTACATGTAAACGTTTATTATGCCATTTTCAAATAAATTTTGCTTCCAATATGCCAGTACCCCAACGTGCCAGTACCCTAACGTGCAAGTACCCCAACGTGCAAGGACCCCAACGTGGCCCGGGCTGCGAGGGCCCTTTATAGCTGCTCGCAGCTCTAGTTATTATTCTTCTTCTTCTTCTTCTTCTTCTTCTTCTTTTTTCTCCGCAAACAATCGCGATTTGGGGTACCTAAATATTCACGAAAACTCACCGAACTTTGCACACTCCTCAGGTCCGGCGAAAAATTTGATATTATGAAGTCGTTATAACAATGCGACTCTATAGCGCCCCCTAGCATAGAAAAATAAAAACCAAGCCCGGCACGTTTGAGCTAGAGCAACGTAAATTGGCAGGCACGTGTAGCACCCCGAGACGCACAAAAAAGTCTATTGGGACCATGTAGCTAAAATGTACAGGAAGTGAGCTATGAATTTTTTAATGTCCAATTTTGGCCTATTTTGGCACATTCACTGTGGTCATGCTTTTTCCCCCTATGCAAACATTTTTCATCCCATTGACTTCAAACTTGGTATTTATCATCTCAAGACCTAAGAGAACAGCTGGGCAAAAAGTCTTGCCTTTTCGAAATACTATATGACGGGGGCGGGGCATCAAATATTGCCTTTAAAATTTCATTTGTCCAGAAAGAGCAAATGCTGAATAACTCCCATGTACAAGCTCCAAAAAATCTCAAACTTCTCAGGCAACGTAATAGTCACGGCCTGAAAACATCTATATGACAAAATTCAGTTATACATATAGCGCCACCTAGTGGTTACAATAAATGTCATACTTTACGTTTTTAGCTACTGTGCTGAGCTCGTTGAAGGGATCCAGTTGAAAATTGGTCAGAAAAGCCTTAAGATGTTGATGATGCCCCACACCGAATATTGTAACTTTTCGCCAAAGGGCGTGGCCGCTACGGTGACGCAAAATCTGAAGATTTTTCGTGACAATAAAAGCTGCATTAACTTGACCGAGATGATCCTATCTTCTCAAAATTTCACACATTTGATGAGAGTCCAGCTCTAAAGACATCTACTAACTTACATTTCATCTAACTGATAGCGCCACCTAGTGGCAATTTTTTTTCTTACGAATTTTCTTCTACGTTTTTCTCCAAACACGTTAACTGGACCTACCTCATATTTGCTCAGATGAGGGTTTCGGCCTTCATGATGTCACAACACGAAGTTTGTGAGTTTTCGCGAATTGCTGTGGGCGTGGCTAAGCGCTGTTCGCCAAGAAAACAACGGCAGTTTTGAGGGTCTAAACATGCACAGAAACTCCTGAAACTTGGCACACACATCTGGCCTGGTAAAATGAGCAATATTTTATTGTTGATTGTGCTATTTTTACAAAAATGACTCAATAGCGCCCCCTCGAAATTTTTAACGAAGCAGCCCCGGTTGTACGTTTAAGCAAGAACGACGAATATTTTCAGGTGTATGAGGGAGCCCAAGACCTACAAAAAAGTCTCTTGTACCCATATGCTAAAATGAACAGGAAGTGAGCTACGAATTTTTGAATGTCCCATTTTTGACGATTTTTGCACATTCACAGGGGGCAGACTTTTGCCCACCTCTCCTACACGTTTCATCCGACTGAGTTAAGACTTGGCCTGGACCATGTCAAGACCTGAGCCAACGACAGGGGGAAAAATTTTGACTTTTCGAAATACTATATGATGAGGGCGGGGCATCAAAATTTGTGTTTCGCAATGAAAAAGGATATGCTTGATAACTCCCCGGTACATGCTCCAAAAAATCCCAAACTTGACATGTATGTTTATCGTCAAGGCCTGAAGTTATCTCTATGACAACATTCAGTTATATATGCAGCGCCACCTAGCCTTTGAGGCATGAAAAAAAAATACCCCACATACGGTATTTTGTACAAAAAATGTAAACTCATTCTAAGTGTGATAACGAAGTCATTTATGAATATTCTTTTAGTTTCCACCACTCAAAATGTTCACTGGCATCAGACTTATCCAAACATATATATATTTTTATTTATTTTTGATAGCCTCTATGGACATTAAAAGCAATATCGTGAATGAAGGATATGCTTAATAACTCCACGGTACATGCTCCAAAAAAAATCCCACACTTGACATGTATGCTTATAATCAAGGCCTGAAGGTATCTCTATGACAACATTCAGTTATAAATACAGCGCCACCTAGCCGTTGAGGCTTATATAAAAAAAAATAAAAAAATACCCCACATACGGTATTTTGTACAAAAAATGTACACTCATTCTAAGTGTGATAACTAAGTCATTTATGAATATTCTTTTAGTTTCCACCACTCAAATTGTTCACTGGCTTCACACCGATCCAAACGTATGTACGTTTCCATTTTGTTTTATTCATTTTTGATTGCCCCTTTGGACAATAAAAGTAAACATTGTGCAATGAGTACAACGAGCGATGATGTGTATATACACTTTTACAAAAAAATACCAATCAGGGCAACTCATTGCCTAAAAATAAATAAGGACGCTGATTTTTGCAGGTCTTAACAATCACCAAAATCCGTTGAGCTTGACAGACACTGGCAAAAAAAATATTCTACATGTAAACGTTTATTATGCCATTTTCAAATAAATTTTGCTTCCAATATGCCAGTACCCCAACGTGCCAGTACCCCAACGTGCAAGTACCCCAACGTGCAAGGACCCCAACGTGGCCCGGGCTGCGAGGGCCCTTTATAGCTGCTCGCAGCTCTAGTTATTCTTCTTCTTCTTCTTCTTCTTCTTCTTCTTCTTCTTTATTCTCCGCAAACAATCGCGATTTTGGGTACCTAAATATTCACGAAAACTCACCAAACTTTGCACACTCCTCAGGTCCGGCGAAAAATTTGATATTATGAAGTCGTTATAACAACGCGACTCTATAGCGCCCCCTAGCGTAGAAAAATAAAAACCAAGCCCGACACGTTTGAGCTAGAGCAACGAAAATTGGCAGGCACGTGTAGCACCCCGAGACGCACAAAAAAAGTCTATTGGGACCATGTAGCTAAAATGTACAGGAAGTGAGCTATGAATTTTTTAATGTCCAATTTTGGCCTATTTTGGCACATTCACTGTGGTCATGCTTTTTCCCCCTTTGCAAACATTTTTCATCCAATTGACTTCAAACTTGGCATTTATCATCTCAAGACCTAAGAGAACAGCTGGGCAAAACATCTTGCCTTTTCGAAATACTATACGACGGGGGCGGAGCATCAAATATTGCCTTTAAAATTTCATTTGTCCAGAAAGAGCAAATGCTTAATAACTCCCATGTTCAAGCTCCAAAAAATCTCAAACTTCTCAGGCAACGTAATAGTCACAGCCTGAAAACATCTATATGACAAAATTCAGTTATACATATAGCGCCACCTAGTGGTTACAATAAATGTCATACTTTACGTTTTTAGCTACTGTGCTGAGCTTGTTGAAGGGATCCATTTGAAAATTGGTCAGAAAAGGCTTAAGATGTTGATCATGCCCCACACCGAATATTGTAACTTTTCGCCAAAGGGCGTGGCCGCTACGGTGACGCAAAGTCTGAAGATTTTTCGTGAAAATAAAAGCTGCATTAACTTGACCGAGATGATCCTATCTTCTCAAAATTTCACACATTTGATGAGAGTCCAGCCCTAAAGACATCTACTGACTTATATTTCATCTAACTGATAGCGCCACCTAGTGGCAATTTTTTTTATTACGAATTTTCTTCTACGTTTTTCTCCAAACACGTTAACTGGACCTACCTCATATTTGCTCAGATGAGGGTTTCGGCCTTCATGATGTCACAACACGAAGTTTGTGAGTTTTCGCGAATTGCTGTGGGTGTGGCTAAGCGCTGTTCGCCAAGAAAACAACGCCAGTTTTGAGGGTCTAAACATGCACAGAAACTCATGAAACTTGGCACACACATCTGGCCTGGTAAAATGAGCAATATTTTATTGTTGATTGTGCTATTTTTACAAAAATGACTCAATAGCGCCCCCTAGAAGTTTTTAACGAAGCAGCCCCGGTTGTACGTTTAAGCAAGAACGACGAATATTTTTAGGTGGATGAGGGAGCCCAAGACCTACAAAAAAGTCTCTTGGACCCATATGCTAAAATGAACAGGAAGTGAGCTACGAATTTTTGAATGTCCCATTTTTGACAATTTTTGCACATTCACAGGGCGCAGACTTTTGCCCACTTCTCCTACACGTTTCATCTGACTGAGTTAAGACTTGACCTGGACCATGTCAAGACCTGAGCCAACGACAGGGGGAAAAATCTTGACCTTTCGAAATACTATATGATGAAGGCGGGGCATCAAAATTTGTGTTTCGCACTGAAAAAGGATATGCTTAATAACTCCCCGGTACATGCTCCAAAAAATCCCAAACTTGACATGTATGTTTATCGTCAAGGCCTGAAGCTATCTCTATGACAACATTCAGTTATATATGCAGCGCCACCTAGCCCTTGAGGCATAAAAAAAAAATACCCCACATACGGTATTTTGTACAAAAAATGTAAACTCATTCTAAGTGTGATAACTAAGTCATTTATGAATATTCTTTTAGTTTCCACCACTCAAAATGTTCACTGGCATCAGACTTATCCAAACATATATATATTTTTATTTATTTTTGATAGCCTCTGTGGACATTAAAAGCAATATCGTGAATGAAGGATATGCTTAATAACTCCACGGTACATGCTCCAAAAAAAATCCCACACTTTACATGTATGCTTATAATCAAGGCCTGAAGGTATCTCGATGACAACATTCAGTTATAAATACAGCGCCACCTAGCCCTTGAGGCTTATATAAAAAAAAAAAACCCACATACAGTATTTTGTACAAAAAAATGTAAACTCATTCTAAGTGTGATGACTAAGTCATTTCTGAATATTCTTTTAGTTTCCACCACTCAAATTGTTCACTGGCTTCACACCGATCCAAACGTATGTACGTTTCCATTTTGTTTTATTCATTTTTTATTGCCCCTTTGGACAATAAAAGTAACATTGTGCAATGAGTACAACGAGCGATGATGTATATATACACTTTTACAAAAAATACCAATCAGGGCAACTCATTGCCTAAAAATAAAAAAGGACGCTGATTTTTGCAGGTCTTAACAATCACCAAAACCCGTTGAGCTTGACACACACTGGCAAAAAAAATATTCTACATGTAAACGTTTATTATGCCATTTTCAAAGAAATTTTGCTTCCAATATGCCAGTACCCCAACGTGCCAGTACCCTAACGTGCAAGTACCCCAACGTGCAAGGACTCCAACATGGCCCGGGCTGCGAGGGCCCTTTATAGCTGCTCGCAGCTCTAGTTATTCTTCTTCTTCTTCTTCTTCTTCTTCTTCTTCTTTATTCTCCGCAAACAATCGCGATTTTGGGTACCTAAATATTCACGAAAACTCACCAAACTTTGCACACTCCTCAGGTCCGGCGAAAAATTTGATATTATGAAGTCGTTATAACAACGCGACTCTATAGCGCCTCCTAGCGTAGAAAAATAAAAACCAAGCCCGACACGTTTGAGCTAGAGCAACGAAAATTGGCAGGCACGTGTAGCACCCCGAGACGCACAAAAAAGTCTATTGGGACCATGTAGCTAAAATGTACAGGAAGTGAGCTATGAATTTTTTAATGTCCAATTTTGGCCTATTTTGGCACATTCACTGTGGTCATGCTTTTTCCCCCTTTGCAAACATTTTTCATCCAATTGACTTCAAACTTGGCATTTATCATCTCAAGACCTAAGAGAACAGCTGGGCAAAACATCTTGCCTTTTCGAAATACTATACGACGGGGGCGGAGCATCAAATATTGCCTTTAAAATTTCATTTGTCCAGAAAGAGCAAATGCTTAATAACTCCCATGTTCAAGCTCCAAAAAATCTCAAACTTCTCAGGCAACGTAATAGTCACAGCCTGAAAACATCTATATGACAAAATTCAGTTATACATATAGCGCCACCTAGTGGTAACAATAAATGTCATACTTTACGTTTGTAGCTACAGTGCTGAGCTCGTTGAAGGGATCCAGTTGAAAATTGGTCAGAAAAGCCTTAAGATGTTGATCATGCCCCACAACGAATATTGTAACTTTTCGCCAAAGGGCGTGGCCGCTACGGTGACGCAAATTCTGAAGATTTTTCGTGAAAATAAAAGCTGCATTAACTTGACCGAGATGATCCTATCTTCTCAAAATTTCACACATTTGATGAGAGTCCAGCCCTAAAGACATCTACGAACTTATATTTAATCTTACTGATAGCGCCACCTAGTGGCATTTTTTTTTTCTTACGAATTTTCTTCTACGTTTTTGTCCAAACACGTTAACTGGACCTACCTCAGATTTGCTCAGATGAGGGTTTCGGCCTTCATGATGTCACAACACAAAGTTTGTGAGTTTTCGTGAATTGCTGTGGGCGTGGCTAAGCGCTGTTCGCCAAGAAAACAACGCCGGTTTTGAGGGTCTAAACATGCACAGAAACTCATGAAACTTGGCACACACATCTGGCCTGGTAAAATGAGCAATATTTTAATGTTGATTGTGCTATTTTTACAAAAATGACTCAATAGCGACCCCTAGAAAATTTTAACGAAGCAGCCCCGGTTGTACGTTTAAGCAAGAACTACGAAAAATTTTAGGTGTATGAGGGAGCCCAAGACCTACATAAAAGTCTCTTGGACCCATATGCTAAAATGAACAGGAAGTGAGCTACGCATTTTTGAATGTCCCATTTTTGATGATTTTTGCACATTTACAGGGGGCATACTTTTGCCCACTTCTTCTCCACGTTTCATCCGACTGAGTTAAGACTTGACCTGGACAATGTCAAGACCTGAGCCAACGACAGGGGGGAAAATCTTGACTTTTCGAAATACTATATGATGAGGGCGTGGCATCAAAATTTGTGTTTCGCAATGAAAAAGGATATGCTTGATAACTCCCCGGTACATGCTCCAAAAAATCCCAAACTTGACATGTATGTTTATCGTCAAGGCCTGAAGTTATCTCTATGACAACATTCAGTTATATATGCAGCGCCACCTAGCCCTTGAGGCATGAAAAAAAAATACCCCACATACGGTATTTTGTACAAAAAATGTAAACTCATTCTAAGTGTGATAACTCAGTCATTTATGAATATTCTTTTAGTTTCCACCACTCAAAATGTTCACTGGCATCAGACTTATCCAAACATATATATATTTTTATTTATTTTTGATAGCCTCTATGGACATTAAAAGCAATATCGTGAATGAAGGATATGCTTAATAACTCCACGGTACATGCTCCAAAAAAAATCCCACACTTGACATGTATGCTTATAATCAAGGCCTGAAGGTATCTCTATGACAACATTCAGTTATAAATACAGCGCCACCTAGCCGTTGAGGCTTATATAAAAAAAAAATTAAAAAAATACCCCACATACGGTATTTTGTACAAAAAATGTACACTCATTCTAAGTGTGATAACTAAGTCATTTATGAATATTCTTTTAGTTTCCACCACTCAAATTGTTCACTGGCTTCACACCGATCCAAACGTATGTACGTTTCCATTTTGTTTTATTCATTTTTGATTGCCCCTTTGGACAATAAAAGTAAACATTGTGCAATGAGTACAACGAGCGATGATGTGTATATACACTTTTACAAAAAAAATACCAATCAGGTTAACTCATTGCCTAAAAATAAATAAGGACGCTGATTTTTGCAGGTCTTAACAATCACCAAAATCCGTTGAGCTTGACAGACACTGGCAAAAAAAATATTCTACATGTAAACGTTTATTATGCCATTTTCAAAGAAATTTTGCTTCCAATATGCCAGTACCCCAACGTGCCAGTACCCCAACGTGCAAGTACCCCAACGTGCAAGGACCCCAACGTGGCCCGGGCTGCGAGGGCCCTTTATAGCTGCTCGCAGCTCTAGTTATTCTTCTTCTTCTTCTTCTTCTTCTTCTTCTTCTTCTTTATTCTCCGCAAACAATCGCGATTTTGGGTACCTAAATATTCACGAAAACTCACCAAACTTTGCACACTCCTCAGGTCCGGCGAAAAATTTGATATTATGAAGTCGTTATAACAACGCGACTCTATAGCGCCCCCTAGCGTAGAAAAATAAAAACCAAGCCCGACACGTTTGAGCTAGAGCAACGAAAATTGGCAGGCACGTGTAGCACCCCGAGACGCACAAAAAAAGTCTATTGGGACCATGTAGCTAAAATGTACAGGAAGTGAGCTATGAATTTTTTAATGTCCAATTTTGGCCTATTTTGGCACATTCACTGTGGTCATGCTTTTTCCCCCTTTGCAAACATTTTTCATCCAATTGACTTCAAACTTGGCATTTATCATCTCAAGACCTAAGAGAACAGCTGGGCAAAACATCTTGCCTTTTCGAAATACTATACGACGGGGGCGGAGCATCAAATATTGCCTTTAAAATTTCATTTGTCCAGAAAGAGCAAATGCTTAATAACTCCCATGTTCAAGCTCCAAAAAATCTCAAACTTCTCAGGCAACGTAATAGTCACAGCCTGAAAACATCTATATGACAAAATTCAGTTATACATATAGCGCCACCTAGTGGTTACAATAAATGTCATACTTTACGTTTTTAGCTACTGTGCTGAGCTTGTTGAAGGGATCCATTTGAAAATTGGTCAGAAAAGCCTTAAGATGTTGATCATGCCCCACACCGAATATTGTAACTTTTCGTCAAAGGGCGTGGCCGCTACGGTGACGCAAAATCTGAAGATTTTTCGTGAAAATAAAAGCTGCATTAACTTGACCGAGATGATCCTATCTTCTCAAAATTTCACACATTTGATGAGAGTCCAGCCCTAAAGACATCTACTGACTTATATTTCATCTAACTGATAGCGCCACCTAGTGGCAATTTTTTTTCTTACGAATTTTCTTCTACGTTTTTCTCCAAACACGTTAACTGGACCTACCTCATATTTGCTCAGATGAGGGTTTCGGCCTTCATGATGTCACAACACGAAGTTTGTGAGTTTTCGCGAATTGCTGTGGGTGTGGCTAAGCGCTGTTCGCCAAGAAAACAACGCCAGTTTTGAGGGTCTAAACATGCACAGAAACTCATGAAACTTGGCACACACATCTGGCCTGGTAAAATGAGCAATATTTTATTGTTGATTGTGCTATTTTTACAAAAATGACTCAATAGCGCCCCCTAGAAGTTTTTAACGAAGCAGCCCCTGTTGTACGTTTAAGCAAGAACGACGAATATTTTTAGGTGTATGAGGGAGCCCAAGACCTACAAAAAAGTCTCTTGGACCCATATGCTAAAATGAACAGGAAGTGAGCTACGAATTTTTGAATGTCCCATTTTTGACGATTTTTGCACATTCACAGGGGGCAGACTTTTGCCCACTTCTCCTACACGTTTCATCTGACTGAGTTAAGACTTGACCTGGACCATGTCAAGACCTGAGCCAACGACAGGGGGAAAAATCTTGACCTTTCGAAATACTATATGATGAAGGCGGGGCATCAAAATTTGTGTTTCGCACTGAAAAAGGATATGCTTAATAACTCCCCGGTACATGCTCCAAAAAATCCCAAACTTGACATGTATGTTTATCGTCAAGGCCTGAAGCTATCTCTATGACAACATTCAGTTATATATGCAGCGCCACCTAGCCCTTGAGGCATAAAAAAAAAATACCCCACATACGGTATTTTGTACAAAAAATGTAAACTCATTCTAAGTGTGATAACTCAGTCATTTATGAATATTCTTTTAGTTTCCACCACTCAAAATGTTCACTGGCATCAGACTTATCCAAACATATATATATTTTTATTTATTTTTGATAGCCTCTGTGGACATTAAAAGCAATATCGTGAATGAAGGATATGCTTAATAACTCCACGGTACATGCTCCAAAAAAAATCCCACACTTGACATGTATGCTTATAATCAAGGCCTGAAGGTATCTCGATGACAACATTCAGTTATAAATACAGCGCCACCTAGCCCTTGAGGCTTATATAAAAAAAAAAACCCACATACGGTATTTTGTACAAAAAAATGTAAACTCATTCTAAGTGTGATGACTAAGTCATTTATGAATATTCTTTTAGTTTCCACCACTCAAATTGTTCACTGGCTTCACACCGATCCAAACGTATGTACGTTTCCATTTTGTTTTATTCATTTTTGATTGCCCCTTTGGACAATAAAAGTAACATTGTGCAATGAGTACAACGAGCGATGATGTGTATATACACTTTTACAAAAAAATACCAATCAGGGCAACTCATTGCCTAAAAATAAAAAAGGACGCTGATTTTTGCAGGTCTTAACAATCACCAAAACCCGTTGAGCTTGATACACACACTGGCAAAAAAATATTCTACATGTAAACGTTTATTATGCCATTTTCAAAGAAATTTTGCTTCCAATATGCCAGTACCCCAATGTGCCAGTACCCCAACGTGCAAGTACCCCAACGTGCAAGGACCCCAACGTGGCCCGGGCTGCGAGGGCCCTTTATAGCTGCTCGCAGCTCTAGTTATTATTATTCTTCTTCTTTTTCTTTGTTATTATTCTTTTCCGCAAACAACCACATTTTTGAGGCACTAAACATTCACGAAAACTCACCAAACTTTACACGCAGATCGGGCCTGACGAAAAATTTGATATTTTAAAGTCGCCATACATGATAACAGAAAAATGGCTCTGTAGCGCCACCTACATAGGTTAAACGGATCCCTGTCCCGCTACGATTGTCCGACGGCTATGAAAATTGTGTGGCACCTGTAGCACATCCCAATGAACAAAAACCTCTTTGAAGTGTGTACCCTAAAGTAGACAGAAAGTGAGGTATGAGTATTTAAATGTCCAATTTTTGCCAATTTTTGCACATTTACAGGGGTCATACTTTTGCCCGTGTTGGGCTGTACCATCTCAACACCTGGGACAACATCATGGTAAAAAATCAAAAGTTTTTGACATACTATATGACGGTGGTGGGGCATCAAATTTACAGTTTCAAAATTCTTACTTAACGAAGCATTGCCGGTGGTACGTTTAACCTAGAGCTATGAAAATTGGTACACATATGTAACAGACTATGATCTACAAAAAAGCCTGTTGGTGCCATATGCTAAACCTAACAGGAAGTCCGCCAGAGGGGAGGCATCAAATTTTGTGTTTCAAAATTCTAACTTAATGAAGCATTCCCGGCTGTACATTTCACCTAGAGTTACCAAAATTTGAAGACATATGTAACAGCCCTCAAGGTACAAAAAACTCTTTTTGAACCAAATGCTAAACCGAACAGGAAGTCCGCCATTTTGATTTACTTTGGAACGTGTTGCCATTTTTTGGGCCATTTCATAGGGGTCTTATTTTAACGAACTCCTCCTACAGAGTTTATCCGATCATCTCCAAACTTGGGGTGATTCATCTTAAGATGTTGAAGATGAAAAGTTATTGAAAGCTTTTTATTTCGTCGCACGCTGTTGTGGCATGCACAGTTTGCAAAGGAAAAAATTCCTTCTTAATGAAGCATTCCCAGTTGTACGAAGCAGCTAGAGCTACGAAAATTTGGAGACAAATGTAACAGCCCACGATGTACAAAAAACGTCTCTTGGTGCCATGTGCTAAACCCAACAGGAAGTCCCGTAGGGGCTGGGCATCACATTTTGAGCTAAAAAACTCATCTTTAACGAAGCATTCCCGGTTGTACGTTTCACCTAGCGCTATGATAATTTGGAGGCATACATAAGAGCCCACGATGTACAAAAAAAGTCTCTTAGAACCATATGCTAAACCAAACAGGAAGTCCGGCATTTTGATTTATGCCTTTTTTAGGGGTCACATTTTAACGAACTCCTACGAAATTTATCCGACTGTCTTCCAACTTGTTGTGTTTCATCTTAAGATGTTTAAGATGCAAAGTTATCGAAAGTTTTTTTTATTTTGTCGAAAGCCGTTCCCATAGCGATGCATTATTTGCCAAGTAAAATGCTGCTTTTTTTTTTTTTTCTCTAAACGAGCGAAAACTCATGAAACTTTACACACACGTCAGACTTGTCATAAACATGAATATTTTAGAGATTTCTTGTGCAATTTGCCATAAATGGCTCAATAGCGCCCTATAGACATTTTTATGAAGCTTTTGGAAATGTGTGATTGAGCTAGATTTGTAAAAATTGGGATACCTATCAGCCTAAGACTGACAAAAAAGTTTCTAAAGCCATATGCTAAACCAAACAGGAAGTCTGCCATTTTGATTTACTTTGCTATTTGTAGCCATTTTTGGGGGCCTTTTATAGGCCTCATATTTTCTACAAAACTTATCAGATTGTCTTCATTCTTTGGCGTGTTTCATCTGAAGATATTAAAGATGAAAAGTTATTGAAATTGTTTGTCACACCTTTGCTCAAGCGATGCATTGTTTGCAAAGAAAAATGCTTTTTTTTTTTGAAAGTCTAAACATGAGCGAAAACTCAAAACTTTGCACACAGATCAGACCTCTCAAGAACATGAATATTTTAGAGATTTGTTGTGCAATTTGTAATAAATGGCTCAATAGCTCCCTCTAGACATTTTTTATGAAGTATTTCCGATTATATGATTCAGCTAGATGTGTGAATATTTGGAGGCACACCTATCAGTCTAATACCTACAAAAATTATTCTATAGCCATGTGCCAAACCATTTTGATTTTATTTTGTTAATTGTGCATCATTTTTGGCCTTACCATGAAACTTTGCAAGCACAAAGCATGGCAAAAACATTTACAATTTAGACGGTTTCCTATGAAACAGTACCCCAACATGTCAGTACCCCGACGTGCAAGTACCCCAACGTGGCCCAGGTTGCGAGGGCCCTTTATAGCTGCTCGCAGCTCTAGTTATTATTATTCTCCGCAAACGATCACATTTTTGAGACACTAAACGTGACCGAAAACTCACCAAACTTTACACGCACATCAGGCCTGGCGAAAAATTTGATATTTTAAAGTCGCCATACATGATAACAGAAAAATGGCTCCTTAGCGCCCCCTACATAGGTTAAACGGATCCCTGTCCCGCTACGATTGTCCGACGGCTATGAAAATTGTGTGGCACCTGTTGCACATCCCAATGAACAAAAACCTCTTTGAAGTGTGTACCCTAAAATAGACAGAAAGTGAGGTATGAGTATTTAAATGTCCAATTTTTGCCAATTTTTGCACATTTACAGGGGTCATACTTTTGCCCGCTTCTCCTACACGGTTAACCCGATTGACTTCAAACTTGGGATGTACCATCTCAACACCTGGGACAACATCATTGTGAAAAATGAAAGGTTTTTGATATACTATATGACGGCGGCGGCGCATCAAATTTAGAGTTTAAAAATTCTTACTTCACGAGGCATTGCCGGTTGTACGTTTAATCTAGAGCTACGAAAATTGGTACACATATGTAACAGACTATGACCTACAAAAAACTCTTTTTGAACCATATGCTAAACCTAACAGGAAGTCCACCATTTTGATTTATTTTGGAACGTGTTGCCATTTTTTTGTCCATTTCATTGGGGCCTTATTTTAACGAACTCCTCCTACAGTGTTTATCCGATCATCTTCAAACTTGGTGTGATTCATCTTAAGATGTTGAAGATGAAAAGTTATTGAAAGCTTTGTATTTCGTCGCACGCTGTTGTCATGGCATGCACTGTTTGCAAAGGAAAAAAAAAATCCTTAAAGAAGCATTGCCAGTTGTACAAAGCAGCTAGAGCTATGAAAATTTGTAGACATATGTAACAGTCCAAGATGTACAAAAAAGTCTCTTGGTGCCCTGTGCTAAACCCAACAGGAAGTCCCCCATCACATTTTGAGTTAAAAAAAACTCCTCTTTAACAAAGCATACCTGGCTGTACGTTTCACCTAGAGTTACCAAAATTTGTAGAGGTATATAACAGCCCTCGAGGTACAAAAAACTCTTTTTGAACCATATGCTAAACCTAACAGGACGTCCGCCATTTTGATTTACTTTGGAATGTGTTGCCATTTTTTTTGGCCATTTCATAGGGGTCATATTTTAACAAACTCCTCCTACAGAGTTTATCCGATCATCTTCAAACTTGGTGTGATTCATCTTAAGATGGTGAAAATGAAAAGTTATTGAAAGTTTTTTATTTCGTCACACGCTGTTATCGTGGCATGCACTTTTTGCAAAGGAAAAAAATCCTTCTTAATGAAGCATTTCCAGTTGTACGAAGCAGCTAGAGCGACGAAAAATTGTAGACATATGTAACAGCCCAGGATGTACAAAAATGTCTCTTGGTGCCATGTGCTAAACGCAACAGGAAGTCCCCCAGGGGCCGGGCATCACATTTTGAGCTAAAAAACTCCTCTTTAACGAAGCATTCCCGGTTGTACGTTTCACCTAGCGCGATGATAATTTGCAGGCATACATAAGAGCCCACGATGTACAAAAAAGTCTCTTGGAACCATGTGCTAAACCAAACAGGAAGTCTGCCATTTTGATTTATGATGGGATTTGTTGCCATTTTTTGTGGCCTTTTTCAGGGGTCATATTTTAACGAACCCCTCCTACAAAATTTATCCGACTGTCTTCAAACTTGGTATGTTTCATCTTAAGATGCTTAAGATGCAAAGTAATCGAAAGTTTTTTATTTTGTCACACACTGTTGCCATAGCAATGCATTGGAATTGCACACCATATTTTGCGTTTTGATTAAACAGACAAAGCATTCCCGGTTGTACGTTTCACCTAAAGCTATGATAATTTGCAGGCAAACATAAGAGCTCAGGATGTACAAAAAAAGTCTCTTGGAGCCATATGCTAAACCAATCAGGAAGTCCACCATTTTGATTTACGTTGGGATTTGTAGCCATTTTTTGTGGCCTTTTTCAGGGGTCATATTTTAACGAACTCCTCGTACAAAGTTCATCCGACCGTCTTCAAACTTGGTGTGTTTCATCTTAAGATGTTTAAGATGCAAAGTTATCGAAAGTTATTTATTTTGTCGCACGCCGTTGTCATGGCGATGCATTGTTTGCCAAGTAAAATGCTGCTTTTTTTTTTGGTCTAAACATGTGCAAAAACTCATGAAACTTTACACACACATCAGGCTTGTCATCAGCATGAATATTTTAGAGATTTCTTATTCAATTTGCAATAAATGGTTCAATAGCGCCCTCTAGACATTTTTATGAAGCTTTTGCAAATGTTTTGTGTTTTATGATTCAGCTAGATTTGTAAAAATTGGGATACCTATCAGCCTAAGACTTACAAAAAGGTTTCTAAAGCCATATGCTGAATCAAAAAGGAAGTCTGCCATTTTGATTTACTTTGGTATTTGTAGCCATTTTTTGGGGCCTTTTATAGGGGTCATATTTTCAACAGAACTTATCAGATCGTCTTCATTCTTTGGCGTGTTTCATCTTAAGATATTTAAGATGAAAAGTTATTGAATTTTTTTATTTTGTCACACGCCTTTGCTGTAGCCATGCATTGTTTGTGAAGAAAAATGCTTTTTTGAGAGTCTAAATATGGGTGAAAACTCACAAAACTTTGCACACACACCAGACCTGTCTGGAACATGAATATTTTATTTAGAGATTTGTTGTGCAATTTGTAATAAATGGCTCAATAGCGCCCTCTAGACATTTTTATGAAGTCTTTCCGATTATATGATTCAGCTAGATGTGTGAATATTGGCAGGCATGCCGAATATATTCAAAAAGTATTCTATATAGCCATGTGCCAATCCATTTTGATTTTATTTTGTTAATTGTGCATCGTTTTTGGCCTTTCCATGAAACTTTAAAAACACAAAGCATGGCAAAAACTTTTACAATTTAGATGGTTTCCTATTTGACAGTACCCCAACATGCCAGTACCCCGACGTGCAAATACCCCAACGTGGCCCGTGTTGCGAGGGCCCTTTATAGCTGCTCGCAGCTCTAGTTATTCTTCTTCTTCTTCTTCGAACGATCTCATTTTTGAGGGCCTAAACATTTACTAAAACGCACCAAACTTTGCAGTCTCTTCGTGCCCGGTGAAAAATTTGGTATTATGTAGTTGTCATAACAACGCGACTCTATAGCGCCACCTAGTGTAGAAAAATAAAAACCAATCCCGGCCCG
This sequence comes from Festucalex cinctus, assembly GCF_051991245.1. NCBI lineage: Eukaryota > Metazoa > Chordata > Actinopteri > Syngnathiformes > Syngnathidae > Festucalex > Festucalex cinctus. The sequence goes on from NC_135428.1 coordinate 22,658,833, forward strand.
TTTGAGCTAGAGCTACGAAAATTGGCAGGCACGTGTAGCACCCCGAGCCGCACAAAAAAGTCAGTGGAAGCCATTTCCTAAAATGTACAGGAAGTGAGCTATGAATTTTTGAATGTCCAATTTTGGCCCATTTTGGCACATTCACTGTGGTCATACTTTTTCCCCCTTTGCAAATATTTTTCAGCCAGTTGACTTCTAACTTGCCGTGTATCATCTCAAGACCTGAGACAACAACTGGGCAAAATATCTTGACTTTTTGAAATACTATATGACGGGGGCGGGGCATCAAATATTGCCTTTAAAATTTCATTTGTCCAGAAAGACAAAATGCTGAATAACTCCCATGTACAAGCTCCAAAAAATCTCAAACTTCTCATGCAACTTAATAGTCACGGCCTCAAGACATCTATATGATAAAATTCCATTATATATATAGCACCACCTAGTGGTAACAATAAATGTCATACTTTACGTTTTTAGCTACTGTGCCAAGCTCTTTGAAGGGATCCAGTTGAAAATTGGTAAGACAAGCCTTAAGATGTTGATCATGCCCCACACCGAATATTGTAACTTTTCGCCAAAGGGCGTGGCCGCTACGTTCCCGCAAAATCTGGTAATTTTTTGTGGCAATAAAAGCTGCTTTAACTTGACCCAGATGATCCTATCTTCTCAAAATTTCACACATTTGATGAGAGTCCAGCCCTTAAGACATCTACGTACTTATATTTCATCTTACTGATAGCGCCACCTACTGGCAATTTTTTTTCTTACGATTTTTCTTCAATGTTTTTCTCCAACCACATTAACTGCACCTACCTCATATTTGCTCAGATGAGGGTTTCGGTCTTCATGATGTCACAAAACGAAGTTTGTGAGTTTTCGCGAATCGCTGTGGGCGTGGCTAAGCGCTGTTCGCCAAGAAAACAACACCAATTTTGAGGGCCTAAACTGGCACAAAAACGCATGAAACTTGGCACACACATCTGGCCTGGCAAAATGAGCGATATCTTATCCTGGATTGTGCTATTTTTACAAAAATGACTCAATGGCGCCCCCTAGAAAATTTTAATGAAGCAGCCCCGGTTTAAGCAAGATCTATGAAAATTTTTAGGTGTATGCGGGAGCCCAAGACCTACAAAAAGGTCTCTTGGACCCATGTGCTACAATGAACAGGAAGTGAGCTATGAATTTTTGAAATGTCCCATTTTTTACGATTTTAGCACATTTACAGGGGGCATACTTTTGCCCACTTTTCCTACACGTTTCATCCGACTGACTTCAGACTTGACCTGGGCTCTGTCAAGACCTGAGCCAACGACAGGGAGAAAAATCTTGTTTTTTCAAAATACTATATGATGAGGGCGGCGCATCAAAATTTGTGTTTCGCAATGAAAAATTATATGCTTAATAACTCCCCGGTACATGCTCCAAAAAATCCCAAACTTGACATGTATGTTTATAGTCAAGGCTGGAAGCTATCTCTATGACAACATTCAGTTATATATGCAGCGCCACCTAGCCCTTGAGGCATGAAAAAAAAAATACCCCACTTACGGTATTTTTACAAAAATTGTAAACTCATTCTCAGTGTGATAACTAAGTCATTTATGAATATTCTTTTACTTTCCACCACTCAAAATGTTCACTGGCATCAGACCTAAACACAAGTATTTTTTATTTAATTTTATTTATTTTTGATAGCCTCTATGGATGTTAAAAGCAGTATCGTGAATGAAGGATATGCTTAATAACTCCCCGGTGCATGGTTAAAAAAATCCCAAACTTGACATGTATATTTATCGTCAAGGCGTGAAGTTATCTCTATGACAAAATTCAGTTATAAATACAGCTTCACCTAGTCCTTGAGGCATAAAAAAAAAAAAACCCACTTACGGTATTTTGTACAAAATTTGTGAACTCATTGTAAGTGTAATAACTAAGTCATTTATGAATAATCTTTTACTTTTTCCACTACTTAAGATGATCACTGGGATCAAACCGATCCAAACATATGTACTTTTTTATTTTGTTTTATTTATTTTTGATAGCCTCTATGGACAATAAAAGCAACATCGTGCAATGAGTACGAGCGATGACGGGTATATATACTTTTGCAAAAAATACCAATCAGGTCAACTCATTCCCTAAAAATAAAAAAGGACGCTGATTTTTGCAGATCTTAACAATCACCAAAACCCATTGAGCTTGACACACACATCACACCTGGCAAAAAAAAAATCCACATGTAAAGGTTTATCATGCCATGTTAAAAAAATTTTTGCTCCAAATGTGCCAGTACCCCAATGTGCAAGTACCCCAACGTGCAAATACCCCAATGTGCCCCGGGCTGCGAGGGCCCTTTATAGCTGCTCGCAGCTCTAGTATTTATTTTGTTGTTGAACTTCTGCAGATATTCTTTAATAGGTCCAAAGTTTGTATATAGGCTCCTGCTGTTGAAATGAATTATTGAGAGCTTACCAGTAAGATTAATTGTTTTGTTGAATTGTTCATCAGTGTAGTAGTGGCACTTGCCCGCTTTGTTATTGTATTAAGTTTGTGTCAGGGTCAAATATTCCGTTTGGATCGTTCAAGGCATATTCCACAAATTGATCATCGAAGTCTGTGTAGTTTGGTGATATGGGGTCAGTTGTTTGGGACATGTTTAATTATCATAGACTTCCAGCTCCTGTAATCGCTTGATAACCCTGGTTTTGATCTCCTCTGGTGAGCTCCCTTGTGTCTTGATAAGGACTTTGCAGTTGGCGGTCCAAGTTGCCATAATTTTCCCATCTTTCTTCAGTTGACGTGCCTTTCTTGCGATTTCAGCATTCTTTTTGGTCAGGTTTTCATTTAGAAAGACATTCTTGCCTTTCAGTTTTGGGCCTTGCTTGAGGAGTGCGATCTTGCTTTTTCTGTCTGTAAGTTTCATGAAGACCATTGGTGGTTTTCTCCCTCCAGATGGAAGTGTGTAACACTCTTGGATATGCTTCGATTCCACCATTATTTCAAATTCATGAAGTTTGGTTATCACCTCTTGCTCCACTGATTCATTGTCAAGATTTAGATCAGAGTCCTCATCACTTCTTCTGGCCGCGGCTTGTGCATACGTGCGCGGCCTGACTTTAATGCCGGTGATAATGACATTGTTGATACGAGTTTTGATCAAGCTCATCTACCTGTTCCTGCAAGATGACAATTTGCAGGTCTTTCTTTTTCATCTCCTCCTTTTGGGCTTGAACCACATCCCGCAGTTGTATCATCTCTTCCAGCAGTTTCTGGTTAGATTCCTTTATGGTTTTATCCATTTTTTGGATAATAGTCTTTAGCTCCTCAATTTCTTCCGTTCTTTTCCCACTAGGCATGTTGTAAAAACAAAAGAGTTGTTGTTACAGCTGCGCCGCAGGGAGTGAATCGCAGAGCGATAAGTTGCCTTGTCAGGATTCGGGAGGGAGACGAATGGAAGACAGGCTTCAATACCCCCCGCGGCCACTACGAGTACCTGGTCATGCCATTTGGACTCACCATCGCACCTGCTGTTTTTCAAGCCATGATCAATGATGTGCTCAAAGAATTCATAGATTACTTTGTATACGTTTACCTCGACGACATCCTGATCTACTCACCAGACCTGACCACGCATCAGCAACATGTGACCAAAGTTCTGCAACGATACTCAAAGTCCCCGATCCAAGACGCCAGTTTGTGGTCGAGGTGGATGCCTCCAATCTCGGGATCGGCGCCGTCCTATCACAACGCTGTCAGGAGGATGGCAAGGTTCATCCTTGCGCATTCCTGTCCCGGAAACTGTCCAAGGCCGAGCGCAACTACAGTGTTGGCGACCGTGAACTTCTGGCGGTCAAAGTCGCCCTCGAGGAATGGAGGCATTGGTTGGAGGGCGCAGAACACCCATTCATCATCTGGACTGACCATCGGAACTTGGAATATCTACGCCAGGCCAAGAGACTAAACCCCCGACAGGCCAGATGGTCCTTGTTTTTTAACAGATTCTCCTTCTCTTTGACCTACAGGCCGGGAAGCCGGAACATCAAGGCAGACGCATTATCTCGAGTCCATGATCCTGATTCCACGGTGACCAATCCCGAACCCATCCTTCCCAAGGACTGCGTGATAGGGGCAATGGCATGGCAAATTGAGGAGGACATCAAGGAGGCCCTCAAGAATACGAGTCCATCCAAGGAATGCCCACCACGACGGCTTTTTGTCCCAGAGAACCTGCGATCCCAGGTGATTCATTGGGCACACACTTCTCGTTTATCTTGTCACCCAGGAACCCGCAGAACCCTATTTGCCATCGCCCGGAGGTTCTGGTGGCTGTCTATGGAGTGCTCCGTGCGGGACTACGTTAAAGCCTGCCCAGTATGTGCCAGGAACAAGGCCTCAAATCAACCCCGGATGGGCTTCTCCAACCGCTCCCAATACCTTCAAGACCCTGGGCCGAGATATCCCTGGACTTTGTCACCGGACTTCCCGTTGCACATGGTAAAACCGTCATACTCACAGTTGTCGATCGCTTCTCCAAAATGGTCCGATTCATCCCATTAGCCAAGTTACCATCAGCCAAGAGAACAGCGGAAGTCATGATGGACCAAGTGTTCCGGGTCCATGGCTTTCCTCGCCACATTGTGTCCGACCGTGGACCTCAATTTGTCTCCCGGTTTTGGAGGGAATTCTGCAGAGCCCTAGGGGCTAAGGCGAACCTAACCTCCGGTTACCACCCAGAGGCCAACGGGCAAGCAGAAGGGCTTAACCAGCAGCTGGAGACCGGACTCCGATGCCTGATTTCCCAAAACCCCTCATCGTGGAGCAAAAATCTGGTCTGGGTCGAACTCGCGCATAATTCTCTGCCCACGTCTGCCACAGGTATCACGCCCTTCAAATGCGTCGATGGTTACGATCCACCCTACTTCGCTGACCTCGAAGACGAAGCATCTTCTTCCCTCAGTCCATGCCATGATCCGCAGGTGTCGCCGAATCTGGTCGGCAGCCCGACTGGCTCTTCAACGTCAAGGGGACAGAGTAAAGAGGGCTGCTGACCGGAAGAGGAGACCCGCACCTCAGTACCAGCCAGGTCAACGGGTCTGGCTGGCGACCAAAAACCTACACCTCAAGGTACCATGCCCGAAGTTAGCCCCAAGATTTGTGGGACCTTTCCCCGTTTCAGAGACCATAGGTCCTGCTGCCGTGCGCCTTCGCCTGCCTCGATCCCTCCGCGTCCACCCCATGTTTCACGTAAGCCAAGTCAAGCCAGTCCAAGACAGTCACCTGGTCCCGCCCGAACCTGCACCGCCGCCTCCGGAAATGGTGGAGGGTGGCCCGGTGTACAAGGTCAGGAAACTGTTGAATGTCAGGAAGCGGGGCCGGATGTCAATACTTGGTGGACTGGGAGGGATACGGGCCCGAAGAAAGGCAGTGGGTGCCCTCCCGTTTCATTGTGGATCCCTCCCTCATCGAGGACTTTCATAAAGAGCATCCTGACCTGCCTGGGCCGTCAGGAGCCGGCCGTTGAGGGGGGGGGTACTGTCACACCGCCACGCTGGAGGCGGATCATGCTTTTATTTTGTAACCATGTTTCCTGTTTTATTTTGAAGTCATTAACCACCCTCTCACCTCAGGTCACTTGCCCTTCCTCCTGCACAGTTAATTACCGGTCCACGCCCATGATTGTTTCCACCTGCTACCAATCACCCCGTCAATAAAAGCCATCATCCACCACCTGCAGTTTGCCGAAGTGTCACAACCCGTGCATGGAAGCGTCTTCACAGTCATTGATTCACAGTCCTTGTTTTTGCCTTGCCTTGCCTTGCGCCTTGAGTTTGCCCCTTGTTTTCCTCCCTAGCGGAGCGCTTTTTGTTGTCCCCTTTTTTGAGTGCCTTTTTTGCCTCTCCAGTTTGGAGCTCTTTTTGTTCAGCGTTTTGTCCCTCTGTAAGAGGAGTTTTCTGTTCGTGCGAAATAAACTGCAGCCTTTTGTGGCCAACTATTTACCTGCGCCTGAGTCCTCCCCTCTCTCGTCGCGTCACCTGGTAATAATATTGGTGTTGTCGTGACAAGTGATGGGAATTGTTGCCATCCGGCACCAGACAGAAATTGGGTGTTGTGACAGCCTCCTTAACCGTGAGATCATAAGAAAAGCTGTCAGTATGCTCAGTAGTTACCATGAACACCTTTTATTGTACTGGAAACTAAAACTAAAAATACGACCTCTGAAAGTGGTTAACCTTAACCATTTAGAATAAGTTGATTAAGTAACATGTAACTAGTGAAAGGGTAGCATTAATAAATTTAATTAAGCCACGGGGAGGCTGTGCATACAGTTACTTTTTATTCTTATACGCTCTGCCATATTTGCCTGTTATAAAATTGTGAGAAAAACCACATCAGGTAAACCCAGCTGTGCATGTAAACACGCAAACACAATGATAACAGGAAGCCTGAGAAAAAAATCAACATTTTTGTGTGCATTGTGTGTAGAATTACCAACACCATGTGGTTTACTTACGTGCAACAACAACAGGTTCTTCTGATGCGATGTTAAAGTTTACACTCTGTATCCACCCGCATACAAAATAATTGTAAGCCTCCAGGGATTTGTTGGCGTGTTATGGAGCATGTTGTCAACACGAGGTAGTGAAAATGTCCAGAGAAGTCACATTTGGCCAGCAAGCTTTCTCCGTCAAAAAAAATCACCCTTGGTCAGGACGTAATTAGGATCAATCCCGCCACACAGAGACACCTTCTGCCTGTATCGTTGTTTTTGATCTTCCGGTAAATCGTGAAAATACTGCGAAAATGACATCAGGTTGATAAGCGCTACCGTGTAACTCGCGAGTGTACCTTGTGAACAGGCGAGCCAACCGGCATGGCGCCCGTGGTAAAAACTCCCATGATGCATTACGATGTGCAAGCGACCTATTGTTTTTCTTTCTCACTTTACTGTTTCGTGAGCATATATTTGTTCGCTTCAATGTAAATATATCTTCTGTGCATATGTTGCACTCAACTCAACTCAACTCAACTCAACAACAGCGCTTTAAGAACAGGCATTGCTGTATACAAAGTGCTGTACATAAACATCAGTTTTGCAGTAAACAAGAACAAAGCAAACATTTTGAAGTGCGAATACAGGTTTGTTTGTTTTTTTTGTTGTTTATTTTTTTACAAGTAAATACATTTTACATCAGTCAATAAATAAGAAGTAGTGAATAAAGAGATAAATAAATACATAAATAAGTAGACTAAACATCAAACTCATAACACATACACACCACAAAACACCAAGAACAAGTCTCATGGTGCGCCAAAAGCCAAAGAATACAGATGTGTTTTAAAAGAGGATAACTAGGGGGACTGCCTAATATTTAGTGGTAGGTCGTTCCAACGAGAGGGACCGGCAACAGCAAAGGTTCGATCTCCTCTAAGCCTCCGCTTAGCCCTTGGTACCTCCAATTGTGTCTGGTCTGCTGACTTGAGGCACCGGGCAGGTGTGTAGAGGTGCAAGAGCTCGGCGGGATAAGGTGGGGCAAGACCATTGAGAGATTTGAAAACAAATAGAAGAATCTTAAAATGGATTCTAAATTTCACGGGCAGCCAGTGAAGAGAAGCCAGGATAGGGGTTATGTGTTTCCTCTTCTGGGCACCAGTGAGGAGACGAGCAGTAGCATTTTGGACAAGCTGGACGCTGCAGGGAGGACTGGCTAATCCCAAAATAAAGTGCATTACAATAATCCAGCCGAGTTGTAAGGTGTAAGACATGGATTACCATTTCTAAGAACTGCAGAGATAGGAGATTTTTGACCTTAGCCAGCTGTCTAAGATGAAAAAAGCTGGATTTGACAACAGCAGCAATTTGCTGGTCCAGTTTAAAGTCACTGTCCATCTTGACACCCAGGTTTGAGGCTGTTGGCTGCAGATATTGTGCCAGAGGACTCAAGTCGGCAGGATGAGAAGAGCCGCTGGGACCAAAGACCATAACTTCTGTTTTCTTCTCATTGAAGTTCAAGAAATTTAAAGCCATCCAGGCTTTGATTTCTTCCAGACAGGACAAAAGAGGCCTCAATGAGAAAGCGTCCTTTTTACTAAGCGGGACATAGATCTGACTGTCATCCGCATAGCAATAAAAAGAAATTCCATGTTTTTTAAGGATGGAGCCCAAGGGCAGTAGATACAATGAGAATAGAATGGGGCCTAATACAGATCCTTGCGGAACACCATATGACAGTGGGGCGGTGCAGGACTCGGAGCACCCAAGGCGAACACAGAATGTTCTGTCGGCCAAGTATGATCGAAACCACTCAAGAGCACTGCTGCCAATGCCCACCAGGTGCTGTAAACGAGCCAACAGAATACTGTGGTCCACGGTACCGATACCGATATCACTGTTTTAATGCAGTATTGGCACCTCTGCAGATACCAGTATCGGTATCGGAACAACACTAGTTAAAACAGCGAAATATACTCAAAACTCAAGTAATACTACTTAACGTTAGTTTGAGCTAAAACTGTGGTTATGTTTAGTGTTATAGTTACGTTTAGGCTTAGTAAAAAAGTAAGACAGAATTGGAGGTCATGTGTTATAGCTATTTTGTGTTTGTGTTTTTTGATTTGTAATTGTGATTACTTTTTGTTGTTTTGCTTTGTATTTTGTGTTTGTGTTTTTTGGTTTCCATCCATCCATCCATCCATCCATCCACTTTCTGAACCGCTTGCTCCTCACAAGGATCACGGGGGGTGCTGGAGCCTATCTCAGCTGGCTATGGGCAGTAGGAGGGGTACACACTGAACTGGTTGCCAGCCAATCGCAGGGCATGTTTCTTTGATTTGTCTTTGCAAATACGTTTTTGTTTTTTGTTTTGTTTTTGTGTGTTTTTTTTTTAAATTTCCCATTAACTTTTTGTCGTGGGTTTTTTTTTTTTTTTTTTTTGCGTTTGTGTTTTCTGATTTGTGTTTATGATTACCTTTTCGTTGGTGTGATTTTTGATTTGCTGTGGTGTTTTGTATTTGTGTGTTTGTTTGTTTTTTAATTCGGTTTGTGTTTTTTGATTTGCAGTTGTGTTTTGTTTTTATGTTTTGCACTTCAGTGCCACCGTAGAGGAGGGGGAAAAAAAAAAAAACAATGATACAAAGTACATTACATGCTTGCTGGATAGCATTTCACTTACAAACACAAATACATGAGGTAAATTTGTTGTGGATTGCTTTGGAATTCAAGGATTGTGGTTTTGATCATAATATGATTGAGTCATTCCATCTGGAAGGTGCCTGTGGTATTAAAATATATCTATCAAAAACAAACTTGTAAGACTGAAGCAGACTGGTTCTTAAAACTAAATTCGGTGTGACAGTGGCCACAAGTACAATCCATTTTTGAATGTCCCTTCCTGTTTGGCCTGGAAACCATTCACTGCAAGGATTTATAAAACAAGACTGTGAATGTACCAAGGATCTTGGTCATAGATTAACAGGCTAAAAGGGAGCAATACCACACAAGGTTCTGCTGTCAATCGTTGAATCTTGGTACGAGGTCAATCAATGGTTCCTTGCTGCGCTCTCCCTCTCTTGTTCTCTCTCTTTCCAGTGATCATCTCAGATCAGTGGAGGAGGGAGAAAAATCAATGAAGTAAAGTAATCACTTGGCGGAAGATACAACGAAGGCCCGAGGCCCGCTCAGCTACCTGAGTTCCATTTCACGCATCAGCAGCTGCAACTCAAACACAAGCGCTTGCTTGGACTCCCATCTTAAACAACATTAGCAGCCCCTGCACTCCACACCCCTTTGTGACCTATTCCTACCCAGAGGAAGCTCTGTGTGGCGCACTGCGCTACCTACTAGCTATTGATCTGCAGTCTCAGGCCTGGCACAATTGACCACACCACATTTCCAAAAGGCAAATGGGGAAATAGGCTGCCATCATGTCTATATGGCTCCTAGTTATTGATCATTGTATGTAATAAGCCATTTTAAGAAACAATATAAATCATGTAGTCAAAGACTGACAGCTGGACTGGTCGCTTTGTCCACCAGGTAATTGTGAACAGGGAACTGGGTGGCTTACCTCATGTAAGTCAGCTATGTGAATCACTAGACTACCACACTGGTTTGTTGTATGACAAATTGCCATGGCAACTCTCGACCTGCACTCTGGATCTAGACTCTCACCTGTAACCTGAGTGATTTGTTAGTCTGTGATACTGTCTGTACATTCACTGACTCAGGCAATTTGATTCTGACAATTATGTCAATGCCACTTCCATTTCCTTTATTTATTTATTCTTTTTTTTTTTTTTTTTTTTTTTAATGTAACCAGGGTGGCTGACTGGTTAGCATGTTTGCCTCCCAGTGCTGAGAACGCAAAATCGAGTCCAAGCTTCGGCTTTCCTGGGTGGAGTTTGCATGTTCTCCCCATGCCTGCGTGGGTCTTCTGCGGGTACTCCGAGCTCCTCCCACATTCCAAAGACATGCATGGCAGGTTAACTGGGTGCTCTGAAGGTGTGGTTGTGAGTGTGGATGGTTGTTTGTCTCTGTGTGCCATGTGATTGGCTGGCAACCACTTCAGGGTGTACCCCGCCTACTTCCCAGCTGGGATAAGCTCCAGCACCCCCCGTGACACTTGTGAGGAGTAAATGGATGGATGTAACCAGCTGGTTAGACAGGGCGTTCTGTTTTCTGGCTGTCACTAAACGCATCATCCCCGTCTTACCTGCCCCACTTTGCCTGTCGACTGATTAAGTTAGTGTGCAACACCTATGCAGTGTGCATGAGACTGCACGCCATAGCGTCAGTTATTGGAGTCGCTAAAGCCTCGTTTCCACCGACAGTATCTACCCTACTCTACTCTGCTCTACACAAAAAAGCAGTGAGTCTCCACTGCCACGGCCACAGCGTAAGTCATCGGAGTCGCTAAAACCTCGTTTCCGTCGACGATATCTACTAGGGATGTAACGATATCCAAACATCACGATACGATATTATTACGATATGAAGGTCACGATACTATATTATCACGATATTGTGGGGGGGGGTTGGCGATATTGAAAAAAGGTCACCATATTGTTAAAAAAAAAAAAAAAAAAAAAAAAAAAAAAAAGCTCATACTAAAAAAAGCACAATATTGTGCTTTTGTACGAACAGCAATGCATATAAACCACCTTCAGTCTCAAATAACAATATTGAGGCACTTACTTGGTAATGCAAGCACACATTGATCGCTTCACAAGCAATTAGATTCCCCTTCATCTGATAATTAGCATAGATTTTAAACATAGAAGGCCAAAACATCCCTCATGAAAATTAAATTGCACTAATAAACTAGCCACTAGAGGGTGCTAGAACTGCACAAATGGAAATCAACCTGACTTTTAAAACAGATGTGTTCCTTTTAAATATTGTGAACATGACGATGATGAAATTGTGACCAATTGATGAAATTGGTCGTTTTAATATCGCAATATCACGATATTGCCCTTATCGTTACATCCCTCGTATCTACCCTACTCTACTCTGCTCTGCTCTACTTGGCTCTACACCAAAACGCAGTGAGTCTCCACTGCCACGGCCACCACACGGGAGCCCTGTCAAGACACGATCTGTGACCACTGCGCGATCTGTGACGCCCATGTGCAGCAGATCAGCCATCTTGGATCGCTAACTACGATAACCACACTAGAAGAAAATACTTTTATATGCCTGCCCGATTCGTAAAAATAATGATACATGGGGGGAAAAAAACTTACATTTTTGATTTATAGTAACTAAATCAGGAACTTCTAATCTTATGCGTTTTAAAGTTGAACATTTTACTTTTGACCCCATGACATTTCCAGTGAGTCTGCAGTGTTATACTTTACAGTAAAGCCCAATTCAAACTGGCTGCGGAACGGACGCGGTGCGTTCTCCGTACGGACGCCGCAAGGATAGAACGGATTCAAGTCTACGTGTCAATTCTGCGGTGCGAAAAGACTGCGGTGATGCGGAAGGTTTCCGCAATTGTTCTATTTCTTCCGGACGCCGCATGCGGATTTTCATGAAGCTGAAGAAATTACAGGCCAGACAGGAAATCGAGCGTCTCGCGTCAAGGTAAATCCGGTATATTTCAAAATAAAACCCTTTGCGAACTCGTTTTTTTGGTAGGGAAGCTTGCTAGCTTCATAGCATGACATCAGTCAGACATTTAAGACAAAGAATGAGCTCAGAATAAATTAAACATGACAAAATGACACTATTTAAACACATAACGTACTTGTCCCTGGTAGAACAGCCATGGTAGAAGTCCCAGAAATAATTTCCAAAAAGCATATCAATGTGACAACAGGCAAGCATGGCTGTTGTTTACAAATAGGACTCTATATACATTGTTGTTATTGGGTGAACTCAACTCTCCAGTGTGAACCCCACGTGATCTTGTGGTCTGTCGGGAGCAGATTTCCCGACACGCAACGCACGCGGTGTGAATTGCAAGTCCTTGCGGCTTCCGTACGGCTGCCGTACGGAAAACGCACCGAATCCGTTCTGCAGCCAATGTGAATTGGGCTTAAGTCTGCTATGTGTGTCTGTTTTAAATGACCCCCCCCCCCCAACCCTCACCCAGCCTCAACCCCTATACTATGAGATTGGCCACACATTGTTCTAAAGACAAAAATAAACTGTACCCTCTCTCACAGAAAACTAGAATTATAGTAAATGTCAAAATCTTTTCTATTCATACAATAAATGCTTGGATACAGAACTGCTTTGATTAAAATCCTAAAAAAATCAAACCTAAACAAGAACAAACGTGCACCTGTCCTGTACCTTTCGCTCTGTGTGTTTCATTTGCGTGTGTGAATGTGTCTTGACCTATGTGGTTGCCGTAGTTAGCGATCCAAGATGGCTGATCTCCTGCATATGCGTGTCACAGATCGTGCATGCTTTTTTTTTTTTTTTTGATTGTGCAGGGGTCACAGACAGCATCTTGACATTGGTTTAAAGGTGGGCCTCATATGGGCTCTAGCTAAAAACCGCATGCGTTTGGAATGGGCGGCTGAATGGGCCCCATCTGGGCTGCCCAGCTGGGTACCAGTTAAAAGTTGACTCCTAAAAAATTATTGCCATGACAGGGGAACACATCTAACGTCTGAGCTATACAGCCACATGACGAAATTGATGTTTTAAATACATTTACCGTGACATCGGGGTATCGCTGATTTAAAATCCACATTTTAACAGTTCAGTTTTTGGGGAAGTTTCTTCTGTAAGTGAAAATGACTTCCAGTGCACAAATTTCTTTTGTTTGAATGTCAATATTTCCTGTGGCAAGCGATGAAAAGGAAAACGGCACCAATTTGTCTCTAAAACTGTTGTGTTGAGAGTAGGGATGTCACGATACCAGAAATTTAGTAGTCGATGCCGATACTGAAAATCCACGATTCTCGATGCCATTTCGATACCACGGTAAAAATAGAAAATAAGCAATAAATTCTGTACTTCAACATACACTCCTTTATTAGAAGTGAACAACAAATTGATACTGTGTTCTTAAACAGAACAATTGGCATGTAGCTTTAAAGCATTAAATTAAAATACTGTGCACATTAATGTATTAAACAATAGAGTGAACAAAAAAATAAAAATACTGTGCATGTACTAGCTAAGTACAGTAATAGCACAAATAATGTATAAAGCTTACAACAATCTACTCTTCCATAGTATTCAGAAGCCATTTGAAATTAAAGCGAGTCCTTATGACATAAGGGGTACAAGTGTCTACAAAAAAATAATAAAAATACGAACAAATATTAAACAAAGGTGTGTTTCTGTAAAAGGTGTTCATTTGTGGAATTATTTTGGTAATGACTTGAAAAGATCCAAGTCAATTGTTGAGTTTAAAAAATTTTTTTTAAAGTAAAGTTCAAGAGCATTACTGTAATGAAAGTGTAATGAAAATTGTATATGTGAGTATGAGGATGTATGATTGTGTATGCCTAAGAAATTCATGTACATACGCTACTGACTAATATACGTATGTTAAAGTGTAATTGTCTACACGAGCAGCATTACACATTTTCTTTTATTGTTTTAATTTACTGTATTTAATAATGAAATAAGTTAGTAAGTTGGGGGGGGGCTCGCGGGGGGCGGGGTTCGCGGGGGGGGGGGGGGGGGGGGTGGCGGTCGTCGGGGGGGGGGGCGTATTTGTTTGGGGGGGGTGTAGGTATGGGTGGGTGGGGGGTTGGGTGTTGGGGGTCGGGGTGTGTTCGGGGGTTTGGGGGCGGGTTTGGGTGGGGTGCTGGGGGTCGTGGGGGGATGGGGGCTGGGGACCGGTGGGGCGCTGTGGGGGCCCGCCGGGCCTCGTTCTGCGGCCTTGGGCTCGGGGGTGTGGGCCGGGGCTGGGGCGGGGGTGTTCCGGGCGTCTGGGACGGCTCGCCGACCGGTGTCCGCTCGGGTGGCTTGGGGGTGGCCTTGGTGCTGCCGCGGCCTGGAGATTCCGGGGGGGGGTGGGGGGGGGGGGCGGTACTCGCTTTGCTGGACCGCGGTTGACGGCTTCTTTCTTTGGTGGTGGTCCTTATGCATGCCAGATCCATCGCGCCAGCATCTACTGAAACTCAAACAGAAGTTGCCTCTCCCTCCCACAGCCCCTTGAATCAGTGGGTGCTGGTGTCTGTGGATCTCACTTTGCTTTATCTATCCTTCCCTCCTTCCTCTCTTTAGTTTTTCCTCTGGTCACTTGAGATCTCAATTTATTGGAAGTTTGAGGTTTCTGGGGTTGGCATAAGACTCTGGTTTTGTAACCACGCAGGAGGGGTTTGGTTGGTGCTGGATTTCACTTTGATGGATTGGATGTACTGGCTTCTATGGATCTCACTCTACCTCATCGATCCTTCCCTCCTTCCTCTCTTTAGTTTTTCCTCTGGTCTCTTGAGATCTCGCTAATTTGCTGGAATTTAGAGGCTTCCGGGGGTTGGCGTAAGACTTTGATTTTGTAACCATGGGGAAGGCAGGAAGTGTTTGGTCGGTGCTGGATTTCACTTTGATTTATCTTTCTTTTCTCTTTATTTTTTCCGACCTTTTTTTCTGGTCTCCTGACCATTTGAACCTCACGACTCTGGCAAGATTCTGAAGTACCTGGTTAAGGCGAAGGGTAATGGGATATTTAAAAGGTTTTAGGTGAATTAATGAGTATAAATTTATACGTATTTGCACGCACACGCATGCGCACGCACGCACGCAAACGCACACACGCAAACGCACACACGCAAACGCACGCAAAAAATAAAAAATAAAAAAATTAAAATAATAATGAAATAAGTTAAAAGATACGAAGAATAAGGAGTAGGACTAGATAAGTTTTAAACTTCTTCCTACTCCCTTTGGACATGTAAACCATCACAAATAGTTGCTATGAGTTTCTTCTTTAAATGTTTATTTTTTACTTGTTTATGTTTATATGTTATGTTTATAAGTTCAATAAATAAACAAACAAGCATTAAGTACTAAACACTAAAATACTGTCAAATGAAAATTCATCACAGAGCATCTCATACTGTGCTTATTTACCAACCAGTTGCAGCACGTAGCCTCACTCACACACACAAACAAACAAAATAACGAATAACGTTTGATATATTATTTGAGGGTTGTTTAATGTTACTTTAGGTGATTCAGTAAATTAGCTGCCCGGTAACTTTACCTAACTTTATTATGCGGGACAGACGAGGCTGAACATAACGCTAACGTTACTTCGCAAAGCAGCTCATTGAGTGTGGGGTCATCATACTAACGTTATTAGTTTAGATATGGACAACAATGATAACACGGGAATTCAAATGCACTTGCCTTGAATTCTTTGTACAAGTCTGGACGTCCATGTTTCGCTAAGTTGGATGTGTTCCCCTTTCGTCTGGAAACGGTTTCGGCATCTCAATCCCTGCGCATCAACCTCAAATCCAAAGTACTTTTATATGCGACTTTGGTGTTTTTTCTTCTCAACTAATTGAGGGGCCGCTGCAGTTGAAGACGACGCAGATGTGCGGGCTCGTCATGTTACACGCATGTTACTCTACTTCCTTGTTATTGTAGCAGCGAGAGGGTAGTCATGTGACGTCATTGGACGTAACATGGGTTGCCAGAAAAGCGCCCATATCCACACAGTTTACAAGATGTAAGCTTGTGTGAATGAGTGCGTGTGGGATTAAAAATAATAATAATAATAAAATAAATAAACACCCCCAAAACAACACAAAAGACGCGGCCAGATATGTCGCCTCGATACCAAACGGTACTTCGAGTATTGTAGAAAAGGAAGTACCGTCACATTTTCAGAATCTTGGCATCGACTTGGCACCGAAGTATCGGTTCTTGTGACAACCCTAGTTGAGAGGTAGGATCCCAAGGGCGCAGACACAACTAAGATTTTCTCTATTTATTAATGAAGAAGGCAGCACACAGGACAGTGTTTAATAATCCAGCAACGAACACGTTTCTCAGACCACACCTACAGACAGTGAATCGTAAAGGACTAAAGAACAGCATCACATATGTCCAGACTTCACCTAAAGGATTAAAGGTTGACATCACGAACAGCACGTTTTGTAAACAGACACTTGTTACATCAGTACCTAAATAGACGCATAACAGCCACATAACAGGTCATGAACTCTGGCGCATACGGCCCAGGCCTTGACAAAAACTGAGTACTGGTATGGAGGTGCAGGTTAATTACTTCTCTAATCAAAAACTCTGTAAAATAAGACCAAGTTTGGGCACCATTTAACTAATAAAATATTAAAATAGATTATGTTAAAGACAAAGTTGATGTTCCAACACTTCAGCAAATACCGATGACATGAAAGATCAAATAACATCTGCAATCATCAATACGGTAGACTGTTGTCTCTGCTGCCGGTGGTGGGCACATTGAGCACTTGTAAAATGTGAAATAAAAACTTGTCGGTACCAGGTGTGTTCGGCCTGCCAGATCGTATCGGGGGCCTTCGCGCCTGCTATGCGCTTGCCGATGATGTCAGTACAGCAAGCCAGCAGTGTCAGATGTGTTCACTTTGGTTTGGTTTCTTTTTTTAGCTGCTCACAAATCACAATACATCACAAAAACAGTCGTAATGATTATATAGGAACACATTAGCAATCTCAACTGACAATATTTCGTCCCATCACAGTTAATTTGAGTAAATATTTGTTTTAATTGTTGCATTTATGCGCTATTTTACCTCCATTCTTTTATATTTATTTTGTCTAATTTATTATTTAAATCTATTTAATTATTTATTCAATCTTAAAGTATTCTGCTTTTATACTTGGGTTTATTTATGTTTTTGCAATCTCAGTCCATACATTTAGTTATTTAAATTACATCTTTAATATTTTCTTGTCAATGTTTCTTCAGAGGTGACACTGCGCTACGAGTTGCGGAGGGTCGTGCGTATTGCAGAAAATAATTACTATATAATGATATAATGAAATGATGCAATTATTTTCTGAGATGTGACATTTCCTCACCAATAAGTTCTGTACTCAGCCTCAGGTAACTATAATTAGGTAACTACGATATTTGTAACCTGCACGTGTGTGCATGTCTGTCTCATGGACTATTGACATAAATATTAACTCTAAGGTAATGGTCTACTACCGTAAAGTCAAAACATTTATTCTAACCTAATACTTAAGAACCTCATAACAAGTTAACTTTATCAACTACAGTAACGCATTTGACTTTTTCCTTAAAGATGTTAAATGCATTAACAAAGCAATGAATGACTGAAGAAAAAGAAGTGCACAACTTTTCTTTATATGTTCAGAATTAAGTTCATACATATACACATGCAAAAGAGGTAGTATAAATGTGACTGGATTTAAGTGTGTTCCTTTTGACAAGCAGGGTTCGGGCCCTGTTGAATATTTGTGTAGTATTAAAAAAAAAGTAAAACACTAATCAAGTCAAGCTTATTTATATAGCCCTTAATCAAATAACAGTCTCAAAGGGCTTCACATGCCCACAGTTGACAAATACTGTATGACATCCCCTGATCGAACCACAAGAGGGCAAGGAAAAACTCAAAAACCCCAACATACTAAAGAATATAAACTAGAATAGTGCAAAAGTACAGCAACACTTGTGAGGAATAAGCGGTTAAGAAAATGGATGGATAGTGCATGGATGGAAAGTACATTGAAGAAGTTGAAGCACTGCAAGAAGACGTCATCAGGAAGGAGGTCCTCATCCAAACCCAGCCCAGCAGGTCGGGGCAGCTATCTCCATGGCAACAACTCCAAGGTGATGGTCTGCCCCGGATCTCGTCCCGGTCAACCAGCGCAGAATGCATACTTTCAACTGATCACGAGTCTCATAAATTTTAGGACACTTAGACCTTAAACATTACAGTAATTACTTTTCAAAAACACGTTCATAACACTCACAGATGCTTTATAGAGCATATAACATAGAAACAATAACAGTAAGGGGGACAATTGACAATTGTCCTAAGCTGTGTCATGACTGGTGGTTGCGGGGAGATGGACCCAAAGGCGGAGAAACAAGGCTGGGAGACAAACAGGAATGAGATAATTGAGAACTTTATTGACGAAAACCAAGTAGAAGACTGGATGGGACGTGAGCGGAATGGTTGCTATGACTGGACAGACTGGGCATGACATGGACAGACTTGGCAGAACGTGGACAGACTTGGCGTGGACTTGAGGGGGGACACTTGGCGTGGACGTGAGGGAGGAACACTTGGCTTGGATGTGAGGGAGGAACACTTGGCTTGGATGTGAGAGAGGAACACTTGTCTTGGATGTGAGAGAGGAACACTTTGGCTTGGATGTGAGGGAAGAACACTTGGCTTGGATGTGAGAGAGGAACACTTGGCTTGGATGTGAGAGAGGAACACTTGGCTTGGATGTGAGAGAGGAACACTTGGCTTGGAGTGAGAGAGGAACACTTGGCTTGGATGTGAGAGAGGAACACTTGGCTTGGATGTGAGAGAGGAACACTTGGCTTGGATGTGAGGGAGGAACACTTGGCTTGGATGTGAGCGAGGAACAGTTAGCTTGGATGTGAGAGAGGAACACTTTGGCTTGGATGTGAGAGAGGAACACTTTGGCTTGGACGAGACGGAACACTTTGGCTTGGATGCGAGAGAACACTTGACCAGAAGTAGAGAAACTTGACCAGACGTGGAGAACTAGATTAACACACAACTTTGGCACAGACGAAAACAACAGAACGAGTCTTAAACACAAACTTTAGCATGGTCCCCTGACATAGTCAATGATCCCACACCAACACTAATGAGAAACACCTGGGGAACACAATAGGGAGAGGGCGCTGATTGGCCAACACACACCTAATCAGACATAACGAGACAGGGGAAACACAGGAACACAAGACAAACACAACACACTCACCAAAATAAAACAAAACCCAACTCAAACAAAACTGAAACACAACAAGCTGAAGTCTTCAGAGTAAAAGGCATGTAGTAGTTCTCTTTTCCCCGTCCCAACATATCCTGTGAATAAGATTGAAATACCATACAGATTATATGAACAATCATACTGACCAATGGCAAATGACTACATGGCATGTGCTCTGACTACTTATAACACTGAACATCAATGCTCTATATTATAACATAATTATGAATATCCGCTGAAAGCTATAGTATAGTATACCAGGACTGCTGTTTTTATAATGGGTTCCACATTCCCGGCAGTTCTGAATCTTGTGCGTGGCATAAAATTCGTTAACATAGGAAGCAGAATACTTGCTCCATGGAGCAACACCTGTGGAAAATAAATTGTGAAGCGAAAATGAACATTTCATTCGAGCTGGTAAAAACATGAAACTGTGTTGCATAGCTTTAATGAAAGCACTTACTGTCAAGCCACTGGAAATGTGTCTGTTTCCTGAAGCTGACAGTGGAGACGGTGTTCCTGATTGTAGTGCATACTAGGACCAGTTTCAGGATTGCTCCATCTCCTTCATTGAGGACCACTTCTTTGAGTATGTCTGAGAGCACACATACTGGCAACTGTAAAATATAGGTCAGGCACAATATTTTTAATATGTTTCAGTGAGGGTACAAAAAAACAATTTTCTCACTGAAAAAACATCAGTTTATGTCTTGAGTAGTTTTATCATAGATTATAGTGGATTTATTACCTGACCAATATATCGATAATCATGGTATCGTCATATCGTGAGATAATCGTTAATTGTGAGCCTCGTATCGCATCGTGAGGTACCCAGAGGTTCCCGCCCCTATTTGATAGTTGATCACCACATTCTTTTTGGCACGACGAGAGGAGGTAGGACTCAGACGCAGGTATAAAGTTGGCCAACAAGGCTGCAGCTTTAATGACTGGAAACTCAAATCGCCTCTTAAAGAGGGAAAAAAGGCTGAACAAAAAGAGCTCCAAACTGGAGATACAATAATGGCACTCAAAAACAGGGACAACAGAAAGCGCTCCACTAGGGAGGAAAACAAGGGGCAAACTAAGGGCGCAAGACAAGGCAAGGCAAAGCATAAAACAAGGACTGTGGTACGAGGGCTGTGAGGACGCTTCCATGCACTGAGATGTGACACTTCGGCACTGAGGGGAGAATGCAGGTGGCTTTTATTATCTGGGTTGATTGGTGACAGGTGGTGATAATCATGGGAGGGAACCGGTAATTAGGGAGCGGCAGGAAGGGCAAGTGACCTGGGGTGAGAAGGGAATCAGAATATCAAAATAAAACAGGAAACATGACTATGAAAATAAAAGCATGGGCCGTCACGCCGGTGGCGGCGTGACACTTTTACACCGCCTCAAACACAATACCGGTATCACTGGCACCGCCCTTCAATGGTTTCAATCCTAGCTCACTGGTAGGACAGAGTTCGTAGCCCTGGGGGATGCTAAATCCCGCCCCCAAGGCTCTGCGCACTTCAATATTTATATGCTTCCCCGTCAGCAGGCATGGAATACAATTCCACTGCTATGCTGATGACACACAATTTACTTCAAAGTAGGGATGGGCGATATGGCCAAAAAATAAAATCTCTATTTTTTTTTTTTTTTTCTGTCATTCTGGACGATTACGATTTTAATCAAAACTTAAAAAAAAAAAAAAAAAAAAAAAAAAAAGAATATTTAAACAAGGTTTGATTTATTAAAAAAATAAATCTTGTGCAAATTGTTCATACAATAATGTACACTGATTTTGAATCAGTTTTAATGTAAATGTAACATACATAGTTTGTGCAAAAAAAAGCTACTCATAGCTTTTGCAAAACTTAAATGCCACATAGCTTGTGCAAAAAAAATAAATAAAATAATCACAGCTTTTGTACAACTTAAAGGCCATATAGCTTATGCAAAAAAAAAAGGTACTTATAGCTTTTGCATAACTTAAATGCCACATAGCTTGTGTAAAAAGCTACTCATAGCTTTGCTCAAACTTAAATGCCACATACATAGCTTGTGCAAAACAAAAAGCTACTAGTAGCTTTTGCCCAAGCAGCTATATGGAAGATTTAAAATTTCAAATTGCTACTGCCACCTGTGGCTGAAAACAAACTGCACACTCATACACGCTGCGCGCACTCGTACGTGCACGACCTCATTACTGAAGACTGGGCTCTTCATATCATATGTTTTCAGAGGTAAGAAGTTTTATAATGTTATGCAAAGCTGGCCACTTCACGGAATGAGACCCTCGATCCGCACTAAACAATTGATGGCCACGGGACGTGCAGATCATATTGCTTTTCGGTCGAAGTCCAGTTCTGTGCTGTACTCCAAAACGATGTGCAAATTACGTCAATTAATTGGACCTCATTCCGACATCAATATGCAGTTACATATTGTTGTCACCCCGCTCGACGGACGTCAACCTGATTCAAGTCATTATTAGTTTTATGCTAGTGTCATTGTGCATTTGCCGAAAGGTGGGCCGTCATTTATGGAAATTGACGATTAAGAAAAACATATCGACCCATTCACTGCTTCGTGTGATACGGCCGTGAATGTTATCGCCATTCAGTAGTAGCGTTCACATTTCGCTAGAATGATGTAGCTACAATAGGCCGTTTTCACGGAGGAAAATAAGGCAACATTTAGCCTGATTGAAACACTGCGGAATGGAATGTCTGCTCTTCATAAAGTCATTCTTTTCTATTTCATTCAACCTTGCCGCCCCATTCACGCTAAATGTTGCCGTCCACCTCACTTTCAACCCTAGTTACGACCGAGAAGTGATCGATCTAGAGGTTACTGCTATTTGAAAACAACACATTTTTTTTTCTAAATGTCAAGATACTCGCTTCTTACCTTTTGGAGTAGAAAGAAAGCCAGCTGTGAATCACTTTTCTAATCCAAGTCCGATTCACTCTCTCCACCGCTGAAATGTCAAACTGATGTTCACTCTTGTTCTTGCCCGGTGTCCGTCACTATCAAGTTTCAATTTTTTTTTCGTGGCACTTGACATTGTTTTCATTTATTTAATTTTTTTTAACCAGCGTTGCGCGGCGGGTGTCTGGGGCAGCAAAAATCTGTACAAGTTCCGTCTTCGCGACAGCAGGAAACAACTGACGAGACCGCACATGACGTCACATCCCGCAGACAGAGGGCGGGAAATTCGAAGGACTCGGACCGGACGCTTCCTAAATAATATTGGCCAGAGGCTTGCAGGAGTACCCACTGTGAACAGCTAAGATGTTGATCTACTAATTAGAATGTTTTAGTCATAAATGGTCAAATGAAAAGGCTGTTAAGATATTTTTTTGGGAAATCCTCCATATAGTAGCTTTAAATGTGTTGAATTGAGTAGATTGAGTGGGTCAGATGAAACGCCATATCATGTAAAATGAGATAACAAATTAATGGGCTAGACTCAATTCTTAGTTAGAGACCAATAGGTGTCTATAGGACTGATAATTAAACTTTGGCCTCTGGGTGTAGTTCCTCAAAGTAACCACCAGATGCCGCCAAACCTGTACAACTAAGCCACCCACTCAGCATTGCCCGGATAATTCCATATAAGATACAAATTGAGTGTAAATAAATGATATCCTGAATTAAATAATAATACACAACACAATCTATATTCGACAATTGTTAACCTGATTTTTGGATCAATGTTTGTAGCACATTGAAAGCCAACTATGAAGTTTTGCTGTCTTTTCTTTTTTTCTCTTTTCTTTTATTTATAAGTGATACTGTCTTTTATCGCTGATAATATTGCTGTAACTGCATTGAAAAGATTATCTGTATGTATTGTTTGATTTAACAAAGATATATACAAGATGTGCAACAGAGATTAGAATTAACCTGTTAAGTTCAAGCTGAGAGAATTTGGGATTTAACATGTCATGTATATATATGTTATTCATGCTTGCTTAATTAATATATCTATGATGTTATTTATTTTAACGTTCATCATTGTCGAATAGAGCTGAAGACCTTGACATATTTTCATGTATGACTCATCATTCAACGTTGTGTATCCATGACACATTTGTAAAGAATGTATGACTTCATCTTCATGGCTCGTCTGTGGAAAATTACTGGAAATGAGTCCCAAGTGCGCTGTGATATTTCTGGAGGCGGAAGGACATTCACGGAAGAAGTCGGTGGTCTGACCGAAGGTGATAAAAAGCCGTCACCAGCTACGATCGGGGTCTTTTCTACCCTGCGATGGTCTGGACAGAGTGCATTCTCGAAGAAGGATTATAGCTGCCTGCCTGGGACTTTGGATTTTTTACGAAGGACTGGGATTAAGCCGTGACTGGAATACTTCTTCTCTGATTGGTAATGTACAAATCCTTTAGCAATAATGATGTATAATAGGAAGATATGAATGACTAATCGCGTGTTAGGGTAGGGGCCATTTAATACACTCTCATATCTTTAAAATTATTTTTGCCAAAAACATCTTATTGTCAATCAGGTCTTAAGCTTTTTTGAGAAATGATCAATCTTATAAAGCTTATTGTAAAAGGTTTATATTATTCTTAATTTTTTGTTTTTATTTTATTTTATTTTATTTTGATTGATTTAAAGTTTTATCATTAAATGTGATTTTGATGATTTATATTGGTTATCTTTTATTGTCAATAAAATTGTTTAAAAGACAATTTTTGAATCAATCATTTTATTGTTTTGTTTTAATCTTTATTTTATTTATTTTTGGTTTTATTTATTTTTTTGGACGTTTTATAAGTCCAAATAAAATGATTTAAAAACTAATTGTGATTTAATTAGTTTGTTTGGTTTGTTTTAATTTTTATTATATTTATTTTTGGACGTTTTATGAGTCCGAGGTCGTTCTATAAGACCTTATTATTTGTTTTTGATTTTATTTTATTTATTTTTGGACGTTCAATAAGTCCGAGGTCGTTCTATAAGACCTTATTATTTGTTTTTGATTTGATTTTATTTATTTTTGGACGTTCAATAAGTCCGAGGTCGTTCTATAAGACCTTATTATTTGTTTTTGATTTTATTTTATTTATTTTTGGACGTTCAATAAGTCCGAGGTCGTTCTATAAGACCTTATTATTTGTTTTTGATTTTATTTTATTTATTTTTGGACGTTCAATAAGTCCGAGGTCGTTCTATAAGACCTTATTATTTGTTTTTGATTTTATTTTTAATATTATTTTTTCCCTCTATGAGGAGGACAACAGTATCGGACGTTTGGAAGAAGGTAAGTGCATTTGAATAACCTCTAACCAATGCTTCCATCTGTATTAATATAAGTCAAATACTCCTGCTTGATATGTAACAAATCCGTATGATCCTAACAAGGATTATTAAATTACTAGGTCAATAACAAATGCAAACAACTCAGAGAAGTGGAGCTGCCAATGAAGTGAGGTGTACATGCTAGCATTCCTGGGCTCTGTGTGTGTGGTTACTCACTCAGGATTGATAGGTGTATTAAAACGGATTGGCCTCATGATAAGATGACAGTGAACAAACCTAGGTGAATCCACTTTGATATATCGGCTTATTTAATTCCCGTCTCCTCACGCTGACGCCTTAGAGCGGGTGAGGAAAAAGGGGAATTTCTAACCCTTTAATTGGAGAGTCGATCAGGACATATTTCCCGATTTAAGTCCTGCGGGTAAGCGGAAGTTGACATGTGGCGCCCAGACGTGGGGCTCGATTGACTCATTTTTGTCAAAATCGGGATCGATCGAGGCCCAAACAGGAACCCGAGTGAGCGCGGCTCTGAGCGGAGGGCACAGTGCTTGGAGCTGATAGCGAACTCGCTGATAAATTGTCATGTCATACGACCCTGAGCTAACACAAAATAGTCTCTTTGATGAATAGTGTTTCATGGAAAAGAGCTTCTTTAATTGTGAAAATCTAGTGTGATTTTTGAGTTGAAGTTGATTGTACTATTTTGTGTTAAAGAAACGGTGACTGGCTCCCCCAGGAGACTTGCACTCTAACAGAGGTTGAGTGTGAGAAGGCCATTCAAAGTGAATGGGCTTTAACAGCGACCTGCTGCTCTGGTCAGCTGTGAAGGTACTGATAGTGTACTTGGCAGAGCGCGCTGCGCCGCGCTTTCCTGAGGGAGGGGCTGAGTCAAGGGGTGGTTCAGGCCAGCCCACAAAAAGAAGGAGGGCTTGAACAGTTAGAGTTAATGTTGAGAG
The DNA here is from genome assembly GCF_051991245.1 of Festucalex cinctus. Lineage (NCBI taxonomy): Eukaryota > Metazoa > Chordata > Actinopteri > Syngnathiformes > Syngnathidae > Festucalex > Festucalex cinctus. The sequence continues at coordinate 22,684,486 of NC_135428.1, forward strand.
GCTGCTCGGAGGGAGGCAGTCTCTTCTAGGCTTGTGATGTTAAACTATGGTTTGCGCTATTTAGGCTTTCCATATTGGGTGCGGTTGCCCATTTTATTGGTTTGTTATCTCAGGTATCCATTTGTAGCAAAACTACCATACTCTTTGCTTAGTTATTGCGGGGTGCCTGAAAATATTTATAGTCCCTTTTCTTGGATAGCGGACTCAGTGTCAGAGGCTGACGCTGCAAACTTAACCCTGATTTCCTGTCTCTTGCCTTTTCTCCTGGAGTTTTTGAAAAAATTTTAAGTTTTCGGTTCCCGACAGGAGTGTCCATTGGCACAAGAAGAAAGTCGTCGAGAACCAAGGAGAAAAGGTAGGGGTTTCCACTAGACTAATGTTCTAGTGGAGGCAGCCTTTTTCGGTTCCTGACAGGAGTGTCCATTGGCACAAGAAGAAAGTCGTCGCGAACCAAGGAGAAAAGGTAGGGGTTTCCACTAGACTAATGTTCTAGTGGAAGCAGCCTTTTTCGGTTCCTGACAGGAGTGTCCATTGGCACAAGAAGAAAGTCGTCGAGAACCAAGGAGAGAAGGTAGGTGTTTCCACTAGACTAATGTTCTAGTGGAGGCAGCCTTTTTCGGTTCTTAGCAGACGTGTCCATTGGAACAAGAAGACATCCAGATCCCGGAGAAGAGAAGCGGGAAGGATTACAACCGACCAGAGAGGACAACACACCCCACCGTTTGAGAGAGGACATCCGCCGACGAGTAAAGGTAGGAAACCCGAAGGCGGTAGTCCCGATAGAGGTAGAGGCAACGTACACGGGTACGGAGCTGAGTAACCAGGAGCTAAAGTACGTCCCTGAACCCAAAGCGCGCGGGGAAGGCTTCGGAAATAGATAGCTCCACTCCTACAATAAGAAAGCAAAGCGGGCTATAGAACACGCTAGTGAAGTAATGGAAAGAATAATAGGGAGAAATGGGAGGGGAAAGCCCCCCAGCCCTACAGAGGGGGTAGCAGGGTTAATGCCTGCACCCCATCCTCTAGAACAACCAGATATACCAGTAGTGGTTATGCTACTGGGCGAAGGTGTAGATCGATGGCCACCAGGAGCAAGAAGGCACCTGGAAATAAACAACCCTTCAATCCGTCCTACCGACCTCGCAGCTGAGGTGGAAAGGTCGGTGAAGGAAACAGGAGTGTTTGTGAGTGAATTTCCCGAAATAATGGGCATAGCAACAGTAGTGGTAAACCACCCCCAAGAGGGATGCACCTCTGGGACGGTGGGCCTTTGGGTCCACTGGTGGACTGTGTTGTTGGATGTGTATAACGTAGTGGAAGTAACTAGCACCGGAGTCCAGTGGGACTCTACGATTAAATCCCTCGCTGAGAAAATGCAGATAAGGGTGGAATTAGCAAATCCCAAGGGGGCTGAAGAATTAAGCTTCAACCTCTGGGAGCAGTCGGGATTTGATCAAAAGCAGAAAGAGTTACAAAAAATGCGGAAAAGGCCAGCTGAGGCCGTTGGTGAAGAGGGCTTTGTTGATATGGGCTCATGTGTCCATGAGGAGGATGCAGGAGCATCAGAAAATGAAAGCCCAGGAAAAATTGTAAAAATGACTCCCCTGATAAGAACGGCGCCCCTGGGTGGGCTGCCGGAGGAAACAAAAAAGGTTTCAATCGGGAATGGTGTAATATTGTGCCACTATGTGGGAAGCCCCTGGCAAATACGGGGGGATGCTATAGTGATAATAACAGATAGATCACTAAAACCGCATAGTAAAGCGCTTGGAAACATTTTAAGGCAGGAAGCGGGACAAGAATATGAATTAGAGGTTAAACAAGAATTACAAAAAGATAATCAGCGGCCAATAATAGCGGCAAAAACTAGTGGCGGGAACACTCCCTACGGCATGATAATACACGTGCCAGGGACAGAGTGGAACCCCAAAATCGATCAGTCACAATATGCGGACGAGATGGCAAAAGCATTGGAGAGGGGGGTCGACAAAGCGTTAGGAGAAGGAGCGGAGAGAATAGTGATGGCTGTAAATTGGATTAAAACTGGAAAGATGCAGTGGCAACAGGCTGAGTCCATAGCAGTAGCAGCGTTCACTCTAAGAGCTAAGACTCCTGTAACAACACCATCGGGAGTAGAATTTGTGATAGTAATATCAAAAAAGCAGAGAGAGGAACGAGTTAAATCAGTGACAGACGAGATTTTAACCCGTACTAGACAGATGGATCGTGAACGACGCCAGCTCCAGCAATCAATAAACGGAGAACCCAGGGACTCACCCCAGTCATCATCCCCAGTTAAAACATCTCCCGTGCCTCTCCCGGTAAGTGGAAGGAAGTTAGAAGCTGCCCGGGAGGTGGAGGACGAAGAGCAAGAGGGACCGAGCAGACAAACCCCAAAGGGAAAAAACAAGGCCCCAAGGGGAACGGTGACCTTTAGCCCCGTCACATCTACCCCTGGAACAGCACGGGATCCCTTTTCGGGACAACCCCCCATAACGCCGGTGCCCCTGCCACAGGTTTCTCAAAAAAGGCATATGGGAAATGTAAACTCGATGGGACCGTTAGCGATACCAGGAGATGGGAGCGAAGAGGAAGACGATGAAGAGCAAGCTCCTGTTTCGACCGTGATTGGCGCTAACCCCGCTGACGAAGACCAAGACTCAACCTCATCAGAAGATGACCCGGGCAACCCCGGCCAGAACCCGAAAATAGTTACAAGACCAGTTAGTAAAAGAAAGAAAAATCCTCAACCTACGTTTGACGTGTACCAATCCTCAGCAAGGGTAGCTAGAGATCTTAACCTGGGATGGATCGAGACAAAGGATGGGCGGAAAGCTTACATACCCGAGGCAGGGCAAGTAAATCGCCCCTATCCACCTGCCTGGCTCAATAAGCTAGATAGTAAAATGCCTCTAACTATGCGAATAATTTATCGCGAGGCTATTAACATTTTACAGGCTCCGCCATATACCACATTATTAATTCACCAAGACCTGACTAAGAATTTCAGGGATGGCTACGTGGCGGTGGCACATGATTTTATGTTGAGAAGGCTTAAAAAAGCAATAAATAATAAAGCAAAATGTGAGCTGAGAGCCGACGATGACCTAAATTCAGGTTCTGATAACGATGGAGCAGCGGTTACTGTAACGGTACCAGCCGCCCCAAGAACCTCTTTGAACCAACTGTCCCAATATGTGACACAGCTGGGATCAACTACAATAGTACCAAACCCAGTACCCCAACCACATGACATGGAGGGGGAGGTGCAACAATTTAAGACCTTGAAGGAGTTGGTTCGCCAAAAAGGTAGGCTAGAGACAGCTAAAGAGTATTTAGTTGAGACATGGCCTATGATTAGAGACGCCCCAGGAGGAGATGGTGCTAAGAAACTATGGCTTCAGTACATCATCGCTAGCCCTGTCGGACCAAACGAAACACCACAACAGGTCTACGAAAGATGGGTGGACGGCGAAGATGAGGATGAAGATGCCCATATTAGCAGGGCTAGAGAGCAACTCAAAAGGGACGTTTCACTGCTAAATGTGTGGCACAAAATTAAGGAAGTTATATCTCCAAATAGGTATATCAAAGTGCTGCGGATGATTGTCAAGGACAGAGGGAACGAAGCTGTCTTTGTGAAAATGGCCCCAAATAGCACGACGCTGAAAATTGAAGCCTCCGTTAAGAAGTGGGATCGCCTAACTAAGCATAACGCTGAGAAAAGGAGAACCGGACCAGTTGCTAGTCGCACCCGAGGGAGCGAACAGCAGGTCCAGCAGGGAGCTCAGCAACCAGTTCAGACTGTCCCCTACGTGAGACCTCAGCAGCAGAGAACGAACTGGAATCAGAGACAGGCCACCCAGCCAGGACAGCAGACGAGGCCCCAACCAAGACAACAGCCAGCAGTGCGAAGACCAGGTCCAGCATATATGCCCAAAGAAGAATTTGACAAACTGAACCCAGAAGAAAGGAAGGCCTTCCTCGAGGCTCGCAAGGCTGCAGCCTCCGGGGGGCCTGGGAAATAATGGAAACAAAGGCACGGGTCACCCTAGAAGGGGTTTACAGAATAGGGGATAACCTTTATGCTAAGGTGGAGGGAGTGCCCTATTTAGTAGACACAGGGGCCGAGGTGTCCATGACCCGTAGAGCCTTAAAACGAATCGGACACCTAAAAGTAATGGTAGCTGATGGCTCGATTGCCAAAATGCCGGTAGGGATTTGGAAGGGAATTGTGTGGGTGTTAGGACCATACAATTTGTTGACATTAAAAGATGCAGAAGAAATGAAGATACCTAAAAATAAAAGGCAAGTTGCGAAAAAGAGATGGGAAAAACTAAAACCTAAATTAGTGAAAGTAGGCCCTACAAAAATAATACCCGACCAAGAATGGTATAAATCAGTAGATGTACCTGCCGTAAAAGCCCAACAAATCCAAGACAGTGTATTAACACTGGAAGGGAAAAAGAAATTAGGTGAAATTCTAGACAAAGCCGCCATCGCACATTTTAAGAATGATTGCGGTGATTTAGGCGCAAATTATGTGCATATTATAATTGGGGGGGTACATCCGCCAGTGAGGCAATATCCCCTCAACCCCGGAGCAGTGGCTGAAATGGAGGTAATTGTAAAAGAATTATTAGCACTTGGCATTATTCGTGAAGAACTAAACCCTATTACCAATAGCCCAATTCAAGCTGTTAAAAAACCTGAAGCGGTAGGAGGGGGATGGAGGCCAGTCATTAACTTTAAAGCTCTAAACCGCCGAACGGTGGCTAACCGAGCGAGCCTCATAAACCCCCAGGCGTCTTTAAAAACATTAAGAGTAAAGAAGTATAAATCATGTATTGACCTTGCAAATGGATTCTTTTCCCTGAGAATTGCCAAAGCATCACAAGGGAAAACAGCGTTTACGCATAAAGGAAAAGCATACGTTTGGCAGAGGTTGCCGCAAGGATATAAGAACTCCCCGAATGTATTTCAATCAGCTGTCTTGCATATTTTGGAAGGTCTCCCAGTCACAGTTTACATCGATGATGTGTTCATCGCTAGTGACACGGAGGAGGAACATTTGGAGATTCTGCAGGCCGTAATCGAACGAGTGACGGAGGCAGGATTAAAACTAAATCTTAAGAAGTGTCAGCTGGCCAGGTTTGAGGTAGATTACTTGGGATTCCAAGTGTCTGAAGACTTGGGGCTGTCGCAAGCGTATCTAGAGAAAATAGAACAGATTTTGCCTCCAACGTCCGAGAACGAGCTACAGAAAATATTAGGACTGTGTAATTATGTTCGAGATCATGTTCCGTATTATCAGAAATTTGCGAGACCCCTTTATGCCCGATTGCGTAAGAATCCTAATGAAAAGAAAACAAAAGATTGGCCTTGGTCAGCTAAAGACCAAGAGAATTTAGAAGGGCTTAAAAACGTAGTAAAAAATGCTATACGCCTCGAACCGAGAAGCTTGGAAGTCAGGTTGGTTGCCGAGATACAATGTGATGAAGATAATGCGATGGTAAGTGTTAGTAATGAAGGTGCCGGCTTAGTGACACTATGGACTTATACTATAAATAATGTTGAGAAAAAGTTTCCCCAGGAGGAGAGAGAATTAGCGGTTCTTGCTAAATATTGGGGAACATTAAAAGATCTAGCCCAAGAACAAGGTATAAAAGTTATTACGCAGAGTCAAGTACATCGATACCTGCGTAAAGATACACTAGAAAGTACTAAAGCGACGAATGTGAGATGGGGGAGGTGGGAAGATATCCTGCTTGACCCTGACCTAGAGATAGGACCAGCAAAATCCATATCTAAAAAACAGGCGAAAACTGTAAATAGTGAGGAGAGACCATATGAATGGATTCTATATACAGATGGATCCAAAAAGGGTGAAGACCAGTATGCCCACTGGGGCTTCATCCTGAAACACAATGGTAAAGAGATATGCCGCAGGAAAGGTCAGACTCCTGGCAGTGCCCAAGCAGGAGAGGCTACAGCGGTGTTAGAAGGATTGTTGGAGGCCATAAGATTACACGTGAGTCGAGTAAGACTTATAACCGATAGTCACTATTGTGCCCAGGCGCTCAGAGAAGATTTATCCATTTGGGAAGAAAATGGGTTTGAAGGAGCGAGGAGTAAAGAAATTGCTCATGCTGAGTTATGGAAGAAAATAGCCGAGTTAAGGTTAAATATGACTATCGATGTTGTTCACCAGAAAGCCCACGTCAAGGAGGGGGCTCACTGGAGAGGAAATGATGAAATAGATAAATACGTCCAAGAGAGAAGATTGGTAATTGTAGGAGCAGAAAAATGGGACAATACCCCCAAAGGAGGAAAAGTGGTCCCAGATGAGTTTGTGTGTGAGGTGACTAAGGCCGTACATGAAGCGCTAGGCCATGGAGGTGCCTTGCCCACAAAGAGAGAGCTGGAGAAACTGGAACTTTGGATCCCAGAAAAAAAAATCCGTTCAGTTATACGAAATTGCGAGTTGTGTAATAAGTTTAATGCAGTACGCCGAGGGCAACGAGTGGACGGATTGACGATTAAAAGCACTGTTCCATGGGCATCAGTTTGCATGGACGTAGCAGGCCCCATGGGAGTAAACGGCACTAAAGGTGAGAAGTATCTTGTTGTGCTTGTAGATTCGATGTCAGGACATTTTGGATTAAAAGCGGTACGTAATGCGAATGCTAATAGCGTACTAAAAACACTGGAAGAGGGTTGTATGTGGTTAGGCATACCGAGAGAGTTAAGAACTGACAATGGAACTCATTTCAAAAACGCTACAATAGACAGGTGGTGTCAAAAGTGGGGAATAATAAGGACTTACTCTCCGCCTTACACCCCTCAAGCTAATGGCGTGGCTGAACAAACCATTGGCCTAGTTAAAAGTTGGCTCGGGAAAAATGCTAATGGAAAAGAATGGAGTGAAAAATTGGTGGAGTTGGTCAAGGACTTGAATGGGAGGAGCAGAGCAGATAGACCTTCCCCTTCAGAGGAGTTAAACCAGCGCCCCTTTGTCGCTCCTGAGGTAGGACGAATGCAAAGTACAGAAAACACTCAGAAAGGAAAGTGCCCATTTCAGGTAGGACAGAGAGTGTGGATAAAATCTCATGGTCCATCTGATAGCCAGGCAGTAAAAGCAAAGTATGACCAATCTGACATCATTGAAGAAGTTTTAGACAGAAATACAGTGCGATTAAAAAAGAAGGGACTCCAAGGGGTAGAGCAGCTAAAACCAATGCCAGTTAATTCAGCCTAAAGCTAAGGAGTAAGACAAATAATTAAAAGATGGAACAAGCCACTCCGCCCTTTGTCAAGCTCGTTATGGTGAAAGGAGCTGTCATCGTGCGGAGGACTGAAAAGGAAGTAATGGTTGGTAGGGCGTTTAATCTTTGGATAAATGCAATAAGAGGATATATTGTTAATAGAGTAGAAGATTTTAGTTGGCAACCGGCTATCTTGACCTGCATAATTTGTAGTGGAAGCGAAGAGTCGAGGAGCCAGTGGAATGTGGAACAGATATCCGACGAAGGCTGGTTGGACGAGCTTAAGCCGGATTTGAGCGAGGTAGGCACGGCTAAGATATTTGAAATACAGGTATGTGGGTATTGTAGAATAAAGAGCCTACCTAGAATAAAAGTGCATGTTCAGTGGGATTTAGCCCCGCAAGAGAATACAGATGCACAGTATTGTAAATGTTTGTGGGATGGAGAGAAGGTATTGTATTGTCAACACTGTTGGATGAGAATGGGAAGAGGTTCACTGATAAGAGCTGGGGAAGCCGAAGGGTGGCAGTTAACTAGAGCGGAAACCCCGATAAAGTCGCTGAGTTCCGATTTGCTGACCTATTGGCCGATGGAGATAAACGAGAGGACGTGCGACTCGAGATTTCAGGCGCTGCTTTATAACAACTGGCCGCCAGAAGGAGGTGAGTATCGCCCGGCTCCGCTTATTGTTGGCTCGGAGGCGACGCCAACTCTAATATATGTTGAACCTAAGTGTGTAGTTGAACCAAGGGTACCCTGGGCCACAGTAATCAATGGTGTGTTAGCCCAAGGGGATATTCCGATGGAAACATTATCTGACGTCCCACAAGAAAGGGTAATAAATATTGGTAGTGTGTGTAGTCGTAATGTGTTAATGTATGCTATATTGGATAAAATGGAATATAAGGCTAAAACAGCAGTAGTAAGAGTGAGTCCAGTGGTGTCGCCTCAAAGGGATACGAGGTTTGACACAGGATACTGGATAAAAGTAAAAATAATGATGGCCATGAAACCTTATGAGGGTATATACTCATTGGGAATGGAAGTGTCAATGAGTACGGAGGAGGAGGCCAAGCGGCTTCACCCCAAATGTACTTTTTATAGGGAGTGCCATAGTAGTGCACAGATAAGAATGTATAGTGGTAGAACCTATAGAGATGAAAAGAGTGAAAAAATAAGGCCTAGTGGTAATGAGAAGATGATGGCATTAGCCCAGGTGGCCACAGAAAAGCTAGAAAAACTTAATGCGAGTTCATTAAGTGAGGGAAGGCTCGGGCAAGAACGAGTGACCCATGTCAGGGGAAAATCTGACCTTAGAGGTCGCCCAAAGGAAAAATGGTGGCAAGGATGTCCATACCCGGGTTGTACCGGTGAAGGACATGTAGTCGGCGACCACAAAAGACATTGGTCGCTACGTGGATGTCCTAGTTTTAACGAGGCAAATCCATGTCAGTATAAATCACCTAGATGGAAGGAATTGGTGAGAAAGTGTAGAAAGGCCCCTCATTCCGTTTTTCCCCAGGAGGAACAGATGGAGATGGGTAAAGTATTGGAAGCTCCAGCCGCGAGGTCAAAGGCGGAATGGAGGGAAGGGCCAGACATGATGAAGATAAGCGGTCAAAAGATCAAAAAAGCTAGGAAAATTGATTATCAATAAATTAAGAAGAAGGGAAAAAAAAAACCCCCGCCTATTTTAAAAGAAAATAAGTTTTTGTAAAAAGATAAGATAATTGTGTAATGAAGGCCAACCCCCAAGAAAAGGAGGAGGAGCTAATGAGATGTTAAAACGCAACAGTCCTTAAAGGACAAGACCAAAAGAAGAAAGCATGAAACGGAGCTACGAGATGGAGGAAGAGCAAGGTTGTAGCAAGCTAGTAATACTAGAGCTAAGCTCTAGTACTAAGCTAGAAGACCCACCGGACACAGTTGATGAACAACCTAAAGCTATTAACTGCCAGCGACAAAATTGGAGGTATGGAGGAGTTTTGATAACTATCAAACTTTGTTTTATGGTAATATTTTTGATATATTATTTGATGAGACAAAAATCTAGCATCGCTAGCACAGCCCCGATTAATCCCCTCGACCTAGTAGAAATACGGTATGGCACCACTAAAATAACCAATCAGACGTGCTGGAAAGTGGAGGTGAAGCATGTATGTGAAGAATGGAGAAGGGAGAAGGGAGCCTGCGGTGCCGGGGAGGAAAAACCCTGTGGGATAGGATGGAGAAGGGAGAAGATAGCAGTAATAAATTCCTATCTTCGCACCTTTAACAGCACATATTATAGTGAAACCCTAGAGGTCTTGAGAAGAAGTACTATATATCCTGCGAAATCAAAAAGCAAGTGTGCACATCCAGTGATTCTACGAGTTGATAACACAACAAGCGACTTTACAGTCAATATTACCTTGTTATGTCTGGAGAAGCAAGAACAAAGAATCATCAGAAAGAACTGGGTCCAGATCGGGAAGGAAGAACCTGCTTGGTACTTCAACGAATATTGTGCAAGACTACCAGATGCAACAGGTGGATACTGGTTGAAGACAGACCATGACGCCCCTGACTTTACCTACCCGGCGGCCCCACGGAATGACACCTGCACCGAATTTCGCCCGGCATGGGAACGATGTTGGAACTGTATAACCTTTCGGTGCGAGGAGCCAGGGACCAACGGGACCACAGATTACTTGCCAGGTACTCCTACTCCATCATCAGGTAGGTCACCTAAATTTCTTAAATTACGTCGGTTTGCAAAATTTAAAAAGCCTGTATCAATATCACAGAAAAAATTAGTAATAACGCGACGGCCAGGATGCAAGTTAATGTTAGAAAAGGCCCAGTCGTATAATAATAGCCATTGTGATTGGAATATGATGAAATATTGTTTTGAGCCCTATCATATGTTTTGTTATGCAGATGAGGGTAATAGAATTACACTCTCCGATATAGGGCTTAGGGGTGATGTAAATTTAATCCTGAGACCCTTTATTAGATTATATGCCGGAAATGTATTAGATCAAAAGAAAATAGAAGTGAAACATGAAGTATGGCTAAATGATTCCTTTCCATGGATATGGAAAAGAGATACATATATATTGAAATCAACCTTTAATAAAACTTTGGGAATAAATGTGTTAAAAGTAGTATGGGCACGGATGTGGGCTCAACGTATTCCTACACCGGATGATTTATATAATGTCCCAAAAGGGGATTTTGATCAAATTGACCAATGTGTAGCATTGAGAATGTATAACAGATTGCATAGGAAGGAGTGGATAAGTGGAATTTCACCACGATGCCCCTTGGTGGAGACAGGAACGCCACCTTTGACTCATTGGATATATAACTGTACAGGGTTGAACACAAACCTAACGATTAATGGAGTGCTACAAGCATGGAAAGAAGGACACACGAGAGATGAAAGTAAGACGTGGTGGGGGCTCAATAAAGATGAGATGGTTCAGGATGTGATACCTTGCTTAGGAGAGTCGGAGAATTATTGGATTAAATATCAATATATGGCGACGGTGTACTCTAAAGAGAACGATATTTGGCCTGACATTGAAAGACCAGCCTTATATGCTAATCCAAGACCATGGGAAATGTTGTGTAAGGGGGGAGAGTCCGTGAAAAATTTTAATGAATGCACAATTGTATTAGCACGTATACCCTGTTATAAAGTCTCCCGATTTCAGAATTTTTGTAATGTACGTTATCGCGATGAGTATTATGCCAACTATGAGGGGGCAGTATGGATCAAGGATAATAGTAATCAATGGATCCGGAGTCAAGCTGCAGGTAGAGAATATTGTACGCGATGGGACAAAGATCATGACTTATCCAAAATGGTAGGATTAAGAATGATCCCCAAGCCTCCTGACTCTATTATGCAGATCTTAGAAGGTCACGCATTTAGGAAGACCCTTTGTAAAGGGGATATAGTTACAGGGTTTGATTGGCTGGGATTTAATAAAATTTATGGCCCTGGCACATGCCACGAACCTGCTGAAAGATGGCTGCATTGTGGACACAGTGACGAATATGATCATAAGGGGGAACATGTATGTACTTGGTATGAGAGAATAGGATTGGCAATAAAAGGTGTAGTAAAAACTGTGGCCACTACAGCCGTGGAAGTTGTAGAAGATGTAGCAGAGACGGCAGTTATTGGGATAAGTACAGGGCTGTATGGTTTATTATATGATGTAGGACTATGGTTCCTGCTAGTGTCAGGAGTTGTTCTGTCAGCAGTTATAGCTGTTGCAGTTATCAAAAGAGGGATTTTGGCATTATCTACCCACCGAAATTATAAAGAGAAAACCTCACCAAATAAGGTTAAAGCTCAGTTATTGGCCAACGAGCTGCAGAAAAAATGGGGGGGCCGACTAAGGGGAATTATTGAGAAGTTGGGATGGGCTTCAGAAAAGGGCGGGATCGGTCCAATTATAGATAAGACGCCCTAGCCCTGACTTCCTCACTTCTCACTGAAATCTTTTGGTGGAACAGTAACCAACAACTAACCATGGCTTGTAATGCTTTGGGTAAAGGTATCATTGGAAGACCAGGCGCCCTTCATAAAGTGAGTAATGAAGTGGAATATTGGATAAATTTTATAATATGGCTTTTTTATTGTTGTGTCGGATATAGCGAACAACTAAGTTAGTAGTGTGGGGAATAATTTTAATTCTCCTTTGGTTATGTCTGGTCGACCACTTGGTTTTAGTAATTTGGGTTTTTATCTATGTATTTTTTTTTACTCTCCCGCCAAGAGGTTCCGCTACTCGGAAGAGCGACCACACTCTCGCTCTCCCGTAGTAGAGGTGTTCCGCATTGATGGAGTAGATGCGGATGGAAACTTAGACTAAGATTAGAATGTATATATTGGGAGCCGCAATATTTTAGGTTTCCCTCGGGTCTAAGAATTGTCGAATTTTGGATGTGTGTTTAACAGGATAACCAGGATCAGCCGCAGTGTGTCTTCTGTGGAAGTGATCTCCTCACGTCCGCTTGGGTGGTGGGGGACGCTTTCTATAGCCACTGCTGCTATCCGTTGCCCGCAGTGGATGAGGGTAGAGAAATGTGGCTCATACCAGCCGGGCTTTTTCTAAATTTCGTCAGTGATTTTTTCATTGATATCCAGTGTGGTTCCTGGATATGGCCTGGCTTTGCTGACTTCGCGGGCTCAAGTAAGTTGGAAGGTTTGGTTCAAAGTCGCTTGAAAGAGATACGTTATTATTTTAACGTTGAGGGTGAATTCATTGGGAGAACTTTCCCTTTAATGCGCATGATATGGCGCCTGCCTGACGGTGCTCGGCGCTTGACATTCAACACCTTGGCTGGCTTCTGTGTAGCCGCCACTCCTTTGAGACAGGTCGGATCCAATCGGGATGAGTGGCCCTGCGAGCCTGTAACGCCCTCCTCGCCCTTCCTGGACCGGGTTGACGAGCCCGGGGAACCCAGAGCCGCCCGACAGGATGTTCCAGTTGGTAAGGTTGTGCCACTGTTGAGATCACCCTCCCCCACGGTTACATCGATCACTGATGACCTGGAGGGTGTGCAAGGCGAGGATGGGGGTGGAACGGGGTCATCTCCCTCCCTGATGATAGGTGAACTGGGCCTGTGGTCTCCTCTTACTGATCCTCCGTCCGACTCCTTGCCTTCTGAATCCCCGGTGTCTCTGTTGCCGGATGACACAAGGGGGTTGAATGCAGGTGACTGGTTGGAGTTGGAGGCTTTTGCGGTTGATCAGTTTGGACACCATTGATCTCTAGGAGGGGGTGTTGAATTGAGTAGATTGAGTGGGTCAGATGAAACGCCATATCATGTAAAATGAGATAACAAATTAATGGGCTAGACTCAATTCTTAGTTAGAGACCAATAGGTGTCTATAGGACTGATAATTAAACTTTGGCCTCTGGGTGTAGTTCCTCAAAGTAACCACCAGATGCCGCCAAACCTGTACAACTAAGCCACCCACTCAGCATTGCCCGGATAATTCCATATAATATACAAATTGAGTGTAAATAAATGATATCCTGAATTAAATAATAATACACAACACAATCTATATTCGACAATTGTTAACCTGATTTTTGGATCAATGTTTGTAGCACATTGAAAGCCAACTATGAAGTTTTGCTGTCTTTTCTTTTTTTCTCTTTTCTTTTATTTATAAGTGATACTGTCTTTTATCGCTGATAATATTGCTGTAACTGCATTGAAAAGATTATCTGTATGTATTGTTTGATTTAACAAAGATATATACAAGATGTGCAACAGAGATTAGAATTAACCTGTTAAGTTCAAGCTGAGAGAATTTGGGATTTAACATGTCATGTATATATATGTTATTCATGCTTGCTTAATTAATATATCTATGATGTTATTTATTTTAACGTTCATCATTGTCGAATAGAGCTGAAGACCTTGACATATTTTCATGTATGACTCATCATTCAACGTTGTGTATCCATGACACATTTGTAAAGAATGTATGACTTCATCTTCATGGCTCGTCTGTGGAAAATTACTGGAAATGAGTCCCAAGTGCGCTGTGATATTTCTGGAGGCGGAAGGACATTCACGGAAGAAGTCGGTGGTCTGACCGAAGGTGATAAAAAGCCGTCACCAGCTACGATCGGGGTCTTTTCTACCCTGCGATGGTCTGGACAGAGTGCATTCTTGAAGAAGGATTATAGCTGCCTGCCTGGGACTTTGGATTTTTTACGAAGGACTGGGATTAAGCCATCCATCCATCCATCCATCTTCTTCCGCTTATCCGGGGTCGGGTCGCGGGGGCAGCAGCTTCAGGAGGGAAACCCAGACTTCCCTCTCCCCAGCCACTTCAACCAGCTCCTCCGGCGGGATCCCGAGACGTTCCCAGGCCAACCGAGAGACATAGTCTCTCCAGCGTGTCCTGGGTCGTCCCCGGGGCCTCCCGCCAGTGGGACATGCCCGGAACACCTCACCAGGGAGGCGTCCAGGAGGCATCCGAACCAGATGCCCGAGCCACCTCAGCTGGCTCCTCTCAACGCGGAGGAGCAGCGGCTCGACTCTGAGTCCCTCCCGGATGACCGAGCTTCTCACCCTATCTCTAAGGGAGAGCCCGGACACCCTGCGGAGGAAACTCATTTCGGCCGCTTGTATCCGGGATCTTGTTCTTTCGGTCACGACCCACAGCTCGTGACCATAGGTGAGGGTTGGAACGTAGATCGACCGGTAAATCGAGAGCTTTGCCTTTTGGCTCAGCTCTTTCTTCACCACGACGGACCGATACAGAGTCCGCATCACTGCAGACGCTGCACCGATCCGCCTGTCGATCTCCCGCTCCATCCCACCCTCACTCGTGAACAAGACCCCAAGATACTTGAACTCCTCCACTTGGGGAAGGATCTCATCCCCGACCTGAAGACGACACTCCACCCTTTTCCGACTGAGGACCATGGTCTCGGATTTGGAGGTGCTGATCCTCATCCCAGCCGCTTCACACTCGGCTGCGAACCGCTCCAGTGAGAGCTGAAGGTCCCGGCCTGATGAAGCCAACAGCACCACATCATCTGCAAAGAGCAGAGATGCAATGCTGAGGCCACCAAACCGGAACCCCTCCACGCCTCGGCTGCGCCTAGAAATTCTGTCCATAAAAGTTATGAACAGAATCGGTGACAAAGGGCAACCTTGGCGGAGTCCAACCCTCACCGGAAACGAATCCGACTTACTGCCGGCAATGCGGGCCAAACTCTGGCAACGGTCGTACAGGGACCGAACAGCCACGTAACAAGGGGCCCGGCACCCCGTACTCCCGAAGCACCCCCCACAGAACTCCCCGAGGGACACGGTCGAACGCCTTCTCCAAATCCACAAAACACATGTGGACTGGTTGAGCGAACTCCCACGCACCCTCGAGGATCCTGCGGAGGGTGTAGAGCTGGTCCACTGTTCCACGGCCAGGACGAAAACCACACTGCTCCTCCTGAATCCGAGATTCGACCTCCCGACGGACCCTCCTCTCCAGCACCCCTGAATAGACCTTACCAGGGAGGCTGAGGAGTGTGATCCCTCTGTAGTTGGAACACACCCTCCGGTCCCCCTTCTTGAAAAGGGGGACCACCACCCCGGTCTGCCAATCCAGAGGCACTGTCCCCGATGTCCACGCGATGTTGTAGAGGCGTGTCAACCACGACAGCCCCACAACATCCAGAGTCTTTAGGAACTCCGGGCGGATCTCATCCACCCCCGGGGCCCTGCCACCGAGGAGCTTTCCAACCACCTCAGTGACTTCGACCCCAGAGATAGGAGAGCCCACCCCAGAGTCCCCAGACTCTGCTTCTTCAAAAGGAGACGTGTTGGTGGAATTGAGGAGGTCTTCGAAGTATTCCCCCCACCGCTTCACGACGTCCCGAGTCGAGGTCAGCAGCACCCCATCGCCACTATACACAGTGTTAATGGTGCACTGCTTTCCTCTCCTGAGACGCCGGATGGTGGACCAGAATTTCCTCGAAGCCGTCCGGAAGTCGTTTTCCATGGCCTCACCGAACTCCTCCCATGCCCGAGTTTTTGCCTCAGCAACCGCCGAAGCCACGTTCCGCTTGGCCATCCGGTACCTGTCAGCTGCCTCCGGAGTCCGACAGGCCAAAAAGGCCCGATAGGACTCCTTCTTCAGCTTGACGGCATCCCTTACCGCTGGTGTCCACCAGCGGGTTCGAAGATTGCCGCCGCGACAGGCACCGACCACCTTACGGCCACAGCTCCGATCGCCGCCTCAACAATGGAGGCGCGGAACATGGTCCATTCGGACTCAATGTCCCCCACCTCCCCCGAGACAAGGGAGAAGCTCTGCCGGAGGTGGGCATTGAAACTCTTTCTGACAGGGGATTCCGCCAGACGTTCCCAGCAAACCCTCACAATACGTTTGGGTCTGCCAGGTCGGACCGGCATCTTCCCCCACCATCGGAGCCAACACACCACCAGGTGGTGATCAGTTGACAGCTCCGCCCCTCTCTTCACCCGAGTGTCCAAAACATGCGGCCGCAAATCCGATGACACGACTACAAAGTCGATCATCGAACTGCGGCCTAGGGTGTCCTGGTGCCAAGTGCACATATGGACACCCTTATGCTTGAACATGGTGTTCGTTATGGACAAACCGTGACGAGCACAGAAGTCCAATAACAGAACACCGCTCGGGTTCCGATCAGGGGGGCCGTTCCTCCCAATCACGCCCCTCCAGGTCTCACTGTCATTCCCCACGTGAGCGTTGAAGTCCCCCAGCAGGACGAGGGAGTCCCCAGAGGGAGCGCTCTCCAGCACACCCTCCACGGACTCCAAAAAGGGTGGGTACTCTGAGCTGCTGTTTGGTGCATATGCACAAACAACAGTCAGGACCCGTCCCCCCACCCGAAGGCGGAGGGAGGCTACCCTCTCGTTCACCGGGGTAAACCCCAACGTACAGGCGCCGAGCCGGGGGGCAATAAGTATGCCCACACCTGCTCTGCGCCTCACACCGTGGGCAACTCCAGAGTGGAAGAGAGTCCAACCCCTCTCAAGAGGACTGGTACCAGAGCCCAAGCCGTGTGTGGAGGCGAGTCCGACTATATCTAGTCGGAACTTCTCGGCCTCGCACACCAGCTCGGGCTCCTTCCCTGCCAGAGAGGTGACATTCCATGTCCCAAGAGCCAGCTTCTGTAGCCGGGGGTCGGTCCGCCAAGGTCTCCTCCCTTGGCCGCCACCCAACCCACACTGCACCCGACCCCTTTGGCCCCTCCCACCGGTGGTGAGCCCGTGGGAAGGGGGACCCACGTTGCCCCTTCGGGCTGTGCCCGGCCGAGCCCCATGGGTGCAGGCCCGGCCACCAGGCGCTCGCCAGCGAGCCCCGCCTCCAGGCCTGGCTCCAGAGGGGGGCCCCGGTGACCCGCGTCCGGGCGAGGGAAACGCGTCTCCAAAATTCTTCTTCATCATCAGGGTCTTCTGAGCCGTTCTTAGTCTGGCCCCTCACCTAGGACCTGTTTGCCATGGGTGACCCTCCAGGGGCATAAAGCCCCAGACAACATAGCTCCTAGGATCATTGGGACACGCAAACCCCTCCACCACGTTAAGGTGCCGGCTCACGGAGGGGGGATTAAGCCGTGACTGGAATACTTCTTCTCTGATTGGTAATGTACAAATCCTTTAGCAATAATGATGTATAATAGGAAGATATGAATGACTAATCGCGTGTTAGGGTAGGGGCCATTTAATACACTCTCATATCTTTAAAATTATTTTTGCCAAAAACATCTTATTGTCAATCAGGTCTTAAGCTTTTTTGAGAAATGATCAATCTTATAAAGCTTATTGTAAAAGGTTTATATTATTCTTAATTTTCTGTTTTTATTTTATTTTATTTTATTTTGATTGATTTAAAGTTTTATCATTAAATGTGATTTTGATGATTTATATTGGTTATCTTTTTTGAATCAATCATTTTATTGTTTTGTTTTAATCTTTATTTTATTTATTTTTGGTTTTATTTATTTTTTTGGACGTTCTATAAGTCCAAATAAAATGATTTAAAAACTAATTGTGATTTAATTAGTTTGTTTGGTTTGTTTTAATTTTTATTATATTTATTTTTGGACGTTCTATGAGTCCGAGGTCGTTCTATAAGACCTTATTATTTGTTTTTGATTTTATTTTATTTATTTTTGGACGTTCAATAAGTCCGAGGTCGTTCTATAAGACCTTATTGTTTGTTTTTGATTTTATTTTATTTATTTTTGGACGTTCAATAAGTCCGAGGTCGTTCTATAAGACCTTATTATTTGTTTTTGATTTTATTTTTAATATTATTTTTTCCCTCTATGAGGAGGACAACAGTATCGGACGTTTGGAAGAAGGTAAGTGCATTTGAATAACCTCTCACCAATGCTTCCATCTGTATTAATATAAGTCAAATACTCCTGCTTGATATGTAACAAATCCGTATGATCCTAACAAGGATTATTAAATTACTAGGTCAATAACAAATGCAAACAACTCAGAGAAGTGGAGCTGCCAATGAAGTGAGGTGTACATGCTAGCATTCCTGGGCTCTGTGTGTGTGGTTACTCACTCAGGATTGATAGGTGTATGAAAACGGATTGGCCTCATGATAAGATGACAGTGAACAAACCTAGGTGAATCCACTTTGATATATCGGCTTATTTAATTCCCGTCTCCTCACGCTGACGCCTTAGAGCTGGTGAGGAAAAAGGGGAATTTCTAACCCTTTAATTGGAGAGTCGATCAGGACATATTTCCCGATTTAAGTCCTGCGGGTAAGCGGAAGTTGACACATACATTGCTTGTGCAAAAAAAAAAAAAAAAACTCTCATAGCTTTTCCAAACTTAAAAGCCACAAGTAAGCAGTTCTAACAATTGTAAACAGGTATTGTGAACCACACATCCAGTATTCTACCACGTGCATGTGTCTACGTGTGCAGCTCTATGTTTGCGTGTGTGCGGGCAAGCCACAGTTAGACTGTAAATTGAAGACTAACAACTAGCGTAGACTGTCAAATATTATTGTCAAAAGACTGAGGAGCGTAGTAGACGAAAAAAAATATACACAATATCTCGAGTGGTGATATGGTCATTTTTGGATGATACAGCAACAATGGAGTGGCAAGTTGAGTTAAAGCTGCCACTGCAAGGCTTTTTTTTTTTTTTTTTTTAATGCCCAGCAAGGAAATAAGCATTAACCGAGCTTCTCCTCTTAATATAATAATAATAATAATAAAGCACTGTATGTTGACTGGAATTTGCCGCTAAAGGCGCCGCTAGACGACTGCAAGTAGCAATGCATTGCTAAGCTAACCGTCTAACTCCACTGCTCATTCCTCAACGAGATGCAGGCAGTATGGCACACAATATCTTGCCTGTCACACGCACGCACATTCGTTATGCGCCGTTACGGGTAACTGTCGAGAGAGTAACAAAAGTACACATTGAAGGGAAGTTGACGAACACTGTGTGGGGGGGTGTGCGGGTCTATGTGTGCGTGTGCGCCGCAGTGAGACTGTAAATGGAAGACTATTATTGTACAGGAAATATAAGGAACAGTGGGTATTTATATACAGTTATCCACTCAATTCAACACATGTTCAACATTTGCAGGCCTCAAAACAAAAAATAAATAAAACAATAATCATAATAATAATAATAATAATAATAATGATGATGATACTACTACTACTACTATTACTAACAACAACAACAACAACAACAACAACAACAATAATAAGTTGATTAGTTGTTAAAAATATATGAAGGAAAGTCTATTTTAAAAAAAAAAGTCGCGCTAATTTCATTCATGACCATGTCTGAGCCAGAGTCTGATGTGACATGGAACACAACTGCTTCCAAGAGGTAGGAAAAATGAAACTGCCAACTCCCTTTCATACAGCCACCATCCTGCATCTGTTACGCCGCTGACGCCGCTGATACTACCTTGGCTTCAACCCCATACCTTTCACAAAAAACATGGGAAAAACGTACATTGGAGTGCATTGGAGCCCTTACATCAGGGGTGTCCAAACCTTTTCATTTGAGGGCCACATACAGAAAATCAGGAGGACACAAGGGCCACATAATGTTATGAAGAGAACTTGTGTTTAGTTCTAAAAATTGTGCAAATAATTTATTTGTGCTTTTGCATATTTAGAAAAATACTACAGTATATAAACCAATGTATTTGTAACATGGCAGTAGGGTTATTATTAGTGTTGTTCCGATACCGATACTGGTATCGGCAGAGGTGCCGATACTGCATAAAAACAGTGGTATCGGTATCGGTGACTACTCACAAGTAACATGCCGATACCATTAATTCCAACGCTAATATAGGATTTTGGATGCAGCATCTTGTGTCATTCACTAATGACATTCACTAATATGTGATATGCTCACTGCATGTTGATCTAAGATATCCTATTGGCCTTTGAATGCTCTGAACCAATGGCAGGACAGCTTTTTCATGTTTAGGAAAAAAAAACTTAAGTATCGGTATGGTATCGGTATCGACCGATACTGCAAAGCTGGGTATCAGTATCGGGAGCCAAAAAACGGTATCGGAACAACACTAGTTATTATAGTTTTTGGAATTTTTCATTTTAGTTAGTTTTTTTATTTTTCAGGGTGGTTTTGTTAGTTTTTGTCACGCCGCCACCAGGCGTGGCGGTTCATGCTTTTATTTTTGTGTCTCTGTTTCCCGTTTTACTTTGAAATCCTAACTCTCCTCTCACCCCAGGTCACTTGCCCTTCCTGCCGCGCCATAATTACCGGTCCCCGCCCTTGATTATCACCACCTGCCACCAATCACCTACCACAATAAAAGCCACCTGCATTCTCCCCTCAGTGCCGAAGTGTCACAGTCAGTGCATGGAAGCGTCCCACAGTCCTTATGTCCTCGTTCATGTTGCCAAGTGTTTTTGCCTTGTTTTTGTGCCTTTTCCTCCCCAGTGGAGCGCCTTTTGTTACCCCTTTTGCCTTGTGTCCTTTTTCCTCCCTAGCGGAGCGCTTTTCGTTGTCCCCAGTACCTTTTGCCTGTTTTTTCCTCCCTAGTGGAGCGCTTTTTGTTCTCCACTTTTTTGCTTCCCTGTTCTCCTCTCAGCTTGAGAGGAGACACCTGTTGGCCGGAAATAAACCTGCTGCCTTGGTGGCTTACCTTACGCCTGCGTCTGAGTCCTACCTTACCTCGCCTTGTCAGTTTTCATTAGTTTAGTTCTTTAAAAAATGCTTAGTTTTAGTTTGTTAGTTTCAGTATTAGTATTAATTTAAAAAAAATAAAGTGTATTACTTAGACTTAGACTAAGACTTGACTTTATTGATCCCTTTGGAATGGCTCCCTCTGGGAAATTGATATGTCCAGCAGCAATAAGAACAGATAAAAAAATAAAAAAATAATTCAATCAATCAATAAGGTTATTATACCAGAGATTGAATTAATAATAATAATAATAATAATAATAATAAATAAATCCATCAATAAATAAGGTTATTACACCGGAGATTGAATTAAATAAAGTACAGTAAAGTGCCATATTTGTGAAGTGAAGTGCACGCCACACCCGCTTTCCCCCCAGGAGGAGTTGTAGATTACAATGGCACGGTGGACAAAAGAGTTCTTTAGTCTGTTGGTCCGGCACTTGGGGAGCGTCAGCCTCCTACTGAACAGGCTCCTCTGAATGCTGATGACAGTGTGCAGAGGGTGGCTGCTCTTGTCCATAATATCCAGCAGTTTGTCCAGAGTCCTCTTCTCTGCCACTGTCACCAGAGAGTCTAGCTTCATGCCGACCACAGAGCCGGCCCGCCTGATAAGCTTGTCCAGTCTCTGAAAGTCCTTCTTGGATATGCTGCCCCCCCAGCACACCACGGTGTAAAAGAGGACACTGGCAACCACAGACTGGTAAAACATCTTCAGAAGTTTGCTGCAGATGTTGAACGAACGCAGTCTCCTCAGGAAGTACATCCTGCTGTGTGTCTTCCTGTACAGGTGACTGGTGTATGTTCTCCAGTCTAGTTTATTGTCCAGCCACAGCCCAAGGTATTTGTAAATGTCCACCACCTCCAGCTCAGCTCCCTCTAACAGGACTGGTCGCGGTCCTGGTCTGGACCTCCTAAATTCAATGACCAGCTCCTTCGTTTTCGAGGTATTGAGCTGTAGGTGGTTGTTGTGGCACCAAGCAGCAAAGTCTCTGACCAGTCTCCGATACTCCTCCTCTCTGTCGTCCTGGATGCACCCAACGATGGCTGTATCGTCTGCGTACTTCTGGACATGACACAACTCAGAGTTGTAGCAGAAGTCTGAGGTGTACAGGGTGAAGAGAACAGGAGCCAGCACTGTGCCCTGAGGGGCTCCTGTGTTACTGACCACTGTGTCAGATGTGATGTCCTTCAGCCCGACAAACTTTGGTCTGCAAGTGAGGTAATCGGAGATCCAGTTCACCAGGTGGGGGTCCACTCCCATCCTGCCTAATAACTTGTGCACAATATTTAAAAAAAACACCATGTGCGCAACGTCATCTGAAGGTGCTTTTCTATTGGCTGCTGCTAGATGACGTCACTTCTGTGTGACATACTTTCAAACGTCATTATTCCGATTTATATCAAAATACAGCTACTAAAAATGACATTTAAAATCATCCACTAAGGCTCATGCATTAAATTAATTACCAAAGACTAAAACGGACGTTTGCTATAATTAGGGCCCGAGCAGCGACCGCTGCGAGGTCCCTATTGTTTTTGTAAAAATTATTATTATTAGGGCCCGAGCAGCGACCGCTGCGAGGTCCCTATTGTTTTTGTAAAAATTCTTCTTCTTCTTCTTCTTCTTCTTCTTCTTCTTCTTCTTCTTCTTTATTCTCCGCAAACGATCCCGATTTTGGGTACCTAAACATTCACGAAAACTCACCGAACTTTGCACACTCCTCAGGCCCGGCGAAAAATTTGATATTATGAAGTCGTCATAACAACGCGACTCTATAGCGCCCCCTAGCGTAGAAAAATAAAAACCAAGCCCGGCACGTTTGAGCTAGAGCAACGAAAATTGGCAGGCACGTGTAGCACCCCGAGATGCACAAAAAAGTCTATTGGGACCATGTAGCTAAAATGTACAGGATATGAGCTATGAATTTTTTAATGTCCAATTTTGGCCTAT
This sequence comes from Festucalex cinctus, assembly GCF_051991245.1. Taxonomy (NCBI): domain Eukaryota; kingdom Metazoa; phylum Chordata; class Actinopteri; order Syngnathiformes; family Syngnathidae; genus Festucalex; species Festucalex cinctus. The sequence goes on from NC_135428.1 coordinate 22,707,424, forward strand.
TTTGGCACATTCACTGTGGTCATGCTTTTTCCCCCTCTGCAAACATTTTTCATCCAATTAACTTCAAACTTGGCATTTATCATCTCAAGATGTGAGAGAACAACTGGGCAAAAAGTCTTGCCTTTTCGAAATACTATATGATGGGGGCGGGGCATCAAATATTGCCTTTAAAATTTCATTTGTCCAGAAAGAGCAAATGCTTAATAACTCCCATGTTCAAGCTCCAAAAAATCTCAAACTTCTCAGGCAATGTAATAGTCACGGCCTGAAAACATCTATATGATAAAATTCAGTTATACATATAGCGCCACCTAGTGGTAACAATAAATGTCATACTTTACGTTTTTAGCTACTGCGCTGAGCTCGTTGAAGGGATCCAGTTGAAAATTGGTCAGAAAAGCCTTAAGATGTTGATCATGCCCCACACTGAATATTGTAACTTTTCACCAAAGGGCGTGGCCGCTACGGTGCCGCAAAGTCTAAAGATTTTTCGTGACAATAAAAGCTGCATTAACTTGACCGAGATGATCCTATCTTCTCAAAATTTCACACATTTGATGAGAGTCCAGCCCTAAAGACATCTACTGACTTATATTTCATCTAACTGATAGCGCCACCTAGTGGCAATTTTTTTTCTTACGAATTTTCTTCTACGTTTTTCTCCAAACACGTTAACTGGACCTACCTCATATTTGCTCAGATGAGGGTTTCGGCCTTCATGATGTCACAACACGAAGTTTGTGAGTTTTCGCGAATTGCTGTGGGTGTGGCTAAGCGCTGTTCGCCAAGAAAACAACGCCAGTTTTGAGGGTCTAAACATGCACAGAAACTCATGAAACTTGGCACACACATCTGGCCTGGTAAAATGAGCAATATTTTATTGTTGATTGTGCTATTTTTACAAAAATGACTCAATAGCGCCCCCTAGAAGTTTTTAACGAAGCAGCCCCGGTTGTACGTTTAAGCAAGAACGACGAATATTTTTAGGTGTATGAGGGAGCCCAAGACCTCCAAAAAAGTCTCATGGACCCATATGCTAAAATGAACAGGAAGTGAGCTACGAATTCTTGAATGTCCCATTTTTGACGATTTTTGCACATTCACAGGGGCAGACTTTTGCCCACTTCTCCTACACGTTACATCTGACTGAGTTAAGACTTGACCTGGACCATGTCAAGACCTGAGCCAACGACAGGGGGAAAAATCTTGACCTTTCGAAATACTATATGATGAAGGCGGGGCATCAAAATTTGTGTTTCGCACTGAAAAAGGATATGCTTAATAACTCCCCGGTACATGCTCCAAAAAATCCCAAACTTGACATGTATGTTTATCGTCAAGGCCTGAAGCTATCTCTATGACAACATTCAGTTATATATGCAGCGCCACCTAGCCCTTGAGGCATAAAAAAAAAATACCCCACATACGGTATTTTGTACAAAAAATGTAAACTCATTCTAAGTGTGATAACTAAGTCATTTATGAACATTCTTTTAGTTTCCACCACTCAAAATGTTCACTGGCATCAGACTTATCCAAACATATATATATTTTTATTTATTTTTGATAGCCTCTGTGGACATTAAAAGCAATATCGTGAATGAAGGATATGCTTAATAACTCCACGGTACATGCTCCAAAAAAAATCCCACACTTGACATGTATGCTTATAATCAAGGCCTGAAGGTATCTCGATGACAACATTCAGTTATAAATACAGCGCCACCTAGCCCTTGAGGCTTATATAAAAAATAAAAAAAACACATACGGTATTTTGTACAAAAAATGTAAACTCATTCTAAGTGTGATGACTAAGTCATTTATGAATATTCTTTTAGTTTCCACCACTCAAATTGTTCACTGGCTTCACACCGATCCAAACGTATGTACGTTTCCATTTTGTTTTATTCATTTTTGATTGCCCCTTTGGACAATAAAAGTAACATTGTGCAATGAGTACAACGAGCGATGATGTATATATACACTTTTACAAAAAATACCAATCAGGGCAACTCATTGCCTAAAAATAAAAAAGGACGCAGATTTTTGCAGGTCTTAACAATCCCCAAAACCCGTTGAGCTTGATACACACTGGCAAAAAAAAATATTCTACATGTAAACGTTTATTATGCAATTTTCAAAGAAATTTTGCTTCCAATATGCCAGTACCCCAACGTGCCAGTACCCTAACGTGCAAGTACCCCAACGTGCAAGGACTCCAACGTGGCCCGGGCTGCGAGGGCCCTTTATAGCTGCTCGCAGCTCTAGTTATTATTAGGGCCCGAGCAGCGACCGCTGCGAGGTCCCTATTGTTTTTCCAAAAATTATTATTATTATTATTATTATTATTATTATTATTAGGGCCCGAGCAGCGACCGCTGCGAGGTCCCTCTTGTTTTTGTAAGAATTATTATTATTCTTCCGCTTCTTCTTCTTCTTCTTTATTCTCCGCAAACGATCGCATTTTTGAGGACCTAAACATTTACGAAATCTCACCAAACTTTGCAATCTCTTCGGGCCCGGCGAAAAATTTGATATTATGTTGTTGTCATAACAACGCGACTCTATAGCGCCCCCTAGCGTAGAAAAATAAAAACCAATCCCGGCCCGTTTGACCTAGAGCTACGAAAATTGGCAGGCACGTGTAGCACCCCGAGACGGACAAAAAAAGTCAGTGGAAGCCATTTCCTAAAATGTACAGGAAGTGAGCTATGAATTTTTGAATGTCCAATTTTGGCCCATTTTGGCACATTCACTGTGGTCATGTTTTTTCCCCCTTTGCAAACATTTTTCATCCAGTTGAATTCAAACTTGCAATGTATCATCTCAAGACCCGAGACAACAACTGGGCAAAAAATCTTGACTTTTTGAAATACTATATGACGGGGGCGGGGCATCAAAAATTGCCTTTAAAATTTAATTTGTCCAGAAAGACAAAATGCTAAATAACTCCCATGGACAAGCTCCAAAAAATCTCAAACTTCTCATGCAACTTAATAGTCACGGCCTGAAAACATCTATACAATGAAATTCAGTTATACATTGAGCGCTACCTCGTGGTGACAATAAATATCATACTTTACGTTTTTAGCTACTGTGCCGAGCTCGTTGAAGGGATCCAGTTGAAAATTGGTCAGAAAAGCCTTAAGATGTTGATCATGCCCCACACCGAATATTGTAACTTTTCGCCAAAGGGCGTGGCCGTTACGGTGCCGCAAAATCTGAAGATTTATCGTCACAATAAAAGTTGCTTTAACTTGACCCAGATGATCCTATCTTCTCAAAATTTCACACATTTGATGAGAGTCCAGCCCTTAAGACATCTACGAACTTATATTTCATCTTACTTATAGCGCCACCTAGTGGCAATTTTTTTTCTTACGGATTTTCTTCTACGTTTTTCTCCAACCACGTTTACTGGACCTACCTCATATTTGCTCAGATGAAGGTTTCGGCCTTCATGATGTCACAACACGAAGTTTGTGAGTTTTTGCGAATCGCTGTGGGCGTGGCTAAGCGCTGTTCGCCAAGAAAATAATGCCAATTTTGAGGGCTGAAACATGCACAGAAACTCATGAAACTTGGCGCACACATCTGGCCTGGCAAAATGAGCAATATTTTATTGTGGATTGTGCTATTTTTACAAAAATGACTCAATAGCGCCCCCTAGAAATTTTTAACGAAGCAGCCCCGGTTGTACGTTTAAGCAAGATCTTTGGAAATTTTTAGGTGTATGAGGGAGCCCAAGACCTACAAGAAAGTCTCTTGGACCCATATGCTAAAATGAACAGGAAGTGAGCTACGAATTTTTGAATGTCCCATTTTTGACGATTTTTGCACATTTACAGGGGGCATACTTTTGCCCACTTCTCCTGCACGTTTCATCCAACTGACTTCAGACTTGACCTGGACCATGTCAAGACCTGAGCCAACGACAGCGGGAAAAAATTTTGACTTTTCGAAATACTATATGATGAGGGCGGGGCATCAAAATTTGTGTTAAGCACTGAAAAAGGATATGCTTAATAACTCGACGGTACATGCTCCAAAAAATCCCAAACTTGACATGTATGATCATAGTCAAGGCCTGAAGCTATCTCTATGACAACATTCAGTTATATATGCAGCGCCACCTAGCCCTTCAGGCATAAAAAAAAAAATACCCCACTTACGGTATTTTTACAAAAATTGTAAACTCATTCTCAGTGTGATAACTAAGTCATTTATGAATATTCTTTTACTTTCCACCACTCGAAATGTTCACTGGCATCAGACCTATCCAAACATACATATTTTTTATTTAGTTTTATTTATTTTTGATAGCCTCTATGGACGTTAAAAGCAGTATCGTGAATGAAGGATATGCTTAATAACTCCCCGGTACATGCTTCAAAAAATTCCAATCTTGACATGTATATTTATAGTCAAGGCGTGAATGTATCTCTATGACAAAATTCAGTTATAAATACAGCGCCACCTAGTCCTTGAGGCATAAAAAAACAACAACAACCCCACTTACGGTATTTTGTACAAAATTTGTGAACTCATTCTAAGTGTTATAGCTAAGTCATTTATGAATATACTTTTACTTTTTCCACTACTCAAGATGTTCACTGGTATCAGACCGATCCAAACATATGTACTTTTTTATTTTGTTTTATTTATTTTTGATAGCCTTTTGATATGGACAATAAAAGCAACATTGTGCAATGAGTACGAGCGATGATGGGTGTATTTACTTTTGCAAAAAATACCAATCAGGTCAACTCATTCCCTAAAAATAAAAAAGGACGCTGATTTTTGCAGATCTTAACAATCACCAAAACCCATTGAGCTTGACACACACATCACACCTGGCAAAAAAAATCCACATGTAAAGGTTTATCATGCCATGTTAAAAGAAATTTTGCTCCTAATGTGCCAGTACCCCAATGTGCGAGTACCCCAACGTGCAACTACCCCAACGTGGCCCGGGCTGCGAGGGCCCTTTATAGCTGCTCGCAGCTCTAGTTATTAGGGCCCGAGCAGCGGCGGCGGCGATGCCGCTGCGAGGCCCTATTGTTTTTGTAGGAATTCTTCTTATTATTATTCTTTTTCTTCTCCGCAAACAATCGCATTTTTGAGACATTAAACGTGAACGAAAACTCACCAAACTTTACACGCACATCAGGCCTGGCGAAAAATTTGATATTTTAAAGTCGCCATACATGATAACAGAAAAATGGCTCTGTAGCGCCACCTACATAGGTTTAACGGATCCCTGTCCCGCTACGATTGTCCTATGGCTACGAAAATTGTGTGGCACCTGTAGCACATCCAGATGAACAAAAACCTCTTTGATAGTTGTACCCTAAAATAGACAGGAAGTGAGGTATGATCATTTGAATGTCCAATTTTGGCCCATTTTTGCACATTTACAGGGGTCATACTTTTGCCCACTTCTCCTACACGGTTAACCCAATTGAGTTCAAACTTGGGATGTACCATCTCAAGACCTGGGACAACACCATGGTAAAAAATCTAAAGTTTTTGACATACTATATGACGGCGGCGGGGCATCAAATTTAGAGTTTCAAAATTCTTACTTAACATAGTATTGCCGGTTGTACGTTTAACCTAGAGCTACGAAAATGGGTACACATATGTAACAGACTATGATCTACAAAAAAAGTCTTTGGTGCCATATGCTAAACCCAACAGGAAGTCCGCCAGAGGCGGGGCATCTAATTTTGCGTTTCAAAATTCTTAATTAAAGAAGCATTCCCGGCTGTACGTTTCACCTAGAGTTACCAAAATTTGAAGACATATGTAACAGCCCTCAAGGTACAAAAAACTCTTTTTGAACCATATGCTAAACCGAACAGGAAGTCCGCCATTTTGATTTACTTTGGAACGTGTTGCCATTTTTTTGGCCATTTCATAGGGGTCTTATTTTAACGAACTCCTCCTACAGAGTTTATCCCATCATCTTCAAACTTGGTGTGATTCATCTTAAGATGTTGAAGATGAAAAGTTATTGAAAGATTTTTATTTCGTCGCACGCTGTTGCCGTGGCATGCACTTGTTTGCCTAAGAAAAAAAATTCTTCTTAATGAAGAATTCCCAGTTGTACGAAGCAGCTAGAGCTACGAAAATTTGTAGACATATGTAACAGCCCACAATGTACAAAAAAGTCTCTTGGTGCTATGTGCTAAACCCAACAGGAAGTCCCCCAGGGGCCGGGCATCACATTTTGAGCTAAAAAACTCCTCTTTAACGAAGCATTCCCGGTTGTACATTTCACCTAGCGCTATGATAATTTGCAGGCATACATAAGAGCCCACGATGTACAAAAAAGTCTCTTGGAACCATGTGCTAAACCAAACAGGAAGTCCGCCATTTTGATTTATGATGGGATTTGTTGCCATTTTTTGTGGCCTTTTTCAGGGGTCATATTTTAACGAACCCCTCCTACAAAATTTATCCGACTGTCTTCAAACTTGGTATGTTTCATCTTAAGATGTTTAAGATGCAAAGAAATCGAAAGTTTTTTATTTTGTCACACGCTGTTGCCATAGCAATGCATTGGAATTGCACACCATATTTTGCGTTTTGATTAAACAGAAAAAGCAGTCCCGGTTGTACGTTTCACCTAAAGCTATGATAATTTGCAGGCAAACATAAGAGCTCAGGATGTACAAAAAAGTCTCTTGGAGCCATCTGCTAAACCAATCAGGAAGTCCACCATTTTGATTTACGTTGGGATTTGTAGCCATTTTTTGTGGCCTTTTTTAGGGGTCATATTTTAACGAACTCCTCCTACAAAATTTATCCGACTGTCTTTAAACTTGGTGTGCTTCATCTTAAGATGTTTAAGATGCAAAGTTATCGAAAGTTATTTATTTTGTCGCACGCCGTTGTCATGGCGATGCATTGTTTGCCAAGTAAAATGCTGCTTTTTTTTTTGGTCTAAACATGTGCAAAAACTCATGAAACCTTACACACACATCAGGCTTGTCATCAGCATGAATATTTTAGAGATTTCTTATTCAATTTGCAATAAATGGTTCAATAGCGCCCTCTAGACATTTTTATGAAGCTTTTGCAAATGTTTTGTGTTTTATGATTCAGCTAGATTTGTAAAAATTGGGATACCTATCAGCCTAAGACTTACAAAAAGGTTTCTAAAGCCATATGCTGAATCAAAAAGGAAGTCTGCCATTTTGATTTACTTTGGTATTTGTAGCCATTTTTTGGGGCCTTTTATAGGGGTCATATTTTCAACAGAACTTATCAGATCGTCTTCATTCTTTGGCGTGTTTCATCTTAAGATATTTAAGATGAAAAGTTATTGAATTTTTTTATTTTGTCACACGCCTTTGCTGTAGCCATGCATTGTTTGTGAAGAAAAATGCTTTTTTGAGAGTCTAAATATGGGTGAAAACTCACAAAACTTTGCACACACACCAGACCTGTCTGGAACATGAATATTTTATTTAGAGATTTGTTGTGCAATTTGTAATAAATGGCTCAATAGCGCCCTCTAGACATTTTTATGAAGTCTTTCCGATTATATGATTCAGCTAGATGTGTGAATATTGGCAGGCATGCCGAATATATTCAAAAAGTATTCTATATAGCCATGTGCCAATCCATTTTGATTTTATTTTGTTAATTGTGCATCCTTTTTGGCCTTTCCATGAAACTTTAAAAACACAAAGCATCGCAAAAACGTTTACAATTTAGATGGTTTCCTATTTGACAGTACCCCAACATGCCAGTACCCTGACGTGCAAATACCCCAACGTGGCCCGGGTTGCGAGGGCCCTTTATAGCTGCTCGCAGCTCTAGTTATTATTCTTCTTCTTCTTTATTCTCCGCAAACGAACGCGATTTTGGGTACCTAAACATTCACGAAAACTCACCGAACTTTGCACACTTCTCAGGCCCGGCGAAAAATTTGATATTCTGACATTGTCATAACAACGTTAGTCTATAGCGCCCTAGCGTAGAAAAATAAAAACCAAGCCCGGCACATTTGAGCTAGAGCAATGAAAATTGGCAGGCACGTGTAGCACCCCGAGACGCACAAAAAAGTCTATTAGGACCATGTAGCTAAAATGTACAGGAAATGAGCTATGAATTTTTTTATGTCCAATTTTGGCCTATTTTGGCACATTCACTGTGGTCATGCTTTTTCCCCCTCTGCAAACATTTTTCATCCAATTGACATCAAACTTGGCATTTATCATCTCAAGACCTGAGAGAACAACTGGGCAAAAAGTCTTGCCTTTTCGAAATACTATATGATGGGGGCGGGGCATCAAATATTGTCTTTAAAATTTCATTTGTCCAGAAAGAGCAAATGCTTAATAACTCCCATGTTCAAGCTCCAAAAAATCTCAAACTTCTCAGGCAACGTAATAGTCACGGCCTGAAAACATCTATATGATAAAATTCAGTTATACATATAGCGCCACCTAGTGGTAACAATAAATGTCATACTTTACGCGTTTTAGCTACTGCGCTGAGCTCGTTGAAGGGATCCATTTGAAAATTGGTCAGAAAAGCCTTAAGATGTTGATCATGCCCCACACCGAATATTGTAACTTTTCGCCAAAGGGCGTGGCCGCTACGGTGCCGCAAAGTCTGAAGATTTTTCGTGACAATAAAAGCTGCATGAACTTGACCGAGATGATCCTATCTTCTCAAAATTTCACACATTTGATGAGAGTCCAGCCCTTAAGACATCTACGAACTTATATTTCATCTTACTGATAGCGCCACGTAGTGGCAATTTTTTTTCTTATGAATTTTCTTGTACATTTTTCTCCAAACACGTTAACTGGACCAACCTCATATTTGCTCAGATGAGGGTTTCGGCCTTCATGATGTCACAACACGAAGTTTGTGAGTTTTCGCGAATCGCTGTGGGCGTGGCTAAGCACTGTTCTCCAAGAAAACAACGCCAGTTTTGAGGGTCTAAACATGCACAGAAACTCATGAAACTTGGCACACACATCTGGCCTGGTAAAATGAACAATATCTTATTGTTGATTGTGCTATTTTTACAAAAATGACTCAATAGCGCCTCCTAGAAATTTTTAATGAAGCAGCCCCGATTGTACGTTTAAGCAAGATCTACGAAAATTTTTACGTGTATGAGGGAGCCAAAGACCTACAAAAAAGTCTCTTGGACCCATATGCTAAAATGAACAGGAAGTGAGCTACGAATTTTTGAATGTCCCATTTTTGACGATTTTTGCACATTTTCAGGGGGCATACTTTTGCCCACTTCTCCTACACGTTTTATCCGACTGACTTATGACTTGACCTGGACCATGCCAAGACCTGAGCCAACAACAGACGGAAAAATCTTGACTGTTGGAAATACTATATGATGAGGGCGGGGCATCAAAATTTGTGTTTCGCACTGAAAAAGGATATGCTTAATAACTCCCCGATACATGCTCCAAAAAATCCCAAACTTGACATGTATGTTTATCGTCAAGGCCTGAAGGTATCTCTATGACAACATTCAGTTATATATGCAGCGCCACCTAGCCCTTGAGGCATGAAAAAAAAATACCCCACTTACGGTAATTTTTACAAAAATTGTAAACACGTTTCGCAATGAAAAAGTATATGCTTAATAACTCCCCGGTGCATGCTCCAAAAAATCCCAAACTTGACAGGTATGTTTATAGTCAAGGCCTGAAAGTATCTCTATGACAACATTCAGTTATATATGCAGCACCACCTCGCCCTTGAGGCAAAACAAAAAAATACCCCACATACGGTATTTTGTACAAAAAATGTAAACTCATGTTGAATTGAGTAGATTGAGTAGGGTCAGATGAAAAGCCATATCATGTAAAATGAGATAACAAATTAATGGGCAAGACTCAATTCTTAGTTAGAGACCAATAGGTGTCTATAGGACTGATAATTAAACTTTGGCCTCTGGGTGTAGTTCCTCAAAGTAACCACCAGATGCCGCCAAACCTGTACAACTAAGCCACCCACTCAGCATTGCCCGGACATTCCATATAAGATACAAATTGAGTGTAAATAAATTATATCCTGAATTAAGTAATAATACAAAACACAATCTATATTCGACAATTGTTAACCTGATTTTTGGATCAATGTTTGTAGCACATTGAAAGCCAACTATGAAGTTTTGCTGTCTTTTCTTTTTTTTCTCTTTTCTTTTATTTATAAGTGATACTGTCTTTTATCGCTGATAATATTGCTGTAACTGCATTGAAAAGATTATCTGTATGTATTGTTTGATTTAACAAAGATATATACAAGATGTGCAACAGAGATTAGAATTAACCTGTTAAGTGCCGTGAGAGAATTTGGGATTTAACATGTCATGTATATATATGTTATTCATGCTTGCTTAATTAATATATCTATGATGTTATTTATTTTAACGTTCATCATTGTCGAATAGAGCTGAAGACCTTGACATATTTTCATGTATGACTCATCATTCAACGTTGTGTATCCATGACACATTTGTAAAGAATGTATGACTTCATCTTCATGGCTCGTCTGTGGAAAATTACTGAAAATGAGTCCCAACAAGTGCGCTGTGATATTTCTGGAGGCGGAAGGACATTCACGGAAGAAGTCAGTGGTCTCACCCAAGGGGATAAAAAGCCGTCACCAGCTACGATCGGGGCTCCTTTTTCTTCACCCTGCGAGGTCGGTAAAGAGTGTATTCTCGAAGAAGGATTATAGCTGCCTGGGACTTCGAATTTTTTACGAAGGACTTGGATTAGCTGACTGGAATTCTTCTTCTCTGATTGGTAATGTACAAATCTTTTAGCAATAATGATGTATAATAGGAAGATATGAATGACTAATCGCGTGTTAGGGTAGGGGCCATTTAATACACTCTCATATCTTTAAAATTATTTTTGCCAAAAACATCTTATTGTCAATCAGGTCTTAAGCTTTTTTGAGAAATGATCAATCTCAGAAAGCTCTTGTAAAAGGTTTATATTATTCTTAATTTTCTGTTTTTATTTTATTTTATTTTGATTGATTTAAAGTTTTATCATTAAATGTGATTTTGATGATTTATATTGGTTATCTTTTATTGTCAATAAAATTGTTTAAAAGACAATTTTTGAATCAATCATTTTATTGTTTTGTTTTAATCTTTATTTTATTTATTTTTGGTTTTATTTCTTTTTGGACGTTCTATAAGTCCAAATAAAATGATTTAAAAACTAATTGTGATTTAATTAGTTTGTTTGGTTTGTTTTAATTTTTATTATATTTATTTTTGGACGTTTTATGAGTCCGAGGTCGTTTTATAAGACCTTATTATTTGTTTTTGATTTTATTTTTATATTTGGACGTTTGATAAGTCCTTATTATTTGTTTTGATTTTATTTTTATTTTGGACGTTTCATAAGTCCTTGTTATTTGTTTTTGATTTTATTTTTATATTTGGACGTTTGATAAGTCCTTATTATTTGTTTTTGATTTTATTTTTATATTTGGACGTTTGATAAGTCCTTATTATTTGTTTTGATTTTATTTTTATTTTGGACGTTTCATAAGTCCTTATTATTTGTTTTGATTTTATTTTTATATTTGGACGTTTTATAAGTCCTTATTATTTGTTTTGATTTTATTTTGGACATTTTATAAGTCCGCATTAATATTAATTTTTCCCCTCTTCGAGGAGGACAACAGTAACGGACGTTTGGGAGAAGGTAAGTGCATTTGAATAACCTCTAACCAATGCTTCCATCTGTATTAATAAAGTCAAATACTCCAGCTTGATATGTAACAAATCCGTATGATTCTAACAAGGATTATTAAATTACTAGGTCAATAACAAATGCAAACAACTCAGAGAAGTGGAGCTGCCAATATAAGTGAGGTGTACATGCTAGCATTCCTGGGCTCTGTGTGTGTGGTTACTCACTCAGGATTGATAGGTGTATGAAAACGGATTGGCCTCATGATAAGAAGACAGTGAACAAACCTAGGTGAATCCACTTTGATATATCGGCTTATTTAATTCCCGTCTCCTCACGCTGACGCCTTAGAGCTGGTGAGGAAAAAGGGGAATTTCTAACCCTTTAGTTGGAGAGTCGATCAGGACATATTTCCCGATTTAAGTCCTGCGGGTAAGCGGAAGTTGACATGTGGCGCCCAGACGTGGGGCTCGATTGACTCATTTTTGTCAAAATCGGGATCGATCGAGGCCCAAAACAGGAACCCGAGTGAGTGCGGCTCTGAGCGGAGGGCACAGAGCTTAGAGCTGATAGCGAACTCGCTGATAAATTGTCATGTCATACGACCCTGAGCTAACACAAAATAGTCTCTTTGATGAATAGTGTTTCATGGAAAAGAGCTTCTTTAATTGTGAAAATCTAGTGTGATTTTTGAGTTGAAGTTGATTGTACTATTTTGTGTTAAAGAAACGGTGACTGGCTCCCCCAGGAGACTTGCACTCTAAAAGAGGTTGAGTGTGAGAAGGCCATTCAAAGTGAATGGGCTTTAACAGCGACCTGCTGCTCTGGTCAGCTGTGAAGGTACTGATAGTGTACTTGGCAGAGCGCGCTGCGCCGCGCTTTCCTGAGGGAGGGGCTGAGTCAAGGGGTGGTTCAGGCCAGTCCACAAAAAGAAGGAGGGCTTGAACAGTTAGAGTTAATGTTGAGAGGCTGCTCGGAGAGAGGCAGTCTCTTTTAGACTTGTGATGTTAAACTATGGTTTGCGCTATTTAGGCTGGAAAAATTTTAAGTTTTCGGTTCCCGACAGGAGTGTCCATTGGCACAAGAAGAAAGTTGTCGAGAACCAAGGAGAAAAGGTAGGGGTTTCCACTAGACTAATGTTCTAGTGGAAGCAGCCTTTTTCGGTTCCTGACAGGAGTGTCCATTGGCACAAGAAGAAAGTTGTCGAGAACCAAGGAGAAAAGGTAGGGGTTTCCACTAGACTAATGTTCTAGTGGAAGCAGCCTTTTTCGGTTCCTGACAGGAGTGTCCATTGGCACAAGAAGAAAGTCGTCGAGAACCAAGGAGAGAAGGTAGGTGTTTCCACTAGACTAATGTTCTAGTGGAGGCAGCCTTTTTCGGTTCCTAGCAGACGTGTCCATTGGAACAAGAAGACATCCAGATCCCGGAGAAGAGAAGCGGGAAGGATTACAACCGACCCGAAAGGACAACACACCCCACCGTTTGAGAGAGGACATCCGCCGACGAGTAAAGGTAGGAAACCCGAAGGCGGTAGTCCCGATAGAGGTAGAGGCAACGTACACGGGTACGGAGCTGAGTAACCAGGAGCTAAAGTACGTCCCTGAACCCAAAGCGCGCGGGGGAGGCTTCGGAAATAGATAGCTCCACTCCTACAATAAGAAAGCAAAGCGGGCTATAGAACACGCTAGTGAAGTAATGGAAAGAATAATAGGGAGAAATGGGAGGGGAAAGCCCCCCAGCCCTACAGAGGGGGTAGCAGGGTTAATGCCTGCACCCCATCCTCTAGAACAACCAGATATACCAGTAGTGGTTATGCTACTGGGCGAGGGTGTAGATCGATGGCCACCAGGAGCAAGAAGGCACCTGGAAGTAAACAACCCTTCAATCCGTCCTGCCGACCTCGCAGCTGAGGTGGAAAGGTCGGTGAAGGAAACAGGAGTGTTTGTGAGTGAATTTCCCGAAATAATGGGCATAGCAACAGTAGTGGTAAACCACCCCCAAGAGGGATGCACCTCTGGGACGGTGGGCCTTTGGGTCCACTGGTGGACTGTGTTGTTGGATGTGTATAACGTAGTGGAAGTAACTAGCACCGGAGTCCAGTGGGACTCTACGATTAAATCCCTCGCTGAGAAAATGCAGATAAGGGTGGAATTAGCAAATCCCAAGGGGGCTGAAGAATTAAGCTTCAACCTCTGGGAGCAGTCGGGATTTGATCAAAAGCAGAAAGAGTTACAAAAAATGCGGAAAAGGCCAGCTGAGGCCGTTGGTGAAGAGGGCTTTGTTGATATGGGCTCATGTGTCCATGAGGAGGATGCAGGAGCATCAGAAAATGAAAGCCCAGGAAAAATTGTAAAAATGACTCCCCTGATAAGAACGGCGCCCCTGGGTGGGCTGCCGGAGGAAACAAAAAAGGTTTCAATCGGGAATGGTGTAATATTGTGCCACTATGTGGGAAGCCCCTGGCAAATACGGGGGGATGCTATAGTGATAATAACAGATAGATCACTAAAACCGCATAGTAAAGCGCTTGGAAACATTTTAAGGCAGGAAGCGGGACAAGAATATGAATTAGAGGTTAAACAAGAATTACAAAAAGATAATCAGCGGCCAATAATAGCGGCAAAAACTAGTGGCGGGAACACTCCCTACGGCATGATAATACACGTGCCAGGGACAGAGTGGAACCCCAAAATCGATCAGTCACAATATGCGGACGAGATGGCAAAAGCATTGGAGAGGGGGGTCGACAAAGCGTTAGGAGAAGGAGCGGAGAGAATAGTGATGGCTGTAAATTGGATTCAAACTGGAAAGATGCAGTGGCAACTGGCTGAGTCCATAGCAGTAGCAGCGTTCACTCTAAGAGCTAAGACTCCTGTAACAACACAATCGGGAGTAGAATTTGTGATAGTAATATCAAAAAAGCAGAGAGAGGAACGAGTTAAATCAGTGACAGACGAGATTTTAACCCGTACTAGACAGATGGATCGTGAACGACGCCAGCTCCAGCAATCAATAAACGGAGAACCCAGGGACTCACCCCAGTCATCATCCCCAGTTAAAACATCTCCCGTGCCTCTCCCGGTAAGTGGAAGGAAGTCAGAAGCTGCCCGGGAGGTGGAGGACGAAGAGCAAGCGGGACCGAGCAGACAAACCCCAAAGGGAAAAAACAAGGCCCCAAGGGGAACGGTGACCTTTAGCCCCGTCACGTCTACCCCTGGAACAGCACGGGAGCTCTTTCCGGGACAACCCCCCATAACGCCGGTGCCCCTGCCACAGGTTTCGCAAAAAAGGCATATGGGAAATGTAAACTCGATGGGACCGTTAGCGATGCCAGGAGATGGGAGCGAAGAGGAAGACGATGAAGAGCAAGCTCCTGTTTCGACCGTGATTGGCGCTAACCCCGCTGACGAAGACCAAGACTCAACCTCATCAGAAGATGACCCGGGCAACCCCGGCCAGAACCCGAAAATAGTTACAAGACCAGTTAGTAAAAGAAAGAAAAATCCTCAACCTACGTTTGACGTGTACCAATCCTCAGCAAGGGTAGCAAGAGATCTTAACCTGGGATGGATCGAGACAAAGGATGGGCGAAGAGCTTACGTACCCGAGGCAGGGCAAGTAGATCGCCCCTATCCACCTGCCTGGCTCACTAAGCTAGATAGTAAAATGCCTCTAACTATGCGAATAATTTATCGCGAGGCTATTAACATTTTACAGGCTCCGCCATATACCACATTATTAATTCACCAAGACCTGACTAAGAATTTCAGGGATGGCTACGTGGCGGTGGCACATGATTTTATGTTGAGAAGGCTTAAAAAAGCAATAAATAATAAAGCAAAATGTGAGCTGAGAGCCGACGATGACCTAAATTCAGGTTCTGATAACGATGGAGCAGCGGTTACTGTAACGGTACCAGCCGCCCCAAGAACCTCTTTGAACCAACAGTCCCAATATGTGACACAGCTGGGATCAACTACAATAGTACCAAACCCAGTACCCCAACCACATGACATGGAGGGGGAGGTGCAACAATTTAAGACCTTGAAGGAGTTGGTTCGCCAAAAAGGTAGGCTAGAGACAGCTAAAGAGTATCTAGTTGAGACATGGCCTATGATTAGAGACGCCCCAGGAGGAGATGGTGCTAAGAAACTATGGCTTCAGTACATCATCGCTAGCCCTGTCGGACCAAACGAAACACCACAACAGGTCTACGAAAGATGGGTGGACGGCGAAGATGAGGATGAAGATGCCCATATTAGCAGGGCTAGAGAGCAACTCAAAAGGGACGTTTCACTGCTAAATGTGTGGCACAAAATTAAGGAAGTTATATCTCCAAATAGGTATATCAAAGTGCTGCGGATGATTGTCAAGGACAGAGGGAACGAAGCTGTCTTTGTGAAAATGGCCCCAAATAGCACGACGCTGAAAATTGAAGCCTCCGTTAAGAAGTGGGATCGCCTAACTAAGCATAACGCTGAGAAAAGGAGAACCGGACCAGTCGCTAGCCGCACCCGAGGGAGCGAACAGCAGGTCCAGCAGGGACCTCAGCAACCAGTTCAGACTGTCCCCTACGTGAGACCTCAGCAGCAGAGAACGAACTGGAATCAGAGACAGGCCACCCAGCCAGGACAGCAGACGAGGTTCATCGCTAGTGACACGGAGGAGGAACATTTGGAGATTCTGCAGGCCGTAATCGAACGAGTGACGGAGGCAGGATTAAAACTAAATCTTAAGAAGTGTCAGCTGGCCAGGTTTGAGGTAGATTACTTGGGATTCCAAGTGTCTGAAGACTTGGGGCTGTCGCAAGCGTATCGAGAGAAAATAGAACAGATTTTGCCTCCAACGTCCGAGAACGAGCTACAGAAAATATTAGGACTGTGTAATTATGTTCGAGATCATGTTCCGTATTATCAGAAATTTGCGAGACCCCTTTATGCCCGATTGCGTAAGAATCCTAATGAAAAGAAAACAAAAGATTGGCCTTGGTCAGCTAAAGACCAAGAGAATTTAGAAGGGCTTAAAAACGTAGTAAAAAATGCTATACGCCTCGAACCGAGAAGCTTGGAAGTCAGGTTGGTTGCCGAGATACAATGTGATGAAGATAATGCGATGGTAAGTGTTAGTAATGAAGGTGCCGGCTTAGTGACACTATGGACTCATACTATAAATAATGTTGAGAAAAAGTTTCCCCAGGAGGAGAGAGAATTAGCGGTTCTTGCTAAATATTGGGGAACATTAAAAGACCTAGCCCAGGGACAAGGCATAAAAGTTGTTACGCAGAGTCAAGTACATCGATACCTGCGTAAAGACACACTAGAAAGTACTAAAGCGACGAATGTGAGATGGGGGAGGTGGGAAGATATCCTGCTTGACCCTGACCTAGAGATAGGACCAGCAAAATCCATATCTAAAAAACAGGCGAAAACTGTAAATAGTGAGGAGAAACCATATGAATGGATTCTATATACAGATGGATCCAAAAAGGGTGAAGACCAGTATGCCCACTGGGGCTTCATCCTGAAACACAATGGTAAAGAGATATGCCGCAGGAAAGGTCAGACTCCTGGCAGTGCCCAAGCAGGAGAGGCTACAGCGGTGTTAGAAGGATTGTTGGAGGCCATAAGATTACACGTGAGTCGAGTAAGACTTATAACCGATAGTCACTATTGTGCTCAGGCGCTCAAAGAGGACTTATCCATTTGGGAAGAAAATGGGTTTGAAGGGGCGAGGAGTAAAGAAATCGCTCATGCTGAGTTATGGAAGAAAATAGCCGAGTTAAGGTTAAATATGACTATCGATGTTGTTCACCAGAAAGCCCACGTCAAGGAGGGGGCTCACTGGAGAGGAAATGATGAAATAGATAAATACGTCCAAGAGAGAAGATTGGTAATTGTAGGAGCAGAAAAATGGGACAATACCCCCAAAGGAGGAAAAGTGGTCCCAGATGAGTTTGTGTGTGAGGTGACTAAGGCCGTACATGAAGCGCTAGGCCATGGAGGTGCCTTGCCCACAAAGAGAGAGCTGGAGAAACTGGAACTTTGGATCCCAGAAAAGAAAATCCGTTCAGTTATACGAAATTGCGAGTTGTGTAATAAGTATAATGCAGGACGCCGAGGGCAACGAGTGGACGGATTGACGATTAAAAGCACTGTTCCATGGGCATCAGTTTGCATGGACGTAGCAGGCCCCATGGGAGTAAACTGCACTAAAGGTGAGAAGTATCTTGTTGTGCTTGTAGATTCGATGTCAGGACATTTTGGATTAAAAGCGGTACGTAATGCGAATGCTAATAGCGTACTAAAAACACTGGAAGAGGGTTGTATGTGGTTAGGCATACCGAGAGAGTTAAGAACTGACAATGGAACTCATTTCAAAAACGCTACAATAGACAGGTGGTGTCAAAAGTGGGGAATAATAAGGACTTACTCTCCGCCTTACACCCCTCAAGCTAATGGCGTGGCTGAACGAACCATTGGCCTAGTTAAAAGTTCGCTCGGGAAAAATGCTAATGGAAAAGAATGGAGTGAAAAATTGGTGGAGTTGGTCAAGGACTTGAATGGGAGGAGCAGAGCAGATAGACCTTCCCCTTCAGAGGAGTTAAACCAGCGCCCCTTTGTCGCTCCTGAGGTAGGACGAATGCAAAGTACAGAAAACACTCAGAAAGGAAAGTGCCCATTTCAGGTAGGACAGAGAGTGTGGATAAAATCTCATGGTCCATCTGATAGCCAGGCAGTAAAAGCAAAGTATGACCGATCTGACATCATTGAAGAAGTTTTATACAGAAATACAGTGCGATTAAAAAAGAAGGGACTCCAAGGGGTAGAGCAGCTAAAACCAATGCCAGTTAATTCAGCCTAAAGCTAAGGAGTAAGACAAATAATTAAAAAATGGAAGCAGCCACTCCGGCCTTTGTCAAGCTCGTTATGGTGAAAGGAGCTGTCATCGTGCGGAGGACTGAAAAGGAAATAATGGTTGGTAGGGCATTTCATCTTTGGATAAATGCAATAAGAGGATATATTGTTAATAGAGTAGAAGATTTTAGTTGGCAACCGGCTATCTTGACCTGCATAATTTGTAGTGGAAGCGAGGAGTCGAGGAGCCAGTGGAATGTGGAACAGATATCCGACGAAGGCTGGTTGGACGAGCTTAAGCCGGATTTGAGCGAGGTAGGCACGGCTAAGATATTTGAAATACAGGTATGTGGGTATTGTAGAATAAAGAGCCTACCTAGAATAAAAGTGCATGTTCAGTGGGATTCAGCCCCGCAAGAGAATACAGATGCACAGTATTGTAAATGTATGTGGGATGGAGAGAAGGTATTGTATTGTCAACATTGTTGGATGAGAATGGGAAGAGGTTCACTGATAAGAGCTGGGGAAGCCGAAGGGTGGCAGTTAACTAGAGCGGAAACCCCGATAAAGTCGCTGAGTTCCGATTTGCTGACCTATTGGCCTATGGAGATAAACGAGAGGACGTGCGACTCGAGATTTCGGGCGCTGCTTTACAACAACTGGCCGCCAGAAGGAGGTGAGTATCGCCCGGCTCCGCTTATTGTTGGCTCGGAGGCGACGCCAACTCTAATATATGTTGAACCTAAGTGTGTAGTTGAACCAGGGGTACCCTGGGCCACAGTAATCAATGGTGTGTTAGCCCGAGGGGATATTCCGATGGAAACATTACCTGACGTCCCACAAGAAAGGGTAATAAATATTAGTAGTATGGGTAGTAGTAATGTGTTAATGTACGCTACATTGGATAAAATGGAATATAAGGCTAAAACAGCAGTAGTAAGGGTGAGTCCAGTGGTGTCGCCTCAACAAGATACGAGGTCTGACACAGGATACTGGATAAAAGTAAAAATAATGATGGCCATGAAACCTTATGAGGGTATATACTCATTGGGAATGGAAGTGTCAATGAGTACGGAGGAGGAGGCCAAGCGGCTCCACCCCAAATGTACTTTTTATAGGGAGTGCCATAGTAGTGCACAGATAAGAATGTATAGTGGTAGAACCTATAGAGATGAAAAGAGTGAAAAAATAAGGCCTAGTGGTAATGAGAAGATGATGGCATTAGCCCAGGTGGCCACAGAAAAGCTAGAAAAACTTAATGCGAGTTTATTAAGTGAGGGAAGGCTCGGGCAAGAACGAGTGACCCATGTCAGGGGAAAATCTGACCTTAGAGGTCGCCCAAAGGAAAAATGGTGGCAAGGATGTCCATACGGGTTGTACCGGTGAAGGACATGTAGTCGGCGACCACAAAAGACATTGGTCGCTACGTGGATGTCCTAGTTTTAACGAGGCAAATCCATGTCAGTATAAATCACCTAGATGGAAGGAATTGGTGAGAAAGTGTAGAAAGGCCCCTCATTCCGTTTTTCCCCAGGAGGAACAGATGGAGATGGGTAAAGTATTGGAAACTCCAGCCGCGAGGTCAAAGGCGGAATGGAGGGAAGGGCCAGACATGATGAAGATAAGTGGTCAAAAGATCAAAAAAGCTAGGAAAATTGATTATCAATAAATTAAGAAGAGGAAAAAAAAAAACCCGCCTATTTTAAAAGAAAATACGTTTTTGTAAAAAGATAAGATAATTGTGTAATGAAAGCCAACCCCCAAGAAAAGGAGGAGGAGCTAATGAGATGTTAAAACGCAACAGTCCTTAAAGGACAAGACCAAAAGAAGAAAGCATGAAACGGAGCTACGAGATGGAGGAAGAGCAAGGTTGTAGCAAGCTAGTAATACTAGAGCTAAGCTCTAGTACTAAGCTAGAAGACCCACCGGACACAGTTGATGAACAACCTAAAGCTATTAACCGCCAGCGACAAAATTGGAGGTATGGAGGAGTTTTGATAACTATCAAACTTTGTTTTATGGTAATATTTTTGATATATTATTTGATGAGACAAAAATCTAGCATCGCTAGCACAGCCCCGATTAATCCCCTCGACCTAGTAGAAATACGGCATGGCACCACTAAAATAACCAATCAGACGTGCTGGAAAGTGGAGGTGAAGCATGTTTGTGAAGAATGGAGAAGGAAGAAGGGAGCCTGCGGTGCTGGAGAGGAAAAACCCTGTGGGGTAGAATGGAGAAGGGAGAAGATAGCAGTAATAAATTCCTATCTTCGCACCTTTAACAGCACATATTATAATGAAACCCTAGAGGTCTTGAGAAGAAGTACTATATATCCTGCGAAATCAAAAAGCAAGTGTGCACATCCAGTGATTCTACGAGTTGATAACACAAGCGACTTTACAGTCAATATTACCTTGTTATGTCTGGAGAAGCAAGAACAAAGAATCATCAGAAAGAACTGGGTCCAGATCGGGAAGGAAGAACCTGCTTGGTACTTCAACGAATATTGTGCAAGGCTACCAGATGCAACAGGTGGATACTTGTTGAAGACAGACCATGACGCCCCTGACTTTACCTACCCGGCGGCCCCACGGAATGACACCTGTACCGAATTTCGCCCGGCATGGGAACGATGTTGGAACTGTATAACCTTTCGGTGCGAGAAGCCAGGGACCAACGGCACCACAGATTACTTGCCAGGTACTCCTACTCCATCATCAGGTAGGTCACCTAAATTTCTTAAATTACGTCGGTTTGCAAAATTTAAAAAGCCTGTATCAATATCACAGAAAAAATTAGTAATAATGCGACGGCCAGGATGCAAGTTAATGTTAGAAAAGGCCCAGTCGTATAATAATAGCCATTGTGATTGGAATATGATGAAATATTGTTTTGAGCCCTATCATATGTTTTGTTATGCAGATGAGGGTAATAGAATTACACTCTCCGATATAGGGCTTAGGGGTGATGTAAATTTAATCCTGAGTCCCTTTATTAGATTATATGCCGGAAATGTATTAGATCAAAAGAAAATAGAAGTGAAACATGAAGTATGGCTAAATGATTCCTTTCCATGGATATGGAAAAGAGATACATATATATTGAAATCAACCTTTAATAAAACTTTGGGAATAAATGTGTTAAAAGTAGTATGGGCACGGATGTGGGCTCAACGTATTCCTACACCGGATGATTTATATAATGTCCCAAAAGGGGATTTTGATAAAATTGACCAATGTGTAGCATTGAGAATGTATAACAGATTGCATAGGAAGGAGTGGATAAGTGGAATTTCACCACGATGCCCCTTGGTGGAGACAGGAACGCCACCTTTGACTCATTGGATATATAACTGTACAGGGTTGAACACAAACCTAACGATTAAAGGAGTGCTCCAAGCATGGCGAGAAGGACACACGAGAGATGAAAGTAAGACGTGGTGGGGGCTCAATAAAGATGAGATGGTTCAGGATGTGATACCTTGCTTAGGAGAGTCGGAGAATTATTGGATTAAATATCAATATATGGCGACGGTGTACTCTAAAGAGAACGATATTTGGCCTGACATTGAAAGACCAGCCTTATATGCTAATCCAAGACCATGGGAAATGTTGTGTAAGGGGGGAGAGTCCGTGAAAATTTTTAATGAATGCACAATTGTATTAGCACGTATACCCTGTTATAAAGTCTCCCGATTTCGGAATTTTTGTAATGTACGTTATCGCGATGAGTATTATGCCAACTATGAGGGGGCAGTATGGATCAAGGATAACAGTAATCAATGGATCCGGAGTCAAGCTGCAGGTAGAGAATATTGTACGCGATGGGACAAAGATCATGACTTATCCAAAATGGTAGGATTAAGAATGATCCCCAAGCCTCCTGACTCTATTATGCAGATCTTAGAAGGTCACGCATTTAGGAAGACCCTTTGTAAAGGGGATATAGTTACAGGGTTTGATTGGCTGGGATTTAATAAAATTTATGGCCCTGGCACATGCCACGAACCTGCTGAAAGATGGCTGCATTGTGGACACAGTGACGAATATGATCATAAGGGGGAACATGTATGTACTTGGTATGAGAGAATAGGATTGGCAATAAAAGGTGTAGTAAAAACTGTGGCCACTACAGCCGGGGAAGTTGTAGAAGATGTAGCAGAGACGGCGGTTATTGGGATAAGTACAGGGCTGTATGGTTTATTATATGATGTAGGACTATGGTTCCTGCTAGTGTCAGGAATTGTCCTGTCAGCAGTTATAGCTGTTGCAGTTATCAAAAGAGGGATTTTGGCATTATCTACCCACCGAAATTATAAAGAGAAAACCTCACCAAATAAGGTTAAAGCTCAGTTATTGGCCAACGAGCTGCAGAAAAAATGGGGGGGCCGACTAAGGGGAAATTATTGAGAAGAGGGGATGGGCTTCAGAAAAGGGCGGGATCGATCCAATTATAGATAAGACGCCCTAGCCCTGACTTCCTCACTTCTCACTGAAATCTTTTGGCGGAACAGTAACCAACAACTAACCATGGCTTGTAATGCTTTGGGTAAAGGTATTATTGGAAGACCAGGCGCCCTTCAAAACGTGAGTAATGAAGTGGAATATTGGATAATTTTTATAATATGGCTTTTTTATTGTTGTGTCGGATATAGCGAACAACTAAGTTAGTAGTGTGGGGAATAATTTTAATTCTCCTTTGGTTATGCCTGGTCGACCACTTGGTTTTAGTAATTTGGGTTTTTATCTATGTATTTTTTTTTTTACTCTCCCGCCAAGAGGTTCCGCTACTCGGAAGAGCGACCACACTCTCGCTCTCCCGTGGTAGAGGTGTTCCGCATTGATGGAGTAGATGCGGATGGAAACTTAGACCAAGATCAAAATATATATATTGGGAGCCGCAATATTTTAGGTTCCCCCCAGGTCTAAGAATTATCGAATTGTGTCTATGTGTTTAACAGGATAACCAAGATAAGCCGCGGTGTGTCTTCTGTGGAAGTGATCTCCTCACATCCGCTTGGGTGGTGGGGGACGCTTTCTATGGACATTGTTGTTATCCGTTGCCCGCAGTGGATGAGGGTAGAGAAATGTGGCTCATACCAGACGGGCTTTTTTACTAAATTTCGTCAGTGATTTTTTCATTGATATCCAGTGTGGTTCCTGGATATGGCCTGGCTTTGCTGACCTTGCGGGCTCAAGTAAGTTGGAAGGTTTGGTTCAAAGTCGCTTGAAAGAGATACGTTATTATTTTAACGTTGAGGGTGAATTTATCGGGGGAACTTTCCCTTTAATGCGCTTGATATGGCGCCTGCCTGACGGTGCTCGGCGCTTGACATTCAACACCTTGGCTGGCTTCTGTGTAGCCGCCACTCCTTTGAGACAGGTCGGATCCAATCGGGATGAGTGGCCCTACGAGCCTGTAACGCCCTCCTCGCCCTTCCTGGACCGGGTTGACGAGCCTGGGGAACCCAGAGCCGCCCGACAGGATGTTCCAGTTGGTAAGGTTGTGCCACTGTTGAGATCACCCTCCCCCACGGTTACATCGACCACTGATGACCTGGAGGGTGTGCAAGGCGAGGATGGGGGTGGAACGGGGTCATCTCCCTCCCTGATGAGAGGTGAACTGGGCCTGTGGTCTCCTCTTACTGATCCTCCGTCCGACTCCTTGCCTTCTGAATCCCCGGTGTCTCCGTTGCCGGATGACACAAGGGGGTTGAATGCAGGTGACTGGTTGGAGCTGGAGGCTTTTGCGGTTGATCAGTTTGGACACCATTGATCTCTAGGAGGGGGTGTTGAATTGAGTAGATTGAGTAGGGTCAGATGAAAAGCCATATCATGTAAAATGAGATAACAAATTAATGGGCTAGACTCAATTCTTAGTTAGAGACCAATAGGTGTCTATAGGACTGATAATTAAACTTTGGCCTCTGGGTGTAGTTCCTCAAAGTAACCACCAGATGCCGCCAAACCTGTACAACTAAGCCACCCACTCAGCATTGCCCGGACATTCCATATAAGATACAAATTGAGTGTAAATAAATGATATCCTGAATTAAGTAATAATACAAAACACAATCTATATTCGACAATTGTTAACCTGATTTTTGGATCAATGTTTGTAGCACATTGAAAGCCAACTATGAAGTTTTGCTGTCTTTTCTTTTTTTTCTCTTTTCTTTTATTTATAAGTGATACTGTCTTTTATCGCTGATAATATTGCTGTAACTGCATTGAAAAGATTATCTGTATGTATTGTTTGATTTAACAAAGATATATACAAGATGTGCAACAGAGATTAGAATTAACCTGTTAAGTGCCGTGAGAGAATTTGGGATTTAACATGTCATGTATATATATGTTATTCATGCTTGCTTAATTAATATATCTATGATGTTATTTATTTTAACGTTCATCATTGTCGAATAGAGCTGAAGACCTTGACATATTTTCATGTATGACTCATCATTCAACGTTGTGTATCCATGACACATTTGTAAAGAATGTATGACTTCATCTTCATGGCTCGTCTGTGGAAAATTACTGAAAATGAGTCCCAACAAGTGCGCTGTGATATTTCTGGAGGCGGAAGGACATTCACGGAAGAAGTCAGTGGTCTCACCCAAGGGGATAAAAAGCCGTCACCAGCTACGATCGGGGTCCTTTTTCTTCACCCTGCGAGGTCGGTAAAGAGTGTATTCTCGAAGAAGGATTATAGCTGCCTGGGACTTCGAATTTTTTACGAAGGACTTGGATTAGCTGACTGGAATTCTTCTTCTCTGATTGGTAATGTACAAATCTTTTAGCAATAATGATGTATAATAGGAAGATATGAATGACTAATCGCGTGTTAGGGTAGGGGCCATTTAATACACTCTCATATCTTTAAAATTATTTTTGCCAAAAACATCTTATTGTCAATCAGGTCTTAAGCTTTTTTGAGAAATGATCAATCTCAGAAAGCTCTTGTAAAAGGTTTATATTATTCTTAATTTTCAGTTTTTATTTTATTTTATTTTATTTTGATTGATTTAAAGTTTTATCATTAAATGTGATTTTGATGATTTATATTGGTTATCTTTTATTGTCAATAAAATTGTTTAAAAGACAATTTTTGAATCAATCATTTTATTGTTTTGTTTTAATCTTTATTTTATTTATTTTTGGTTTTATTTCTTTTTGGACGTTCTATAAGTCCAAATAAAATGATTTAAAAACTAATTGTGATTTAATTAGTTTGTTTGGTTTGTTTTAATTTTTATTATATTTATTTTTGGACGTTTTATGAGTCCGAGGTCGTTTTATAAGACCTTATTATTTGTTTTTGATTTTATTTTTATATTTGGACGTTTGATAAGTCCTTATTATTTGTTTTGATTTTATTTTTATTTTGGACGTTTCATAAGTCCTTGTTATTTGTTTTTGATTTTATTTTTATATTTGGACGTTTGATAAGTCCTTATTATTTGTTTTTGATTTTATTTTTATATTTGGACGTTTGATAAGTCCTTATTATTTGTTTTGATTTTATTTTTATTTTGGACGTTTCATAAGTCCTTATTATTTGTTTTGATTTTATTTTTATATTTGGACGTTTTATAAGTCCTTATTATTTGTTTTGATTTTATTTTGGACATTTTATAAGTCCGCATTAATATTAATTTTTCCCCTCTTCGAGGAGGACAACAGTAACGGACGTTTGGGAGAAGGTAAGTGCATTTGAATAACCTCTAACCAATGCTTCCATCTGTATTAATAAAGTCAAATACTCCAGCTTGATATGTAACAAATCCGTATGATTCTAACAAGGATTATTAAATTACTAGGTCAATAACAAATGCAAACAACTCAGAGAAGTGGAGCTGCCAATATAAGTGAGGTGTACATGCTAGCATTCCTGGGCTCTGTGTGTGTGGTTACTCACTCAGGATTGATAGGTGTATGAAAACGGATTGGCCTCATGATAAGAAGACAGTGAACAAACCTAGGTGAATCCACTTTGATATATCGGCTTATTTAATTCCCGTCTCCTCACGCTGACGCCTTAGAGCTGGTGAGGAAAAAGGGGAATTTCTAACCCTTTAGTTGGAGAGTCGATCAGGACATATTTCCCGATTTAAGTCCTGCGGGTAAGCGGAAGTTGACACTCATTCTAAGTGTGATAACTAAGTCATTTATGAATATTCTTTTACTTTCCACCACTCAAAATGTTCACTGGCATCAGACTTATCCAAACATGTACTTTTTTATTTATTTTTGATCGCCTCTATGGACATTAAAAGCAATATCGTGAATGAAGGATATGCTTAATAACTCCACGGTACATGCTCCAAAAAAATCCCACACTTGACATGTATGTTTAGAGTCAAGGCTTGAAGGTATCCCTATGACAACATTCCATTATATATACAGCGCCACCTAGCCCTTGAGGCATAAAAAAAAATACACCAACTTAACGGTATTTTTACAAAAAAAAATAAAAAATCCACGTCAAGGTTTATCATGCCATTTTCAAAGAAATTCTGCTTCCAATGTGCCGTACCTAAACTTGCCAGTACCCCAACGTGCCAGTACCCCAACGTGCAAGTACCCCAACGTGGCCCGGGCTGCGAGGGCCCTTTATAGCTGCTCGCAGCTCTAGTTCTTCTTCTTCTTCTTCTTCTTCTTCTTCTTTATTCTCCGCAAACAATCGCGATTTTGGGTACCTAAATATTCACGAAAACTCACCGAACTTTGCACACTCCTCAGGTCCGGCGAAAAATTTGATATTATGAAGTCGTTATAACAACGCGACTCTATAGCGCCCCCTAGCGTAGAAAAATAAAAACCAAGCCCGGCACGTTTGAGCTAGAGCAACGAAAATTGGCAGGCACGTGTAGCACCCTGAGACGCACAAAAAAGTCTATTGGGACCATGTAGCTAAAATGTACAGAAAGTGAGCTATGAATTTTTTAATGTCCAATTTTGGCCTATTTTGGCACATTCACTGTGGTCATGCTTTTTCCCCCTTTGCAAACATTTTTCATCCAATTGACTTCAAACTTGGCATTTATCATCTCAAGACCTGAGAGAACAGCTGGGCAAAACATCTTGCCTTTTCGAAATACTATATGACGGGGGCGGGGCATCAAATATTGCCTTTAAAATTTCATTTGTCCAGAAAGAGCAAATGCTTAATAACTCCCATGTTCAAGCTCCAAAAAATCTCAAACTTCTCAGGCAACGTAATAGTCACGGCCTGAAAACATCTATATGATAAAATTCAGTTATACATATAGCGCCACCTAGTGGTTACAATAAATGTCATACTTTACGTTTTTAGCTACTGTGCTGAGCTTGTTGAAGGGATCCATTTGAAAATTGGTCAGAAAAGCCTTAAGATGTTGATCATGCCCCACACCGAATATTGTAACTTTTCGCCAAAGGGCGTGGCCGCTACGGTGACGCAAAGTCTGAAGATTTTTCGTGAAAATAAAAGCTGCATTAACTTGACCGAGATGATCCTATCTTCTCAAAATTTCACACATTTGATGAGAGTCCAGCCCTAAAGACATCTACTGATTATATTTCATCTAACTGATAGCGCCACCTAGTGGCAATTTTTTTTCTTACTAATTTTCTTCTACGTTTTTCTCCAAACACGTTAACTGGACCTACCTCAAATTTGCTCAGATGAGGGATTCGGCCTTCATGATGTCACAACACGAAGTTTGTGAGTTTTCGTGAATCACTGTGGGCGTGGCTAAGCACTGTTCGCCAAGAAAACAACGCCAGTTTTGAGGGTCTAAACATGCACAGAAACTCATGAAACTTGGCACACACATCTGGCCTGGTAAAATGAGCAATATTTTATTGTTGATTGTGCTATTTTTACAAAAATGACTCAATAGCGCCCCATAGAAGTTTTTAACGAAGCAGCCCCGGTTGTACGTTTAAGCAAGAACGACGAATATTTTGAGGTGTATGAGGGAGCCCAAGACCTCCAAAAAAGTCTCTTGGACCCATATGCTAAAATGAACAGGAAGTGAGCTACGGATTTTTGAATGTCCCATTTTTGACGATTTTTGCACATTCACAGGGGGCAGACTTTTGCCCACTTCTCCTACACGTTTCATCTGACTGAGTTAAGACTTGACCTGGACCATGTCAAGACCTGAGCCAACGACAGGGGAAAAAATCTTGACTTTTCGAAATACTATATGATGAAGGCGGGGCATCAAAATTTGTGTTTCGCACTGAAAAAGGATATGCTTAATAACTCCCCGGTACATGCTCCAAAAAATCCCAAACTTGACATGTATGTTTATCGTCAAGGCCTGAAGCTATCTCTATGACAACATTCAGTTATATATGCAGCGTCACCTAGCCCATGAGGCATAAAAAAAAAATATCCCACATACGGTATTTTGTACAAAAAATGTAAACTCATTCTAAGTGTGATAACTAAGTCATTTATGAATATTCTTTTAGTTTCCACCACTCAAAATGTTCACTGGCATCAGACTTATCCAAACATATATATATTTTTATTTATTTTTGATAGCCTCTGTGGACATTAAAAGCAATATCGTGAATGAAGGATATGCATAATAACTCCACGGTACATGCTCCAAAAAAAATCCCACACTTGACATGTATGCTTATAATCAAGGCCTGAAGGTATCTCTATGACAACATTCAGTTATAAATACAGCGCCACCTAGCCCTTGAGGCATAATATATAAAAAAACAAAAAAAACACATACGGTATTTTGTACAAAAAATGTAAACTCATTCTAAGTGTGATAACTAAGTCATTTATGAATATTCTTTTAGTTTCCACCACTCAAATTCTTCACTGGCTTCACACCGATCCAAACGTATGTATGTTTCCATTTTGTTTTATTTATTTTTGATTGCCCCTTTGGACAATAAAAGTAACATTGTGCAATGAGTACAACGAGCGATGATGTATATATACACTTTTACAAAAAATACCAATCAGGGCAACTCATTGCCTAAAAACAAATAAGGACGCTGATTTTTGCAGGTCTTAACAATCACCAAAACCCGTTGAGCTTGACACACACTGGCAAAAAAAATATTCTACATGTAAACGTTTATTATGCCATTTTCAAATAAATTTTGCTTCCAATATGCCAGTACCCCAACGTGCAAGGACCCCAACGTGGCCCGGGCTGCGAGGGCCCTTTATAGCTGCTCGCAGCTCTAGTTAGGGCCCGAGCAGCGACCGCTGCGAGGTCCCTATTGTTTTTGTAAAAATTATTATTATTATTATTATTATTATTAGAGCCCGAGCAGCGACCGCTGCGAGGTCCCTATTGTTTTTGTAAAAATTATTATTAGGGCCCGAGCAGCGACCGCTGCGAGGTCCCTATTGTTTTTGTAAAAATTCTTCTTCTTCTTCTTCTTCTTCTTCTTTATTCTCCGCAAACGATCGCGATTTTGGGTACCTAAACATTCACGAAAACTCACCGAACTTTGCGCACTCTTCGGGCCCGGCGAAAAATTTTATATTATGAAGGCGTCATAACAACGCGACTCTATAGCGCCCCCTAGCGTAGAAAAATAATAACCAAGCCCGGCACGTTTGAGCTAGAGCAACGAAAATTGGCAGGCACGTGTAGCCCCCCGAGACGCACAAAAAAGTCTATTGGGACCATGTAGCTAAAATGTACAGGAAATGAGCTATGAATTTTTTAATGTCCAATTTTGGCCTATTTTGGCACATTCACTGTGGTCATGCTTTTTCCCCCTTTGCAAACATTTTTCATCCAGTTGACTTCAAAATTGGCATTTATCATCTCAAGACCTGAGACAACAACTGGGCAAAAAACTTTGACTTTTTGAAATACTATATGACGGGGGCGGGGCATCAAATATTGCCTTGAAAATTTCATTTGTCCAGAAAGAGCAAATGCTTAATAACTCCCATGTTCAAGCTCCGAAAAATCTCAAACTTCTCAGAAAACGTAATAGTCACGGCCTGAAAACATCTATATGATAAAATTCAGTTATACATATAGCGCCACCTAGTGGTAACAATAAATGTCATACTTTACGTTTTTAGCTACAGTGCTGAGCTCGTTGAAGGGATCCAGTTGAAAATTGGTCAGAAAAGCCTTAAGATGTTGATCATGCCCCACACAGAATATTGTAACTTTTCGCCAAAGGGCGTGGCCGCTACGGTGACGCAAAGTCTGAAGATTTTTCGTGACAATAAAAGCTGCATTAACTTGACCGAGATGATCCTATCTTCTCAAAATTTCACACATTTGATGAGAGTCCAGCCCTAAAGACATCTACGAACTTATATTTCATCTTACTGATAGCGCCACCTAGTGGCATTTTTTTTTCTTACGAATTTTCTTCTACGTTTTTGTCCAAACACGTTAACTGGACCTACCTCAGATTTGCTCAGATGAGGGTTTCGGCCTTCATGATGTCACAACACGAAGTTTGTGAGTTTTCGTGAATTGCTGTGGGCGTGGCTAAGCGCTGTTCGCCAAGAAAACAACGCCGGTTTTGAGGGTCTAAACATGCACAGAAACTCATGAAACTTGGCACACACATCTGGCCTGGTAAAATGAGCAATATTTTAATGTTGATTGTGCTATTTTTACAAAAATGACTCAATAGCGCCCCCTAGAAAATTTTAACGAAGCAGCCCCGGTTGTACGTTTAAGCAAGATCTACGAAAAATTTTAGGTGTATGAGGGAGCCCAAGACCTACATAAAAGTCTCTTGGACCCATATGCTAAAATGAACAGGAAGTGAGCTACGAATTTTTGAATGTCCCATTTTTGATGATTTTTGCACATTTACAGGGGGCATACTTTTGCCCACTTCTTCTCCACGTTTCATCCGACTGAGTTAAGACTTGACCTGGACAATGTCAAGACCTGAGCCAACGACAGGGGGGAAAATCTTGACTTTTCAAAATACTATATGATGAGGGCGTGGCATCAAAATTTGTGTTTCGCAATGAAAAAGGATATACTTGATAACTCCCCGGTACATGCTCCAAAAAATCCCAAACTTGACATGTATGTTTATCGTCAAGGCCTGAAGTTATCTCTATGACAACATTCAGTTATATATGCAGCGCCACCTAGCCCTTGAGGCATAAAAAAAAAATACCCCACATACGGTATTTTGTACAAAAAATGTAAACTCATTCTAAGTGTGATAACTCAGTCATTTATGAATATTCTTTTAGTTTCCACCACTCAAAATGTTCACTGGCATCAGACCTAACCAAACATACATATTTTTGTTATTTAGTTTTATGTATTTTTGATAGCCTCTATGGACATTAAAAGCAATATCGTGAATGAAGGCTATGCTTAATAACTCCCAGGTACATGTTCCAAAAAATCCCATACTTGAAATGTATATTTATAGTCAAGGCCTGAAGGTATCTCTATGACAAAATTCAGTTATAAATACAGCGCCACCTAGTCCTTGAGGCATAAAAAAAAAATGGCTCACTTACGGTATTTTTGCAAAAATTGTAAACTCATTGTAAGTGTGATAACTAAGTCATTTATGAATATTCTTTTACTTTCCACCACTCAATATGTTCACTGGCATCAGACCGATCCAAACATACGTATTTTTTATTTAGTTTTTTTTTTTTTTTTGATCGCCTCTATGGACAATAAAAGCAACATTGTGCAATGAGTACGAGCGATGATGTGTGTATATCTACTTTTACGAAAAATACCAATCAGGGTAACTCATTGCCTAAAAATAAAAAAAAGACGCTGATTTTTGCAGATCTTAACAATCACCAAAACCCATTGAGCTTGACACACTCATCACACCTGGCAAAAAAAAAATAAATCCACATGTTTATCATGCCATTTTCAAAGAAATTCTGCTTCCAATGTGCCAGTACCCCAATGTGCAAGTTCCCCAACGTGCAAGTACCCCAACGTGGCCCAGGCTGCGAGGGCCCTTTATAGCTGCTCGCAGCTCTAGTTAGGGCCCGAGCAGCGGCGGCGGCGGTGCCGCTGCGAGGCCCTATTGTTTTTGTAGGAATTCTTCTTATTAGGGCCCGAGCAGCGACCGCTGCGAGGTCCCTATTGTTTTTCAAGGAATTCTTATTATTCTTCTTTTTAGGGCCCGAGCAGCGACCGCTGCGAGGTCCCTATTGTTCCTGAAGGAATTCTTATTAGGGCCCGAGCAGCGGCGGCGGCGGTGCCGCTGCGAGGCCCTATTGTTTTTGTAGGAATTCTTCTTCTTCTTATTATTATTATTATTATTCTCCGCAAACAATCGCATTTTTGAGACGCTAAACGTGAATGAAAACTCACCAAACTTTACACGCACATCAGGCCTGGCGAAAAATTTGATATTTTAAAGTCGCCCTACATGATAACAGAAAAATGGCTCCATAGCGCCACCTACATAGGTTAAACGGATCCCTGTCCCGCTACGATTGTCCTATGGCGACGAAAATTGTGTGGCACCCGTAGCACATCCAGATGAACAAAAACCTCTTTGATGTGTGTACCCTAAAATAGACAGAAAGTGAGGTATGATCATCTGAATGTCCAATTTTGGCCCAGTTTTGCACATTTACAGGGGTCATACTTTTGCCCGCTTCTACTACACGGTTAACCCGATTGACTTCAAACTTGGGCTGTACCATCTCAACACCTGGGACAACATCATGGTAAAAAATCTAAAGTTTTTGATATACTATATGACGGCGGCGACGCATCAAATTTAGAGTTTAAAAATTCTTACTTCACGAAGCATTGCCGGTTGTACGTTTAATCTAGAGCTACGAAAATTGGTACACATATGTAACAGGCTATGACCTACAAAAAACTCTTTTTGAACCATATGCTAAACCTCACAGGAAGTCCGCCATTTTGATATATTTTGGAACGTGTTGCCATTTTTTTGGCCATTTCATTGGGGTCTTATTTTAACGAACTCCTCCTACAGTGTTTATCCGATCATCTTCAAACTTGGTGTGATTCATCTTAAGATGTTGAAGATGAAAAGTTATTGAAAGCTTTGTATTTCGTCGCACGCTGTTGTCATGGCATGCACTGTTTGCAAAGGAAAAAAAATATCCTTAAAGAAGCATTCCCATTTGTACGAAGCAGCGAGAGCTACGAAAATTTGTAGACATATGTAACAGCCCAAGATGTACAAAAAAGTCTCTTGGTGCCCTGTGCTAAACCCAACAGGAAGTCCCCCAGGGGCCGGGCATCACATTTTGAGCTAAAAAACTCCTCTTTAACAAAGCATACCCGGCTGTACGTTTCACCTAGAGTTACCAAAATTTGTAGAGGTATATAACAGCCCTCGAGGTACAAAAAACTCTTTTTGAACCATATACTAAACCTAACAGGACGTCCGCCATTTTGATTTACTTTGGAATGTGTTGCCATTTTTTGGGCCATTTCATAGGGGTCATATTTTAACGAACTCCTCCTACAGAGATTATCCGATCATCTTCAAACTTGGTGTGACTCATCTTAAGATGTTGAGGATGAAAAGTTATTGAAAGCTCTTTATTTCGTCGCACGCTGTTGTCGTGGCATGCACTTTTTGCAAAGGAAAAAAAATCCTTCTTAATGAAGCATTCCCAGTTGTACGAAGTAGCTAGAGCTACAAAAATTTGTAGACATATGTAACAGCCCACAATGTACAAAAAAAGTCTCTTGGTGCCATGTGCTAAATCCAACAGGAAGTCCCCCAGGGGCCGGGCATCACATTTTGTGCTAGAAAACTCCTCTTTAACGAAGCATTCCCGGTTGTACGTTTCACCTAGCGCGATGATAATTTGCAGGCATACATAAGAGCCCACGATGTACAAAAAAGTCTCTTGGAACCATGTGCTCAACCAAACAGGAAGTCTGCCATTTTGATTTACGATGGGATTTGTTGCCATTTTTTGTGGCCTTTTTCAGGGGTCATATTTTAACGAACTCCTCGTACAAAGTTCATCCGACCGTCTTCAAACTTGGTGTGTTTCATCTTAAGATGTTTAAGATGCAAAGTTATCGAAAGTTTTTTATTTTGTCGCACGCTGCTTCTATAGCGATGCATTGTTTGCCAAGTAAAGTGCTGCTTTGTTTTTTTATCTATACATGTGTGAAAACTCATGAAACTTTGCAAACACATCAGACTTGTCATGAACATGAATTTTTAGAGATTTATTGTGCAATTTGCAATAAATAGCGCCCTCTAGACATTTTTATGAAGTATTTCCGATTGTATGATTCTGCTAGATTTGTGAAAATTAGGACAGACCCCTACCAGCCTAATACCTACAAAAAGGTATTATGTAGCCATTTGCCAAACCAAAGAGGAAGTCCGCTATTTTGATTTTGTTTCGGGAATTATACATCATTTTTGGCCTCTTTCATTAAACTTTGCACAGACAAGGCATGGAAAAAACTAACATTTTAAATGGTCCTTGTTCCATGTAACAGTACCCCAACGTGCCAGTACCCTGACGTGCAAGTAACCCAACGTTGTGCTCAATAGCGCCCTCTATGCATTTTTATGGAGCATTTCCAATTGTATGATTCAAGCGATACACAACTAAAGATGACTTGACCTAGATTTGTGAAAACTGGGAGGCATACCTATTAGCTTAAGACCTACAAAAAGTAATCTGTAGCCGTATGCTAAACCTAAAAGGAAGTCCGCCATTTTGAATTTATTTTGGGAATTGCACACCATCTTTGGCCTTTTGCACTCACAAAGCTTGTCAAAAACATTTTAGATGGTCCTTGTCCGATTTGACAGTACCCCAACGTGCCAGTACCCCGACGTGCAAGTACCCCAACGTGGCCCAGGTTGCGAGGGCCCTTTATAGCTGCTCGCAGCTCTAGTTATTATTCTTCTTCTTCTTTTTCTTTGTTATTATTCTTTTCCGCAAACAACCACATTTTTGAGGCACTAAACATGAACGAAAACTCACCAAACTTTACACGGAGATCGGGCCTGGCGAAAAATTTGATATTTTAAAGTCGCCATACATGATACATGAAAAATGGCTCTGTAGCGCCACCTACATAGGTTTAACGGATCCCTGTCCCGCTACGATTGTCCTATGGCTACGAAAATTGTGTGGCACCTGTAGCACATCCAGATGAACAAAAACCTCTTTGATATGTGTACCCTAAAATAGACAGAAAGTGAGGTATGAGTATTTGAATGTCCAATTTTGGCCCATTTTTGCACATTTACAGGGGTCATACTTTTGCCCGCTTCTCCTACACGGTTAACCCGATTGACTTCAAACTTGGGCTGTACCATCTCAACACCTGGGACAACATCATGGTAAAAAAATCTAAAGTTTTTGACATACTATATGACGGTGGCGGGGCATCAAATTTACAGTTTCAAAATTCTTACTTAACAAAGCATTGCCGTGGTACGTTTAATTGAGAGCCACGAAAATTGGTACACATATGTAACAGACTATGATCTACAAAAAACTCTTTTTGAACCATATGCTAAACCTAACAGGAAGTCCGCCAGAGGCGAGGCATCAAATTTTGTGTTTCAAAATTCTTATTTAATGAAGCATTCCCGGCTGTACATTTCACCTAGAGTTACCAACGTTTGAAGACATATGTAACAGCCCTCAAGGTACAAAAAACTCTTTTTGAACCATATGCTAAACCGAACAGGAAGTCCGCCATTTTGATTTACTTTGGAACGTGTTGCCATTTTTTGGGCCATTTCATAGGGGTCTTATTTTAACGAACTCCTCCTACAGAGTTTATCCGATCATCTCCAAACTTGGTGTGATTCATCTTAAAATGTTGAAGATGAAAAGTTATTGAAAGCTTTTTATTTCGTCG
Source organism: Festucalex cinctus (assembly GCF_051991245.1). NCBI lineage: Eukaryota > Metazoa > Chordata > Actinopteri > Syngnathiformes > Syngnathidae > Festucalex > Festucalex cinctus. Next base: position 22,743,822 of record NC_135428.1, read on the forward strand.
CACGCTATTGCCGTGGCATGCACAGTTTGCAAAGGAAAAAATTCCCTCTTAATGAAGCATTCACAGTTGTACGAAGCAGCTCGAGCTACGAAAATTTGGAGACAAATTTAACAGCCCACAATGTACAAAAAAGTCTCTTGGTGCCATGTGCTAAACCCAACAGGAAGTCCCGTAAGGGCCGGTCATCACATTTTGAGGTAAAAAACTCCTCTTTAACAAAGCATACCCGGCTGTACGTTTCACCTAGCGCTATGATAATTTAGAGGCATACATAAGAGCCCACGATGTACAAAATAGTCTCTTGGAACCATCTTCCAAAACAAACAGGAAGTCCGCCATTTTGATTTACGTTGGGATTTGTAGCCATTTTTTGTGGCCTTTTTTAGGGGTCATATTTTAACGAATTCCTCCTACAAAATTTATCCGACTGTCTTCAAACTTGGTGTGCTTCATCTTAAGATGTTTAAGATACAAAGTTATCGAAAGTTATTTATTTTGTCCCACACCGTTTCATGGCGATGCATTGTTTGCCAAGTAAAATGCTGCTTTTTTTTTTGGTCTAAACATGTGCAAAAACTCATGAAACTTTACACACACATCAGGCTTGTCATAAGCATGAATATTTTAGAGATTTCTTATTAAATTTGCAATAAATGCTTCAATAGCGCCCTCTAGACATTTTTATGAAGTCTTTCCGATTATATGATTCAGCTAGATGTGTGAATATTGGCAGGCATGCCTAATATATTCAAAAAGTATTCTATATAGCCATGTGCCAATCCATTTTGATTTAATTTTGTTAATTGTGCATCATTTTTGGCCTTTCCATGAAACTTTACAAACACAAAGCATGGCAAAAACTTTTAAAATTTAGATGGTTTCCTATTTGACAGTACCCCAGCATGCCAATACCCCGACGTGCAAATACCCCAACGTGGCCCGGGTTGCGAGGGCCCTTTATAGCTGCTCGCAGCTCTAGTTATTATTATTAGGGCCCGAGCAGCGACCGCTGCGAGGTCCCTATTGTTCCTGAAGGAATTCTTATTATTATTCTTCTTCTTCTTCTTTTTCTTTGTTATTATTCTTTTCCGCAAACAACCACATTTTTGAGGCACTAAACATGAACGAAAACTCACCAAACTTTACACGCAGATCGGGTCTGGCGAAAAATTTGATATTTTAAAGTCGCCATACATGATAACAGAAAAATGGCTCTGTAGCGCCACCTACATAGGTTTAACGGATCCCTGTCCCGCTACGATTGTCCTATGGCTACGAAAATTGTGTGGCACCTGTAGCACATCCAGATGAACAAAAACCTCTTTGATATGTGTACCCTAAAATAGACAGGAAGTGAGGTATGAGTATTTGAATGTCCAATTTTGGCCCATTTTTGCACATTTACAGGGGTCATACTTTTGCCCGCTTCTCCTACACGGTTAACCCGATTGACTTCAAACTTGGGCTGTACCATCTCAACACCTGGGACAACATCATGGTAAAAAATCTAAAGTTTTTGACATACTATATGACGGTGGCGGGGCATCAAATTTACAGTTTCAAAATTCTTACTTAACGAAGCATTGCCGGTGGTACGTTTAATCTAGAGCTACGAAAATTGGTACACATATGTAACAGACTATGATCTACAAAAAAGCCTGTTGGTGCCATATGCTAAACCTAACAGGAAGTCCGCCAGAGGCGAGGCATCAAATTTTGTGTTTCAAAATTCTAACTTAATGAAGCATTCCCGGCTGTACATTTCACCTAGAGTTACCAATATTTGAAGACATATGTAACAGCCCTCAAGGTACAAAAAACTCTTTTTGAACCATATGCTAAACCGAACAGGAAGTCCGCCATTTTGATTTACTTTGGAACGTGTTGCCATTTTTTGGGCCATTTCATAGGGGTCTTATTTTAACGAACTCCTCCTACAGAGTTTATCCGATCATCTCCAAACTTGGTGTGATTCATCTTAAGATGTTGAAGATGAAAAGTTATTGAAAGCTTTTTATTTTGTCGCACGCTGTTGCCGTGGCATGCACAGTTTGCAAAGGAAAAAATTACTTCTTAATGAAGCATTCCCAGTTGTACGAAGCAGCTAGAGCTACGAAAATTTGGAGACAAATGTAACAGCCCACGATGTACAAAAAAGTCTCTTGGTGCCATGTGCTAAACCCAACAGGAAGATGCAAATTTATCAAAAGTTTTTTATTTTGTCGCACGCTGCTGCTATAGCGATGCATTGGTTGCCAAGTAAAGTGCTGCTTTTTTTTTTTTTATCTATACATGTGTGAAAACTCGTGAAACTTTGCACACACATCAGACTTGTCATTAACATGAATTTTTAGAGATTTCTTGTGCAATTTGCAATAAATCGCACCCTCTATACATTTTTTATGGAGCATTTCCGATTGGATGATTCAAGCGCGAAATAACTAAAGATGACTTGACTTGACTTGACCTAGATTTGTGAAAACTCAGAGGCATACCTATTATATTATTATTATTTTTTGTACCTTACAAGATTATCTCTTGTGCCACATTAAACCCCTTTGCAGGCCTGAGCCAAACCACGGTCCATACATTTGATACCACTGCTTTATTTCAATGGTCAAGTACTTCATAACCACACCTACTTATGCTTGTCCTTGCATATATAGTAGACAACAAAGAGCTCTTTCAACAAAAGACATTTCCATCTACAAAGTCATACAAGGTAAGCACTCTATAAATTCTGCAATCACTACACTTCTATTCCTAAATTATCACTTCAAATACCAACAATGGTTAATACAGCTACAAATGTCTTGTATGTTTATGAAGTATGATACTGTATTTATTTCTACTCCTTTGCTTTTCTACAGAACATGAACAAATCACCAAGCAAATTCTCTTTTGATAAAGACCCTCTAATCATCTCCATACGCAAAGATTGCCAACTTTTTTCCGTAAGTATACAATACATAAACTAAACAGGACAACTTTCTCAATCATATACAGTATGCCATACATATATGTATTAAGTTCTCATTTATTAACAGGTTTGTTAAAGGCACCTTTAGTGTGTTTTTCTGTTTGTAATGTTTCTCCACGAGCACGTCTAGCCATTGATATCATGTAGAACACATATGCTAACCTTTTAGAGACAATTGAAGCTTACTTGCACAGTAGCCACTATCTTAACCACTTAATTCACATGTCTACTTGACAACTTATTACATGTAGTGAAATGGTACTTTGTGCGTCTTATGCTTTTTTCTGAACACTGCTTTTCAACTCTTTCCTTAAAACCAATACATGCGGTACTGTTATACTGTATAAATATATATGTCCGTGTGTATATATTTGTATATTCTTTCAAATAAACTCGTTTTGACACACACAGCCATTGAGTAACATGCAACACGACCACAACGTTTTGCACCAACACGTTAGATCTGCTATTTAGAATCATGGAATCTAACATGACTGATTTTCATTGAATGCTTTGTCATTACAGTATGCATGCATTGATCATGCTTTCAGTCGCAACGACTTATACCAGCGCAGCCTTGATCTTCATTCCCAAATGAACCAACTAGTCCATGTGACTCGAGTCAATCGAGCACTTGAAAAACAGATAGACTTCAAAACCAAGCTTGTGAAAGAACTCCAGACTGCATTGGATATAAAGGATGCATGTGATGCATTTGTCCGTGATGGTAAGCTATATGACATGGAAGACACACAAACACTAACACAGCAAGCATCCCCATCCTACACATTGTGTATAATGAATGACATGTTTGACAATGGACATTTTTACATTTTTTTGTTAATGCACGTTCCTTTTTTTCTGTTAGGAATATCTTGAAGGTAACATTGGACTGTTAACTAAAACACTGACTGATTATTGAGCCGCAATTTCTCAATGTATATAATGTGAATACATACTACACTTGATTACTTTCAAATGTGACTGATATCATGTAGCTATGCTGTGATCTTGCCCTCTTTCATCCACTGATAGACACTTCAAAGTTCTTTTTTTTCTGTATCTTCTCAAAATAACTGACATATTCATGGAAAAGATTGTATTTAAATTCTATCATTATTAATTACTATTATTATGTTTATGTCTTTGCCCCTGATTATGATGTTTCTATACCATAGATTTTTTTTAAAAATATTTTTGGACATACTGTGACTTGACCTTTACAATACTAATTTTTACTAAGAAAAAATCAATCACACACCATAATATTTTATACTTATCCTGCATGTATCTGGACACACCATGACAAATTTTACACTTACATAACCATTTATGTACCTGTCGTATCCTTACTTTTATTCATCATTTCATCACACAATCCTAAAACATTGCTTTTTGACCCAGAGGATTCAACTATACCATTTTTGCGTGTCTTATTACTTACTAGCTATATTATTTATTAACGGGCAAAAACTATGAATATAAGATCACCGTCAAATATTACGTCTGTAATATCCATATACAGTGCATTACATAATATGCATTTGTATTAAGACACTACCATGCTAAAAATATGCACACGACTGTTCTGTAAACTACACCTAAGACAACCAAACTTCACAGATCTAACATGATTCTTCATTCTTTTTTGTTCTACAGATGTATCAAATGCTGCCACACAGACAGAAGAAGCCACTGAGGACATGCACGAAGACGATGATCACAATATAACAGGACAGGTTAACCCCCCTGAAGTTTTAGCCCGCAGGTCAAAGCGTCCTAGGACTAATTCATCCATGGAGGTTACATTATCCTAAGACAGACTATGTGCTAACCCAAACTCTTTGACCCCAAGGGATTCATCTGTCCCAGAAAACTTTTACACTAAAGAGTTTATCTGTCCTAGGGCGCTGTTAACCCCAGGTTAAAGTGTTATTTAATCTGTCCTGTTACAACAGCTATACATAAACAGCTGCATTCCTCTCCTGTTCCATCTCTTGCACTTCTTTCATCTCTTTTTCTCCTCTACTTATACCTATGCTTGCTCATGTGCTTTTTTCCCCTTTAGATGATGTCATTGGTTAGCCTGCTTCAAAGCTACATTTTTTCTTGAATAACTGTCACACATTTACTGTTTGCTGGACCCTACAAAACTGTCACAATACTTCACTATGTCATGAATACATATGTGTTGCACAGCGACACCACATTAAGAGTCATCAAAAAGCTTTTTATTTGATCACACACCATCTCTGTGCCATGTAATGTTTTCAAATAAACAGATGCTGGTTTTGAATATCAAACGAGCGACTTTTCATGAAACTTTGCACACACATCAGAAAGTCCACACTTTTGAATTTATTTAGGGAATTGTGCATCATTTTTGGCCTTTTACTGCACCTTTTTACACACAAGGCACGGCAAATGCATTTCTATTTTCCATGGTCCTTGTCTATTTAACAGTACCCCAACGTGCAAGTCCCCCGACTTGCATATACCCCAACGTGGCCCGGGTTGCGAGGGCCCTTTATAGCTGCTCGCAGCTCTAGTTCTTATTATTATTATTATTCTCCGCAAACGATCACATTTTTGAGACACTAAACGTGACCGAAAACTCACCAAACTTTACACGCACATCAGGCCTGGCGAAAAATTTGATATTTTAAAGTCGCCATACATGATAACAGAAAAATGGCTCCTTAGCGCCCCCTACATAGGTTAAACGGATCCCTGTCCCGCTACGATTGTCCGACGGCTATGAAAATTGTGTGGCACCTGTAGCACATCCCAATGAACAAAAACCTCTTTGAAGTGTGTACCCTAAAATAGACAGAAAGTGAGGTATGAGTATTTAAATGTCCAATTTTTGCCAATTTTTGCACATTTACAGGGGTCATACTTTTGCCCGCTTCTCCTACACGGTTAACCCGATTGACTTCAAACTTGGGCTGTACCATCTCAACACCTGGGACAACATCATGGTAAAAAAATCTAAAGTTTTTGACATACTATATGACGGTGGCGGGGCATCAAATTTACAGTTTCAAAATTCTTACTTAACAAAGCATTGCCGTGGTACGTTTAATTGAGAGCCACGAAAATTGGTACACATATGTAACAGACTATGATCTACAAAAAACTCTTTTTGAACCATATGCTAAACCTAACAGGAAGTCCGCCAGAGGCGAGGCATCAAATTTTGTGTTTCAAAATTCTTATTTAATGAAGCATTCCCGGCTGTACATTTCACCTAGAGTTACCAACATTTGAAGACATATGTAACAGCCCTCAAGGTACAAAAAACTCTTTTTGAACCATATGCTAAACCGAACAGGAAGTCCGCCATTTTGATTTACTTTGGAACGTGTTGCCATTTTTTGGGCCATTTCATAGGGGTCTTATTTTAACGAACTCCTCCTACAGAGTTTATCCGATCATCTCCAAACTTGGTGTGATTCATCTTAAAATGTTGAAGATGAAAAGTTATTGAAAGCTTTTTATTTCGTCGCACGCTGTTGCCGTGGCATGCACAGTTTGCAAAGGAAAAAATTCCCTCTTAATGAAGCATTCACAGTTGTACGAAGCAGCTAGAGCTACGAAAATTTGGAGACAAATTTAACAGCCCACAATGTACAAAAAAGTCTCTTGGTGCCATGTGCTAAACCCAACAGGAAGTCCCGTAAGGGCCGGTCATCACATTTTGAGGTAAAAAACTCCTCTTTAACGAAGCATTCCCGGTTGTACGTTTCACCTAGCGCTATGATAATTTAGAGGCATACATAAGAGCCCACGATGTACAAAATAGTCTCTTGGAACCATCTTCCAAAACAAACATGAAGTCCGCCATTTTGATTTACGTTGGGATTTGTAGCCATTTTTTGTGGCCTTTTTTAGGGGTCATATTTTAACGAACTCCTCCTACAAAATTTATCCGACTGTCTTCAAACTTGGTGTGCTTCATCTTAAGATGTTTAAGATACAAAGTTATCGAAAGTTATTTATTTTGTCCCACGCCGTTTCATGGCGATGCATTGTTTGCCAAGTAAAATGCTGCTTTTTTTTTTGGTCTAAACATGTGCAAAAACTCATGAAACTTTACACACACATCAGGCTTGTCATAAGCATGAATATTTTAGAGATTTCTTATTAAATTTGCAAAAAATGCTTCAATAGCACCCTCTAGACATTTTTATGAAGTCTTTCCGATTATATGATTCAGCTAGATGTGTGAATATTGGCAGGCATGCCTAATATATTCAAAAAGTATTCTATATAGCCATGTGCCAATCCATTTTGATTTTATTTTGTTAATTGTGCATCATTTTTGGCCTTTCCATGAAACTTTACAAACACAAAGCATGGCAAAAACGTTTAAAATTTAGATGGTTTCCTATTTGACAGTACCCCAACATGCCAGTACCCCGACGTGCAAATACCCCAACGTGGCCCGGGTTGCGAGGGCCCTTTATAGCTGCTCGCAGCTCTAGTTATTATTTGTTATTATTCTTTTCCGCAAACAATCACATTTTTGAGACACTAAACGTGAACGAAAACTCACCAAACTTTACACACACGTCAGGCCTGGCGAAAAATTTGATATTTTAAAGTCGCCATAGGTGATAACAGAAAAATGGCTCCATAGCGCCACCTACATAGGTTAAACAGATCCCTGGCCCGCTACGATTGTCCGACGGCTATGAAAATTGTGTGGCACCTGTAGCACATCCAGATGAACAAAAACCTCTTTGATGTGTGTACCCTAAAATAGACAGGAAGTGAGATATGAGTATTTAAATGTCCAATTTTGGCCAATTTTTGCACATTTACAGGGGTCATACTTTTGCCTGCTTCTCCTACACGGTTAATCCAATTGACTTCAAACTTGGGATGTACCATCTCAAGACCTGGGACAACACCATGGTAAAAAATCTAAAGTTTTCGACATACTATATGACGGCGGTGGGGCATCAAATTTAGAGTTTCAAAACTCTTACTAAACGTAGTATTGCCGGTTGTATGTTTAACCTAGAGCTACGAAAATTGGTACACATATGTAACAGACTATGACCTACAAAAAAGTCTGTTGGTGCCATATGCTAAACCCAACAGGAAGTCCGCCAGAGGCGGGGCATCAAATTTTGAGTTTCAAAATTCTTACTTAATGAAGCATTCCCGGCTGTACGTTTCACCTAGAGTTACCAAAATTTAAAGACATATGTAACAGCCCTCAAGGTACAAAAAACTCTTTTTGAACCATATGCTAAACCTAACAGAAAGTCCACCATTTTGATTTACTTTGGAACGTGTTCCCATTTTTTTGGCCATTTCCTAGGGGTCCTATTTTAACGAACTCCTCTTACAGAGTTTATCCGATCATCTTCAAACTTGGTGTGATTCATCTTAAGATGTTGAAGATGAAAAGTTATTGAAAGCTTTTTATTTCGCTGCACGCTGTTGTCGTGGCATGCACTTGTTTGCAAAGGAAAAAAATTCTTATTAATGAAGAATTCTCAGTTGTACGAAGCAGCTAGAGCTACGAAAATTTGTAGACATATGTAACAGCCCACGATGTACAAAAAAGTCTCTTACTGCTTTGTGCTAAACCCAACAGGAAGTCCCGCAAGGGCCGGGCATCACTTTTTGAGCTAAAAAACTCCTCTTTAACGAAGCATTCCCGGTTGTACCTTTCACCTAGCGCTATGATAATTTGGAGGCATACATAAGAGCCCACGATGTACAAAAAAGTCTTTTAGAACCATATGCTAAGCCAAACAGGAAGTCCGGCATTTTGATTTACTTTGCTATTTGTAGCCATTTTTTGGGGGCCTTTTATAGGCCTCATATTTTCTACAAAACTTATCAGATTGTCTTCATTCTTTGGCATGTTTCATCTGAAGTATTGCCGGTTATACGTTTAATCTAGAGCTACGAAAATTGGTACACATATGTAACAGACTATGATCTACAAAAAAGCCTGTTGGTGCCATATGCTAAACCTAACAGGAAGTCCGCCAGAGGCAGGGCATCAAATTTTGCATTTCAAAATTTTTACTTAATGAAGCATTTCCGGCTGTACGTTTCACCTAGAGTGACCAAAATTTGAAGACATATGTAACAGCCCTCGAGGTACAAAAAACTCTTTTTGAACCATATGCTAAACCTAACAGGAAGTCTGCCATTTTGATTTACTTTGGAACATGTTGCCATTTTTTTGGCCATTTCATAGGGGTCTTATTTTAACGAACTCCTCCTACAGAGTTTATCCGATCATCTTCAAACTTGGTGTGATTCATCTTAAGATGTTGACGATGAAAAGTTATTGAAAGCTTTTTATTTCGTCGCACGCTGTTGTCGTGGCATGCACTGTTGGCAAAGGAAAAAAAAATCCTTCTTAATGCAGCGTTCCCAGTTGGACGAAGCAGCTCGAGCTACAAAAATTTGTAGACATATGTACACATTTGTCCACATATATATATTTACATATGCATGTAAAAAAATTATGTCAGGCTAAACTAAATGGTTGATTAGGCCCCACACATTTTCACCTTACCATACCCGGCCCTCTTTGCAAAAGGTTTGAACACTCCTGGCCTAAACCTAGGTGTATACTCAAACTATGCACGCACATAAAGCCTGGAACAAAATGTGTAATTTAGAGGGTTCTTGTTTTGTTTTTTGTATTCCTTATATTTCATGTCATTATACTTGACACACTATTTTTACTACTCACTGAATCAGTTATAAGAACATTTAATTGATACAATCCAATCACATCCTAGAGAATTGAAAACACATTCAATCATGAGGTTGTTAAGACACATTTACTTCTGTAGCACTTAACCACAAACAAGTTGCGACATCCCCTGATCTAACCCTCCAACCGGGCAAGGAAAAACTTTCAGGGGTCATATTTTAACGAACCCCTCCTACAAAATTTATCCGACTGTCTTCAAACTTGGTGTGTTTCATCTTAAGATGTTTAAGATGCAAAGTAATCGAAAGTTTTTTATTTTGTAACACGCTGTTGCCATAGCAATGCATTGTTTGTCAAGTGCTGCTTTTTTTTTTTATACACATGAAAACTCATGGAACTTTGCAAACACATCAGACTTGTCATGAACATGAATTTTCAGAGATTTATTGTGCAATTTGCAATAAATAGCGCCCTCTAGACCTTTTTATGAAGCATTTCCGATTGTATGATTATGCTAGACCTACAAAAAAGTATTATGTAGCCATTTGCCAAACCAAAGAGGAAGTCCGCTATTTTGATTTTATTTTGGGAATTATACATCATTTTTGGCCTTTTTCATTCAACTTTGCACAGACAAGGCATGGAAAAAACTAACATTTTAAATGGTCCTTGTTCCATGTAACAGTTGTCAAGTGCTGCTTTTTTTTTTTTTTATACACATGAAAACTCATGAAACTTTGCAAACACATCAGACTTGTCATGAACATGAATTTTCAGAGATTTATTGTGCAATTTGCAATAAATAGCGCCCTCTAGACATTTTTATGAAGCATTTCCGATTGTATGATTATGCTAGACCTACAAAAAAGTATTATGTAGCCATTTGCCAAACCAAAGAGGAAGTCCGCTATTTTGATTTTATTTTGGGAATTATACATAATTTTTGGCCTTCTTCATTAAACTTTGCACAGACAAGGCATGGAAAAAACTAACATTTTAAATGGTCCTTGTTCCATGTAACAGTACCCCAACGTGCCAGTACCCTGACGTGCAAGTAACCCAACGTTGTGCTCAATAGCGCCCTCTATGCATTTTTATGGAGCATTTCCAATTGTATGATTCAAGCGATACACAACTAAAGATGACTTGACCTAGATTTGTGAAAACTGGGAGGCATACCTATTAGCTTAAGACCTACAAAAAGTATTCTGTAGCCGTATGCTAAACCTAAAAGGAAGTCCGCCATTTTGAATTTATTTTGGGAATTGCGCACCATATTTTGCGTTTTGATTAAACTTTGCACACACAAGGCTTGTCAAAAACATTTTAGATGGTCCTTGTCCTATTTGACAGTACCCCAACGTGCCAGTACCCCGACGTGCAAGTACCCCAACGTGGCACGCCTTTGCTGTAGCGATGCATTGTTTGCAAAGAATTTTTTTTTTTATATGATTCAGCTAGATGTGTGAATATTGGGAGGCATACCTATCAGCCGAATACCTCGACAAAGCATTCCATAGCAATGTGAACAAACACAAAAAGCATGGCAAAACATTTACAATTTAGACGGTTTCTTATGAAACAGTACCCTAACGTGCCAGTACCCCGACGTGCAAATACCCCAACGTGGCACGGGTTGCGAGGGCCCTTTATAGCTGCTCGCAGCTCTAGTTATTCTTCTTTTTCTTCTCCGCAAACAATCGCATTTTTGAGACACTAAACGTGAACGAAAACTCACCAAACTTTACACGCACATCAGGCCTGGCGAAAAATTTGATATTTTAAAGTCGCCATACATGATAACAGAAAAATGGCTCCTTAGCGCCCCCTACATAGGTTAAACGGATCCCTGTCCCGCTACGATTGTCCGACGGCTATGAAAATTGTGTGGCACCTGTAGCACATCCCAATGAACAAAAACCTCTTTGAAGTGTGTACCCTAAAATAGACAGAAAGTGAGGTATGAGTATTTAAATGTCCAATTTTTGCCAATTTTTGCACATTTACAGGGGTCATACTTTTGCCCGCTTCTCCTACACGGTTAACCCGATTGACTTCAAACTTGGAATGTACCATCTCAACACCTGGGACAACATCATTGTGAAAAATGAAAAGTTTTTGATATACTATATGACGGTGGCGGCGCATCAAATTTAGAGTTTAAAAATTCTTACTTCACGAAGCATTGCCGGTTGTACGTTTAATCTAGAGCTACGAAAATTGGTACACATATGTAACAGGCTATGACCTACAAAAAACTCTTTTTGAACCATATGCTAAACCTAACAGGAAGTCCACCATTTTGATTTATTTTGGAACGTGTTGCCATTTTTTTGGCCATTTCATTGGGGTCTTATTTTAACGAACTCCTCCTACAGTGTTTATCCGATCATCTTCAAACTTGGTGTGATTCATCTTAAGATGTTGAAGATGAAAAGTTATTGAAAGCTTTGTATTTCGTCGCACACTGTTGTCATGGCATGCACTGTTTTTAAAGGAAAAAAAATATCCTTAAAGAAGCATTCCCATTTGTACGAAGCAGCTAGAGCTACGAAAATTTGTAGACATATGTAACAGCCCAAGATGTACAAAAAAGTCTCTTGGTGCCCTGTGCTAAACCCAACAGGAAGTCCCCCAGGGGCCGGGCATCACATTTTGAGCTAAAAAACTCCTCTTTAACAAAGCATACCCGGCTGTACGTTTCACATAGTTACCAAAATTTGTAGAGGTATATAACAGCCCTCGAGGTACAAAAAACTCTTTTTGAACCATATGCTAAACCTAACAAGACGTCCGCCATTTTGATTTACTTTGGAATGTGTTGCCATTTTTTTGGGCCATTTCATAGGGGTCATATTTTAACAAACTCCTCCTACAGAGTTTATCCGATCATCTTCAAACTTGGTGTGATTCATCTTAAGATGTTGAAAATGAAAAGTGATTGAAAGTTTTTTATTTCGTCACACGCTGTTGTCGTGGCATGCACTTTTTGCAAAGGAAAAAAAATCTTATTAATGAAGCATTCCCAGTTGTACGAAGCAGCTAGAGCGACGAAAAATTGTAGACATATGTAACAGTCCAGGATGTACAAAAAAAGTCTCTTGGTGCCATGTGCTTAACCTAACAGGAAGTCCCCCAGGGGCCGGGCATCACATTTTGAGCTAAAAAACTCCTCTTTAACGAAGCATTCCCGGTTGTACGTTTCACCTAGCGCTATGATAATTTGCAGGCATACATAAGAGCCCACGATGTACAAAAAAGTCTCTTGGAACCATGTGCTAAACCAAACAGGAAGTCTGCCATTTTGATTTATGATGGGATTTGTTGCCATTTTTTGTGGCCTTTTTCAGGGGTCATATTTTAACGAACCCCTCCTACAAAATTTATCCGACTGTCTTCAAACTTGGTGTGTTTCATCTTAAGATGTTTAAGATGCAAAGTAATCGAAAGTTTTTTATTTTGTAACACGCTGTTGCCATAGCAATGCATTGTTTGTCAAGTGCTGCTTTTTTTTTTTTTATACACATGAAAACTCATGAAACTTTGCAAACACATCAGACTTGTCATGAACATGAATTTTCAGAGATTTATTGTGCAATTTGCAATAAATAGCGCCCTCTAGACATTTTTATGAAGCATTTCCGATTGTATGATTATGCTAGACATACAAAAAAGTATTATGTAGCCATTTGCCAAACCAAAGAGGAAGTCCGCTATTTTGATTTTATTTTGGGAATTATACATCATTTTTGGCCTTTTTCATTAAACTTTGCACAGACAAGGCATGGAAAAAACTAACATTTTAAATGGTCCTTGTTCCATGTAACAGTACCCCAACATGCCAGTACCCTGACGTGCAAGTAACCCAACGTTGTGCTCAATAGCGCCCTCTATGCATTTTTATGGAGCATTTCCAATTGTATGATTCAAGCGATACACAACTAAAGATGACTTGACCAAGATTTATGAAAAATGGGAGGCATACCTATTAGCTTAAGACCTACAAAAGGTATTCTGTAGCCGTATGCTAAACCTAAAAGGAAGTCCACCATTTTGAATTTATTTTGGGAATTGCACACCATATTTCGCATTTTGATTAAACTTTGCACACACAAGGCTTGTCAAAAACATTTTAGATGGTCCTTGTCCTATTTGACAGTACCCCAACGTGCCAGTACCCCGACGTGCAAGTACCCCAACGTGGCCCGGGTTGCGAGGGCCCTTTATAGCTGCTCGCAGCTCTAGTTAGGGCCCGAGCAGCGACCGCTGCGTGGTCCCTATTGTTTTTCGTTCGAATTATTATTAGGGCCCGAGCAGCGACCGCTGCGAGGTCCCTATTGTTTTTGTAAAAATTATTATTATTATTATTATTATTATTATTAGGGCCCGAGCAGCGACCGCTGCGAGGTCCCTATTGTTTTTCGTTCGAATTATTATTATTATTATTATTATTATTAGGGCCCGAGCAGCGACCGCTGCGAGGTCCCTATTGTTTTTGTAAAAATTATTATTATTATTATTATTATTATTATTATTATTATTAGGGCCCTCGCAGCGACCGCTGCGAGGTCCCTATTGTTTTTGTAAAAATTATTATTATTATTATTATTAGGGCCCGAGCAGCGACCGCTGCGAGGTCCCTATTGTTTTTGTAAAAATTATTATTATTAGGGCCCGAGCAGCGACCGCTGCGAGGTCCCTATTGTTTTTGTAAAAATTATTATTATTATTATTATTATTATTATTCTTCTTCTTCTTCTTCTTCTTCTTTATTCTCCGCAAACAATCGCGATTTTGGGTACCTAAACATTCACGAAAACTCACCGAACTTTGCACGCTCCTCAGGCCTGGCGAAAAATTTAATATTATGAAGTCGTTATAACAACGCGACTCTATAGCGCCCCCTAGCATAGAAAAATAAAAACCAAGCCCGGCACGTTTGAGCTAGAGCAACGAAAATTGGCAGGCACGTGTAGCACCCCGAGACGCACAAAAAAGTCTATTGGGACCATGTAGCTAAAATGTACAGGAAGTGAGCTATGAATTTTTTAATGTCCAATTTTGGCCTATTTTGGCACATTCACTGTGGTCATGCTTTTTCCCCCTATGCAAACATTTTTCATCCCATTGACTTCAAACTTGGCATTTATCATCTCAAGACCTAAGAGAACAGCTGGGCAAAAAGTCTTGCCTTTTCGAAATACTATATGACGGAGGCAGGGCATCAAATATTGCCTTTAAAATTTCATTTGTCCAGAAAGAGCAAATGCTGAATAACTCCCATGTACAAGCTCCAAAAAATCTCAAACTTCTCAGGCAACGTAATAGTCACGGCCTGAAAACATCTATATGACAAAATTCAGTTATACATATAGCGCCACCTAGTGGTTACAATAAATGTCATACTTTACGTTTTTAGCTACTGTGCTGAGCTCGTTGAAGGGATCCAGTTGAAAATTGGTCAGAAAAGCCTTAAGATGTTGATGATGCCCCACACCGAATATTGTAACTTTTCGCCAAAGGGCGTGGCCGCTACGGTGACGCAAAGTCTGAAGATTTTTCGTGACAATAAAAGCTGCATTAACTTGACCGAGATGATCCTATCTTCTCAAAATTTCACACATTTGATGAGAGTCCAGCTCTAAAGACATCTACTAACTTACATTTCATCTAACTGATAGCGCCACCTAGTGGCAATTTTTTTTCTTACGAATTTTCTTCTACGTTTTTCTCCAAACACGTTAACTGGACCTACCTCATATTTGCTCAGATGAGGGTTTCGGCCTTCATGATGTCACAACACGAAGTTTAGGAGTTTTCGCGAATTGCTGTGGGCGTGGCTAAGCGCTGTTCGCCAAGAAAACAATGCCAGTTTTGAGGGTCTAAACATGCACAGAAACTCCTGAAACTTGGCACACACATCTGGCCTGGTAAAATGAGCAATATTTTATTGTTGATTGTGCTATTTTTACAAAAATGAATCAATAGCGCCCCCTAGAAATTTTTAACGAAGCAGCCCCGGTTGTATGTTTAAGCAAGAACGACAAATATTTTTAGGTGCATGAGGGAGCCCAAGACCTACAAAAAAGTCTCTTGTACCCATATGCTAAAATGAACAGGAAGTGAGCTATGAATTTTTGAATGTCCCATTTTTTACGATTTTTGCACATTCACAGGGGGCAGACTTTTGCCCACTTCTCCTACACGTTTCATCCGACTGAGTTAAGACTTGGCCTGGACCATGTCAAGACCTGAGCCAACGACAGGGGGAAAAATTTTGACTTTTCGAAATACTATATGATGAGGGCGGGGCATCAAATTTTGTGTTTCACAATGAAAAAGGATATGCTTGATAACTCCCCGGTACATGCTCCAAAAAATCCCAAACTTGACATGTATGTTTATCGTCAAGGCCTGAAGTTATCTCTATGACAACATTCAGTTATATATGCAGCGCCACCTAGCCCTTGAGGAATAAAAAAAAAATACCCCACATACGGTATTTTGTACAAAAAATGTACACTCATTCTAAGTGTGATAACTAAGTCATTTATGAATATTCTTTTAGTTTCCACCACTCAAATTGTTCACTGGTTTCACACCGATCCAAACGTATGTACATTTCCATTTTGTTTTATTCATTTTTGATTGCCCCTTTGGACAATAAAAGTAACATTGTGCAATGAGTACAACGAGCGATGATGTGTATATACACTTTTACAAAAAATACCAATCAGGGCAACTCATTGCCTAAAAATAAAAAATAAGACGCTGATTTTTGCAGATCTTAACAATCACCAAAACCCATTGAGCTTGACACACTCATCACACCTGGCAAAAAAAAAAATTAAAAAAAATCCACGTTTATCATGCCATTTTCAAAGAAATTCTGCTTCCAATGTGCCAGTACCCCAACGTGCAAGTACCCCAACGTGGCCCGGGCTGCGAGGGCCCTTTATAGCTGCTCGCAGCTCTAGTTATTCTTCTTCTTCTTCTTCTCCGTAAACGATCACGATTTTGGGAACCTAAACATTTACGAAAACTCACCAAACTTTGCACACTCCTCGGGCCCGGCGAAAAATTTGATATTATGAAGTCGTCATAACAACGCGACTCTATAGCGCCCCCTAGCATAGAAAAATAAAAACCAAGCCCGGCACGTTTGAGCTAGAGCAACGAAAATTGGCAGGCACGTGTAGCACCCCGAGACGCACAAAAAGGTCTATTGGGACCATGTAGCTAAAATGTACAGGAAGTGAGCTATGAATTTTTTAATGTCCAATTTTGGCCTATTTTGGCACATTCACTGTGGTCATGCTTTTTCCCCCTTTGCAAACATTTTTCATCCAATTGACTTCAAACTTGGCATTTATCATCTCAAGACCTGAGAGAACAACTGGGGAAAAAATCTTGCCTTTTCGAAATACTATATGACGGGGGCGGGGCATCAAATATTGCCTTTAAAATTTCATTTGTCCAGAAAGAGCAAATGCTTAATAACTCCCATGTTCAAGCTCCAAAAAATCTCAAACTTATCAGGCAACTTAATAGTCACGGCCTGAAAACATCTATATGATAAAATTCAGTTATCCATGTAGCGCCACCTAGTGGTAACAATAATTGTCATACTTTACGTTTTTAGCTACTGTGCTGAGCTCGTTGAAGGGATCCAGTTGAAAATTGGTCAGAAAAGCCTTAAGATGTTGATCATGCCCCACACCGAATATTGTAACTTTTCGCCAAAGGGCGTGGCCGCTACGGTGCCGCAAAGTCTGAAGATTTCTCGTGACAACAAAAGCTGCATTAACTTGACCGAGATGATGCTATCTTCTCAAAATTTTACACAATTGATGAGAGTCCAGCCCTAAAGACATCTACAAACTTATATTTCATCTTACTGATAGCGCCACCTACTGGCAATTTTTTTTCTTACGATTTTTCTTCAATGTTTTTCTTCAACCATGTTAACTGGACCTCCCTCATATTTGCTCAGATGAGGGTGTCGGCCTTCATGCTGTCACAACACGAAGTTTGTGAGTTTTCGCGAGTCGCTGTGGGCGTGGCTAAGCACTGTTCGCCAAGAAAACAACGCCAGTTTTGAGGGTCTAAACATGCGCAGAAACTCATGAAACTTGGCACACACATCTGGCCTGGTAAAATGAACAATATTTTATTGTTGATTGTGCTATTTTTACAAAAATGACTCAATAGCGCCCCCTAGAAATTTTTAACGAAGCAGCCCCGATTGTACGTTTAAGCAAGATCTACGAAAATTTTTACGTGTATGAGGGAGCCAAAGACCTACAAAAAAGACTCTTGGACCCATATGCTAAAATGAACAGGAAGTGAGCTACGAATTTTTGAATGTCCCATTTTTTACGATTTTTGCACATTTTCAGAGGGCATACTTTTGCCCACTTCTCCTACACGTTTTATCCGACTGACTTATGACTTGACCTGGACCATGCAAAGACCTGAGCCAACAACAGACGGAAAAATCTTGACTTTTGGAAATACTATATGATGAGGGCGGGGCATCAAAATTTGTGTTTCGCACTGAAAAAGGATATGCTTAATAACTCCCCGATACATGCTCCAAAAAATCCCAAACTTGACATGTATGTTTATCGTCAAGGCCTGAAGGTATCTCTATGACAACATTCAGTTATATATGCAGCGCCACCTAGCCCTTGAGGCATGAAAAAAAAATACCCCACTTATGGTATTTTGTACAAAAAATGTAAACTCATTCTAAGTGTGATAACTAAGTCATTTAGGAATATTCTTTTACCTTCCACCACTCAAAATATTCACTGGCATCAGACCTAACCAAACATACATATTTTTGTTATTTAGTTTTATGTATTTTTGATAGCCTCTATGGACATTAAAAGCAATATGGTGAATGAAGGCTATGCTTAATAACTCCCAGGTACATGCTCCAAAAAATCCCATATTTGAAATGTATATTTAGAGTCAAGGCCTGAAGGTATCTCTATGACAAAATTCAGTTATAAATACAGCGCCACCTAGTCCTTGAGGCATAAAAAAAAATGCCTCACTTACGGTATTTTTGCAAAAATTGTAAACTCATTGTAAGTGTGATAACTAAGTCATTTATGAATATTCTTTTACTTTCCACCACTCAATATGTTCACTGGTATCAGACCGATCCAAACATACGTA
Source organism: Festucalex cinctus (assembly GCF_051991245.1). Lineage (NCBI taxonomy): Eukaryota > Metazoa > Chordata > Actinopteri > Syngnathiformes > Syngnathidae > Festucalex > Festucalex cinctus. The sequence continues at coordinate 22,762,682 of NC_135428.1, forward strand.
TTTTTTATTTAGTTTTATTTATTTTTTTTATCGCCTCTATGGACAATAAAAGCAACATTGTGCAATGAGTACGAGCGATGATGTGTGTATATATACTTTTACGAAAAATACCAATCAGAGCAACTCATTGCCTAAAAATAAAAAAAAGACGCTGATTTTTGCAGATCTTAACAATCACCAAAACCCATTGAGCTTGACACACTCATCACACCTGGCAAAAAAAAAAAAAAAGTCCACATGTTTATCATGCCATTTTCAAAGAAATTCTGCTTCCAATGTGCCAGTACCCCAATGTGCAAGTTCCCCAACGTGCAAGTACCCCAACGTGGCCCGGGCTGCGAGGGCCCTTTATAGCTGCTCGCAGCTCTAGTTATTATTATTCTTCTTCTTCTTCTTCTTCTTCTTCTTTATTCTCCGCAAACGATCGCGATTTTGGGTACCTAAACATTCACGAAAACTCACCGAACTTTGCACACTCCTCAGGCCCGGCGAAAAATTTGATATTATTAAGTCGTCATAACAATGCGACTCGATAGCGCCCCCTAGCGTAGAAAAATAAAAACCAAGCCCGGCACGTTTGAGCTAGAGCAACAAAAATTGGCAGGCACGTGTAGCACCCCGAGACGCACAAAAAAGTCTATTGGGACCATGTAGCTAAAATGTACAGGAAGTGAGCTATGAATTTTTTTATGTACAATTTTGGCCTATTTTGGCACATTCACTGTGGTCATGCTTTTTCCCCCTTTGCAAACATTTTTCATCCAATTGACTTCAAACTTGGCATTTATCATCTCAAGACCTGAGAGAACAACTGGGCAAAACATCTTGCCTTTTTGAAATACTATATGACAGGGGCGGGGCATCAAATATTGCCTTTAAAATTTCATTTGTCCAGAAAGAGCAAATGCTTAATAACTCCCATGTTCAAGCTCCAAAAAATCTCAAACTTCTCAGGCAACGTAATAGTCACGGCCTGAAAACATCTATATGATAAAATTCAGTTATACATATAGCGCCACCTAGTGGTTACAATAAATGTCATACTTTACGTTTTTAGCTACTGTGCTGAGCTTGTTGAAGGGATCCATCCTAAAGACATCTACTGACTTATATTTCATCTAACTGATAGCGCCACCTAGTGGCAATTTTTTTTCTTACGAATTTTCTTCTACGTTTTTCTCCAAACACGTTAACTGGACCTACCTCATATTTGCTCAGATGAGGGTTTCGGCCTTCATGATGTCACAACACGAAGTTTGTGAGTTTTCGCGAATTGCTGTGGGTGTGGCTAAGCGCTGTTCGCCAAGAAAACAACGCCAGTTTTGAGGGTCTAAACATGCACAGAAACTCATGAAACTTGGCACACACATCTGGCCTGGTAAAATGAGCAATATTTTATTGTTGATTGTGCTATTTTTACAAAAATGACTCAATAGCGCCCCCTAGAGGTTTTTAACGAAGCAGCCCCGGTTGTACGTTTAAGCAAGAACGACAAATATTTTTAGGTGTATGAGGGAGCCCAAGACCTACAAAAAAGTCTCTTGGACCCATATGCTAAAATGAACAGGAAGTGAGCTACGAATTTTTGAATGTCCCATTTTTGACGATTTTTGCACATTCACAGGGGGCAGACTTTTGCCCACTTCTCCTACACGTTTCATCTGACTGAGTTAAGACTTGACCTGGACCATGTCAAGACCTGAGCCAACGACAGGGGGAAAAATCTTGACCTTTCGAAATACTATATGATGAAGGCGGGGCATCAAAATTTGTGTTTCGCACTGAAAAAGGATATGCATAATAACTCCCCGGTACATGCTCCAAAAAATCCAAAACTTGACATGTATGTTTATCGTCAAGGCCTGAAGCTATCTCTATGACAACATTCAGTTATGAATACAGCGCCACCAAGCCCTTGAGGCTTATAAAAAAAAAATACCCCACATACGGTATTTTGTACAAAAAATGTAAACTCATTCTAAGTGTGATAACTAAGTCATTTATGAATATTCTTTTAGTTTCCACCACTCAAAATGTTCACTGGCATCAGACTTATCCAAACATATATATATTTTTATTTATTTTTGATAGCCTCTGTGGACATTAAAAGCAATATCGTGAATGTAGGATATGCTTAATAACTCCACCGTACATGCTCCAAAAAAAATCCCACACTTGACATGTATGCTTATAATCAAGGCCTGAAGGTATCTCGATGTCAACATTCAGTTATAAATACAGCGCCACCTAGCCCTTGAGGCTTATATAAAAAAAAAAAAACACATACGGTATTTTGTACAAAAAAATGTAAACTCATTCTAAGTGTGATGACTAAGTCATTTATGAATATTCTTTTAGTTTCCACCACTCAAATTGTTCACTGGCTTCACACCGATCCAAACGTATGTACGTTTCCATTTTGTTTTATTCATTTTTGATTGCCCCTTTGGACAATAAAAGTAACATTGTGCAATGAGTACAACGAGCGATGATGTATATATACACTTTTACAAAAAATACCAATCAGGGCAACTCATTGCCTAAAAATAAAAAAGGACGCTGATTTTTGCAGGTCTTAACAATCACCAAAACCCGTTGAGCTTGACACAGATTGGCAAAAAAAAAATTCTACATGTAAACGTTTATTATGCCATTTTCAAAGAAATTTTGCTTCCAATATGCCAGTACCCCAACGTGCCAGTACCCTAACGTGCAAGTACTCCAACGTGCAAGGACCCCAACGTGGCCCGGGCTGCGAGGGCCCTTTATAGCTTCTCGCAGCTCTAGTTATTCTTCTTCTTCTTCTTCTTCTTCTTCTTCTTCTTCTTCTTTATTCTCCGCAAACGATCGCGATTTTGGGTACCTAAACATTCACGAAAACTCACCGAACTTTGCACACTCCTCAGGCCCGGCGAAAAATTTGATATTATTAAGTCGTCATAACAATGCGACTCGATAGCGCCCCCTAGCGTAGAAAAATAAAAACCAAGCCCGGCACGTTTGAGCTAGAGCAACAAAAATTGGCAGGCACGTGTAGCACCCCGAGACGCACAAAAAAGTCTCTTGGGACCATGTAGCTAAAATGTACAGGAAGTGAGCTATGAATTTTTTTATGTACAATTTTGGCCTATTTTGGCACATTCACTGTGGTCATGCTTTTTCCCCCTTTGCAAACATTTTTCATCCAATTGACTTCAAACTTGGCATTTATCATCTCAAGACCTGAGAGAACAACTGGGCAAAACATCTTGCCTTTTTGAAATACTATATGACGGGGGCGGGGCATCAAATAGTGCCTTTAAAATTTCATTTGTCCAGAAAGAGCAAATGCTTAATAACTCCCATGTTCAAGCTCCAAAAAATCTCAAACTTCTCAGGCAACGTAATAGTCACGGCCTGAAAACATCTATATGATAAAATTCAGTTATACATATAGCGCCACCTAGTGGTTACAATAAATGTCATACTTTACGTTTTTAGCTACTGTGCTGAGCTTGTTGAAGGGATCCATTTGAAAATTGGTCAGAAAAGCCTTAAGATGTTGATCATGCCCCACACCGAATATTGTAACTTTTCGCCAAAGGGCGTTGCCGCTACGGTGACGCAAAGTCTGAAGATTTTTCGTGAAAATAAAAGCTGCATTAACTTGACCGAGATGATCCTATCTTCTCAAAATTTCACACATTTGATGAGAGTCCAGCCCTAAAGACATCTACTGACTTATATTTCATCTAACTGATAGCGCCACCTAGTGGCAATTTTTTTTCTTACGAATTTTCTTCTACGTTTTTCTCCAAACACGTTAACTGGACCTACCTCATATTTGCTCAGATGAGGGTTTCGGCCTTCATGATGTCACAACACGAAGTTTGTGAGTTTTCGCGAATTGCTGTGGGTGTGGCTAAGTGCTGTTCGCCAAGAAAATAACGCCAGTTTTGAGGGTCTAAACATGCACAGAAACTCATGAAACTTGGCACACACATCTGGCCTGGTAAAATTAGCAATATTTTATTGTTGATTGTGCTATTTTTACAAAAATGACTCAATAGCGCCCCCTAGAAGTTTTTAACGAAGCAGCCCCAGTTGTACGTTTAAGCAAGAACGACGAATATTTTTAGGTGTATGAGGGAGCCCAAGACCTACAAAAAAGTCTCTTGGACCCATATGCTAAAATGAACAGGAAGTGAGCTACGAATTTTTGAATGTCCCATTTTTGACAATTTTTGCACATTCACAGGGGGCAGACTTTTGCCCACTTCTCCTATACGTTTCATCTGACTGAGTTAAGACTTGACCTGGACCATGTCAAGTCCTGAGCCAACGACAGGGGGAAAAATCTTGACCTTTCGAAATACTATATGATGAAGGCGGGGCATCAAAATTTGTGTTTCGCACCTAAAAAGGATATGCTTAATAACTCCCCGGTACATGCTCCAAAAAATCCCAAACTTGACATGTATGTTTATCGTCAAGGCCTGAAGCGATCTCTATGACAACATTCAGTTATATATGCAGCGCCACCTAGCCCTTGAGGCATAAAAAAAAAATACCCCACATACGGTATTTTGTGCAAAAAATGTCATCTCATTCTGAGTGTGATAACTAAGTCATTTATGAATATTCTTTTAGTTTCCACCACTCAAAATGTTCACTGGCATCAGACTTATCCAAACATATATATATTTTTATTTATTTTTGATAGCCTCTGTGGACATTAAAAGCAATATCGTGAATGAAGGATATGCTTAATAACTCCACGGTACATGCTCCAAAAAAAATCCCACACTTGACATGTATGCTTATAATCAAGGCCTGAAGGTATCTCGATGACAACATTCAGTTATAAATACAGCGCCACCTAGCCCTTGAGGCTTATATAAAAAAAAAAAACCACATACGGTATTTTGTACAAAAAAATTTAAACTCATTCTAAGTGTGATGACTAAGTCATTTCTGAATATTCTTTTAGTTTCCACCACTCAAATTGTTCACTGGCTTCACACCGATCCAAACGTATGTACGTTTCCATTTTGTTTTATTCATTTTTGATTGCCCCTTTGGACAATAAAAGTAACATTGTGCAATGAGTACAACGAGCGATGATGTATATATACACTTTTACAAAAAATATCAATCAGGGCAACTCATTGCCTAAAAATAAAAAAGGACGCTGATTTTTGCAGGTCTTAACAATCACCAAAACCCGTTGAGCTTGACACACACTGGCAAAAAAAATATTCTACATGTAAACGTTTATTATGCCATTTTCAAAGAATTTTGCTTCCAATATGCCAGTACCCCAACGTGCCAGTACCCCAACGTGCCAGTACCCTAACGTGCAAGTACCCCAACGTGCAAGGACTCCAACGTGGCCCGGGCTGCGAGGGCCCTTTATAGCTGCTCGCAGCTCTAGTTAGGGCCCGAGCAGCGACCGCTGCGAGGTCCCTATTGTTTTTGTAAAAATTATTATTATTAGGGCCCGAGCAGCGACCGCTGCGAGGTCCCTATTGTTTTTCAAGGAATTCTTATTATTCTTCTTTTTATTTTTTGTTATTATTCTTTTCCGCAAACAATCACATTTTTGAGACACTAAACGTGAACGAAAACTCACCAAACTTTACACACACGTCAGGCCTGGCGAAAAATTTGATATTTTAAAGTCGCCATAGGTGATAACAGAAAAATGGCTCCATAGCGCCACCTACATAGGTTAAACAGATCCCTGGCCCGCTACGATTGTCCGACGGCTATGAAAATTGTGTGGCACCTGTAGCACATCCAGATGAACAAAAACCTCTTTGATGTGTGTACCCTAAAATAGACAGGAAGTGAGATATGAGTATTTAAATGTCCAATTTTGGCCAATTTTTGCACATTTACAGGGGTCATACTTTTGCCTGCTTCTCCTACACGGTTAATCCAATTGACTTCAAACTTGGGATGTACCATCTCAAGACCTGGGACAACACCATGGTAAAAAATCAAAAGTTTTCGACATACTATATGACGGCGGTGGGGCATCAAATTTAGAGTTTCAAAACTCTTACTAAACGTAGTATTGCCGGTTGTATGTTTAACCTAGAGCTATGAAAATTGGTACACATATGTAACAGACTATGACCTACAAAAAAGTCTGTTGGTGCCATATGCTAAACCCAACAGGAAGTCCGCCAGAGGCGGGGCATCAAATTTTGAGTTTCAAAATTCTTACTTAATGAAGCATTCCCGGCTGTACGTTTCACCTAGAGTTACCAAAATTTAAAGACATATGTAACAGCCCTCAAGGTACAAAAAACTCTTTTTGAACCATATGCTAAACCTAACAGAAAGTCCACCATTTTGATTGACTTTGGAACGTGTTCCCATTTTTTTGGCCATTTCATAGCGGTCCTATTTTAACGAACTCCTCTTACAGAGTTTATCCGATCATCTTCAAACTTGGTGTGATTCATCTTAAGATGTTGAAGATGAAAAGTTATTGAAAGCTTTTTATTTCGCTGCACGCTGTTGTCGTGGCATGCACTTGTTTGCAAAGGAAAAAAATTCTTCTTAATGAAGAATTCTCAGTTGTACGAAGCAGCTAGAGCTACGAAAATTTGTAGACATATGTAACAGCCCACGATGTACAAAAAAGTCTCTTGCTGCTTTGTGCTAAACCCAACAGGAAGTCCCGCAAGGGCCGGGCATCACTTTTTGAGCTAAAAAACTCCTCTTTAACGAAGCATTCCCGGTTGTACCTTTCACCTAGCGCTATGATAATTTGGAGGCATACATAAGAGCCCACGATGTACAAAAAAGTCTTTTAGAACCATATGCTAAGCCAAACAGGAAGTCCGGCATTTTGATTTACTTTGCTATTTGTAGCCATTTTTTGGGGGCCTTTTATAGGCCTCATATTTTCTACAAAACTTATCAGATTGTCTTCATTCTTTGGCATGTTTCATCTGAAGTATTGCCGGTTATACGTTTAATCTAGAGCTACGAAAATTGGTACACATATGTAACAGACTATGATCTACAAAAAAGCCTGTTGGTGCCATATGCTAAACCTAACAGGAAGTCCGCCAGAGGCAGGGCATCAAATTTTGCATTTCAAGATTTTTACTTAATGAAGCATTTCCGGCTGTACGTTTCACCTAGAGTGACCAAAATTTGAAGACATATGTAACAGCCCTCGAGGTACAAAAAACTCTTTTTGAACCATATGCTAAACCTAACAGGAAGTCTGCCATTTTGATTTACTTTGGAACATGTTGCCATTTTTTTGGCCATTTCATAGGGGTCTTATTTTAACGAACTCCTCCTACAGAGTTTATCCGATCATCTTCAAACTTGGTGTGATTCATCTTAAGATGTTGACGATGAAAAGTTATTGAAAGCTTTTTATTTCGTCGCACGCTGTTGTCGTGGCATGCACTTTTTGCAAAGGAAAAAAATCCTTCTTAATGAAGCATTCCCAGTTGTACGAAGCAGCTAGAGCGACGAAAAATTGTAGACATATGTAACAGCCCAGGATGTACAAAAAAGTCTCTTGGTGCCATGTGCTAAACCCAACAGGAAGTCCCCCAGGGGCCGGGCATCACATTTTGAGCTAAAAAACTCCTCTTTAACGAAGCATTCCCGGTTGTACGTTTCACCTAGCGCTATGATAATTTGCAGGCATACATAAGAGCCCATGATGTACAAAAAAGTCTCTTGGAACCATGTGCTAAACCAAACAGGAAGTCTGCCATTTTGATTTATGATGGGATTTGTTGCCATTTTTTGTGGCCTTTTTCAGGGGTCATATTTTAACGAACCCCTCCTACAAAATTTATCCGACTGTCTTCAAACTTGGTGTGTTTCATCTTAAGATGTTTAAGATGCAAAGTAATCGAAAGTTTTTTATTTTGTAACACGCTGTTGCCATAGCAATGCATCGTTTGTCAAGTGCTGTTTTTTTTTTTTTTTTATACACATGAAAACTCATGAAACTTTGCAAACACATCAGACTTGTCATGAACATGAATTTTCAGAGATTTATTGTGCAATTTGCAATAAATAGCGCCCTCTAGACATTTTTATGAAGCATTTCCGATTGTATGATTATGCTAGACCTACAAAAAAGTATTATGTAGCCATTTGCCAAACCAAAGAGGAAGTCCGCTATTTTGATTTTTTTTGGGAATTATACATCATTTTTGGCCTTTTTCATTAAACTTTGCACAGACAAGGCATGGAAAAAACTAACATTTTAAATGGTCCTTGTTCCATGTAACAGTACCCCAACGTGCCAGTACCCTGACGTGCAAGTAACCCAACGTTGTGCTCAATAGCGCCCTCTATGCATTTTTATGGAGCATTTCCAATTGTATGATTCAAGCGATACACAACTAAAGATGACTTGACCTAGATTTGTGAAAACTGGGAGGCATACCTATTAGCTTAAGACCTACAAAAAGTATTCTGTAGCCGTATGCTAAACCTAAAAGGAAGTCCGCCATTTTGAATTTATTTTGGGAATTGCGCACCATATTTTGCGTTTTGATTAAACTTTGCACACACAAGGCTTGTCAAAAACATTTTAGATGGTGCTTGTCCTATTTGACAGTACCCCAACGTGCCAGTACCCCGACGTGCAAGTACCCCAACGTGGCCCGGGTTGCGAGGGCCCTTTATAGCTGCTCGCAGCTCTAGTTATTATTATTATTATTATTATTATTATTATTATTCTTTATTCTCCGCAAACAATCGCGATTTTGGGTACGTAAATATTCACGAAAACTCACCGAACTTTGCTCACTCCTCAGGTCCGGCGAAAAATTTGATATTATGAAGTCGTTATAACAACGCGACTCTATAGCGCCCCCTAGCGTAGAAAAATAAAAACCAAGCCCGGCACGTTTGAGCTAGAGCAACGAAAATTGGCAGGCACGTGTAGCACCCCGAGACGCACAAAAAAGTCTATTGGGACCATGTAGCTAAAATGTACAGGAAGTGAGCTATGAATTTTTTAATGTCCAATTTTGGCCTATTTTGGCACATTCACTGAAGTCATGCTTTTTCCCCCTTTGCAAACATTTTTCATCCAATTGACTTCAAACTTGGCATTTATCATCTCAAGACCTGAGAGAACAGCTGGGCAAAACATCTTGCCTTTTCGAAATACTATATGACGGGGGCGGAGCATCAAATATTGACTTTAAAATTTCATTTGTCCAGAAAGAGCAAATGCTGAATAACTCCCATGTACAAGCTCCAAAAAATCTCAAACTTCTCAGGCAACGTAATAGTCACGGCCTGAAAACATCTATATGACAAAATTCAGTTATACATATAGCGCCACCTAGTGGTTACAATAAATGTCATACTTTACGTTTTTAGCTACTGTGCTGAGCTCGTTGAAGGGATCCATTTGAAAATTGGTCAGAAAAGCCTTAAGATGTTGATCATGCCCCACACCGAATATTGTAACTTTTCACCAAAGGGCGTGGCCGCTACGGTGACGCTAAGTCTGAAGATTTTTCGTGAAAATAAAAGCTGCATTAACTTGACCGAGATGATCCTATCTTCTCAAAATTTCACACATTTGATGAGAGTCCAGCCCTAAAGACATCTACTGACTTATATTTCATCTAACTGATAGCGCCACCTAGTGGCAATTTTTTTTCTTACGAATTTTCTTCTACGTTTTTCTCCAAACACGTTAACTGGACCTACCTCATATTTGCTCAGATGAGGGTTTCGGCCTTCATGATGTCACAACACGAAGTTTGTGAGTTTTCGTGAATTGCTGTGGGCGTGGCTAAGCGCTGTTCGCCAAGAAAACAACGCCAGTTTTGAGGGTCTAAACATGCACAGAAACTCATGAAACTTGGCACACACATCTGGCCTGGTAAAATGAGCAATATTTTATTGTTGATTGTACTATTTTTACAAAAATTACTCAATAGCGCCCCCTAGAAGTTTTTAACGAAGCAGCCCCGGTTGTACGTTTAAGCAAGAACGACGAATATTTTTAGGTGTATGAGGGAGCCCAAGACCTACAAAAAAGTCTCTTGGACCCATATGCTAAAATGAACAGGAAGTGAGCTACGAATTTTTGAATGTCCCATTTTTGACGATTTTTGCACATTCACAGGGGGCAGACTTTTGCCCACTTCTCCTACACGTTTCATCCGACTGAGTTAAGACTTGGCCTGGACCATGTCAAGACCTGAGCCAACGACAGGGGGAAAAATTTTGTCTTTTCGAAATACTATATGATGAGGGCGGGGCATCAAATTTTGTGTTTCGCAATGAAAAAGGATATGCTTGATAACTCCCCGGTACATGCTCCAAAAAATCCCAAACTTGACATGTATGTTTATCGTCAAGGCCTGAAGTTATCTCTGTGACAACATTCAGTTATATATGCAGCGCCACCTAGCCCTTGAGGAATAAAAAAAAAATACCCCACATACGGTATTTTGTACAAAAAATGTACACTCATTCTAAGTGTGATAACTCAGTCATTTATGAATATTCTTTTAGTTTCCACCACTCAAATTGTTCACTGGCTTCACACCGATCCAAACGTATGTACATTTCCATTTTGTTTTATTCATTTTTGATTGCCCCTTTGGACAATAAAAGTAACATTGTGCAATGAGTACAACGAGCGATGATGTGTATATACACTTTTACAAAAAATACCAATCAGGGCAACTCATTGCCTAAAAATAAAAAATAAGACGCTGATTTTTGCAGATCTTAACAATCACCAAAACCCATTGAGCTTGACACACTCATCACACCTGGCAAAAAAAAAAAAAATAAATCCACGTTTATCATGCCATTTTCAAAGAAATTCTGCTTCCAATGTGCCAGTACCCCAATGTGCAAGTTCCCCAACGTGCAAGTACCCCAACGTGGCCCGGGCTGCGAGGGCCCTTTATAGCTGCTCGCAGCTCTAGTTAGGGCCCGAGCAGCGACCGCTGCGAGGTCCCTATTGTTTTTGTAAAAATTATTATTATTAGGGCCCGAGCAGCGACCGCTGCGAGGTCCCTATTGTTTTTGTAAAAATTATTATTATTATTATTATTATTAGGGCCCGAGCAGCGACCGCTGCGAGGTCCCTCTTGTTTTTGTAAGAATTCTTCTTCTTCTTCTTCTTCTTCTTCTTCTTCTCCGTAAACGATCGCATTTTTGAGGGCCTAAACATTTACGAAAACTCACCAAACTTTGCAGTCTCTTCGGGCCCGGCGAAAAATTTGATATTATGTAGTTGCCATAACAATGCGACTCTATAGCGCCCCCTAGCGTAGAAAAATAAAAACCAATCCCGGCACGTTTGACCCAGAGCTACGAAAATTGCCAGGCACGTGTAGCACCCCGAGACGCACAAAAAAGTCAGTGGAAGCCATTTCCTAAAATGTACAGGAAGTGAGCTATGAATTTTTGAATGTCCAATTTTGGCCCATTTTGGCACATTCACTGTGGTCATACTTTTTCCCCCTTTGCAAATATTTTTCAGCCAGTTGACTTCAAACTTGCCATGTATCATCTCAAGGTCCAAGACAACAACTGGGCAAAATATCTTAACTTTTTGGAATACTATATGACGGGGGCGGGGCATCAAATATTGCCTTTAAAATTTAATTTGTCCAGAAAGACAAAATGCTGAATAACTCCCATGAACAAGCTCCAAAAAATCTCAAACTTCTCATGCAACTTAATAGTCACGGCCTGAAAACATCTATATGATACAATTCTGTTATATATATAGCGCCACCTAGTGGTGACAATAAATGTCATACTTTACGTTTTTAGCTACTGTGCCAAGCTCTTTGAAGGGATCCAGTTGAAAATTGGTCAGACAAGCCTTAAGATGTTGATCATGCCCCACACCGAATATTGTAACTTTTCGCCAAAGGGCGTGGCCGCTACGGTGCCGCAAAGTCTGGTAATTTTTCGTGGCAATAAAAGCTGCTTTAACTTGACCCAGATGATCCTATCTTCTCAAAATTTCACACATTCGATGAGAGTCCAGCCCTTAAGACATCTACGAACTTATATTTCATCTTACTGATAGCACCACCTAGTGGCAATTTTTTTTCTTACGATTTTTCTTCAATGTTTTTCTCCAACCACATTAACTGCACCTACCTCATATTTGCTCAGATGAGGGTTTCGGTCTTCATGATGTCACAACACGAAGTTTGTGATTTTTCGCGAATCGCTGTGCGCGTGGCTAAGCGCTGTTCGCCAAGAAAACAACACCAATTTTGATGGCCTAAACCGTCACAGAAACACATGAAACTTGGCACACACATCTGGCCTGGCAAAATGAGCGATATTTTATCCTGGATTGTGCTATTTTTACAAAAATGACTCAATAGCGCCCCCTAGAAAATTTTAATGAAGCAGCCCCGGTTGTACGTTTAAGCAAGATCTACGAAAATTTTTAGGTGTATGAGGGAGCCCAAGACCTACAAAAAAGTCTCTTGGACCCATATGCTAAAATGAACAGGAAGTGAGCTACGAATTTTTGAATGTCCCATATTTTACGATTTTAGCACATTTACAGGGGGCATACTTTTGCCCACTTCTCCTACACGTTTCATCCGACTGACTTCAGACTTGACCTGGGCTATGTCAAGACCTGAGCCAACAACAGGGAGAAAAATCTTGACTTTTCTAAATACTATATGATGAGGGCGGGGCATCAAAATTTGTGTTTCGCAATGAAAAATGATATGCTTAATAACTCTCCGGTACATGCTCTAAAAAATCCCAAACTTGACATGTATGTTTATAGTCAAGGCCTGAAGCTATCTCTATGACAACATTCAGTTATATATGCAGCGCCACCTAGCCCTTGAGGCATGGAAAAAAAATACCCCACTTACGGTATTTTTACAAAAATTGTAAACTCATTCTCAGTGTGATCACGAAGTCATTTATGAATATTCTTTTACTTTCCACCAATCAAAATGTTCACTGGTATCAGACCTAACCAAACATACATATTTTTGTTATTTAGTTTTATGTATTTTTGATAGCCACTATGGACATTAAAAGCAATATCGTGAATGAAGGCTATGCTTAATAACTCCCAGGTACATGCTCCAAAAAATCCCATACTTGAAATGTATATTTATAGTCAAGGCCTGAAGGTATCTCTTTGACAAAATTCAGTTATAAATACAGCGCCACCTAGTCGTTGAGGCATAAAAAAAAATGTCTTACTTACGGTATTTTTGCAAAAATTGTAAACTCATTGTAAGTGTGATAACTAAGTCATTTATGAATATTCTTTTACTTTCCACCACTCAATATGTTCACTGGCATCAGACCGATCCAAACATACGTATTTTTTATTTAGTTTTATTTTTTTTTTATCGCCTCTATGGACAATAAAAGCAACATTGTGCAATGAGTACGAGCGATGATGTGTGTATATATACTTTTACGAAAAATACCAATCAGGGCAACTCATTGCCTAAAAATAAAAAAAGACGCTAATTTTTGCAGATCTTAACAATCACCAAAACCCATTGAGCTTGACACACTCATCACACCTGGCAAAAAAAAATAAAAAATCCACATGTTTATCATGCCATTTTCAAAGAAATTCTGCTTCCAATGTGCCAGTACCCCAATGTGCAAGTACCCCAACGTGCAAGTACCCCAACGTGGCCCGGGCTGCGAGGGCCCTTTATAGCTGCTCGCAGCTCTAGTTATTATTATTCTTCTTTATTCTCCGCAAACGATCACGATTTTGGGTACCTAAACATTCACGAAAACTCACCAAACTTTGCACACTCCTCAGGCCCGGCGAAAAATTTGATATTATGAAGTCGTCATAACAACGCGACTCTATAGCGCCCCCTAGCATAGAAAAATAAAAACCAAGCACGGCACGTTTGAGCTAGAGCAACAAAAATTGGCAGGCACGTGTAGCACCCCGAGACGCACAAAAAAGTCTATTGGGACCATGTAGCTAGAATGTACAGGAAATGAGCTATGAATTTTTTTATGACCAATTTTGGCCTATTTTGGCACATTCACTGTGGTCATGCTTTTTCCCCCTTTGCAAACATTTTTCATCCAATTGACTTCAAACTTGGCATTTATCATCTCAAGACCTGAGAGAAAAACTGGGCTAAACATCTTGCCTTTTTGAAATACTATATGACGGGGGCGGGGCATCAAATATTGCCTTTAAAATTTCATTTGTCCAGAAAGAGCAAATGCTTAATAACTCCCATGTTCAAGCTCCAAAAAATCTCAAACTTCTCAGGCAACGTAATAGTCACGGCCTGAAAACATCTATATGATAAAATTCAGTTATACATATAGCGCCACCTAGTGGTTACAATAAATGTCATACTTTACGTGTTTAGCTACTGTGCTGAGCTTGTTGAAGGGATCCATTTGAAAATTGGTCAGAAAAGGCTTAAGATGTTCATCATGCCCCACACCGAATATTGTAACTTTTCGCCAAAGGGCGTGGCCGCTACGGTGACGCAAAGTCTGAAGATTTTTCGTGAAAATAAAAGCTGCATTAACTTGACCGAGATGATCCTATCTTCTCAAAATTTCACACATTTGATGAGAGTCCAGCCCTAAAGACATCTACTGACTTATATTTCATCTAACTGATAGCGCCACCTAGTGGCAATTTTTTTTATTACGAATTTTCTTCTACGTTTTTCTCCAAACACGTTAACTGGACCTACCTCATATTTGCTCAGATGAGGGTTTCGGCCTTCATGATGTCACAACACGAAGTTTGTGAGTTTTCGCGAATTGCTGTGGGTGTGGCTAAGCGCTGTTCGCCAAGAAAACAACGCCAGTTTTGAGGGTCTAAACATGCACAGAAACTCATGAAACTTGGCACACACATCTGGCCTGGTAAAATGAGCAATATTTTATTGTTGATTGTGCTATTTTTAAAAAAATGACTCAATAGCGCCCCCTCGAAATTTTTAACGAAGCAGCCCCGGTTGTACGTTTAAGCAAGAACGACGAATATTTTTAGGTGTATGAGGGAGCCCAAGACCTACAAAAAAGTCTCTTGGACCCATATGCTAAAATGAACAGGAAGTGAGCTACGAATTTTTGAATGTCCCATTTTTGACAATTTTTGCACATTCACAGGGCGCAGACTTTTGCCCACTTCTCCTACACGTTTCATCTGACTGAGATAAGACTTGACCTGGACCATGTCAAGACCTGAGCCAACGACAGGGGGAAAAATCTTGACCTTTCGAAATACTATATGTTGAAGGCGGGGCATCAAAATTTGTGTTTCGCACTGAAAAAGGATATGCTTAATAACTCCCCGGTACATGCTCCAAAAAATCCCAAACTTGACATGTATGTTTATCGTCAAGGCCTGAAGCTATCTCTATGACAACATTCAGTTATATATGCAGCGCCACCTAGCCCTTGAGGCATAAAAAAAAAATACCCCACATACGGTATTTTGTACAAAAAATGTAAACTCATTCTAAGTGTGATAACTAAGTCATTTATGAATATTCTTTTAGTTTCCACCACTCAAAATGTTCACTGGCATCAGACTTATCCAAACATATATATATTTTTATTTATTTTTGATAGCCTCTGTGGACATTAAAAGCAATATCGTGAATGAAGGATATGCTTAATAACTCCACGGTACATGCTCCAAAAAAAATCCCACACTTGACATGTATGCTTATAATCAAGGCCTGAAGGTATCTCGATGACAACATTCAGTTATAAATACAGCGCCACCTAGCCCTTGAGGCTTATATAAAAAAAAAACCCCACATACGGTATTTTGTACAAAAAAATGTAAACTCATTCTAAGTGTGATGACTAAGTCATTTATGAATATTCTTTTAGTTTCCACCACTCAAATTGTTCACTGGCTTCACACCGATCCAAACGTATGTACGTTTCCATTTTGTTTTATTCATTTTTGATTGCCCCTTTGGACAATAAAAGTAACATTGTGCAATGAGTACAACGAGCGATGATGTATATATACACTTTTACAAAAAATACCAATCAGGGCAACTCATTGCCTAAAAATAAAAAAGGACGCTGATTTTTGCAGGTCTTAACAATCACCAAAACCCGTTGAGCTTGACACACACTGGCAAAAAAAATATTCTACATGTAAATGTTTATTATGCCATTTTCAAAGAAATTTTGCTTCCAATATGCCAGTACCCCAACGTGCCAGTACCCTAACGTGCAAGTACCCCAACGTGCAAGGACTCCAACGTGGCCCGGGCTGCGAGGGCCCTTTATAGCTGCTCGCAGCTCTAGTTATTCTTCTTCTTCTTCTTCTTCTTCTTCTTCTTCTTCTTCTTCTTTATTCTCCGCAAACGATCGCGATTTTGGGTACCTAAACATTCACGAAAACTCACCGAACTTTGCACACTCCTCAGGCCCGGCGGAAAATTTTATATTATGAAGTCGTCATAACAACGCGACTCTATAGCGCCCCCTAGCGTAGAAAAATAAAAACCAAGCCTGGCACGTTTGAGCTAGAGCAACGAAAATTGGCAGGCACGTGTAGCACCCCGAGACGCACAAAAAAGTCTATTGGGACCATGTAGCTAAAATGTACAGGAAATGAGCTATGAATTTTTTTATGTCCAATTTTGGCCTATTTTGGCACATTCACTGTGGTCATGCTTTTCCCCCCTCTGCAAACATTTTTCATCCAATTCACATCAAACTTGGCATTTATCATCTCAAGACCTGAGAGAACAACTGGGCAAAAAGTCTTGCCTTTTCGAAATACTATATGATGGGGGCGGGGCATCAAATATTGTCTTTAAAATTTCATTTGTCCAGAAAGAGCAAATGCTTAATAACTCCCATGTTCAAGCTCCAAAAAATCTCAAACTTCTCAGGCAACGTAATAGTCAAGGCCTGAAAACATCTATATGATAAAATTCAGTAATACATATAGCGCCACCTAGTGGTGACAATAAATGTCATACTTTACGTTTTTAGCTACTGTGCTGAGCTTGTTGAAGGGATCCATTTGAAAATTGGTCAGAAAAGCCTTAAGATGTTGATCATGCCCCACACCGAATATTGTAACTTTTCGCCAAAGGGCGTGGCCGCTACGGTGACGCAAAGTCTCAAGATTTTTCGTGAAAATAAAAGCTGCATTAACTTGACCGAGATGATCCTATCTTCTCAAAATTTCACACATTTGATGAGAGTCCAGCCCTAAAGACATCTACTGACTTATATTTCATCTAACTGATAGCGCCACCTAGTGGCAATTTTTTTTCTTAAGAATTTTCTTCTACGTTTTTCTCCAAACACGTTAACTGGACCTACCTCATATTTGCTCAGATGAGGGTTTCGGCCTTCATGATGTCACAACACAAAGTTTGTGAGTTTTCACGAATCGCTGTGGGCGTGGCTAAGCGCTGTTTGCCAAGAAAACAACGGCAATTTTGAGAGCCTAAACTGGCACAGAAACACATGAAACTTGGCACACACATCTGGCCTGGTAAAATTAGCAATATTTTATTGTTGATTGTGCTATTTTTACAAAAATGACTCAATAGCGCCCCCTAGAAGTTTTTAACGAAGCAGCCCCGGTTGTACGTTTAAGCAAGAACGACGAATATTTTTAGGTGTATGAGGGAGCCCAAGACCTACAAAAAAGTCTCTTGGACCCATATGCTAAAATGAACAGGAAGTGAGCTACGAATTTTTGAATGTCCCATTTTTGACAATTTTTGCACATTCACAGGGGGCAGACTTTTGCCCACTTCTCCTACACGTTTCATCTGACTGAGTTAAGACTTGACCTGGACCATGTCAAGTCCTGAGCCAACGACAGGGGGAAAAATCTTGACCTTTCGAAATACTATATGATGAAGGCGGGGCATCAAAATTTGTGTTTCGCACTGAAAAAGGATATGCTTAATAACTCCCCGATACATGCTCCAAAATATCCCAAACTTGACATGTATGTTTATCGTCAAGGCCTGAAGGTATCTCTATGACAACATTCAGTTATATATGCAGCGCCACCTAGCCCTTGAGGCATGAAAAAAAAATACCCCACTTACGGTATTTTGTACAAAAAATGTAAACTCATTCTCAGTGTGATAACTAAGTCATTTGGGAATATTCTTTTACTTTCCACCACTCAAAATATTCACTGGCATCAGACCTAACCAAACATACATATTTTTGTTATTTAGTTTTATGTATTTTTGATAGCCTCTATGGACATTAAAAGCAATATCGTGAATGAAGGCTATGCTTAATAACTCCCAGGTACATGCTCCAAAAAATCCCATACTTGAAATGTATATTTATAGTCAAGGCCTGAAGGTATCTCTATGACAAAATTCAGTTATAAATACAGCGCCACCTAGTCCTTGAGGCATAAAAAAAAAAAATGTCTCACTTACGGTATTTTTGCAAAAATTGTAAACTCATTGTAAGTGTGATAACTAAGTCATTTATGAATATTCTTTTAGTTTCCACCACTCAAATTGTTCACTGGCTTCACACCGATCCAAACGTATGTACGTTTCCATTTTGTTTTATTCATTTTTGATTGCCCCTTTGGACAATAAAAGTAACATTGTGCAATGAGTACAACGAGCGATGATGTATATATACACTTTTACAAAAAATACCAATCAGGGCAACTCATTGCCTAAAAATAAATAAGGACGCAGATTTTTGCAGGTCTTAACAATCACCAAAACCCGTTGAGCTTGACACACACTGGCAAATAAAATATTCTACATGTAAACGTTTATTATGCCATTTTCAAAGAAATTTTGCTTCCAATATGCCAGTACCCCAACGTGCCAGTACCGTAATGTGCCAGTACCCTAATGTGCAAGTACCCCAACGTGCAAGGACCCCAACGTGGCCCGGGCTGCGAGGGCCCTTTATAGCTGCTCGCAGCTCTAGTTATTCTTCTTCTTCCTCTTCTTCTTCTTTATTCTCCGCAAACGATCACGATTTTGTGTACCTAAACATTCACGAAAACTCACCAAACTTTGCACACTCCTCAGGCCCGGCGAAAAATTTTATATTATGAAGTCGTCATAACAACGCGACTCTATAGCGCCCCCTAGCGTAGAAAAATAAAAACCAAGCCTGGCACGTTTGAGCTAGAGCAACGAAAATTGGCAGGCACGTGTAGCACCCCGAGACGCACAAAAAAGTCTATTGGGACCATGTAGCTAAAATGTACAGGAAATGAGCTATGAATTTTTTTATGTCCAATTTTGGCCTATTTTGGCACATTCACTGTGGTCATGCTTTTCCCCCCTCTGCAAACATTTTTCATCCAATTCACATCAAACTTGGCATTTATCATCTCAAGACCTGAGAGAACAACTGGGCAAAAAGTCTTGCCTTTTCGAAATACTATATGATGGGGGCGGGGCATCAAATATTGTCTTTAAAATTTCATTTGTCCAGAAAGACCAAATGCTTAATAACTCCCATGTTCAAGCTCCAAAAAATCTCAAACTTCTCAGGCAACGTAATAGTCAAGGCCTGAAAACATCTATATGATAAAATTCAGTTATACATATAGCGCCACCTAGTGGTGACAATAAATGTCATACTTTACGTTTTTAGCTACTGCGCTGAGCTCGTTGAAGGGATCCAGTTGAAAGTTGGTCAGAAAAGCCTTAAGATGTTGATCATGCCCCACCCCGAATATTGTAACTTTTCGCCAAAGGGCGTGGCCGCTACGGTGCCGCAAAGTCTGAAGATTTTTCGTGACAATAAAAGCTGCATGAACTTGACCGAGATGATCCTATCTTCTCAAAATTTCACACATTTGATGAGAGTCCAGCCCTAAAGACATCTACGAACTTATATTTCATCTTACTGATAGCGCCACCTAGTGGCAATTTTTTTTCTTACGAATTTTCTTGTACATTTTTCTCCAAACACGTTAACTGGACCAACCTCATATTTGCTCAGATGAGGGTTTCGGCCTTCATGATGTCACAACACGAAGTTTGTGAGTTTTCACGAATCGCTGTGGGCGTGGCTAAGCACTGTTCGCCAAGAAAACAACGCCAGTTTTGAGGGTCTAAACATGCGCAGAAACTCATGAAACTTGGCACACACATCTGGCCTGGCAAAATGAGCAATATTTTATCATGTATTGTCCTATTTTTACAAAAATGACTCAATAGCGCCCCCTAGAAATTTTTAACGAAGCAGCCCCGATTGTACGTTTAAGCAAGATCTACGAAAATTTTTAGGTGTATGAGGGAGCCAAAGACCTACAAAAAAGTCTCTTGGACCCATATGCTAAAATGAACAGGAAGTGAGCTACGTATTTTTGAATGTCCCATTTTTGACGATTTTTGCACATTTTCAGGGGGCATACTTTTGCCCACTTCTCCTACACGTTTTATCCGACTGACTTATGACTTGACCTGGACCATGCCAAGACCTGAGCCAACAACAGATGGAAAAATCTTGACTTTTGGAAATACTATATGATGAGGGCGGGGCATCAAAATTTGTGTTTCGCACTGAAAAAGGATATGCTTAATAACTCCCCGATACATGCTCCAAAATATCCCAAACTTGACATGTATGTTTATCGTCAAGGCCTGAAGGTATCTCTATGACAACATTCAGTTATATATGCAGCGCCACCTAGCCCTTGAGGCATGAAAAAAAAATACCCCACTTACGGTATTTTGTACAAAAAATGTAAACTCATTCTCAGTGTGATAACTAAGTCATTTATGAATATTCTTTTACTTTCCACCACTCAATATGTTCCCTGCATCAGACGGATCCAAACATACGTATTTTTTATTTAGTTTTTTTTTTTTTTTGATCGCCTCTATGGACAATAAAAGCAACATTGTGCAATGAGTACGAGCGATGATGTGTGTATATATACTTTTACGAAAA
This sequence comes from Festucalex cinctus, assembly GCF_051991245.1. Lineage (NCBI taxonomy): Eukaryota > Metazoa > Chordata > Actinopteri > Syngnathiformes > Syngnathidae > Festucalex > Festucalex cinctus. Next base: position 22,783,586 of record NC_135428.1, read on the forward strand.
ATACCAATCAGGGCAACTCATTGCCTAAAAATAAAAAATAAGACGCTGATTTTTGCAGATCTTAACAATCACCAAAACCCATTGAGCTTGACACACTCATCACACCTGGCAAAAAATAAATAAAAAATCTACATGTTTATCATGCCATTTTCAAAGAAATTCTGCTTCCAATGTGCCAGTACCCCAATGTGCAAGTTCCCCAACGTGCAAGTACCCCAACGTGGCCCGGGCTGCGAGGGCCCTTTATAGCTGCTCGCAGCTATAGTTATAATTAGTTTTAGTTAGTTTTGTAAACATAAAATGTAGTTTCAGTCAGTTTTCGTTTTTTAAAAGGCATATCCGTTTTTATTTTATTTCGGTAACAATACTGTTTTTGAATTTTAGTTTTATTTTTTTCATTAGTTTTAGTTAACTAAAACAACCTTTGATGGCACCTGTTTTTCCCTTCTTACTTTGACCATCTGCAAACATCTTTGTTTTGTTTATTTTATTTTAACTGAATCAAATGCCATTTTTAGCATATGTCACGGGCCACTGAAAAATGGACGGCGGGCCGCAAATGGCCCCCGGGCCGTAGTTTGGACACCACTGCCCGACATTATCGTGACAGGTTTGTAGTTGTGTCTTACATAGTTTGCATGCATACGATCAAAGGAGGAGTATTTAACATTTATATTTGTCTTATTGAACTTGATTGACCATTCCACCCAAAAATGCTTGAAACGTGTCAGTTTTTTTTTCTTTTTTCAAGTAGTGCGACATCATGCTGCTATACAACAGGGCCACTGTCAAGGTTGAGTGACGTTAACAGAGGGGCAGAGAACTCTGTCGCAAGCTGTTGAGTTTTCCTTTAGCTTATAGGCAGAACATGTTCTTGAGTGACATAAGGTCACCCTGATCTGTGATAACTCCTGTCCTCCTCCCTCCTTTCCCTTCTCCTTGTCTGCGTGTGCGTGTGTGTATTTTGTGATGTTATCTTAAACTCTCCTCCCACTCACTGATGTTCCCCGAAGCTGTCTCAAGGATGAACGCCTCATTGTTATTGTCCAAGCAGTGCTTTCTAAATCTGTACGAAATGGATGTGGATGCAGAAGATTCACACCCTACATGACCTTTGTTAAAAGGACTGGTGCATCAATTTGACACACACTTGTCCCAGTTTATATAAAGCGACATATGTTCATCATATAGCTTGCAATTCGAAATAGATATGCTGCTCTTAGTTTTGAAAATAACAAAGTTTGAACTTTTTTGACAGCGGCCTTGCTTCCAGCTGGCCTTCCAATTGCTACACGTTCTGGTGTCACATAGAGGTCCTATTCATCTGCCCCACCCCGCCTCTTTGTCTGTTTATTTTCTATTCTGATCATGCAGGGTACTACGTTTCACACAAATCAAGTGCACCTTCAGATGTCGTTTCTCCACAGGGGGCTGAGTGATCGAGGAGAATATGTGGCGCCTCCTCATGAGGGCTCCAAAATTGATGTACCCTTTTGGCTCTGGAGAGGGTGACCTTAAAAAAGAATCAAAAACACTCAGCAAGCTGCACAGCCACTGTCTTACTGCTGATCAATCTCAATCTTGCACTTAGCCTCCTTAGCTATTCTGACTCAAGAAGCTGTCAAAGACCCAAGTGCTCTTTGGTTTAAATTCTTGATATGTGCGGGCAGCTAGAATGAACGCCACAGAACTCTGCAGACAGATAAAGTGCAATTCGTTGAATATTGAGAGAATGTCTAGTGCATAACTACATTAGAGTCAGATAGTGAGACAGCACTGATGGAGAAAGAAAGCTATTAGAGTGGTATGAAGTGGCTGACACCTCCAGAATTCAAATGCAGGGGAAATGTCTGATAAGCTAGTGCTATCTGATACCCCAATATATTTTTGGCTTTTCAAATTCAAAAGCACTGCAGAGAGATTCCAAAACAATAACTAAATGTTTGGGTGGCTTTTACAGATCGTTAAACCCTTACTGTTTATACATGAATTATGCTATCAGCATAGAGGCTCAAACACCGCTTTAGCCAACAATCTCTAAGGAATTGTCGCGTAGTGATGGGATTTTCGGCTCTTTTCGGTGAGCCGGTTCATTTGGATCAGCTCAGTGAAAAGAGCCGGCCGGCTTTTTTTTGGCTCTCAAACGGCTCTTTTAACTTGAGCTCTTCTTTTAAATATTTACAACAAATTTACCATACATTTTGATAAATGACTTGCTGAACTAAATATTGCACTCTGCTGACTGCAAATAGCAACAATTATCAAGCAAAGAAAATGATTTTTTTTCTCATTTTATTGAACAAATTAATAGGCTCCATACAATAAACAAGAAACAAAATTAAAACTTCAACCAACAATCAAAATAATCAAATAACAAAAATGGTGAGCAGTAATTTAACTGCAACAGCAGCAGCGAACAAAACAAACATTAGCTACTCACCCGATCCAAGATAAAAGACCTTGCTTTATTTTAAATTTGCACTAAAAAAAAACAAAAAAATAAAAAAAAAATAAACATATCAACTTGGACGGACTGATCCGGCTCCTTCCCTCATCTGACTTTAACCAATTAAAATGCCTCCAAATGTTACTGCATTTTCGGCTTATCTTGTACAAACCGCGTTTGTGTGTCGCCCTTTAGTCGACTGTTTTCTCTTCCTGCTGTCTCTCTCTGTCTGCGGCTGCGCAGACGAGGCGGAGCATGTATTGTTGGGTTTGTTTACAAAGCTATACATAATACAAATGACAGGAATTGACTCAATGTGCAATATGGTCCCTCTTAAAATAATGGCATAAATCTGTATTATTTCTAAAAACACAAAAAATGAAGTGAATAATGATTAGATGTAGGAATTTCAGGGATAAAATTGAACTGTTAATTTATGATGTAGTTTATTTTAGCACAGGTGCCTACCATCCTGAGATATTTACATAAAAAAATTTTTTTTTATATATATATATATATATATATATATGTATATTCATTCCTTACTGTTTATCACGAGGGTTGATAATTTGTCTCAAAATATTAGGCCATTATTTTAAGAGTGTGACGGTATGATGTAATGTTGATGGGTGTTGAATTGAGTAGATTGAGTAGGGTCAGATGAAACGCCATATCATGTAAAATGAGATAACAAATTAATGGGCTAGACTCAATTCTTAGTTAGAGACCAATAGGTGTCTATAGGATTGATAATTAAACTTTGGCCTCTGGGTGTAGTTCCTCAAAGTAACCACCAGATGCCGCCAAACCTGTACAACTAAGCCACCCACTCAGCATTGCCCGGACATTCCATATAAGATACAAATTGAGTGTAAATAAATGATATCCTGAATTAAGTAATAATACACAACACAATCTATATTAGACAATTGTTAACCTGATTTTTGGATCAATGTTTGTAGCACATTGAAAGCCAACTATGAAGTTTTGCTGTCTTTTCTTTTTTTTTCTTTTATTTTATTTATAAGTGATACTGTCTTTTATCGCTGATAATATTGCTGTAACTGCATTGAAAAGATTAACTGTATGAATTGTTTCTCAACATGACATACAAGATGTGCAACAGAGATTAGAACTAACCTGTTAAGAGCCCTGAGAGAATTTGGGATTTAACATGTCATGTATATACATGTTATTCATGCTTGCTTAATTAATATATCTATGATGTTATTTATTTTAACGTTTATCATTGAATAGAGCTAAGACCTTGACATATTTTTATGTATGACTCATCATTGTCGAATAGAGCTAAGACCTTGACATATTTTCATGTATGACTCATCATTCAACGTTGTGTATCCATGACACATTTGTAAAGAATGTATGACTTCACGACTCATCTGTGGAAAATTACTGAGAATGAGTCCCAACAAGTGCGCTTTGATATGAGGAGGCGGAAGGACATTTACCGGAAGAAGTCAGTGATATGACCCAAGGGGATAAAAAGCCGTCACCAGCTGCGATCGACGCCCTTTTTTCTTCACCCGGCGAGGTCGGTAAGGAGTGTATTCCCGAAGAAGGATTATAGCTGCCTGGGACTTTGAATTTTCTACGAAGGACTTGGATTAGCCGTGAATGGAATTTTTCTTCACTGATTGGTAATGTACAAATCTTTTAGCAATAATGATGTATAATAGGAAGATATGAATGACTAATCGCGTGTTAGGGTAGGGGCCATTTAATACACTCTCATATCTTTAAAATTATTTTCAGCCAAAAACATCTTATTGTGAATCAGGTCTTAAGCTTTTTCGAGAAATGATCAATCTCAGAAAGCTTTTGTAAAAGGTTTATATTATTCTTAATTTTCTGTTTTTATTTTATTTTATTTTGATTGATTTAAAGTTTTATCATTAAATGTGATTTTTATGATTTATATTGGTTATCTTATTATTGTCAATAAAATTGTTTAAAAGATAATTTTTGAATCAATCATTTTATTGTTTTGTTTTAATCTTTATTTTATTGTTTTGGTTTTATTCCTTTTGGACGTTTTATAAGTCCGAGGTCATTTTATGAGACCAAATAAAATGATTGAAAAACTAATTGTGATTTAATTAGTTTATTTTATTTTGTTTTAACTTTTATTTTATTCTTTTGGACGTTTTATAAGTCCGAGGTCGTTTTATAAGACCTTATTATTTGTCTTTGATTTTTATTTTTGGACGTTTTATAAGTCCAAATAAAATGATTGAAAAACTAATTGTGATTTAATTAGTTTGTTTGGTTTGTTTTAACTTTTATTTTATTTATTTTTGGACGTTTTATGAGACCAAGGTCGTTTTATAAGACCTTATTATTTGTCTTTGACTTTTATTTTTGGACGTTTTATAAGTCCAAATAAAATGATTGAAAACTAATTGTGATTTCATTAGTTTATTTGTTTGTTTTAACTTTTATTTTATTCCTTTTGGACGTTCTATAAGTCCAAGGTCGTTTTATAAGACCTTATTATTTGTCTTTGATTTTATTTTATTCCTTTTGGACATTTTATAAGTCCGCATCAATATTATTTTTTCCCTCTTCGAGGAGGACAACAGCAACGGACTTTTGGAAGAAGGTAAATGTATTTGAATAACCTCTAACCAATGCTTCCATCTGTATTAATAAGTCAAATACTCCTGCTTGATAAGTAACAAATCCGTATGATCCTAACAAGGATTATTAAATTACTAGGTCAATAACAAATGCAAACAACTTAGAAAAGTGGAGCTGCCAATTTAAGTGAGGTGTTCAGATTATCATTCCTGGGCTCTGTGTGTGTGGTTACTCACTCAGGATTGATAGGTGGATGAAAACGGATTGGCCTCATGATAAGAAGACAGTGAACAAACCTAGGTGAATCCACTTTGATATATCGGCTTATCTAATTCCCGTCTCCTCACGCTGACGCCTTAGAGCTGGTGAGGAAAAAGGGGAATTTCTAACCCTTTAATTGGAGAGTCGATCAGGACATATTTCCCGATTTAAGTCCTGCGGGTAAGCGGAAGTTGACATGGGGTACGCAATGACTTTAATTATGCTATATACAGAGGAAAAAGTTGCTCTCTTTTAAATTTGTTGAATGTAAGACAAGTACCAGTACTGTGTTACAGAGTTTTCCCAATAATCCTTGTTTCACACGTCACAAAACCACTGTCCTTTTGGCAGTCTAGATTGGCACACTTCAAGTGATATCATTTGATTTTACAATCTGCTGCAGCACAAAAAACTACTTTACTCCGCGCCTTTGAAGGACATGAGCAAGTGGTAGGTAACAGCGACTGAGCAGGAACACTGGAAGTCCACTGCTGATCTAGTAAATGCTCTCCCGAGCAGTTCAGGTAGGAGGGCTTTTTGGGGAAAAAAAAACTCTGGCTTTTCCAGCTGGCCAAAACGAGCGATCTGGGTGGGCTCGCTTAATGTAAATATCATACTTTGTCCACACCACAAAGTCGCAGAAGTCCCGTCCAGTTAAACTCATCTGTGCCTGAATCTGAAAATATTACAAACATTGTAATGAAAATATGAAACATAGAATTAAATAAGAAACTACAAAAAGTAAAGCCATAGCTACATACCTGGTAATAATATTGGCGTTGTCGTGACAAGTGATGGGAATTGTTGCCATTCGGCACCAGACAGAAATTGGGTGTTGTGACAGCCTTTAACCGTGAGATCATAAGAAAAGCTGTCAGTATGCTCAGTAGTTACCATGAACACGTTTTATTGTACTGGAAACTGAAACTAAAAATACGTCCTCTGAGAGTGGTTAACCTTAACCATTTAGAATAAGTTGATTAAGTAACATGTAACTAGTGAAAGGGTAGCATTAAATTTAATTAAGCCACAGGGAGGCTGTGCATACAGTTACTTTTTATTCTTATACGCTCTGCCATATTTGCCTGTTATGAAATTGTTAGAAAAACCACATCAGGTAAACCCAGCTGTACATGTAAACACGCAAACACAATGATAACAGGAAGCCTGAGAACAAATCAACATTTTTGTGTGCATTGTGTGCAGAAATTACCAACACCATGTGGTTTACTTACGTGCAACAACAACAGTTTCTTCTGATGCGATGTTAAAGTTTACACTCTGTATCCACCTGCTTACAAAATAATTGTAAGCCTCCAGGGATTTGTTGGCGTGTTATGGAGCATGTTGTCAACACGAGGTAGTGAAAATGTCCAGAGAAGTCACATTTGGCCAGCAAGCTTTCTCCGTCAAAAAAAATCACCCTTGGTCAGGACGTAATTAGGATCAATCCCGCCACACAGAGACACCTTCTGCCTGTATCGTTGTTTTTGATCTTCCGGTAAATCGTGAAAATACTGCGAAAATGACATCAGGTTGATAAGCGCTATCGTGTAACTCGCGAGTGTACCTTGTGAACAGGCGAGCCAACCAGCATGGCGCCCGTAGTAAAAACTCCCATGATGCATTACGATGTGCAAGTGACCTATTTCTAACTAAATCCGAATTTAACCATTATATAACTTCGATTTTCTTTTTTTTTCTTTTCTAAGGTAGTTTTGAAATACCACCCAGGGTG